>NC_138993.1:6122253-6815361 GCF_964341445.2 Mesoplodon mirus | reverse complement strand
CCCTGAGCGCGCTCCTAGAGGCTTGAAGAGGAGAACGACGTGGGTGCAGCCTCCAGGAGGAGCTGCCAGGACTGATGGAGACAAGCAGATGAGCCTGGACATCACTTTTACCCTTAAACTTCAGCTCTCCCCCCACCCCACCGCCTCCGCCCACCCCCAGGCCTTCTAGCAACCTGCGTCTCTCCGGCCTCTCCCTCACTCCACTCTCACTCGGCTTCTCATTATTTTCTTATGAAAGGGCTAATAACCTCACTTTCTTGCTCAGAATTCTTCCAGGAATCCCTACTGACTATGTCTTAAAGTTAAAATTCCTTAACCAGGCACACTGATCTTTCACGGTCTAACCCTGACCTTTTTCTCTGGTCTCACATCCTCGACGTTAGCCCCCAGCAACATCTGCCTGCGATCACATGAAAGACCCCCATGAGCACCACTCATCTGTGACCAGTCAACCCACAGCACAGTGCAAGATAAGAAAATATTGCTGTTTTAAGGCGCTACGTTTTCGGGCGGTGTGCTACACGGCGACAGATAACCAGAATGGAAATTGGTACCAGGAATGGGGTGTTGACATTTAAAAATGTAAACCGTATGGCACTGGCTTTAAGCCTGTGCCATGGCTTAAAAGAGTTTCAGGAAGATCGTTATCGGGCCTGTAAAAGCAGCGAGGAAATTGTTATTGGAAGCTGGAGGAAAAAACTCGGTGTGATGTAGTGGTGGAAAGTTTAGCAAAGCTGTCACCTGCTCAACTGTGACAAATGTGGAAATGTGGAAAATAAAACCATCCATAGCTAATGGATAGCGGATTTGGCTAAGGAAGTTTTAGGCAGAAGGTTGAAAGTGTCAACTGATTTCTTTCAGCAGATAAGGGACAGATAAAGAGAAATGAACTAGAAGAAGAATTTTTCAGTTTTCAAACATAATTTAGAGAATATATAAAGAAGCCAGGATTTTCTGGGTTCAAAATTAAACTGCTTCACACTCCCAGCCTTTCCAGAGGGCAAATTATTCTCAAAGTAAGATGGCCTTAAGGTAAAAGTTCCTCTCGGACTTCCCTGGTGGCCCAGTGGTTAGGAATCCACCTGCCAATGCAGGGGACATGGGTTCGAGCCCTGGCCTGGGAATATTCCACATGCCGCGGAGCAACTAAGCCCGTGCGCCACAACTACTGAGCCTGAGCTCTAGAGCCCGCGAGCCACGACTACTGAGCCCATGAGCCACAACTACTGAAGCCCACGTGCCTAGAGCCCACGCTCTGCAACAAAAGCCACCATAATGAGAAGCCCGCGCACCGCAACGAAGAGTAGCCCCTGCTCGCTGCAACTAGAGAAAGGCTGCATGCAGCAACGAAGACCCAATGCAGCCATAAATTTTTTAAAAAAAAAAAGGGGTCTGCTCAGGGATGTGGTTCTCTTTTACGATTTCAGGAATGTTTAATGGCATGTCTCCGAGACCTCTCAGCTGGTCAAGAGATGTCTAAGACTCTTAAGGGTGTTATCCTGAAGCATCCTAAATCTAATCCCAAGCCAGACAGGGCCCCATCTCAAAATATTTGTGAGTGTGACTTTTATAAATTCCTCATGATTCCGGGGAAACCCATACCATGGTTATAAGGTTTGAATTGATGGCTCCGTCATCAGTTTGAACTTAAAGGGTCGGAGATGGTTCAAAAACGAAAAGCAGCCTCTGGACCTCCAAGCTGATGTGGGCAGGAAGCAGGCTAATGAAGCTATTCAGCAGCAAACAAGAGCCCTTTCTTGCAGCAGAGGAAGGATGCTTCAGAGGCCAGCCAGTAACTGTGGAGAATAACCCCCCGAGGGCAGGGCTGTGACCTAAAATAGCTGGGTCCTGCCCAGCTGAGAAATCCAGGATGCTTGCTTTCTCTTTAGTGTTGCCCGGATAGGAACAGGGTGGGAGGCCGTGGGCAACAAACTTGATAAGGGGTGCCATGCCTTAGCTCTTAACTCTTCCCACATTCCTTCAAATGGCCCGTCTGCCCTGCAGGACCGTTCTG
Organism: Mesoplodon mirus; assembly: GCF_964341445.2. Taxonomy (NCBI): domain Eukaryota; kingdom Metazoa; phylum Chordata; class Mammalia; order Artiodactyla; family Ziphiidae; genus Mesoplodon; species Mesoplodon mirus. Next base: position 6,813,347 of record NC_138993.1, on the reverse strand, counting down.
CTGGGCTGTCACATGTCCTCAGCACTCACCCTGTGGGCCCTGGGATGGCACCCGTCACACTGTGTACGCCACGTGTGTCTGTTGGTCTGTCTCCCCAACACGATGACTAGCTTTGTGAAGACAGGCTTGCTCTCAGCATCATTTCTGAAACTGGTGGCCAGAATTCCACTGCTGTGTGCTGTCCTGGAGATGTGGTGTGGATCTGAGAAGCACTGGGGCTCGTTTCCTGTGTTGACCCGGTGCTTTTCTTAGGGTCCCTTTTTCTCCAGGGTCTGAGGTCCGGGTCTCTTGGCAAATGCGAATGTCTTTCCTCCTGTTGCAGAAGCCACCCGAGGAAAGTTGTATTTCTCTGGGTCTCTGCATACAAGGCTCTGCTTATTTTGGGGACTCGAATAGTCACAGAAATTAGAATATCTGGTCCCAGCCTGCATCTGTCCTCAGCCAATGACCTTCAGGGAACTGTCACACTCCATGGGAAATGTCAGCAGAACCTTCTGTACAGCAGCACACACACACCACTGCCTTCAGCTGCACGGTACTGTCACCGGCTCCCATGCCCACAACGTGCAGGGACCTGGTAAGGCTGCCCCCAAACACATATTCCAACACATCTTCTCTTTTCCCACCTTGAGCATCACAGTCATTACCTTTCTGGGTTGTTATTTTGTTATTTGAATTTCTGACTGCCCTGTAACATAAGCTCTGTAAGGACAGTGTCTTGTCATTTTTGTGTTCCAGGAGCTCAGGCAGTCTGGAAACGTTTGTTGAATGAATGAGTTTATAAAGGAAGCATAGTGATATGGTGAAAAACAAAGCACAGGGTATTTATTCAGGTGATCTGAGGGACAGCTCTGTCATGCACAACCTATGTGACACTGGGCAAATCCATTTTCGCACTATAACGTGAGGCTCACATGGCCTGGTCTGTCTCCCAGAGCTATTGTATTGGACAGGTGAGATCTATGACAGAGTTCTTTCTCAGCAGTGAAGTCTGAATAAATACGCATTATTGTCATGGTGAAAATCTGGAAACCTTCTGTGGGCGGATGGTCAAACAACGTGTGGTCCATCCACTCCGAAGGACACTACTATGGCAATGAAAGTGAATCCAGTGTCTACAAACAGCAACTTGGATGGAACCCAAGGGAATTGTGCTGAGTGAAGAAAGTCAATCCCAACTACCCTAGGATCTCATTGACTTAACGTGACTGGAATGATAAAACAGATTCAGAATTTCCAGGGGCTAAGGAGTGAGTGGGGAGCTGTGAAAGGGCAACGTGAAGGATCCTTGTCATGGCAGAAATGTTCTGTATCTTGTCCGCATCAATGTCAATTTGCTGGTGGTGATTTGGACAATCGTTTTTCAAGATGGTATCGCTGGGGAAAACGGAGTAATCTCTCTGTATGATTTCTTGCAATGGCATGTGAATTTACAGTCACCTCAAAATTAAAATTCTAAGAAGATGCGTTAAAGTTATATGGTTGGAAGTTTATAAAATAACAACTTATGTTCATTGATTGCTCACATCGTGCCAGTTTATCTTATTCTCGTACTGTACCATTGTTATCCTATTTTACAGATGATAAAACTGGGCACAGGAAATATTAAGGCCACAAAAATAGGACGTCGTATTGCTGGGGTTCGGAGCCCAGAGCCACGACACCACAGTCACCTCAGCTAAGGACAACATGGCGCTCTCAGCATTTGAACCGAACACGGCTTAATCCTCAAACCACCTCTAGGTATATTTAATTAAGTGCAAAGACCACCAGCAATAAGGCTCATTCAAAAGTCATTGTTCAGGATTTCCCTGGGGGATGACGGACATGTGCTGGGGGTGGGTGGTGGTTACATTTGTACATATCTGAGGATATGGTAAAAACCACACACAGAACTGTATACCTTAAGCAAGTGAATTTCAATGGGATGTGAATTATAAATCAATCCAAAAAAATCCCCCTCCCTCCAAACAAAGTTCTTGTGGTCTGGAAGTAAGGACTTGGCCTCTAACGGTAATGGCGGTGGTAAGGAAATTCTAAGAACGAATGAACTTATTAAATAAAAGTGGTCCACGGCAAAGACTTTAAAGATGCCTGAGGTTCTGAGCCGGGTGACATGAAAAAGGAGGCACAGATCACAGAGATGTGCTGAATTCGACATGACAGTATCCCATCCCAGGGACAGCTAGTATCTGAGTCAGGGGCCCGGTGTGTGGAAGAGAAGTCACAGAGCTTTGGGATCCAGAAGTAGATGAGATACCTCAGGGAGACAGAATCAGGATGGAAGATCATTTATTAGGAGATAGGGCGGAAGGAATTACTATCTAGCAGAAAAAGAGAGCTCAGCGTGTGAAATCGCCCGTCTCTGACAACTCACTGAATTCACATTTTTCTTCTCTCCCTCAAAGGGCAAAACCAGATCCAGTGGGAAAAGAATAAGACTCAGAAGAACAGGTAAGAAAAATCATGTTTCCCTGGGGAAACACATCACCCGGTTTCTCCTATGCACTTTTGTCGTTGCATGTTTTTTGTGGTCCTGAAAGGAGACTTTGAGTACTGAAACAGGCGACTTTGGTGTTAAAAATTAATACAGTGTTCAATTTTTTTTAAAAGTAACACATTGTAAAACCCAGGTTTTCTCAAGCTTTTCAGTCGAACTTAACAAATCTTATGATTTCACCTAGAAATCTATTTAAGTTCAAGTAATTGTTTACAAAAGGACTTTAGAACTTTTGGCTAATTAAATTCCTTTGGACATTTCATAGTGCTTTTATAATGAAAATGTTTAATTTTCTTTTTAAGCACTTTGGTTGTCTAATGAACAAAACGTACCTAAATACTTAAACAATGCTTGCAAAATTAGTAAGTCGGCCCTTACACCTATGGTGAGAATTAAATTCCCTTGAGCGGGGCCGCTGGTTGCCTCTGACCACCACACAGAAGCTAGCGGCCCAGGAGAGGCCTGTGATGACACACTGCTGGGAGAGGGTGGGCACAAGAAGGCAGCTGTTTCCCTGTAAAAAGCAGAATAGGCCTGGCTGACAGGATGTGGTACCAACCTGCCCACAGGAAAATCCCAAGTTGTCCACACAGCTGGCCCTGCCTTAGGTAACACCTCCCATGGGGAAGGTTGCCCTCTACTGGCTTATGTGAGCCCACAGGTGGGAAGGTACACAGATCAAGGGGGTTCGGTGTTCCAGAAAAGCCTGGCAGATTCCACATACGAGCGGTATTTTATGGCATTTGTTTTTCTCTTTCTGGCTTACTTCACTCTGCATGACAGTCTCTAGGTCCAGCCACATCCCTGCAAATGGCTCAACTTCGTTCCTTTTTATGGCTGAGTAGCCTAGAAAAATGATACAGATGAACTTATTTGCAAAGCAGAAACAGAGACACAGATGTAGAGAACAAATGTATAGATACCAAGGGGGGATGGGGGGGGTGAGATGAATTGGGAGATAGGGATGTACATATATACACAACTATGTATAAAACAGATAACTAATGAGAACCTACGTACAGCACAGGGAACTCCCCTCGATGCTTTGTGTGGTGACCTAAATGGGAAGGAAATCCAGAAAAGAGGGGATATATGTATACGCATAGCTGATTCACTTTGTTGTACAACAGAAACTAACACAACATTGTAAAGCGACTATACACCAAAAAAAAAAAAAAAAAAGCCTGGCAGGAAAGAATCCATAGTGTTTGAGTTTCCACTGTCTCCTGATGAGGCTGTGACGGAGCTGAGCCTCTGCCTTGCATCAGGGCCCCCTGTAAACACATCACAGCTCCGCCATGAACACTAATACCTTTGGGTCAAATCGCCTTCAAGTGATACCCACGTCGTGTGCCGGAAACCGAGCCTTGGGGATTGACTCCAAAATGGATTTTCCCTATTCTGTGTTCTACTCAGTGGTAAAGAGGAAGGTTCCAGATCCTACAAGCATTTGCCACGTACCTAATACGCACGAGGCCATTTCATTTATGTTTTCTTCTCTGTTCCTCTACAAAGCCTTGCGAGAGAGTTAATATTGTCACCACTTTGAGGCTGAGGACTCAGCAGAGAACTTTTCTTTGCAGCAGTTTCTGCATCTGACGCTGACGGGCTCGTTGACAAGCCTCCTTCCTCGCCGTCACTTCTCAGCAATGACTTCTAATCTTGATTCTAATATTGATCATAGCAACCGCAGGAAACCCATACCAAGCAAGTCTGTATCAGGACTAGATGACATCCTTAGAACTTATGAATGTGGCCCGGGCCACAGGGAAGTGTTGGAAATCCGGTCCCTAGGGTCCTTGATTCTTTGGTAGAGCAGGTGGGAGGTGAGGAGGATGCCACCGCTGTGGACAGATGGTTAAGGCACAACAGCTCCAGCCCCAAGGCCGGCACGGAAGCCTTCTCCCCGCCAGCCTGAGAGGAGCACTTGGTCCAACGGGTCACACTTAATCTGTCACTCAAGGGAGCTGGTAAAACTCAAGCCTGCTTTATTCTGGATGGAGTGTCAGACCAGCAGTCTGGAAGACTGGAGGCCTGTCACCACTCGGCCGATGGCTCCATCCTGGGCACACCCCCATCAGCCTGCAACATGCCTGCATTCAGAGCAGGGGACAGAGCCGGGTCCCTGCAGGCTCCCGTTGCCACTGGCTTCCCCGCCGCAGAGGAGGCCCCGTCCAAGTCCACAGCGTCAGGAAACGCAGGCCTTGTGTTTCTATGGCTGGGGGCTCGGGGGCGGCTGTTTAATAAGGGGATAGACTTGGCCGTTTATAAGACACCTTGTGAGGTGCTGGGGACAATGCCGTTTGCTGCAGTCGCCACCCGTTCCCCCCGGAGCTCAGCCATGCCGTGTCCCCTCTGGCTTTAGAAATCACTCACCTGGAATTCATTTATTAAAAGGAATCTGGGCTTGTGCCTTTAAAAGAAAAAAAAAAAGTACGGGCTGAGGCACATCTATTTGTTCAGACAGAAACCAGAAAAAGCATCACTGATGGGGAGATGGGAGCCTCCATGGGTCCTCGGAGGAGCGGAATGGTGCTTCTCAATTTTTAACTTGCTTTCAAATCACCTGGGGGTCTGGTTAGAAGGCAGACTCTGACTCAGAGGGGCTGTGGGCCTGGGAACCCGCATTTCGAACACGCTTCCCCCAGGTGATGCTGGCGCTGCCAGCCTCGGACCACTTTGAGGAGAGAGCGATGGTGGGGTTGGCGGGGGGAGCACTGTACTCTTTAGGGTCTTCACATGCCGTCTCCTCCCACAGGAAGGACCCCCACCCTGTGGCCCAGAGTAAATGCTCATTAAATGACACCAAGCGGCTCATACATACAGTATAGAATGTAGTTAGGGGCAATGTCAGTGTCAATTTATAAATGAGAGCTGGTTTTGTTTGAGAAGCCTTGACCTTCAGGGTTAACCTATGGTGTTGGGACAATTGTGGGTGACATTGATCCCTCTCTTTTCCTCCAACACTTGGACCCATGGCTCCGGCGGGGTGACTTGGGACAGCGTTTCTCTGCCTTTACGTTTGATGAGGGGCTCTTCACGGTCCCCGTGGGCTGCACGCAGGGTGCTCCACCTGGCCCCCAGGTATGATGTGTTCCCCCTCTGCTCTAACCCTTGAGGCTCCCAACTGGACCTTCAGGCAGCATGACAGCACCTGTGTTTGAAGCTCAGCATCCTGGGGGATACAGGGAGGCCAATGTACAGCGTGGCCAGATTCTGCAGCTGGCAACTCCTGTATCCAATTCACCTGCAGATTGCTGGGCCTCACCTACGACACCTAATTGAGCTTCCTGGGAGTAGGTTGGAGTCTTTCGCACACTGGATTCTGACACTGGCTTTTCTCCCGGGGAAGCTGAGGGAGGCCTCTGTGTGAGCATGAATGGCCAAGAGGTATCTGCCTGTGGGCAGCTCTCCCGTTGGCAAGGAAACCCGCAGCATCGTATGTTTTTTTTTTTTCCCAGAGGCACAAACACCTGCTCTGCACGCTCTCCGCTGGGCTCCAGCTAAGGAATCGGTTTCCTCCCCTGGGCATGATGACGTGAGCTTTTTCTCCTTGGAACACCATACCCATTTCATCAGCAAACCCTTTCCTGGAGCTTTAAGATGAGGTGAGAAATGATGGTCCTAGCTTAAACACGTGACACACAGAGAATATGACGTATCTGTATAAACAGCACCCGAATAAGCAACGAAGTGGAGAACATAGTGCTGACAAGAAAACCCCAGCTTCCCCGGCTGGAGGGCATGGATACACAAATGCTGGGAGAAGCGGCTTGCCCTGCCCAGGAGCGGCGCGTGACCTCCCTGGGGAGGAACATCGCATCGGGAAAGAAATGTACCAGGTGGTCCAGGCCAGATCTTCTGCCTGTGAGAGACTGGGTGCTCTGACCAACACTTAAGATGCTTTCCATGCTCCTATGAAATCAATGCCTTTTTTTTCCCCCTGCTGAATGAATGTGGGGATTGCGCCAGAATCAGAAAGATTTCTGCGGATTTCTCCTAGAATTTCAAGGGTCTGTAAATCCTGCGGCTGGCTGGGAGCCTACTTCGATTATTTTTAATGCAGAAAAGGATGTATTTGAGCATCTGGCCTAGAAATGGACTAAATCTGTCCATAGCCTAATTGGTTTGGAAAGAGCTGGAAGACAAATTGAGATTGTGGGTGTAAACAGAAGAAAAGGTGGCAGACGGGGAGCCAGACGGATGAGCCCAGACACAAAACACACACAAACAAAAGCTGCTTGGGACACCAGAGGAGCACATGGGCATCTGCGGCCCAGAACCGGACTGGTATGAGGGTCCTCCTTGGCTTGGAAGTGTCTAGACGCAACGTCTGGCTCCAAGGATGTTCCCTGCATCTGAATAGCGGGAATCAAAACCAGCTTCCACAGCGGGTGATCCCTGGCCACACTGGGACAGGTGGCCCTCAGTTGGCCTGGGTAGTGAATTCAGAACACAGACAAATCACAGAAACATCACTCGGTTCCTTAGAGAATTTAGGCTCGAGGCTGAGGCAGGGGTATGATCGGAGCCAGAGATCTGGAGAAGATGGCTTCTTGGTTACTACATATAATTGTGTCTTTGTGTGTAGCGTTCCAGGGCAGCCCAAGTATATTTTGTTTGCAGCCCCGTCAGCATGGTGCAGAGCGTCTTGCATGTGGGGGGACCATCAATGCTCGTTTGATGACGGTGATGCTGATGTTTGGTGATAGAGATCTCCTTATTTCATGACGCCTCACTGCAGCAAGGCGGGGTGAGGGGTAGGCATCGGTAGTTAAAAACATCTACTTGTGAACCGTACCTCGTGCTCATGAGTCAGCAGCGACCGTGAGAAGCTGTTGCCCAAAAGGCATAACTTCCATCTCCACCCAGCAGACACTTATAATGTAAAAATAATAAATTTTTCATTTGCTTACAAACACTGAAAACATTTTCCGAGAGTACATAAAAGAACCTGGGAGGGACAGGCGCAGCGAGAGGTGACACCAAGCCGGGTGCCTTTAACAGCCCAACAATGAGTAGTTATGCTGCCCTTTTCAGAGCTCCACCCAATGAAGCCTCCGAGAGGCTCATTCTGAAGGCCCACAGTTCATGCCATCCCTTTCACGTTTGTCATGACAGCTTTGTTTTCTGCGCCTGCTTTCCTTTGCAGTTTGCACCCCGTGCAGTCAAATTTCATGCTTCCAAAATGAAAAATACAACTGCCAGTTTTCATCTCTGGGGGAAATGAGTCTTATTTCTCCCATAAATCACGAGCACGCTTCCGCTGTGAACAGAGCATTAGCAACTCGAGAAGTAAATTAACTTCAGTTCCTGGTGAGACCTGAGGTTGCTGAGGGTGATTTGGGAATTTTGACTTAGGAAAGAGGAGGCAGATGGCTTCACAGTGGGCGTGAGGTGCAACCATTTTCAGCTGAAGGCAGGATGCCCACGCCTTTGCCACGTTGACTAGGGGTGGCCATGTTTATGCCTGATGCCACAGGGTAATTATCAAGAGCACCCCTCTCACTCTACAAGTGTCCCGTTTAGGTTGATAGACTATATTATCAGTCTAATTAAATTGCAGATGAAATAAGGAGAAAAAGCTTGTTTTGTGATAGAAGCCAGGCAGACACAAAAGGCCACATATTATGTGATTCCAATAACACGAGTTATCCAAAATAGGCAAATCCACAGAGATAGAAAGTAGATTTGTGGTTGCCAGGGGCTCGGCACGCTCGGAGGGAAGTGGGGAGTGACAGCTAATGGGGGTGACGGGTTTCTTTTTGGGGGGAGGAAAATGTTCTAAAATTGACTGTGGTGATGGTTACAAGACTCTGAATATACTAAAACCATGGAATCATACACTTTAAATGGGTGAATTATATCACATATGAATTCATATATTATATACTGTATAATGTATGAATTCCAGAATGAATTGTATAATTCATATATTATACAATTCATGTAATATATAAATATATGAATTGTATATACTCATATACAGGAATATATGAATATATATTCATATATATGAATTGTATAATATATGAATTCAAGCTGCTATATTGAAACAAAAGCTTAAAAAGAGTTAAACCGGGGTGCAGGGAGGAATAAATTAGGAGATTGGGATTAACATATACACACTACTACATATAAAATAGACAATCAACAAGGACCAACTGTATAGCCCGGGGAACTCTACTCAATATTCTGTAATAACCTACGTGGGAAAAGAATATAAAAAAGAGTGGATATATGTATATGTATAACTGATCCACTTTGATGTACACCTGAAACTAACACAACATTGTAAATCAACTATACTCTAATAAAATATTTTTTAAAAAGAGATAAACCGCAGAAATATCGGAAGAGAAAGACAGAAAAAAACTTGGGCCCTGTGTTTCTGCCGGCGAGAAAGACTCTGTACTTGAAAGGCTGGTCCCTCTGAGGAGAGGCTGTCTTCACTTTGAGGGGATGTGGTAACCCTCGCTGGCCTCTGGGGGGCCCCATGCCACAACGCCTGCCTTTTTCTGAGACTTGCTGGAGCAAGAAAGGGAGTGTGAGTTTCCCCAGGGTCACCGCTGAGAGTCAAGGTGTGTGCGTTTGCCTTTAGAAGATGGAGGGGTTGGTGGCGGACCAGCACCTTAAAGTGGGGATGAGCAGGTGCACAGAGAACCCAGCGGCAGTGGGTGGCTGGACGGAAGGTGGCAGGAGATCCTGATTGGGACCTGCCCGTCGTAGGTTTGGGGGATAGGAGTTTGTCCCCCCAGGGGAATTAAGCCCATTATTCTACATGTAGCACAGAGTCAGAGTGGGGACAGATCTGCCCAGTTAGGTTGGGAAACTCTAGGACACACAGGACAACCACGACGGGTCCACTTGACGGGAGGACCCTCAGGCCCCATCCTCTGAAAGAGATAATGGGACCTGGAATGCACCCCAGGCCCCATCCAGCCACCAGCACTGGGATCCTCATGCAGGGGAACGGAGCTGAACTTGAAACCCACGAGAAGACTGAAAATTTACTTTGTGATGAAGACAGAAAATTTATCTTTACATTTTTATATCCTCACCCCCTCGGACAGGGCCTGGCACTCAGCAGTGGCTGTTTGGACGGATGGATAGATGGCTGGATGGGTGAACAGCACACACGGGGCTCAGATGAGCAGAAAAGGCTACCGGGGCTGCACAGTGTCCCAGCTGAAGGCCAGGGTATTACGTGTGGGTCACCAACAGAGGGTGCTGTACGCCTGAAAGAGCAAGGCCAGGCCCGGGGCCAGAAGCCTGCCTGGCGCAGGGCTGGTGGAGCTCTGGCTCCCTGCAGACCAAAGGTGGAGACGGGGCGTTCAAACGTGGGAGCTGGGGCAGGCACTGAACCCCAGGATCCACACACTTGGGGTGGGGAGGAGACAGACGCGTTCTCCTGCCTGGGCACTTCCTCAGCATTAGGAAAGGAAGCCAACCACCTGGGTCCAGAACAGGATCCACGCTGGGTTTGTTCACCTGAGTGCCCCCCAGCATCCTGAACAAGGGCCGGCACACAGAAGGCACACAATCAGTGTTTCTCAAGTGGAATGAATTAATGACGGCGCCTAGGAGGACGAGATCGCAGCTGGACCGTACTATTCTGACTGTATCTGAGTGTAGTGGGCTGGCCACAAAGTTCGTTCGGGCGTTTCCATAAGATGCTGGGACACACCCGAACGAACTTTTTGGCCAGCCCAATATATCCTCCCAGGCTGTCCCTCTGGCCTCTGCCTTGTGTGTCTTGGGAACCAGAGTTACACATCAACCCCCACAAACCACTGGGTGAAGTCTGTACCTGGGCTGGTCTTTCCACCAGATGGAGCTTGACAAGACCAAGGGGGGCCCAGTGTCATAAGAAGGACCGTTTCTGGGCGATCCATCCCTACCCACCCGCCCTCCCCCCTCCCCAAACCACATCCACAGACACAGGGCAGACAAAGCAAAGAAGGAACGGCAGGGAAGGAAACGCAAAGCCCTCCCGTGAGGGCTGGCACGTGAGGCCACAACACCTTCACGTGAGTGATCTCAATTCCCCCGACATCCTGAGCGTCTGGGATGCTGGGACCACTGGGATCCAGGAGTGAGTGAAATGGAGCTGCGCAGATGCGCTGCGGAGCCCTCACCACGGCGCTTCCTGCTTTTGCACGCCCCTGGGTCTATTTCTTTCTTCAACGCAAGTCCTTGGCTTTACTGTCCTTCTTTATCGTGGTCAAGGAAAGGGGGCACCGGGCTGCGAGGAGGCCGCCTGGGAACTCGCCTCCCGGCCGAGGGCGAAGCTCGCACCGGCCTCAGGCCCGCGCTGCAGGCGGCGGCCTCACCCGCTGGAGGGCGGCTCGGGGACAGACGTGAAAACAGACCACAAGAGCGGTGCCTCGCAGGGAGCAGCGGATTCCGCCCAAGGCGCTGGCTGCCGCAGACACCGGAGGAAGAGGAAGAGCATCTGAAAGCGTTCTGTTTTCTCCTTGTGGGCTTGCAGTGCCCTGTAAGCTGGAGCTGTTGAAAGCGCTCGCGAGCTAGTTGTTTCTGGTTTTAAATTCTTCTGGGACGAGCTCCACGGAACCTCAGGGTTTTAGCACTGACAGGAAAAGAGTAAGAACTCCAAAGTCTCCCTTTATTTAGTGTGAGAAGAAACTGTGGTGGCTAGTGACTGGCTCCTACCTCGACACACACACACACACACACACACGTTCAGTCTCACACACACGTGTACACACGCGCACACACGTTCAGTCTTACACACACGCACTTTCAGTCTCACACACGCACACACACAGTCCCTCACACACGTGCACACACATGCACACAGTCTCACACACACACTTTCAGTCTCACACATACACATGCACACACGCACACAATCTCCCACACGCACGCACAGTCTCACACATATGCACACACACGTCCAGTCTCACACACACGTGTACGCACGCGCACACACGTTCAGTCTCACACACACGCACTTTCAGTCTCACACACACGTTCAGTCACACACACACACAGTCCCTCACACACATGCACACAGTCTCACACACACACTTTCAGTCTCACACATACACATGCACACACACGCACACATTCACTCTCCCACATGCACGCATTCAGTCTCACACATATGCACACACACATTCAGTCTCACACACACATGCACGCACACACACAGACACACAGACACAGGAGAAAAAGGGCAGTAAGGACAAACCTGCCCATCCCTCTGGCATCTCGCTGTGGCTACTCAGCTCACAGAGGACCAGCTTGTCCCCTGGTGGGTGTCCCCACGGAGCCCCAACCATGAGGTGCCTCCCACCCCTCGAGAACTTGGAAATTGTGCTTAGAGTGAAACTAGAAAAATGCACACGGAAAAGATGGGATTAGCCATCTGTGGGACTTGCTGGTAAACATGTGACCAAAGAAATTGGAATCACTCAACACTCAAGGTGGGTCAACGAGGAAAACGGGCCTGTGCGATGTGGACGCGGCAGCTCCATCAGGGCCCGTTTGGAGAAGGGCTGGGAGAACCCCCGGGTGACTCTGGAGCCTAAAGCTCCAGAAGAGAGGGAAGGAGAGAAGAGAGGGAATCAGCAAAGACAAACTGACCTGCGCCCCACCTCTCTGCACCCCCCCAGCAGGGTCGGAGGGCCTGGCCGGACCCCCAGAAGCTGCCCAGAGTCCGGCAGGGAGGAGGGGTCCACCCCAGAGCCGAGCGGGGGCCTTTCTGAAGCTGGACCACAGCCAGCATCCGCCTCCTGCCCAGGGCTCTGCTACAAGGGACAGCGCACTGGACAGAGGTGGCCTCCCCTTCTCGGTTGCATTTCTCCCTGGAAATAGAGAACCCCTTGCCCTGGGGATGGAGCGGATGCAGTGTAGCTAGTGAGTCAGGCCTCAGGATGAGGGGCAGTAGAATCTTCTGTTAGTTTCTAGGGATGCTTAACTAATTACCACAAACTGGCAGCTTAAAACAACAGAGATTCACCACTCTCCACCATGGTTCTGGAGGCCAAAAGTCCAAACTCCAGGTGTTGGCCAGACCACGCCCCCACTGGAGGCTCCAGAGGAGGACCCTTGCTTTCCTCTCCCAGCTGCCTTGGCTTGTGCTCATCACTCCAGCCTCTGCTTCATCTTCTCGTGCCTTCTCCCCCGTGTGTCCGTGTCCCAGGCCTCCCTCTGCTCTTCTAAGGACACCTGTCATGGAACTTAGGACCCACTCTAAATCCAAAGTGATTTCATCTCTAGATCTTACACTTAAATACATCTGCAAAGGCATTTTTCCCAGGTAAGTCTAGTCACAGGTTCTGGGAGTTGGGACTTGGGCGTATGTTTTGGGGGCCTCAGTTCAACCCACCACACAGATGCACAACAGGGTCCCGGGCCTGCCATGTGGTGCCAGCATCTGGAGGGGGCACACTTGGAGGAGCGCCAACCCATGGGACTGTTTGGGGGCAAACTGCCTGAGCCAAGGGTGCCCCTCCCTGTCACATCTGGCTCTTATTTTAAACCGATTTTGCTGACCAGTTCAGTTCCGTCTTTGGATCTAGAAAAGCACGTGTCTAGGGCCTCTGCTCGGACTAAATGCTCAGCCTTGAGGGTCACACCACCTAAGAGGTGGAACCTACTTTAACAAACAGTGTGAGGAATTTCTCCTCCACTGCTCACATCTCAGCCACCCCCTAGGAAGGAGCTTCTGGAGAGGGCTGGGTGTGCTCAGGTGTGCAGTCAGCAAGAGGCCAGGGCGAACACATTCATAAAAACCACGATTTCCTCACCTTTTCCCCTAAGGGGAGCATAAATAGGGATCGTCCTGACTCTGCCAATCCTGGGTCTCCCTTCTGCTTTGGCCTTCAGCCCTGGCGGTGGCGGCCAGCTCCCCAAGGGGTGGCGGCTTCTGCCTGAACAGGACCAGCCTCGGGGCAGCTGCCGGGCCCAGGGAGCAGCTCCGCCAGCGCCCGGCAGGTCAGGAGCAGATGCTGAAAGTGCACAGCCACCCAGAGGCAGGGGTTAAGACCCCGGAGTCCAGAATCAGGGTTTGAGTCCTAGGTGTTCTGCTGCTCAGGGACACGATCATGGGCAGATTCCTCAACCTCCCGACCTTCACCTGGAAAATGGGTTGTTATGAAGATGGTAAATTCTCCAGGTAAGCTACTTAACATGATGTGTGCCTGGCTCCCAAGGTGTGTTCAAAACGTGCTTGTTGTTCTGGTTAGGATTTTGAAGAGAGAAGAAATTCACCGATCACACCCTTTATCTGGCCTCTCAAAGCTCAGTGCTAACAGACTGGAAACTGAATTGTGAACCACTCACTTCCAACCCAGGAATTCTTCCACTTTCTCACCTATTTGCCATTAGAAATTTTTTCTTTTTTTTCAATCACCCAGAGACACTGAGAGTTTCTCCTGACGGTCTGATTTATGTAAAATGCAAGGTTGGTTTTCTAGTTCTAAGAAGCCAAGAGGAAGGAAGCTATTAGAAAACTCTCTGCCTTGTCTCCTAACTGCCGTCCTGGCTATTGGGAAGGATCTCTGTCTACCGCCTTCTCAATCCGCAGCTCCCTCTCTGCGTCCTCTGAATGGGAACTAATTTCTTTCCAACAGGGTGGCCTGTGGAACTTCGGGCAGAAGGCCTGGCAAATAAAGCTCCACTCCTGAGGCTGTGGAAGAAAAGACCAAATGCCTCTTACAAGTGGGGTCCCAGCGACCTCAGGAGACACGGCCCAGCACACCACCTTCACTCCTGTCCTTGTTCCACAGTTAGGTTGCAACCTGCCTCTCCTCACCTCCCGCAGTCCCGCCTGAACGGACCTGGTCCACCCACCCCCAACTGACCCCCACCCACCCCTCCCCACCTACCCCAGTCACACCGCTTTTCTTTCTTTCCCTCAAATGCCCCAAGTATTCCACCCCAGGGCCTTTGAACTTGCTATACCTCCCGGCAGATGCATTCTCCCCGGGATCTTTGCAAGGCTGGCTCCCTTTCATCCCTCAGGTCTGTCCTCAGACGTCACCTCCTCAGAGGTTATGCCACCACACTTCATTTGCAAGTCAAGCAGCCTGTTTTATTTTCTTCACGACGCCTCTCTGTACTTTGAATTGTCTTATTTATGTGTTTACAAGTTGCTTGTCTGTCTTCTCCGAGGAGGACAATGCTGTTGAGTGGTACACACTGTAAAGTTCCGCGCTGGGAGGAGAGAGGATGCGGGGAGGACCTCGTGGGCATGGTGGCTACCAACGGCGCTGCTGGTTGGGTAGCCGAAGGATGGGAACGGCATTGAGGGTGAGGCACCAGGCAGACGCGACGGACCCGAGGGCGGCACGAAGGCGAAGCTTTTGGAAGCCCAGGGGGTCCACACCGGGGTTTCGCAGAGAGACGTTACTACTGTTACTCTACATCAACGTCAAGGGCAGCCGTGGGCAAGGTGGAGGGGAGCCCAGGAGAGGGCAGGCGTGGAGACCCTGGGCTCCCAGCCTGTGCTGGAGCAGGAAATGAGTCACCAGAGGCTCCTCAAAGGAGAGCCCACAGTCAAGCTACAAGCCCTGACTTCCACGTAGAGGGGGGCATGATTAACTGTCTGCTGAGTGGGCGGGCGGGTGAGTCAATCAGAAAGGGTGGGAAAGGCGAGCTCTGGCAGAGCTGGTCCCGCCTTGGCGACAGCCAGCATCTGTCTGTCTGCCTGGAGTCAAGGTTGCTGCCGCTCAGGAGCAGATCTTCCGAGGTTTCCTCTCTTTATGGGATTAAGCTTAACTGTTCACTCCCTCACCTGTGCTTTAAGGAAACCGTGAGGGTTATCTGGCTAATCTTTCCAGAGGTCTTTGTAGACCCTCTGTATAGAATGCACCAAAGGTGACTGGAATTGTGATACTGTATCTTGAATTTATGTGGTTATCTTGAAAGCTTGGAGACCCTTATTGATAAGGGAGTGGTTTTCTCATAGTATAGTTCAACTTGCATTTCTTTGTCTCCAGAGACTATATATAAAGTGAACTCTGAACTCAGGATCTTGATCGGGATCATTTATTCAATTACTGGATTGTAAATCTTTTTATTATTCAGTTGCACAAGTTCTTGATATGTTCTAAATACAAATCTTTTGTCAGGTATCTATCTGTGTATCTACCTATAGATGTCTCTATCTATCTATCATCTATCTATCTACCTATCTATTATCTATCATATCTATGATCTATTTATATATATCCCAATCTACCTATCTATCACAATTTTTTCCCCAATCTATGGCTTACCTATTAATTTTCTCACAGTGGCTTTTGATGGGCAGGACATTTGAATTTTATGAAGTCAATGCTTCATAAAAGAAAACATTGGTTAGTGTTCTCTGTGTCTCATCTGAGTAAATTTTGCCTATTCTAAGCTTGCAAAGATATTCTCCTATGCATACTTCTAAAACCTTTATAGTTTTGGCTTTTACATTCAGGTTTCATAATTAGTTTGGGGTATGGTGTGAAGTAAGGTCAAGATTTATTTTTTCTATATGGACATCCAGTTGTTCTAGCACCATGTATGGAAGAGACTTTCCCCCATGGAATTGCTTTGGCAGCTATACTGAATACAAGCTAACCATATATAATTGAGGGTCTATTAACCCCACTGATGTCTAGATATATCCTTATGCCAATACCATACTTTCTTGATTAATGCACCTTTATAGTAACACTTGACATTTTGTTCAGAATTGTTACTACTTGACAGTTTATAGTTAATTTATAGTAACTTTTGAATCTCATTCAAAATTGTTTGGCTATTCTAAGTTCCCTGGTCTTCTCTATAAATTGTATTTTTTAAAAAGATTTTTTTTTGAGTGGACCATTTTTAAAGTCTTTATAGAATTTGTTACAGTATTGCCTCTGTTCTATGCCTTGGTTTTTTGGCCACGAAGCATGTGGGATCTTGGCTCCCGGACCAGGGATCGAACCCACACCCCCTGCACTGGAAGGCAAAGTCCCAACCAATGGACCTCCAGGGACGTCCCCTTTATTTATAAATTTTAGAATCAGCTTGTACATTTCTACAATAAAAGCCTTCTTGGATTTTAATGGGATTGCATTGAATCTATAGAACAATATGGGGAGAAATGACATCATAACAATATCGCCTTCCAACCTATGGACAATCTACTTATTTGGATCTTCTTTATTTTCTCTCAGAAGAGAGGTTGGAAGGTGGTCGGAGGCTGGAGAAGGGGCGTCCCCTGGTCTGTTCCGTCCAAACACCACTGGAGCAAGAGCAGATCTGTGGGTCCACCAGGTGCACTGCCTGTTGTTAACTAGTTTTGGTATCAGTGTCTATCATTCAAGGTTGAATCAGAGAAACAGAACTAGTAGGAGATACATTAAGAGATTTATTGCAAGGAATATGTGATTCTGGGAGCAGGGGAGGCAAGTCTGAAATCCAGATATTAATACAGACACTCAAGCTTTCTTATGATTGGTGTATATATGGTATATATGTTCCCATAATTTTAACCTATTTATACCTTTATATTTAAAATATGTCTCTTATAAACAGAATAAAATTTGATCTTGCTTTTTTTATCCAGCCTGACAGTCCCCTTCAATTGAAGTATTTAGTCCACTTACACTTAGTGTAACTTTTGAGATCTTTGTGTTGAAGTCTAATACCTTCCTATTTTTTTCTGTTGGTCCCATCTGATACCTCTCTCTCTCTCTGTTGCCCTTCCTGATTTCTTTTGATTACCTGAGTATTTCTTAGTATTCAGTTTTTCTTTTTTTATTGGCTTTTTAACTGAACCTCTTTATTTATTTATTTATAATGTATTAATTAAATACCCGATGTCTTCATTGGAAATAAGTTCCTCAAATCTCACATCGGCCATGAGATCCTCTGAGAAGGTGGCATGAGCTAAACTAGTACAGGAAGAGCCAGGGACCTCTAGGGGACTAACTGTAAGACGCTCTGCCACAATGCGTGAGAAGGAAGGAGGACTGGTCAGAGGGCTGGAGGGAGAACCGGAGGAAAGCAGGGTGTTGGAAGTAAAGGCAGACAAGAGTCTCAAGACAGAGGTGGTTGGTGGTCAAGAGGTGACTTGAATAGACATTTCTCCAAGGACATACCAATGGCCCATATGCACATGAAAAGAGGCTCAACAACACTAATGATTAGGCACATGCAAATCAAAATCACAATGAGATACCACTTCACAGTAATTACAATGGCTATTATCCACCACATGTCCCCCTCCAAAAAAACCCAGAGAATAAATATTGGCAAGGATGTGGAGAAGTTCGAACTCTCACACATTGCTGGTGGAAATGTAAAATGGTCCAACCACTGTGGAAGACTGTAGAGCAGTTCCCCCCAAAATTAAACACAAAATTGTGATATGATCCAACAACTCCACTTCTAGTTATAAACCCCAAAGAACTGAAAGCAGGAACTGGAACAGATATTTGTACACCAATGTTTACAGCAACATTATCCACAATAGCCAAAAGGTGGAAACAAGTCAAAAGGGCATTGTCGGATGACTGAACAAACAAAATGTCGTATATACATACAAAGTAATGTTATTTAGCCTTAAAAAGGAATTCGATTCTGATACATGCTACAACACAGATGAACTTTGAAGACACTATACTAAGTGAAATAAACCAGACACAAAAGGACAAGTACTATACCTAGAATAGTCGAATCCATAGAGACAAAAAGTAGAATAGTGGTTACCATAGCCTGGATGGAAGACAGAATGGGGAGCTGCTTAATGGATACAGAATTTCAGTGTGGGATGATGAAAACGTTCTGGAGATGGATGATAATGATAATTACTCAAAAGTGTGAATGTACTTAATGCCACTGAACTATACACTTTAAAATGGTTAAGTGGTAAATTTTATGTTACGTATATTTTACTACAGTAATAAATAATAAGTACCAGCAAGGACACCGCATTCCTTCTTTTACAGAAAGAAACAGCACAGATACCAAGGAACTTGCTCAAAGTTGTACTCGGGAGAGGCAGAACTAGAATTTGCACACAGAGCGAGTTCAAAGCCTACTGTCTGTTGACCTGAAACAAAAAGACTGCCAGATATTTCTCCAGCAAAGGTGGGTTTATCTGAGATCAGCAGAGGATGGCAATTTGGGGTCTGCAACCATGGTGAGCTACGGGGGCAAGTCTTCTAATGATGGGTATTTCATTTCCAGGTTAAACAATGCTTCAATGAGAGGAGTTTGTGGGTCTCCTTGTGCACATGCTTGGGTTTCTCAAGGGAACATCTCTAGGAATCTTCATCTTCACCAGACACCATCAGATTGTTCTCTAAAATGCTTGGACCCATTTACACTCCTCCCAGGAAGGTATGAAAGTTCCCATTTCTCCACATCCTCTCCAACACGTGACACTGTCAACATTTAAACATTTTTGCTAATTTGATGAGAGTGGGAAGGCATCTCATTTTCGTTTTCATTTCTTCAATGACCAGTGAAGTAGGACATGTCATTGTATATTTATGGGCTATTCAGGTTTCCTCTTCTGTGAACTGTCAGCTAACATCCACTGCCTGCTTACCTACTGGGTTGGTTGACTCTTACTGATGTGTAGAGTTATTAAGATATTCTGGGCACTGCTGCTTTATTAGATATTTGTATTTACAAGTCCCCTCAAGCGCTGGTTGGCTTTATCATGTTGTTATGGAGACTTCTGTTGTATTCAAGTTTTTAAATTTTAGTAAAATCGAATGAATCTGTTTCCCCTTTTGTTTTGGGTGTGTAGCTTGGACTTTATGCTGTTCCTTGGTGTTATAAAGCTATCCTACTATGCTTCTAAAAGTTTTAACGTCTTGCTTTCCACATCTGAGTCCAACTTTGTTTTCTCATGTTGACAGTCAGTTGTCCATGACCATTGATTGACTAGGCCATCCTTTCCCTCTGAGGTGGAGAGCCACTTTGTCACAGGCCAGGTTAACCTCCTAGGGCAGCCGGGACTAGATGAAGAAACCATCTGGGTGGCCCCAGCCGTCTTCTTCCAGATCCGCTCACAGGTTCACGGCACATTCTACGTATCTGCCCTGAATTCATACAGTCATGTCGCTAAAACAAAGAGTTTTAAACCAGACTTCTATCCTCCTCTAAGTCTTTGATCTTCATTTTAACTTTCCCAGGATTATAACACACAAGACGAAGGAACACTGTGATTCGTCTCAGGGCAGTGGCCCTCCACCCTGAGCGAGAAGCTGGACGCCACATCTCTCAGCCCTCCCCACACCCACACTGCCTTCACTCCGACTCCCTTCACCTCCCTCCTCATACCAGTTTCTTGCTGTTGCTGTCATGAATCACCACAAACCTGACAGCTTAAAGCAACACACATTCATCACCTGACAGCTCCGGAGGTCAGAAGTTCTGTGGATCTCACTGGCTAAAATCAAGGTGTTAACAGGACCGCATTCCTCATGGAGCCTCCAGGGGGGAGCGTGTTTCCTCACCTTTTCCACCTTCTGGCGGCAGGCGTTCTTTGGCTTGTGGCCCCCTTCTTCCGGCCTCGAGGCCAGAGATGGCCAGCTGCCCCACTAGGACTCTGTCTCCTTCCTCACATCTCTTTTTGCTCCCTTTCTCCCTTATAAAGACCCCTGTGATAACGCGGGGCCCCCATCCCCGGGGAGTGCAGGATAACCTCCCGTCTCAGGGTCCTCAATCAAAACCAAAGGACATGGGCATCTTTGGGGGCATTATTCTGCCTACTATACACTCTTAGACTAATGTTGTTTAAACTGAAAGTTGTGACTCGTTAGTGACTCATAAAATCAACAAAATGGCTCGGAACGAGCATTTCCCCCCAGTTTTATTCAAGAATAATTGACATACATCACTGTATAAGTTTAAGGTGTACATCGTGATGGTTTGATGTACACGTATTGTGACATTACAATATGGAACCCGTATTTCTAAGTGAAATCAGAGTACTTTGCTTCTAGGAAGGTTAAGTATTGTTTCATGGGCTTCAGATTTTATATGTATGTGTGTGTGTGTCTGTGTGTGTTACCTGATGAACAATATAAAACAATATAAATATGTATGTCTTACTGTGAGTTTTGATTTTTTTAAAAAAAGGAAAGCAACTACCGAACTATCATAATAGCCTCCTAATTGGTCTTTCTGCCCCCAGGCTCTCCAATCCATCCTTCCACGATGCCGTCAAAAAGTTCTTCCTAAAAATAAACTGGACGTGTCACTCTGCTTAAAACTCTCTGACGGCTCTCCATAGTGAGCTAGACATTCTGTGCCTGCTCTACCAGACTCACTATCCACTTTCCTACCTGGGGCTGACCTTCATGAACGGCCTCAACCAGGCTCCTATGCTTGGACTTCCACTTGGGTGTGGACAATGGGAGGCATGGGGAAAAGTCAGAGGGCTGGAAGAGAGAGAAGTTTCGGGCACTCTTCCTCCAGCTTCCTCTCTGCCAGGCAAGGCCAACTTCACAGGTGTGTAACCTGTACAGCAGTATGGGCCCCCATACTCAGAAAAGCCCCACGCTTGGTTTAATGCTCTGCTGTTGCCATCTTGAAATTCTTAATACTTTTTGAACAGGGGTCTTCATTTTCATTTTGCACTGCAAATGTGTCACCAGTTCTGCTTCCAGGCCACACGCTGCAGTGGCAACATTTGTCTACCGGAGGCATGGCTGTTGTCTGACACCCATCTCCTACCACTAAAACTGCTGGGTTCCTGCAAACCTTCCCACCTGCCTCAGCATTCCTAGCAGGGATGCCACTTCCTGCTACTTCCAAGCCTGCGTCATCCACCTTTCGATAGTCCCTTCATTAAACTCACTTCACCCCTTTGACGAGTGCCTGCTTCCTCTCCGGACCCTCACTGATAAACAGACTACAGGATAATATACGAAGTCTTGGCATTACTTCACAGGTTAGCCCTCCTGGTCTTTGCAGCTGACCCACCATGCTACCTTGCTCATACTACGACCCGCTCGCTCCACCAGTCCCCTTGTTTCCACAAACATGCTATGCCTTTTCAGGTCGTTAGCGTTCTGCAATTGCTAAAGGTTCCCCAGTATGTTTTCCTCTTCTTCCACAGTGGCAGAATTTTTAGCTGGGCACCAAGTTATCCACATTATGACAACACATCCCAGCTTCCTCTGTAGGCAGCGTGGCCCTGAGACTAAATTCTGGCTAAAGCTATATAAGAAGTGCTTGTCTGCGGGGCTTCCCTGGTGGCGCAGTGGTTGAGAGTCCGCCTGCCAATGCAGGGGACACGGGTTCATGCCCCGGTCCAGGAGGATCCCACGTGCCGCGGAGCGGTTGGGCCCGTGAGCCATGGCCGCTGAGCCTGCGCGTCTGGAGCCTGTGCTCCGCAGCGGGAGAGGCCACAGCAGTGAGAGGCCCACGTACCGCAAAAAAAAAAACCAACAACAACAATTTAATGCAAACTCTACACCATACACAGATTGTAAATCTTTTTACGTATCTGTGTGCTATGCCTGTGTGCGGGCAGGGGGGTATATGGGCAATCTCTGTAGCTACTCATCAGTTTCGCTCTGAACCTAAAACTGCTCTAAAAAATAAAGTTTTAATATTTGAAAAACGTACCTAAATGGAACATTTTCAAACTTTAACCACAAAAAGCCTTAATAAATATATAAAGAACTGGTACAAGTAACACTACCTAATCACTATACTATAAAATTTGAAATTAACATTGCAAAAAAATCTCTCCCTGATTTTCTTAAAACACATACACACAGGCGTCTACATATGCGTACTAAATATTTCTGGGGCTAAAGAGGAAACCAAAATGGCAACAACATAGTACTAAGAAAATAACCATAAAGAGACATCTACAGACCAACAGGTAAGGGATGAGAATTCCACTTGGGCTTGGGACCTAGACAGCCATATGGAATGTTCCTTCCACCTTAATGATGAGAGACAGTCTTGATCTATAAAATCAGAACTCTCTTTCAGCCCATCTCAGAGTTAAGGTTGCAGCCAATCAAATGAACCAAATTCCGGTGGGTGACAAGCCCTCCGAGGAAAATGGGATGTAAGGACTATTTCACCCCTGTGGGAGCTCAGGAAGGAGAGGCGGCTGCATTAACGTGAGGGGGAAGAAAACAACTCAAACGTCATGGACTGTTAAAGGCCAAGTGTAGACCGCCATGCGAGTTGAGAATCCCGAAACATGGGGTGTTGAGACACACTCAAACTCTTTTCCCCAGGCCTCCGTCAGAAGTCTGCGGAAAGGCTGGGGCAGGGCAGGTGACCCGAGGGCACTCCCTTCCGTGACACACGGGCACAGGATCCTGCCCTCTTGCCTCTCCCTTCTCTCATGCCCCAGGGACCCAGGCAAAGATCCAGGGCTGCTGGGGAAGGAGTTATAGCAAGAGCTGTCTGATGCCAAGGGTGGGGTGGAAAACTCTTAGACACAGAGGAATCGTCATTGATTGCTGAGCAAGGGACACAGGCACAAAACTGCTGCTGGAGAAGGGCAGGGAATTCTCTCCTGCCAGGGTCACCCCCGCACACACTGAAGAGGAGTGTGCCCTTGGGGAAGGGGCACGACCACTGAGGAAGCCCTCCTCCAGGGTCCAGGTGCCCAGGGCCTGCCTAAGACTGAAGCTAAGACATCAGGTGGTCGGGGACTTCCCGGGTGGTGCAGTGGTTGAGAATCTGCCTGCCAATGCAGGGGACACAGCTTCAAGCCCTGGTCCGGGAAGATCCCACATACCACGGAGCAACTAAGCCCATGTGCCACAACTACTGAGCCTGTGCTCTAGAGCCCACAAGCCACGACTACTGAAGCCCGCGCCCCTAGAGCCTGTGCTCCGCAACGAGAGGCCACCGCAATGAGAACCCCGCGCACTGCAACAAAGAGTAGCCCCCGCTCGCCG
The DNA here is from genome assembly GCF_964341445.2 of Mesoplodon mirus. NCBI lineage: Eukaryota > Metazoa > Chordata > Mammalia > Artiodactyla > Ziphiidae > Mesoplodon > Mesoplodon mirus. The sequence continues at coordinate 6,789,962 of NC_138993.1, read as the reverse complement.
CAACTAGAGAAAGCCCACGCATAGCAACAAAGACCCAATGCAGCCAAAAATAAAATAAATTTATGAAAAAAAAAGACATCAGGTGGTCCAAGAACGTTCCCCTTTGCTCACCATTCATCTCACTGAGTAATAAGCAGCAGTCACGTACCCCTAAGGGGGGGGAAGCAATGGGGGAGAGGGTTCCATGGTCCAGGGGTGCAGAACAGACGCAGCAGCCCAGTCCCATGCTAAGTACAGGTGGCTTCACCTGCTTACTTTGAAGGATGTAAAGCACTCGAGGCAACTACAGTAACAGCAAAGCAACACTTTTAAAGTCCTGAACGAACCGCCTGCCCAGAGCAGCTGGGAGCACCACTCTAGACTTTGCAGAGGAAAAGCTTAGCTGAGACTAAGCTGGCCACATGTGCCATGTCTCCCCTCCTTCTGGACCCGCAGCTACGAGACACGTTCCTCTCCCAGCAACAGCAGAAGCGCCAGAGAGCCGGCCCATCGCACGAGCACTTTCTAAGGCTCTCCTTGCGTCGACTCTGTCAACATCCAGTTGGCCAACGTAAGTCACATGGCTGAGCCCAGGCCCAGGAGAGCCCACCTTGCCTCAGGGTGGAGGACACTGGAAAACTATGTGGTTTGACTTTGGTTAACCAGAAGTTGAGGAAGAGAGAGGGGACTGAATTCAGAGATGCCAGGACCTCCTTGGGCTCGGACATTTTAGAACTGAACCATACAGTGCCTTTCCCAAGTGTGGGACAAACAAGAAGTGAGAAGGGTAAAGAGTGAGGTTCTTTGGGCTGCCTCAGCCCACTGCGGTGGTCAGGACGGTCCTGCCCATATCGCATCAGAAGTGCCCCTCAATGGAGCCTTAATCTCCGCCCAAGGTATCAAAGGAAAAATTCATTACTTCATTATGAATACATAGCTATTCCCAGGCTTCTCCATTCAATCACAGTTCAGGGTAATCCAAGGGGCACATTTTAAATCAGGCAGAGGAAGATACATAATAAATGCATACATTTTTAGAAGGCTGCTTCAGTCTCACGGAAGAAAAACCAACGTAGACCCAAGGAACGGAATTGGGAAAGAGCTAACGTTCATAGTCTAGGTCAGGAGATTTAATTCGTTGTAGTATGAATAAGAGAACAATGCAGTCGCTGAAGGTTTCTCGAGTGACTCACAGACTGACTCATTTCAGTGCCTTGCCAGTTCCATCAGGGAGGCTCTGAGTGGCCAGGTGCTGCTGTGGAACATCCGAATGAAGGAAATGCACATCACACGTTCTATTACGAGGCTGCCAGCCTCTGTGGAGCTTTGTGTGCAGCCATGAAGGAGACATTTGAGCAGCAGGGACGGGTGAGGCAGCCTGCTTAGGAGGCCTCATACAACTGAAACTGAATATTACGGCCTCTAAACATAGGTGCTAAATAACCACTCTGTCAGGAAATGATATATCACAAAGCTAAGCTTTCCCTTATGAAATCTGAAAAGACTTTTCTTTTTCTCTGCTGTGATCTATCTTCAGAAGAAGAAGAAAAAAAAAAGCCCTTCAGAATTTGGAAATGTGAGGACTCAGAATTTAGACATGGGGGATTCTGCGCCGTCTCCATCTAGGTCACTTTAAAAAAAAAAAAAAATGAAATCGAGCTAGTGAGAGTAACCAGATCCTTTAGCTGAGAGTGGAGCCTGGACCAACCAGGGTTCTGGGGACTGGATTCCCATGAAGCCAATGCCTTCAGCAAAATACCTGCACCCCATCCTCACCTCATCTTCAACCAGTGCTTTCATCAGGTAAGTATTGTAAAATGATTCTTTTGAGTTACAGATGATTCAAACATAAACTACTGCTGACGGTGACGGGAAAGGAAAAAGGCAAGAGCACAGGTAAAAAGACAGGGTGAAGGGAAGGGTTATGCACTGAATTGTGTCTCCCCCAAAACTCGCATGTTGAAGCTCTAACCCCCAATGTGGCCGTATTTGGAGATAAGGGCTTTACAGAGCTGATTAAAGTTAAATGATGGCATAAGGGTGGGGCCCTAATCCAACAGGACCGATGACCTTATAAGAAGAGGAAGAGATGCGGGGACACTTACATAGAGAAGAGGCCACAGCGAGAAGACGGCTGTCTGCAAGCCAAGGAGAGAGGCCTCAGGAGAACCAACCCTGCTGATACCTTGACCTTGGACTTCCAGCCTCCAGAACTGTAAGAAAATAAATGACTGTTGTTTAGGTCACCCAGTCTGTGGTATTTTGCTATGGCAGTCCTAGCAAACTCATGCAGGAAGAAACATTTATTAATCATCCACTAGGTGGCGAACACTGAGATAAACAGGCCATTAACTTCATCCTCACAACCACCCCGGGAGTTAGTAATAGCTGAGAGAACTAAGGCTCAGAGATAGCAGCAGCTTGCTCCAGGTCACGGAACGGTGGCTCCGAACCTCAACCGCCGACTTGATTTCAGACTCAAACCGTTTCCACTATGTGAGGGTTCTCGAATACTGGTGTGCTTCAGAACGCTCCAGGGAGCTACATCGACCGACTGAGCTTGCGGCCTGGGACCTGGGCCTCTGTATTCTGGTCTTTGTTATTGTTTTCGCTGTTGTTGTGTTTGGTTTGGGGGCCTCTGTATTTTTAACAAGCTCCCAGGGGGTGTGGATTCACACCACTGTCCTGGTTCACGAGGCTGGTGGTTTTCCACCGTTCCATGGTAGACAAGCAGTGTCTTAAGACTCGTAAAGCTAATTTAGGATCTTTCTTAACCTCTCAACTTTATTAGAACTCCAGGAGCTATCATTTTCATTAGCTTTTATGGGGGAAATTTCCAACAACATCAATTTAAAATACATTTTGGCACATGATCTTGGGTAATCATATAACCCTGATGGATAGCCTTTAGTTTCTGAGGGTCTGTCTTGCTCCACATTCTGAGGTATGGACATGTGAATCTCAGAATTTTTAGCATGGAAAGCTCTGTAGTCTCTGACCCATTTATTGTTAGCCTCATCCCTTACAACAAAATTTCAGCAGGATAAAAACGCCAATTGGTTTTGGAAAGCTAATGACTACTCTTTACTTCTTAATGTTTTGTCAATTTAGGGTTCTGTTTATTGTATTCTCAGAAAATATGTGCACCCATAGTTATTCTTGACCATTGGATTATCATTTTGTGCAGAGAACCAGGCAAATACCAGATATTCCTTCCTTGACAAGGTTTCCTGAACTTTCTAAGTGGTCTCAAGGAGAAAGATACACGTGCATGCCAGCCTATTATTTTCCTAACATCAGGGAATATCCTTCTGAGCGTACGTCCTATCCCCAAAGGCATGGATTGCCGGGCTGCTTCACCATCAAACGGGAACATAATTTGCTTCTGCGTGATCCTTTTGAGGCCCGATGCTTGATTTCTTTTCCACTGTTTTCGGAATGCAATAAATTCAGAAACTCAGTTTGGCTGCAAGGGTTGTTGGCTATTTCCTAACTGTTCCTCTAGGGGAAAAGAGGGACTCAAAGGAACCGAGACGATGGGAAAAATCGAGAGAGTGTGCATGAGTTAGGTCTCTCCCTGCCTCAGACGTCGCGAGCCTGTGCTCTCAGCATATGGGGAGCCGGTGGGCACGCAGAGCCCCAGCCAACGCAGGACCACAGGCCGCAGGCAGCCACGGCGAAAGGCAGACCTGCTTTCCTCTGCCGGGGGAAACGCACAGGAAGAAGCTGCTCCCCCAAACAGGCTCGACAGAGACTAGCCCGCAGAGGAAGAACTGAAGGAGCCAGTCTACCCCAGGGCCACCAGACCGTCCACTTGAAAAGGGTGAGCTTTACAGTGTGCAGATTATTATACCCAGTTTAAAGAAGTTGTGCGAGAAGAAAATCCCCACCGAGGGATTCTGGTTTAGATACATTAAGAAGGAAGAGAAAGCAAACGCACCCCCAAAGAGGGCCCTGGAAGCACCCAGAGATAGAAGGCCGTCACGGTCTGAGGACAGGGCACCTGGCTCTGATATCCCTGTGTGCATGGAGTCTGAGTTCACAGATCTGCTGTCCCAGGTCATGAGTCTCACTTCCCGAGGGGTCAGAGGAGGAAGACGTTTTGTCCCCAAAGCAGCCACAGAAAGGCAGGCTCCCCAAGATTTGACACTTACACCTCCCACTACTGCCCCTGGGGTAAAGGGGGACCTGTCTCTAGGTTGTGCCATAGGACCACAGCCTTGTCCTTCCTGTGTCATCCATGCTGACCCTTAGCAGCGAGTCACCCAACCCACGGCCAGGGAAGAAACTACTTCATCTCAGGTGTGACCTATCGGTACACGTAGCCTCTTGGGAGTCAGCGTTGGTCCTAAAACCAGCTTCTTTGCTGGGCTTTGTCCTTTTCGTTCCTGGGTCATTCAGGCTCCACCTCTCAGCCACCAGCCCTTGCAGCAAGGGACATGCTGGTGCTCCAGGCCCGCAGCTGGGGACTGTTGCCCCTCGGCTCCCTCGCTCTGAATGTCTTGGACAAGTCTCTGGGCACACAGTCTAGGGCAAGATTAACAAGTCATGGTTCCCTTCCCTAAGATCATAGCTGTCCCCCTAATCAATCCAAGTTTTCTTCTCCAGCATTCCTATCCCTAATTGTATAAAATAATTCTCCCCAGAGCCAAAAAGGGTACACAGACCTAAGTAACTTAAGATGACTGAATTAGTTCCCAAAGCCCTCAGAATTGGGTCTTCTTTTCTTAAAAATAATATACTATCGTGATATTTAAGATATGCCAAGAAAAGGAATAAAGAATAATAAGATGCCCATGTGCTCATCCCCTAGCTTAAGGCATCAAACACTGTCAGTAGAGCAAAAGTGGCCCCCATGCCCCTCCCTCCTCACTTCTACTCTATAATTCCACCAGGAGGCGGCCCTGTGACCCTGCAGCTGAATGACACCGTTGCTCCCTAAAAGTTGTAAACCAAAAGCAAGAGAGATTGCTAGTGAATGAGATCTTCTGTGTTCTTTTTTATTAGCACATGAAATTGGGCTTCCTCTAATACATTTTTATGCTCTGCAAACACAAGAGTGATGCATATATCTTGGAAATTAATGACGTAATTTAAGAATCTGTCCTCTCCAGAGCACTTGCTGGTGGTTACAGGTAGATTTCATCTTTTTTTCCTCAGCAGAGTTGATGAAGCCCAAGTTGATTTTATGTAAATAAACTAAAGAATGCTCACAAAGATTGGATATAAATTAGAATCACAGGTTGAACTTTTTCCCAATGGTGAAGATTCTATTTCCGATCATTCCAACCCCTCCCCCCTTTTTTTAATCGATTATTGTTTCGAGGTTTTGCTGTTGCTGTGTGTTTTCTTGAAAGAAATGTAATTTAAATAATGCTCAGTATGTCCACTTACCTGTATGTTAGTACCAGGTGATAAGGTTTGCAGCTCCCCTCAATTTAAAAATTGTACCGAGAATATGACGTGTACAGTATCTAAAAAAGTACCCAGTGCCCTGCCAATCGGCAGCATCAGCTCCACACGTCAACGTGAAAAGGGTTAGGTGTGAAGGGATGGCATCCTCAGACCACAATAATCCCTCTTATGGCTCCACGATTAAAGAGAGGTGCTCACTGGGTCTACCCCATCCATCCACCATAGAGCAGGATAAAGACTAGAAATGGTTCACTGCTCAAAATATCAGAATTAGACCCATCTGGTTCATATCTCTCTAACACCATCCAGAGAGTTCCTCTAACTCAGAAAATTAAAAAAGACCAAAAAAACCATTAAGAACTAAAACATTATCTATCCATCCATCCAAAATCGTAATATATGATATATAATGACATAGATCATAATATGTTACGTAATTTACTAAAAGTTAAATTTAACCAAATATACCGTGAATTTCAAATAAAAGCTATGTTTTCAAAATGCCTTGGCTGCCAGCCTCTCTCCCTGACCTCCCCACCAAACCCCGCACACGGGGAAACCCTTGGCTGGGGTGGGAATGGGTTTTCTGTCCTGCTTCCAGCCTCCTCTTTCACCATCTTGATTAAGTGTGTCTGATCCATTCTCGGTATCAACCTCATCCAGATTTCATGCTGATGTGGTCATGAAATTTGTCCTAACAAATCAGATAATATAGATGATCCAGAATTATTTTATAAACAGAAAAAAATGAGGTCAGAGAAGCTAGGACTTGCCCAAGATCCTGTTAGTCACTGGCGAAGTCAGACCTAGAATTCCACATTCCTAGCCCGCGGTGTACCATGCTTTATCCAGAATGCTTTTTGTCTCATAAACAAGATTGAAAGATGCTAATTAAGAAAATGCTAATTAACCAGTGCACTTCAGGGGAAATCTCAACGTTACACGTAGCAAGTTCAAGAGAAAATGTGCACTTCACAGGCCTCACCTTGACATTGTGTATCTTCTTAGAGACAGTGAAACCATAGTCTTAGGATATTTTTACTCAGAGTTAAGGATTGATGCTTACTTGAAACAACTGTTCCAAAGAATCCCAGAAACCCTGAAGTCCTGCGGATCTGTTCTGTGTTTGGATTTGCCATGAATTTCTCAGCAATTGTGTTACTATTTCAAACCAGCTGGAGATAAGCCAGGAAATGAGAAAAGTAGCTAGAAGAATCCAATGCCCTTGATTTAATAGCTGCTTTAAACTCCTAATGAAGTTAACATTGGGCTCTTTTTTGGCTAGTGATGATTAATTCTTGTAATGACTTGGTTTTCTTTTGCCATAGCTTGTCTAAAATACTTTTCTTGCATAATCTTCTGTCAAAACTTTTCTGGTTAAAAAAAAAAAAAGACAACTAACAAATATAAAGGGACTTTTTTAGTCATTTCCATGGAGTGAGATTAAACCCAGGGCCGGTTTCACCTTCACCTTGAATTGGACGAGTGCTGATGAGGAACAGCTCTGCAAGCAAAGCAGAAATGCGTTATATATTCTAGCAGAATGAAGCTGACTGTCCTTTCTCAGCCGAGAGAGGACAGTCTGGAAGCTGCTGCAACGTGCCACGCTTGCCACTGCTCCAAAGGGACTGGGTCGATGGATCCCCGAATCAGTAGCTCACAGCTCGCACTTTGGCAAATTTTCTCAAGGCTGTACTTTGGAAGATAATTCATGAGATGGGGTATTACTCCTCTGTTTAACATAATAGGGTTTTTGATGGGAGAAAGTGGGTGCGCCCTCTTTAGTTTATTCCTACTGCATCTAAAGCTGGTCTAAATTGTAACTGGACTCCAGGGAGTGATGGAGCTAAGCCTTCCGTCCCTTGCAGGCTTACGGGGCTCTGGATGGTCCCTGAGGTGCCACATCCTGGGCTGCACAGCCCCTGCCCTGAAATGCGACACGGACGGATGGTGCTGGCCTTTTCCCTGGTTTTGCAGCGGTGCGTACGTGTCTTCAGAAGAGGCCTTGATTTACAGATTCCTGTTCCCACTAGGAGTCCACAGTCCTCATGCAGACAAGGGGTGTTAAATAAACATCTTGCATGAGGCAGACAGACCATGCTGTCCTGTGATATCAAAAATAAATCCAGTCGATGGAAAACAGTGTTGGAGTTTTCTCAAAAAACTAAAAACAGAGTTGCCATATGATCCAGGAATCCCACCCTTGGGCATTATTGGGGGAAAACTCTAATTCAGAAAGATATACGCACCCCCATGTTCACAGCAACACTATTCACAATAGCCAAGACATGGAAGCAACCTAATGTCCTTTGACAGATAAATGGAAAAAGAAGATGTGAGATATATATATATATATATATATACACACACACACACACACACATACACATATATGTATATATATACACACACACACACACACACATATATGTTTATATATATACACACAAATATGTATATATATATATATATACACATATATACACAATGGAGTACTACTCAGCCATAAAAATGAAATAATGCCATTTGCAGCAACATGGATAAACCCAGAGGTTAACATAATAAGTGAAGTAAGCCAGACAAAGACAAATATCATATGATACCACTTATATGCAGAATGTAAAATATGACACAAATGAACTTATCTAGAAAACAGAAACGGACTCACAGACATAGAGAACAGACTTGTGGTTGCCAAAGGGGAGGAGGTTGGGGGAGGGATGGATTGGGAGTTTGGGACCCACAGATGCAAACTAGTGTATACAGGATGGATAAACAACAAGGTCCTACTGTATAGCACAGGGAACTATATTCAATATCCTGTAATAAACCATAATGGAAAAGAAAATAAAAAAGAATATATATATATATATTCAGTTTTATATATATATATATAACTGAATCACTTTGCTGTACACCAGAAACTAACACAACATTGTAAATTAACTATACGTCAATAATAAATAAATAAATAAATCCAGTCATTTTCAACCCCCAAGATGTACTTCTCACTCGTGCTTGACTTGCATCAAAGTTTGGCTGAAGCTCTGCTGCAAACGACCTCCCGTTGGGACCCCGACTGCTTTTACAACCTGGGCTGGGATGGTGATGGTTGTCACAGCAGACGGGAAGAGGACACAGATAACCTCGCTCTGGCTCTCGGCACTTCTGCTCACGTTTCATTGGCCAAAGCAAGTCAGATGGCCGCGAGGGTTATCTGTAGGGTGGGGACGTATAAGCCTCCCCTAGGCAAGGCTAGCAGATATTTGAGAACAATAAAACTATCAGGCATGCTAATTAAATGCTAGACCCATAGTTTTCAACACTTTCAGTTCACAGGCGTTTTGGTAAGACAGAGACCACCACATTTGCCCGCTCTTAGTTTCACCAAAACCACCATTTACTTATGCATGGTGTCCTTTGAACTACACTTATCCAGACTAATTTTTTCCTTTACCCTTAATTACATGAAGAATACATAAGTGTATTCTTGTTGTGAAATACTTAGATAATAAAAACAAGAACAGTATGGCAGTTGCTCAGAAAGTTAAAAACAGAACTACCATTATGATTCAGCAATCCCACTTCTGGGTATATACCCACAAGAAAGGAAAGCAGGGTCTTGAAGAGATATTTGTACACCCATGTTCACAGCAGCACTATTTACAATAGCCAAATGGTGGAAGCAACCCAAGTGTCCATCTACAGATGAATGAATAAATAAAACGTGGTCTATATATAGAATGGAATATTATTCAGCCTTAGAGGGAAAGAAAATCTGACACTTGCTACAATATAAATGGACGTTGAAGACATGCTAAGTGAAATAAGCCAGTCACACAAAGACAAATACTGTATGACTCCTCATATAGGAAGTATCCAAAGTACTCAAATTCATCGAGATAGAAGGCAGAATGGTGGTTACCAGGACGGAGTGCAGAGGGTAATGGGCAGTTGTTTAACGGGTACAGAGTTTCAGTTCTGCAAGATAGAAAAGTTCTGGTGATCTGTTACCCAACAACGTGAATATACTTCACACCAATGAACTGTATACTTGAAAATGATTAAGATGCTGAACTTTATGTTATGTGGGTTTTTTTTTTTACCACAAACGAAATTTTTAAAAATTAAAAAACAAAGCAAGAGTCTCTTTGATGACCACTTTTGATCCCATTCACCTCTTTAGAGGTGGCATCTGCTTATTAATTTGGCATGTGTCCTTACAGACATTTTTCTATGTGTTTACACACATACCTATGTAGGTAAAGATAGAAATGAACAGTCTGTGCAGCTTTTTTATTTAACATATATTACATAGCACTGCATGTATTTTCGGCAACATGCTTTTTTCACTTGACAATATATGTCTGAGATATTTTAATGCTGGTATATATTGATTTAGGTTTCCTTAAAAATTGCTACAATGATCCACAGCATCAAAGTATGATAGATTATTTAACCATTCTGCTTTTAACAAACACTTAAGTTGGTTTCCAATTTTTCACTGTTACCATCAATATCTCTTTGAGCATATGTGAGAGTATGTCTCTATATTAGATACCTAGAAAGGCATTTTTGGCTCACCAAGTATATATACTTAACTTTTTTTTTTTTTTTTTTTTTGTGGTACGTGGGCCTCTCACTGTTGTGGCCTCTCCCGCTGCGGAGCACAGGCTCTGGACGCGCAGGCTCAGCGGCCATGGCTCACGGGCCCAGCCGCTCCGCGGCATGTGGGATCTTCCTGGACCGGGGCACGAACCCGTGTCCCCTGCATCGGCAGGCGGACTCTCAACCACTGCACCACCAGGGTAGCCCAGAGAAAATTTTTGAAGAGCAAAAAATACAGTAATTTTATTCTTACTCAAAGGGAATAAGAAGCAAAACACAACATGAGATACCATAGGTGTCTCCTTCAGCAAGAGCTTTGGTGGTTCTTAAGTCCCTTGTATATTATGTTTCTCTCCCGCAACACAAATTCATCCCAGTTTAGCTGGTTTTAACTCAGCCTGCACCCTGACGATTTCTTTATGCATCACACCCACAAAGACTAGAGATTTTGCCTGGGTTTTAGGGATATTTTAGACAAACAGCATGCTTCCTGTGCATTTTCTCAGGTCGGCCTTTCTTAAATTAAAATCGTATTATTATCCCACGTGAATTTGTCACATATACATTTCTCTCTTCTCTAATACTATTCACTCCCTTCTATGGTGAAAGCTAATTCCCAAGTCCTGCTGCAGAAATACAAGATGATAGAGATAAGACAGCCAATTGCTTTGAAGGGTCCTTCATTGTGAATCACCTTAGTTAAGGCACAGGTGGCCTATGGCCATGGTTTAGAGGACATGTTTCTAACTGAAGAAAACTGTTTTGGTTTTCACAGAAATACAATTGCTGATAAAGCTGAGGAGCACACGTCTAAAAATGAGAACACGGCCGTTCCCTCTGGTATTTATTCAGGATGCACTTTGGTCCATGCTCTTCTGGCTGGACCCCTCCTTTTGTCTCCCTTCACACAGACGGCCAAGCTCAAATTGCTGTTTCTTCTCCCTCCCGGTCCCCTGCATCTCTCCCCCACCGCAGGGAGGTGTACACCATGCATGTGGCGCGTCCTCTCCCCGCCCCCCCCGGGATGTCACAGCATCCCTGACCCACGTCCTCTCTCGCCTCTGAGTCACTCCTGTCTCCTCGCGCTTCCCCAGTTTTGAAAACACCACCTCTTCCTTCCTTCCTTCTTTCCTTCTGCTGGAAAGCAACTGGCTTTCTTTCCCCTTCCCTTTATTGACATGTTTTATTTATTTGTTCATTTTTAAAAAATTTCAAGAGCAGAAAACAAACTTGTAAAAACATCAAACAGAACGGAAGCGTATGGAACGTAAAAGCCCCCCATCCGCCCTCTCCCTGCCTCCCATTCACTCGGCTGTTAACAGTTGGGTGTGCACCTGTATCAGACGTCTATGACATATAAACAAACACATAGCTATTTCTGTGGAGTTCCTCAACCCTAACGGGAGCATAGGACACAGCTCTGTAGCTTGCTTTTTTCTTTTTCTTTTCTGTTATTTAAAAAAATCACTTGAAAAATGTAAACAATATAGAAGCATATGTTATGAAACATTAAAGTCCCTCTTGTGGTATATTTACCCACAAAGCCAAGCTGTCCTGTCATCACTGTGGGTCACCAAAAACAGTTAAAGAAAGAAGCTCACCATCCAAAATAATTGTGAAGTAATTTGAATCTTTACTGTAGACTCGTTTTCTCTCTGTAACCCCCTTCCCTCTTTTGACACACACACACACACACACACACCGCCGACACACACATACACACACCCCACACATATACACACCCCCCACACACATATACATACACACCCCACATGTACACACACACACACACACACACAGAGTGACAGGCACTCAGGTTCCTAGTTCTGTCACAAACAGTACGGCAGTGAACAGCCTCACGCAAACACCCCTTTGGGAGCGTGTGAATATTCTGCAGTACAGATTCCTAGAAGTGAAAATATTGTATGTGAGTGACGCACATTTAAAATTTTGTTAGAACCTGCCAAATTGCCTCTCCCAAAACAGCTCTACCACTGTGTACTCTTACTAACAGTGAAGGTGAGTATGACTGTGTCTTCACATCCACATTAACATGGTATATGATCAACCTCCTAAAAGCTTTTTCTCTTTTGCCAATTTAATTGGTTAAAAACAGGATCCCGTTATTTCGTTTTTTCTTTTTCTGTTACACATTTGATAAGAACTGTTGATCAGCCTGTTGTTTGCCTTTACTTTTACTTGTGGGGATTCACTATGAGGACGTATTTAACTCTTCTACAGTCAAATTTGTCAAGATTTGCCTTTGTTTTCTCGTTTTTCTTTGTCCTAAAAAAAATCCTTCCTCACGTTAAGATTATTAACGCATTTATCTATCTATCTATAATTTTAAACTATTTGGGATTTATTCCTGTGTAAGGAATGACATAAAGATCTATTATTCTCCTAAATGAACTGTCAATCATTCCAACCTATTTATGGAATAATTCATCCTTTCCCCACTAATTTGAAGTGCAGCCTGTATCATATGCAAAGTGTGTGCGTGTGTGTTGTGTCTATTTCTGGACTTCTTTTCCCATCATGCTATATATTTCTGAATAATGTCACCCTATTATAGTTACTGTCATTTTGATGACATAGAAAATTCTACTTTATTGTTCTTCTTGGCCGATTTTAGGAAACAATCTGTCAAAGTCCACTTTTAAATTCCCAGAAATTTTTAGTGAATTCTCTCTGAATAAATAGATTATTTGGAATAAAGTTCACAAGGGACATTTGAAATCTCCTGTACATTCCTGGGAATCTAAAAGGCCACATGCATGTGCAGGGCTGTGTTCATGCGAAGGGTTGTGCACATGCCCAGGAAAACCTGAGAAGGCTGTAAGTTTTCACCTCTGGCTGACCTTCAGGCTATGTACAAATAAGAAGTGAGAGCTAAGGCAGAGTTGTCAACTTCTTACGGGAGCTTTGAAGGCATGAGTAGCACACACACAGAGCCAAAGGATGGAAACATATTGGTTCAAGGCACATTAGCTTTAAAGGTTTCATAAAGCATGACATGGCCTTTCCAGAAATCCAACCCAATGACTTTCACTTAAATCTCAACGATCTGAACTAGGTCCTATGGCCATGTAAGTGTAAAGACATCTGGGAGAGTCAGTGTCTTAGCTGGACACATTCACACTCTACAGGAAACCAGTGTTCTGTGTGTAAGAAAGGCAGGCTGAACATCACGAAGGCCGCTAGCAGTGTCTGCCACAACCTGTTGGGTTTTACTTCTTGGAATTACCGTGTAGATCAATAAATAGATTTTTGAAAAGTCTATGTAGTTTAAGTTAGTGCGGTACAAAGTTTATGAGTCAATGAAAATGAACTTGCTAATAGCATTTTTATTTTCTCAATCACTGCTGTCCAAAGAAGTTTGAGAAAGTCTCTCACCATGATTCTGTATTTCACCTGGCAACACAAGGACCTGAGAATGCTTTATTGAGAATCATAGCTCACACTTATAAAGCACTTGCCATGTATCAAGCACTGTTCTAAGTGGTTCACGTATATTAACTAATTTAAGCATCACAGTAACCCTATGAGTGATACTATTACTATCCTCATATTAAGAGAAGTAAATAGACATACAGAGGTGTTAATTAACTTGCCTAAAGCAAGGTAATAGGTACCACCAGATAATTAGTACCAAAGTCAGAATTCAAACCAAAGAGATCTGGATTTAGCATCTCTTCTCTTAATCACGAAGCACCACTCAAATCTGACCACACATCCAGTTGTTCAGTATTTTAGTTCTACTCTATTATCCCTACCCCTAAATTAGACACTACTTTATTTACTTTATACCATCTGTATCTATATTTAGCAATATCTTTGCTCACCATTTCTTCTTGTCCCTCAGACATTCCACCTGAGGTATTTTTTCCACATATTTTTAGTATTTCCTTTAATGAGTGTCTTTTAGAGAAAAACATTCTTAGTTATTAAGTCAGAGAATGTTTTTATTTAACCTTTGCTCTTAAAGATGGTGTCCGTGGGTAGAGAACTGTGGGTAACTCTTCAATGTCTCTGAGCACATTGAAAATAATTCACTGGCTCTGACATCAAGGTCACTGAAAAATAAAATTTTACTCTCACTGCCATTTCTTCATAGGTAATCTGGCTTTTTTTCTTGGATGCTTTTAAGATCTTTTGTCTTTCATGTCCTATAGTTTCTCTATGTTGTTTCTAGTTGTGGACTTTTTTCCCTACTTGAAGTTCATTTGGATTCTGATATTTTAGAATTTAAATCTTAGCAATATTTCTGAAAATATCCTAGTCATATGTCTTTGAAAATTGTCTCTTTGTATATGTTAGGACTTATTACCCTTACTTCCTTATTTTTGGTATAGTTTTAAATTTTGCATCTCTGTCTTTTTAGATGGTATTCCACATAATTCCTTCTGTTCACAATTTTTAAAAAAAATTCAGCTGTGTCTAACCTGCTCTTTAATCTTACAGATTTGTGACAATTCTTTGTCAGTCATATGTATTACAAATACCATCTTCCACTCTTTGGCTTCCATTTTCATTTTCCTAGTGGTGTCTTTGATAGACAGAAGTCCTAATTTTAGTAACATTCATCAATCAAGAGACACTGCCAAGCTTTGCAGAGATGATGCTTTCCCTTTCAGTAACCTTGAAGATCAAAAAGAATACATCTGAGAACTAGCAGCCTAGCAGCCGCTAGACGAGGCAGAATGAGTGCCGAGCCCCCAAAGGGCCATTCCCAAAGAACTGTCAATATTTGACCTGTCTGACAGCCGGCTGAAAAGTTCCATTTTCAGGGCATCTCTTTCTTTGATGTGACTTAGAACTCCCTCTGTGAGAACAGCCCTACCGACAGGGTATTTGTCAAAACAATCAGCATTAATTGTTTAACATTGCAGTTGCTTAAGGAAGCGTTACAAGTTGAGGCTAACAAAAGGCTATGAAAAAAAACTTAAAAGGAAACACTGGACACGTGATATCCATAGGGTGCTTTCAAAAGTTTCTATATATTCCTGGGAATCTAGAAGACCACAAACACACACACAGGGCTGTGTGCATACCTAGAGCTGTGTCTATGCCTAAGAAACAACTGAGAAGACCCTAAGCTCTCAATTCTGGCTGACCTTGAGGGTCTGCAGAAGGAAGAAGTGTAGGCTAATGCAGAGTTGTAAGCTACCTGTGGGAACTTGGCAAGCATGCCCCAACACACACACAGAAGCCCTAGAGAAAGGATGAGAGTCTTATTGATTCAAGACATATAAGGAAATCTTAGTGCAATCATTCACTGAACACTAAGCTAAGTAGCAGAGATTTCAGTGGCTATATATGACAAAGAATACAGACTTTATAAAATTTGTCTAGGAAAGTCACTGAACAAATAAACAGAAAACAGCAAGAACAACAACAAAAAACCTTGGGAAGGAGAATCTTATTTCTAGGGTGGTCACATTATTTATCTAGAATGTACAGTTTTCAGCAAAAAATCACAAGACATGAAAAAAAACCCCAAACAAACCCAGGAAGAATATCTTTTCACAAGAGAAAAAGCACACAAAAGAAACTGTGCATGAGAAAGGGCACATGTTAGATTTACTAGACGAAGACTTAAAGTCAAGTCATCAATCATGTAGGAAACCATGTTGAAAGAATTAAAGTTTGAGAATGACATCTCACAAAATAGAATATGTCAATAAAGAGATAAATTATTTTTTAAGTGAAAATTCTGGAGTCGAAAAGTATAAAAACTGTAATGAAAACTTCACTAGAGGGGCTCAACAGAAGATTTGAACAGGCAGACAAAACAGCCAATAGACTAATTGAGATTATCCAGTCTGAAGAACAAAAAGAAAAAGAATGAAGAATAATAAACAGAGCCTCAGAAACCTGTGGGACACCATCCAGCATACACCTAAGGGGAGTCCAAGAAAGAAAGAAAAGAAAGGAGAAAAAAGAATATTTGAAGAAACAATGGCCAAAAACTTCCTAAGTGATGAAAAACAATCTGCTCACCAAGGAAGCTCAATGAACTCCAAGTAGATAATTTTAAAGAGATCTATACCAAATACATCATAATCAAATTGCTAAAAAGCCAAAGAAAAGGAGAGACTGATGAAAGCAGCAAGAGGAAAACAAACTCATCCTGCACAAGGGATCTCAATGAGGTTAACAACTAACTTCTCATTAAAAACCATGGTTGCCAGCAGGCAGTGGGATGACATACTCAAAGTATTAAAAGAAAAACACTGTCAACTAAGATCCTACATCTAGGAAATCTGTCCTTCAAAAATGAAGGAGACAAAAAAATGAGAGGCTTCACCACTATCAGACCTGACCTACAAGAAATACTAAACGGAGTCCTCCAGGCTGAAATGATGGGACAGTAACTAAAATCCAAATGAACAACGAAGAACACCAGAGAAGGTCAATACATGGGTTTTTACAAAGATAGTATAAATGTGTCTTCATTTGTAGTTTTTTTCTTCTTTTGGATTTAAAGACAACTGTACAAAGCAACAATTATAAAACTATCTTGTTGGGCTTACAGTGTGTAAAGATGTAATTTGTATGACAACAAAAGGATAAAGAAAACGGAGGGAATGGAATATAAAGAAGCAAAAGTTTAGTAGACTATTTAAATTGCTATTAAACCAAACTAGATTGTTCTAAGTTACAATTTCATTTTAATTGCCAGGGCACCCAATAAAAAAATCTCAAAAATATATAGTAAAGAAACAATAGATAATTAAAATGGTATGCTGGGAAATTTTATCAAACACAAAAGAAGGCAGTAATGAAGAAATAAAGGGAAAAAGACATGACATAAAGAAAATTTTAAATGACATACAAAAGCCCTAACCTACTAGTAATTATGTTAAATGTAAATGGATTAAACATTCCAATTAAGAAGTAGAAACTGGGAGAATGAATTTAAAAAAAATCCAATTATATGCTGTCTACAAGAGAAGAGCAAGCAATGACACAGAATGGCTATTATCAAAGAAAAGAAACCCTTGTGCACTGTTGGTGGGAATGTAAATCGGTATAGCCACTAAGGAAAGTGGTATGGAGGTTCCTCAAGAAATCAAACAGAGAGCTACCATGTGATCCAGTAATTTCACTTCTGGGTATTTATCCAAAGGAAATGAAATCACTATTTCAAAGGCATATGTGCCTCAGAGACAGGGCAGATGTGCCTGGAGTGGTCGCTGGAGCTGGATGGTGGTAACACACAAAGAACACGTGGTGCAGATGCCTCTAGGATGGGCTGGGGGACATCTGCATGAGCAGGGAAGCGGAATAGAGAGTGGACACCAGTTTCTTTCGTGTCTCCTCACATTCCTTCCCTGTGGGGACTACCTCTCCCTCTATTTCTGTGATACTAGAGGAACTGCCCATCAACCTCCTCTCTGCACTGTCCCCCGGCCCCACAGAGGTGGGTATGTGACCCAGGCTGGCCCACGAGAGAACACAACTCTGCAGGAATCAGGGAGAGGTATGTAAGCTTGGGCATGTGACCCAAGCAGAGCCTATCGTGGTCCTTTTGTAGGACTGAAATGGATGCTGGAAGGGGTTTCCTTCTTCGCTGCACTTCAAAAACCAGTGCTTTTACCAATGGAGAGATTTGGCAAAGAATACAGCCATCAGGAAAACTGTGAGATAGAGAGACTGAGATATATCTTGAAAACCTAGCTCCAGACATACGTACATCTGGCAAATCCTAAACTTTGCAGTTATGTAATAATAAAGTTAAAAGATTTCCTAGAGTTGTTTGAATCAGGTATGGATTACCTGCAATTGAGTGACTCTTGACTGACACAGAGAAGTCGTTGTTTCTGTTTTTGACCATTTAAAACTACGGCTGGCTGTGACTTGTGGAAACACGAATCTCCAAGGAAGAAGTCAGGGACAGATTATCCTCGGTCTCCTACTATTTTAGGGAACTGGTTAACAAGAACACAAAGATTTATCTTTGGGAGTATTCAATAAGGTGATGGTTTGATGAGATGATGATAATTAACTAATTATTAACTAATATGATGTGTCCAAGAGTACTTCCTGGACCAGGGCTCGAACCCGTGTCCCCTGCATTGGCAGGCGGATTCTTAACCACTGCGCCACCAGGGAAGTCCCCGTTTGCGTCTTGCACTGAACTTTCCTGCTAGGAGGGTGGGCTGTCAAGGCAACGAGCACAGTGCAGTGACCGAGAACACAGATGGTAGAGACAGAGCCATCTCCGGGCCTCTCGGCAGGTAAGCAAGCTCTCCGGGCCTCAGTTTCCTCATCTAATAAAAGGGAAATCTAATGAGCTGCTGTAAGAGTTGAGATAAAGCCTGAGAGTCCCCTGTGTGGTGCCTGGCACATCATAGTATGACTCCATAAAGGCTACTGTTCATTATTACTCTAATCATCAATAGTTTTCACCTAATGCATGCTCCACTGATACAAGGAAATAGCAGAGGAATGACTTTATCAGTGCCTCTTTTATTCTTTGACTCCTAAGAGGCTTAGTGGAGAAAAAGCCACAGGAGCAGTAGTACTTACATATGGCTTTTCACTGTGAACTGACAGCAGCCCCCGACTTGACAAGCTGATAGGAACTTGACAACAAGCCCATCTGCAAGAGCTTTGTTATAATCCAGAGCACGGGTAGCTGTCACTGAGACTGAAGGTGTTACCTGGAGCAGGCTCTCTCACCCGCTCCACTGTTGACGTTTTACGCCAGATAATTCTTTGTTGTAGGGGTTGCCCCATGCATTGTCGGGTGGTCAGTAGGACCCCTGGCCTCTGCCTGCTAGATGCCAGTTGTGCCCTTCCACAAGCAAAAATGTCTCTCGACATTGTAAATGGCTTCTGGAAGGCAAAGGTTGCCCCCCTTTGAGAGCCACTGGCCTAGACGAGCCTCTGATTGTCTTGCACCGGATGTTGAATACTGTCTCTTGAGTGAAGAGAGAACGCACCGTCCCAACAGGTAGGGCTGAGAGTCAGCTGGTCAGCACCAGTTCAGCCGAACCATCTCTTATAGTTCATCACCTCTTCTTATTGATCGGTGCCTGTGGCATCTTGGCTGTTCAATATGCTTAACATATTTCCTGCATCGTGCTGAGCCTTAGGTGGAGGTTTCTTTAAAGAAGTAAAGATGAAAACAGATCTTAGCTGTTCGTGTAGCGAAGGCAAAGTTCATTCAAAGAGCATCATGGTGGCCAAAAGTAGTCCCTTGGTAGTTATTCTACCTCATACCTCAGAGGCTTCCAGCGATGCCCCTGTATAGACTCCTCACTCACTGTTACCTTCCCCACCATCTTTCGCAATCATAGTGTAGAATGTCATTTTAGACGGCTTGACGTTAATGATGACCACAAGCTACTCACCTACTTCTGGACTTTTGCAGAGCAGGTTTTCAGAGGAGAACCATCTCCTTCACTGCCTCTGTAAATAGAACTACACCACTTCTGATGAGGTATTCTTAGGCTCTGGATTGATGCACGCATACCATGTTTCTCTAGAGGATGGTTTCGGACCTGGGGTCCCAGAGTGCCTGCAGTGGGGATGGCCACCTGTTATTAAAATGAAAGCCATCCAGAAGTGTTGCCACTGGCATCTGATCTGTGTCCAGAGGAGTCCTCCAGTACGGGATGAGGGGGAGGGAAACCAACAGCTAACTGGAGTACCAATGAATTCAGGACCAAGGGAAAGATGAGGGCTCAATTAGGTTGTGTTACTTCGTAAAATGAGCCCAGGTGCCAAGTAGAATCACACAGCTGCCATAAATAAGCAACAGCGCAATGCTGTTAAAACCCTTGGAGTAATGGGCCACCCCTGGTGAGCCTCCTCAGAAAGGCCAGTTGCGATAGAGGCAGGGTTTTTGGCCAGCGCGCTGGGCCAAGGCTCTGAGTGTGAGCAGGGAGTTACGTGTAGTTTATCGCCTAGAT
This sequence comes from Mesoplodon mirus, assembly GCF_964341445.2. Taxonomy (NCBI): domain Eukaryota; kingdom Metazoa; phylum Chordata; class Mammalia; order Artiodactyla; family Ziphiidae; genus Mesoplodon; species Mesoplodon mirus. Next base: position 6,770,037 of record NC_138993.1, on the reverse strand, counting down.
CCTGAAGGATCTAATCAGTCTCTAAAAACAAAGCTCTGTGAGGACGTTAAAGGCAGTGCAGAAACAGAGCTGCTGCTGCAGCCCCCCACGTGCTCGTGTCCATCGCCAAGCCTTCCACCTGCAGCCCCTGCCCCTCTCACAGTCCGGGCTCCAGCCAGCTCCTCACAGGGACCTCTGGGTCTGCCCGCCTGGGACCTTCTCCCTCTCACTTCACTTACCTAACACCCTGTTTACTACCTGCGGGGCTGTAAGGGTGTTAGTTAACTTCTCTGTGCCTCCATTTCACGTTCTCTGAGATGGACAAAATAAGCGTTCTAACTGCAGCAGGTGTGGTGAAGAGTAAACAAGATAACACACGTGAAGGGCTTAGCACAGGGCCTGGCACCTTGCTAGCATGTGGTAAACACCAGCTACTGTGATAAGAATCACTCATCCTTCACGTGTTAGCTTCCTCCAGCAAACCTCTCCTGATGCTCTCACTCAGGTCGTGTGCCCTGTTATGGCTTCACATAGCACATGGTACGGGATACGCATGTCATCTTCAGGGACTGCCCAAAAAGTCTTCAAGAAGACACCTCCCAGATTCTTCATGTAGGCCACAAACAAGACCAGCCATGAATAAATCCCCAAATCCCTGGGCACAATTATTGATACAGTGGTAGGCATGGCCCAAAAAGAGCTCTTTGAATAATTGAGGGAGTTGCTATGGAGACTGGGAGAAAGAGGAGCTCTCTTTTTATGAGATCTCATGTACTGAGGTTGACATTTTGCTGGAGTCAACAGGGGCTAAGCCGTCTTTGCCAGTAAGAAAGCCTGCCTGAGGGCTTCCCTGGTGGCTCAGTGGTTGAGAATCTGCCTAATGCAGGGGACACGGGTTTGAGCCCTGGTCTGGGAGGATCCCACATGCTGCGGAGCAACCGGGCCCATGAGCCACAACTACTGAAGCCCACGCGCCTAGGGCCCATGCTCTGCAACAAGAGAAGCTACCGCAATGAGAAGCCCACGCACCGCAACGAAGAGTCGCCCCCGCTCGCCACAACTAGAGAAAGCCCGTGTGCAGCAACAAAGAGCCAACGCAGCCAAAAATAAAATAAAATAAAATAAAAAGATGCAAGCACAGAGACCTAATCCCAAGACTGTGAGGTTCTGGCAGCTCAAGGCAGGAAGGGGTGTCTAGGGATATGGACAAAATGTTTAGAGGCCTGAGATATCTTTGAATAAAGGTTACACTTTTGCTTAACCAAGTAGGAACTTCTGGGGTGTTAGGGTGAGCTGAGATCTCATACCTTTTTTAATCCTCATATAGCGAGAAAGCCTTATCTGTAATGAGCATTTCCACAGGCAACCACTACCGTGTCTAGGTTTCGCTGAAGCTGGCATATCACCCAAGTGGCACACCTTTCTAGAAATCCAAAGGGGATGGCTTTTGCCAAACTGAGTCCCTGCAGAAATTAGCCAAGCCCCACGAATGATGATCTGTCCGGTGAGCTGTCTCTGGGTGCCATACAGAACCCCGAGATCCACAGGCGGGCCTTTCCTGGTTGAGGGAAATGGAAGAGAATCAGAAACCTGGGCACCAGGGCTGGTGACACTTTCTTCGATTTCATTTCTTCCAACAAGACGGGGGAGCGAGGGACAGTAGGACAGAGGGAAGAGGACGAGCTCGGGGGGACCCTGCACTGTTGATCCCCTCCTTTCACAAGGGATGCACGTCTAGCTGACGCGAGCAGCCCTGCTTTCCCCACTCGCCCCTCTGCGCACGGTGGGAACAGCGGCCTTCTGAAGCGGGGACTCGGAGCTCCTGTCCGTGCAGAGCCAGCGCTGCTTGGGTTGGCAGCGCAGCTACGAAACTGCAGGGTTAGAGACGGGAGGCCGAGGAGAATCTCAAAGGCTTTCCCACCTTCCGCACTGGGCACACGGGCCAAGAGGGAGGAGAGACATTGTCGAAAACACCTCGAGAGCAGCAGATTGCTGAGTCATCAAACGGAGGCATCAGCCTTCTGTGGGGAAGAGCTCTCCCTTTGGTCCTGTGGCCTCAAGGACTACACGGTGTCTCCCTGCTGCCGTGGAACAGGAGCTTTGCTCTGGCGACGCCTGGCTTGTGGCTTTTTCAGCTCCAACAGTCATTCTTTTAAATACGGTTTCTACCATGTATTAATTTGCTAAGGCTGCTATGACAAAATAGCACAGACTGGGTGGCTTAAATGGCAGATTTCTTTCCTCACGGTTCTGGGGGCTGGAAGTCAAAGATAAAGGTGTTGGCAGGTTTAGTTTCCTCCGGGGCCTCTCCCTTGGCCTGCAGACGGCCACATTCTCGCGGTGTCCGCACGTGGCCCTTCCTCTGTGCCCACACACCCCTCGTGTCTCTCTGCATGCCCTAGTCTCCTTTTCTTTTTCTTTTTTTTTTTTTTTTTTTTTTGCGGTTCACGGGCCTCTCACTGTTGTGGCCTCTCCCGTTGAGGAGCACAGGCTCCGGACGCACAGGCTCAGCGGCCATGGCTCAGGGGCCCAGCCGCTCCGCAGTGTGTGGGATCTTCCCGGACCGGGGCACGAACCCGTGTCCCCTGCATCGGCAGGCGGACTCTCAACCACTGCGCCACCAGGGAAGCCCTGCCCTAACTTTTTGCTGAGGCTTTGAGCATAATTATTCTTCCCCTGGTTCGCACTGAATCTCTTCTGCCAGGAAATTGCTTGCTTACGGGCCTTGCCATGGAGGGTCTCCTACAGTTTTAGTGAAGTCAGCTGGGTGAGGCTGCTAAACGGAGCACAGTGCTGACAATCGTCTTGGTTGAGTTCTACCTATACACCCATCAGGGCCTGGAACACTTGCTCTCAGAATTTACAGATACTAACTCTATGATGCATCTGCTTGTTGCCCGAGCAGAGCATCTCTACAATCTATTAAATTCTATTTTACTGCCAAGAGTCTTAAAAAAAAAAAAAAAGCCCACAATCATATTTCAAGTACTAAGGGATATTCTGCTAAGAATAAAAGGTTTATAAGCTCCAAACAGAGGTGAAATAGCTTGCGGAAAACCATAAAGGAATGAAATGGTAGAATTCAGATTCAAATCCAGATCAAGTGCAAAGGCAAAGCTGGTGGTCCTTGAATCACACCAGGTTTCCCTCTGTGAAATCCTATGACGGCAGTGTCAGCGGGTTAAGGAGGCTGTGTGGGTTCAGGAAGAGCCGCAGCACAGGAGACCTCCTTAATGCAACGTGAGAGCATCCTTTCACCAATGAACAGGTGAAACTGAAATTTACTGTTTGAAAACAACGTGTATGTAGTCACTGATTATGATGCCAAGCACTCCAAAGTGCCTTGCAGATACTAGCCCATTGCTGTGTTCACGAAAACGCTTCTGAAGCTAGCACCCTGCAGTTATATGCTTTATAAATTGCTAGTGTAATTCCAAGAGTATCGCGCCCTGTGGCTGACAATGAGGCCCCATCACTGACCAAGGACATTGTGGGGGGAGGGGGGTTGGGTAGGAAGCGTGGAAAGGACTCAAAGGCCGTGGACACCGTGCTATCGTTTTTCCTGTTTTCCTACAAAGTTAGAGAGGAGGCTGGCGGGGTTAATCTATGACCTACTTACCTCTCTCATGTCACAGGTTACTGGATCTCTATAGATTGTGGCTTCTGCTTGGTTTTGGACGCCAAGAGGGAGCCTGTGAGGTGAGCGCGGTGGGACCCGGTGCTAGTTTCTGCCATCTGGGGGAGAGTAGCTCCGGAAGTAGCCGCGGTGACAGGCCCGCCGGCCAGGTGCTCGTCCTACCGCCAGGGGCACAGGCAGATTCAGGCTTCCGGCCCTTCCGGACAAGGGGCGAGGATACATTATTTGTTGAAAGTAAGGGAACAGCAATAAAAGATTCCAATGACAAAGAAATGAAGATTTATGATAATTAAAAAAAACCCAACCTTGAAGTGCCTCCCCAATCTTCTCATTTTGGGGGAGGCAAACTGGCCGCGAGCGCGGGGTCCGCTCGCCGGGGCCCGCGGTAGGGTGGACAGTCCGGCGGCCGCGCCAGCCGGGCCCGCGCGAGGTGCAGCGGGGACCCGAGGATGCAGGCGGGCTCCCACTGCCCAAGGGATGGCCGCACGCGGGCGGGGCGACCACCAGCGCGTCGGCAGGCGCCGCCCACCCGCGGGGGAATCCCGGGTTGCGGCGCGCGGGGCGCGCGAAGACGGCGCGCCCCGCCCCCCGCCCCGCCCCCACCCCGCCCCCACCGCCGCTCGCTCCCCGAGCCGCCGCCGCGCCGCGCTGCCATTGGTGCCAGGCGGTGACGCGGGCGAGCGGGCCGGACGGCGGGGCGCAGGGGGCGGGCGCAGGGAGCGGGGCGCGGCTGATGAAACCGGCTCCCGTTCCCTCCCGCCCTCAACGCTCCATTCACTCCGCGCGGGCAGGTGTGAGTGGCAGGTCAGCTGCCGGCGGGGCGCGCGGCCGCCCGGCGTCCGTTACCTGAGTCTCCCGCTCCGGCTCCCCGCGCGCCGCGCCTCCGCCCGAGCGTCCGTCAGTCCCGCCGAGCCTCGGTCCATCGTCCGTCAGTCCAGCCGCGGTCTTGCCTGCATCCCGCCGCCCGCCGGCCCGGTGAGTCCCCGGCCTCCGCCGGCGCGAGGGCAGCTGCCCGGGTCTGGGTCACCTTGGGGGGCTGACCCCGGCGGCGCGGGGAGGGGCGCGGAGCCCGCGCGGGGAACCCTGGCATCCTCCGGGTGGGCGCGGGCAGGGCGGACGGGGATGTACGCGGCCGGTGCCCATGCGGCTGTCTCCGCCACGGAGTCCATTTTGGTTCGCTGAAGGCGCGGCGTGGTGCATGATGCAACACCCCGTGAGGGAGCGTGGGCGACCTGGCGCCTCCGGGGTGCCGACCCCCCGCTCCCTGCGGGGCGCCGGGACGCGCGGGTGGTCGCGGGGGCGTGGGGACGGGGAACGTGCACGGGGCCCGGCAGGCGTCCGGAGACCTTCCCTTACATGGCGTGGAGCGGAGCACGCCGCCCCGCCGCGAGGTCCACGACGTGTTATCGGCCGCGGGTGGGGAGCCCGCCGGGCGGCGGAGGGTGGTCCCGCGGCAGGTGGCCGGCCGAGGACGGCGTCGCGCACCCGCAAGCTGGCCGCGGCGCCCACGTCTCTTCCTCTCTGGAACCCTGCACACTCCCTGGCCCGCCTCCACCTCTCTTCCGGGTCCCCGGAGTTGTTTCGGGGAAGTCCCCCCCGCGGGGGGCTTCCTTGTGACCCTATCTGGCCCGTAGAGGCCGGCGCTCAACGCTTCCAGATGGTTTTGAGCAGGAGGCAGTTCTTCCGGCTTCACCGAGACAACCTATTCTCAGTGTGTTCCTTTCTACGTAGTAGGAAAGTTCCCGGGCCGGGCGGGTCCCGCAGTCGTTCTAAGACCTGTGTGTACACAACAGCAGGGCGCTGTAGTACTACTACCGCGTGCTCTTACGGCTCCTTCCCCTTTTCAGTGGCCGTGAGAACCCGAGAGGAGTGGTGCTTGACTTGTCTGATTAGGACAGCCAGACAAGTGCCTTCTGGAAGAAACGGAGCACTGCCCAGTACCCGCCCTCAGGCTCTCACGTGTAGAAGTAACCTGGAGTAGGTTTTACTCCAGATGTGTAAACAGAGGAGGGAGTGAGGGTTTCAATCCCAGGTGTATTTCCCTAAATGAGCTCTTAAAAATGTGACCAGGACTGTGTTTTGGCCTCTGGCTGAATTTCCTAATTGTGTTTCATTTGAATTATAATTTACTTGGGATTTATCTTAACGTTTCTTGCCACTTAGGTTTGGTTCTGATAATAGGAAACCGTGATACCTACAAAAATATCCCCCGATATTTTTAGTTGACTCAGTGGAAATTATTATTTTTATATGCACACACCCTTCTGTGATTAAAACAAAAAGGTCTTAAGTCACAGAATAGAAACTTAGGGGACAAAATCAACAATGGATTAAAATAGTTTTTAAAGGTTTAGCCTATTAAGATCATGTTTAATTATTACAGGTAAAATTTAAAGAGTGCCAAAGGGGTTTTGACTAAAGAAACAGGACGAGAATTAATAGAGATCAGAAATGTACTCAGTTGTTTAAATCCGGATTGAACCACATGGGTGCTCTTATGCGTATAATTATTTGCCTTAAAGGAAGAAAGGCTTGAAAGACGAGATTGCTGACCTCGGGGAGCTTGCGTTTTAGGACACATGTTAATTGTATTGGGTTGAGGCTTCCATTCTTTGAGGAGCTTAAACACATGTTTACTGACTGTTCTAGTCTGTCGTTTCTTGTCTACTCAGGCCAGTAAAAATATGTAATTACGTTGGAGGGCCCAGCATTATGTCTTATTAATCCCTTACATTATTAACTATGTATTTGAAGGTATTGGTTTATTAATCCCAGAGAGGAATTTGAAACAGGAATGAGTGTGTCCTTGTCATGGGGAGAAACATTTTCCTCTGACCCTGGAGGTGTCTGGGCCACAGGCATCTTCTGAGATGGCCATCCCTCCACCTGGGGCCGGGTCCTCACTCCAGGTGGGACCTGCGGACGGGCGGGCCCTCACCACTGTCTGCTCCCGTTGCCAGGCAGGCTCTTTCTCTCAGAGAAGCGGGGAGTGCTGGGTGGCTGTCAGGGAGTGGAAGGACCACTTCAGATCCTGGGTGGAGAAGAGATGGGGGACGGGCAGGCGCAGAAGGGGGGAGGCCAGAGCAGAGACGGGTAAGTTAAGTCTGGAAAAAAACCCAAGCCCAGCTTTTTTCTGCACAAGAGAGTGTGTGCATATGTCGTTTCTGCGTGAGAGAGAGATGGTGGCAGCTTGCATGGGGTGGACATGGTAGGAACGTGAGCTGGTTGAGTTCTGCTCCGTCTGCAGGCTGGTATCCTTGCTCCGTCTGTGGATTTTAAAGGAAGATTCCATGTGAGGCACGAAAGGCCAGATGAGGTTCCATGCAGAGCAGAGCCCCTGTGCCAGTGAGGTGGGGAAGGCTGAGGAGAGCGTGTCGGGAAGGGCTCGGGAAAAGTCACAACTGGCTTCTTCCAGACGCTTCCATCCTCACGGGCCGGGGCTGAGCCGGAGCTGCCTTGTGGCACCCACGTGCCGCGGCGTTGGGCCTCCCTGATCTCCCCTGCGCCCTCCAGTGGGCATCTTTGCCGTGGGTTTGTCCCGTGGCCCGCTTGGGGACTGCAGCTGTGGGGCGCGCCTGCTTTTTCATTCCTGGCCTTCAGGAGGCCTGCCTGCCAGGGGTTTCTTGGGCCTGAGGCCACTGGCATTGGACCCCAGGCCAAGGTTGTACCTACCCCAAGGTTTTAGGTCTGTTCCAGTCAAAGAGAAGAGTAGCAGCTTTGGTGGCATATTATGGGCCCTGTGGTAACTTCAGTGGCTTCTCTTTCTCCGTAATCATGTCCCTACCCCCAACCGCAAAGCAGCTTTGACAGCAACTACCCCTGCACTTGTTCAAAGCGAGTCACAGTTTATCATGGCGGGGGTTAGTGCATTTGCCACCTGTGAATCTGCTAGAAGGACGGGCAGCACGTTGGTAAAAGGATTTGGTGGGCTGTTATCTTCATTTGGCTCCGAAGACATTCCTTCAGATCTTTGGCCTCAGCAGAGCAGCAGCTGAAGCTGTTTGCCTCACCCGTCGGGAGGATTCGCTCACCCAGGGGACACAGGCTGCAGGAGAGACACCTCTGCACGTTGGGATAGATTCTGGCACGAGGTTCCCTCGTCATGCCACACCCGAGTCTTTCATTTGGCTTTTCCTCTGGTTATTGTCATTAGCAGTGGGGACCGCCAGGTGGTAGATTTGGTGGACAAACCACGTCAACTGAGGGTAGAGCTGTGTGGAGTTAGAGGCCAGCTTCAGTGCAGCCTGAGGTCATCGCCCTGAAATGCAGACGCTGCTTCTAGGAGCCGGGGCAGGTGGTCCAGTGCCGGGAACGGCGCCACCTGAGGCGTCTTTGGTGCAGGTTTGCTGCCGTCTCTGTGCAGCCTCCAGAAAGTCCTTTGGGCTGTCCGAACCCTGCAGACGTGCTCTTGCCCTGCCTGTAGCTTGGGGAAGCCCTGCTCTCAGCCTCATAATGACGAAGCCAATAAATATGAAGTGCAGAGTATTCTTTGAAAGAATAAAGGTCAGTCCATGTAGATTCTTTCACAAAGTAAATTCCATTGCCAGCCTTCTCTTCTGATAAAGGCAACCAGAAATCAAGCTCCGTTCAGCCTTCAAAGGCTACCAAGAGGTGGACTTGTACTGAGGAGGGAGAATGTCCTTCGTCCGGTAGGACAGCGTGTGTTTCCACGTCGTCTCCCTTTTCCCTGAGTCACCTTTTCCCTCTGGAGGCAGTTGTTTCCGAAACATTCTGTCTTCCTGCCGTAGTGCTTTCTTCAGAAGACCCACGCAGATAATGTCCTTGCCTGTGAGAACAGCCAAGTACTTTGCCACGTGCGTAGTAGTGGGTCCTGATTCTCCGCACGTGCTGGGCGCGCAGGGAGCCCCGCGTCGCGGAGACCCGCTCGCCGTGCCGACTCCGGGCAGCCCCCTGCTCTCCCCGACGGGCCACGCACTGCGGGGCCGAAGGAGGTGCCGTGGGCCTCCGCCCGCCCCGGAGTGCGCTCCGCCTACAGGATCAGTGCTTTTTCTAAGATATTTCTCGGAGCCACGTTTGAATCCTTTTCCATATTGCCTGCATAATAATTGGCTTCTAGTGCCTACCTTACAGGATTGAGAGGACTTAAATGAGGCAATAATCCGAGTTACGCACTTAACACAGCTTCTGGCGCGTACCAGGTGCTTCGTATAAATGTTCGCTGTTTTACTGGAAACAAAGCACAGTTCTTTGATTTTGCCGAGGAGAAGAAGAAAATCTGTAACAACTTTATGTGCCCTCCCATTTTGCCAAGGTGTCAAACGGTCGTCCCTTCTCCTTGGAGCTGTGTCTGCCTTGCAGTGGGTGCCGTGGCACCGGGGTGTTGGGGAGGCCAGTCCCCGCAGGTCTCAGATCCACAGCTTTGGGCTTGTCCCCTCCTCATGCCTCCGGGAAGCAGAGCTCACGGTCCCATCCTCAGGGGTGGCCGCCTGCGTGTGTCTGTGTGCACGGGCGTGTGAGTGTGTGCCCTCGTCCATCCCGACCCCAGACATTTGGTCCAAATTACCCTGAACGCTTTGGGTTTAAAAACTGGGGCCAAGTCTGTTTCCCACCTTTTTTCTTCCCTTCCTCTGAGGGCTGAGGTAGATGCCCCAGTGCCTTGGCGTGAGATGGGGGCCCCATCACGGGGGCAGCGGCGAGGGGAAGGGAGCAGGCGTCTCACCGGCGTTTCATCCCACTGTTGTCACCGTCGTCTTCCTGCCCATGAAGATGATCGGGGTGACCTTTTAAGGTCGGCTTGGAAATGCTCTCTTCCTCTGTATCTTCTTATCTGCCTACCAAGTACCATCAACCAAAGTCTCTCTTACAGCAGATAGGAAGGAAGGGAGAGGCCCTGGGGCTGAGTGAGATCCAGACTGCCAGCCCTCGTGAGTGCTCACCGTGGGGCTCGGCACCTGCTTTGTTGTCATTTAATCCTCACAGCCGCCCCCTGACGTAGGTCCTGCCGTTTGGCTGATGGGGCGATGGAGGCCCTGAGACATGACCCAAGTGGCCGAGGGGCACAGGGGTGGGTCGTGAGTGGCGGAGCTAGGATTTGCACCTGGGGCCTGGCTCCAGGGCCCTGACACCGAGCGAGCTTCGGGCTGTGGGCGTCAGCCTGTGCCTGGGGCTCCGGCCGCTCGCTCTGGGGACCGTGGTCGGGCACGCGTGTGCGTGGGGCCGCGCCGGGCCCTGAGATTGGCACGCGGACCTGGAGGTGCCGGGCTGCCCCGCGCCTCTTGGTTCCAAGTAAGTCCTGGAGGCATGGGAGCTGCTGTGGCACCGCTGGGCGGCAGCCTGCTGTGTTCCTCTAGCTGCCCCGGGTCTTCTGAGTGCAGATCTTTCCTCTCTGAGCCCTGGGCTCCGGGTGCAGCTGGAGCTCTGGGGGCCTTGACACAGCTGTGCCGGGGTGTGACAGAGGCTGGGCTGCCTTCCTCCTGGGTCGGAGCCGGCTGGATGAGGGGCTTCCTGCCCGGGCCACGGGAGCCCCGCCTCACGGATCTCCATCGGTGTCCCTGGTCCCCCTCCTCCGCCGCTGGGGGGAGGGCCCTGTGCAGGGGGTCGTCTGGTTCGTGGGGAAAAGTGGCTCCCTTCTCGGTTCTCCCTCCTTCTCAAGGCCAGTGGCAGTAGCCGTTCTCCCAGGATCTTCACTTTGCTGACTTCTGTAGTGTCGGGAGGTGGGGAGGGGGTCTCCTTCCTTGGAAGGTGCTTCATTGACGCCCTCAGGAAGCCGGGGCTGGGGGCTATCCGAGCCAGGGTAGCAGCAGGCAGACTGTACGCTGGCAGGGCCCCCGTGGCCGTGGCCCCGTGGGGAGGCCGTGGGTGCTGGCAGGTGGAGTGGGGAAACGCGTGCCCGCCCCTTCCTGCCTCTCTCCTTTCTTCCTTTGCTCTTTCAACTTTTTGTGTATAGCATTTCAGACTTAAAGAGAAGTTGCAGGGGTTACAAGGAGCGCCTCAATTTTCTCAGATTCACCGGTTGTTTACATTTCATTCCTTCTTTCTGTTTATCTGTCAGTCAGTTAATCTATCTACACACACGGATGCATTTTTTCCAGAACCATTTGAGAATAAGTCGAAGACATCATGTCCTTTTATTTACCCCGGCATGCTTCAGTGTGTTTCCTAAGAATAAGGACATTCTCTTACGTGACCACAGTACGACATCAAAATCAGGAAATTTAACATTTGTGACATCATCAAGTCCACAGTCCATATTCAACTTCCAGTTGTCCAAATAATGTCCTTTACATATGCATGTAGGTAGTTGGTTTTTTGTTTTTCGTTTTCTTGGGGGGTTTTTTGTTTGTTTGTTTTCAGGAGAGGCTCTTTCAATGGAACTGTGGTCTAATTTTCTACCTTATAAGCCTCTTTAAGAAAAAAAATGTTCCTAAAACTTAGAATGTGTATTGTGAAAAATTTGGAAACTACAGAAAAGTAAAAGAAAGAGAAAATAAACAGCATCCATAATTCCGTCAGAGAGGCTGAGCGCCCAGCCAGGGTAGAGAGCTTGCAGGAAGGTGCTTGGTCAGAAGACTTCAGCTCAGGGTGACGTGGTCCCGCAGACCTGCACCCCGAACACGCAGGGCGGGGGCCCGGGGCAAGGCCTTGGGCTGCCGGGGCAGCAGGCGCCCTGTCTGGAGCGGATGCCTTTCATGCCCCTGCCCACCACCTGGCCGGTTGCCCACCTGAGCAGGCAAACATAACCCCCTCGGGGTGGGGAAGGGTGGAGATGATTATTAAATACCCAGAACTTGTTCAAGCCTTGAAAAGAAACGTTGCAGGCCCTCTCTTGCCTGCTCTGTAGCCCTGGCTTCCCAGACTAAGCAGAGGGTAGGGATGGGCAGGGGCCCTGATGGGGAGGAATGGTCCTGGCCTCTTGGCCTGTAGCTTGCTGTTATTTCATAGGGTTGTTGAGCCTCCTGGCCGCTACGAGTGGGTCAGGGGAGTGATAAGAGGAGAAATTCTAAATGATGAATTGTGTTCTTTGCTAGCCCAGAAGTTCCTGGGGGAAGGTTCCAGACTGTTGGGTGAGGTGTGGATCTTGCTTCTTTCTGTGTTTCGTTTATCAAAGCCGCCCCCTTTGTCATTGCCAGCAGTACCCCCGAGACTCCGCTCCTTCCCCGGCCCTGGAAGGGGCCCTTGCTGGGTGGGGCTGGTTTCTGGAAGGGTTTCGTTCTTAGAACCCAGCTCCCCGTGGTTCGTACCTCAGTTTCCCTGAGCTGTGAAACCTACACTGTGTGTGAACAGGGCCTCTGAAAGCCATGATCAAAAGCCCCAAGTATTTTTCCATGTTTGTTTTCTCTTCTCCCACACCAGACCCTCTCCTTGAAGGAGGTGGCCTGGAGAGGGACTGCAGTGGGCAGCCGCCCAGACTCTGCACACCCCGCTGGGGCCACGGAACTCCTAACCTGGACGGGCCAGCACCGGAGGCTGCTCTTCAAAGAAACCCTTTGAAGTGCAAACATTTCCTTTCCTGAAAAGAAGGGAAATTGAAATGAAAACGTATTGTTCTGTGCAGACAATGTTCTCTTGGATCAAAGAGGGAGTGGGGCTTATAAAAAAGGGAGATTCACAAGTTAGGCCTTAACGTGGCACACGGGGAAGCCGTGACCGTGTACGTGTCCACTGCCCGGGGTCCATGATCGGTAAGGTTGTATCTTCCCTTTGTTTCCCCTTTAAGGTCCTAAATCTGGATCTAACATGCCGTGTTTAACTGTCTCTCTCTCTCTCGTTTGTGTTTTTATCCTGTGGTCAGCATTTAGAACTGTCCTTTGGTAAATTATGACACCATCCACGATGGAATATCACGTAGCCAATAAAAGTGATGTTTTCAAGGAACATTTGATCTTAAGGGAAAAACTTTACTGTTAGAAGTGAAAAAAACCTGGAGGCAATTTTCCATAATCAGTGTTCTCTTAATGCGATACATGTATTTGTACAGAAAGAAAACACTTACAATCAGGCTCTGTTTTGTTCACTGCTAGGTCTGTAGCGCCTGAACTAGTGCTCAGCAAATATTCGTTGTATGAATTATTTTTATAATTAGTGAAGCAGCAGTATAGTTCAAAGGGGGGTATCTTTGAGCTGAGTCGTCACATTTTGGCAAGTGGAAAGAACAGTAAATTATTTCGAATTTCTGTTGTAATTCTGTCCTGGCGTCTCGACTTGGGGTTTATTTTGGAGGGTTTTGGCTACAAACGTGTACCACATTTTGTACTTTGATACACATCACCCTGTGAACGAGGGACTGTGACGTTTCTACTTGTGGAGTCATCGGGTCTTGTTGAAATTAGGGTCTTGGGGTAAGTTTTTCCTGGGTTGGCTACTAGGCTCCTTCCCAGATGGGGTAAGGAGACAACTTCTCAGGTGCCCTGTGGCTGATGTACCATTTCACCGGCTTGACCTGTCCTGCTGTTGAGAACTTTGCCTGTTTCTCATCTTCTAGTGTCAGTACTACCAAGATACACTAGTGGGCCGTACATCGTCCTATTTCTGATTCAGAAGGTTCTTTAGTAACACAGCGTCTCAGGTTGGCTTTGAGGATGGCCCTGGTCTCAGTGATGGCGTGTCACAGCCGCCCGTGCTTCCGCCTGGTGAGATCGTCTCGTTCCTCCTTCAGAAGGACACAGGCACTTAGGTTTCAGAGCCCGACGTGCACAGGGTTCTGGAAGCCCCTTGGGGAGGCTTCCTTCGGGCCGGGGTAGGGCTGCTGGGGCCCACACCCCGCTTCTCCCGAGGGTGGCGGCTGTCAGCTTCTTTGGCTGCAGTCTACGCGAGGAAATAAACTGAAACGGTGCTCAGGTGCACACACAGGGAAGTACATATTTATATACAGATTGAAGTGAAACTTCCCACCGAACAGTGCTCATTCTCGTATTTGCGCTGCACTCTGATCATTTTTACTCTTTTCCATTGCATCGCGAAAAATCCTGGTGGCGACCTGCAGTTTGCAAACACTGGGCGTGGGCGTGCTGGCCTCCATGCCCACCCTCCCCTCCTCCGTGGTGTCCTGAGTTTTACACTCACTGGACTAGGGCCTGGGAGGAATTCTCTGTCCACATCGATTTAGACAAAGACAGTCAGAGGGTAGAGGTTGTTTCTTTTTGTGGTGATTTAAGGGTTTCTAACCGAAGTGGACATTATTATCTATGATGATTCCCCAGAAGGCAAATAGGGACACAAGGCAAGACCTGTGTGAATTCCCAGTGTGGTTTGCTGCTGATGCAAACCCGGGTAGCTCTGTCCTAAGCTGACCTCACACGCTGGTGTTTTGAAGGTGGCCTGGTCAGGCTGTGTGGTTTTTTTTTCAGGGGTGGCGCAAACATTTGTTAATTTCAGCACTTTGACCTTTTTTGGGGTGTGTTTACTTTTTTCAGTGTGATTTGAGGAAGCGTCCACCTGAAAGGTGAGCCTTCTCTTTCAGAGTCGAGGATTTGTAGGAAGAAGAGGGAGAACAGTCACTCTTACAGAAATATTAATGTTTAGACTCTGAGGTCTGATGGATTAAATTGAACGGGGCGTTGAGATTATAATATTAGCAATAGCAATTGTACCCTTGAACAGTTCTTCTTGAAAAGGTTGAATGCGTTTTGTTCTCTTTTTTGAGAAGCGTTTGATTTTTTTTTTTTTTGCTTAGAAAATTAATATTCTTTAATAAGTCTTTGTATATGATTCCTAGAACAATTGTAAATCAAGGGAATTGATTCTCTGGAACAAAAGCACAGTGACAACAGAACTAGAACAAGTTAAATCACCTCGTTTATTGAAACAGTGTACAAATATCTGGCCTTGTTTCTTGTAACTTCTTTTATTTACTGTGCCTCTCAGTAAGTTTACTGTAAGAATTCAGAGTGCCTAATTTGTAGTCTTTTAAAAATTCATTTATAAATTACAAATATCACCACTGTTGTTAGTACTTGAGAAGAATCCTCATGAGCTTGATTTTACGCTGTTATATATGTTAATATTATGTGAAATATTATTATGAATGTTTATTCATAATATAATATTATACAATACATATAACATATATAATATAATATAATATTATGATATTATATAATAACATATTACGTGAAATAATAGGGGAGTATCTGCAATTGTAATTGTATAACATGTTCCCCGTAAGTCTATAACCTCAAATTCTTAGCAGCAAGTTTGGTTTTTAAAGGAAATCTTCTGTTGGAAGACCTTTCTTTCTCCCTAGAGGGCCATCTTGGGAGGCATTAGGCAACAATATTCATGAATTCTTGGAGTAATCCACACTGAACTGGGAATAAGGTCTTGATAGCCTCAGAATTTGATGCAATCAGAATTTGGAAAATACCAGCTATAACTTGCGCCAGGATTCAGGCCTAGTTACTGAGAGGCTCTCAGGTCTGTGGTCTGAGGAGTCACGGCAAGGGCTCTGCCACCTTGAACTCCTCAGGCTTCCCTGCAGCTCCTGGCTGCCTGTTCACTGTCCTGCCTTGAGCATCCGCAAGGCAGCTCTTGCTGCATCTCCCTGGAGAGCCGCCCCCCCCCCCCGCCCCGGTTACTGGGAGATTCGCAGCCTCTTCAGGGGGCTGCTGGCTCTGACCCGAGCCCTCACAGGGTGTCTCTTTCCAGCAAGGTGTGTGGCCCTGGCAGCAGGGATAGAGGCAGAAGGGCCCTCCCTCCTGTCCGACGCTGCGTGGGAGCGGGCAGCGCTGTCCCCAGCTCACGAGGGCCGACTCCATTCTCCCAGCCCCTCCCCCTGCGCTGCACTGCCCCCAGCCAGCAGGACTTCCAGGCCGACTTTATCATGCGTGTGGCCTGAGGGCCACAGCCCTGCTCCTCTCGACCTCGCCTTAGTACCTGGACCTACAGATGCAAACTGTGCACTAATAAATATAAAACTGTAAACCGAGGGGCAAGACTAACCATGGCTGGGAAGGTAGCGCACAAAGCAGGAGCCGCTTCCACGGCACTGCGCGCACCGCCTCTCCGTGACGACGGCTCCCCCCCCATCCACATCTGAAACGCGCAGAGGCAGGGTGGAGACGAGGAGTACGTTCTGCCTGAGGATGTGAGTTCAACCTGCCTGATGTCCTAGTGCCTTTCACATCCTAAAGTCAGACCTCAGGCGTCTGACCCATCTCACAGGCTCACAGGTGCTGCGCACAGATCCCCTCTGGGCGTTTCGCCGACCTGCAGATCTGTTTCCGAAGGTCCGGGGCAGAGTTTCCAACCAGCTCCTGGGTTCTCTGGGAGTAGCCGGCATCTGTCAAACCACTGGCAACTGGGCCTCGTCAAGGAGACCTCAGCCGCTGTTGGACCGCAAGCCCCTTGAGGCCAGGCTCTTGGACCCACCAGTGCCTGGTGTTGAGTAGATGCTCAAAAGGTGTCTTTTCAGGAACCCAAGCACTTGCTGTCCCCGGGCCCTTGGGGTGGGAGGGGCGTGGGGCGCATTCATCTCTGAGCAGCCTGGTTATCTGTTTGCCCCCAACTGCAGATAGGGCGTGGAAACTCAGGCTGCAGGGGCCAAGGCGATAGGAATAGCTTACGTAGAAGGAGGCGCCAGAACTCGGCAGCTCCCGTCTCACGAGTCCATGTGTGGGAACACCTGCAGCTCCCAGCCTCAGTTTCCCCATTTGGAAACTGGGGAGAGCTACAGTCCCTACGCTGTAGGCTGTGCTGATGATTAGATACGTAAAATGAGTTTAGAACGTTGCCTGGTGTTCAGTAACCGTGAGCTCTAGTTAGGGTTGGTGTGTAAAGGGTTAAGCCTCAGCCTCTGGAGGTTTCTGCCCGGTGAAGAGCCCACCTCAGAGGTGGTGACTGCTGTAATGGAGCAGGTGTGAATTAGCTGCAGAGGCTTCAGAGACTGCGGGGTGGTGGAAGGGGCTAAGGAGAGGTTGCTACTTGTTCTCTCTTGGTCAGGAAGTTCTTAATGGAAGAGGGGGTGTCAGGACCTTTAATTAAAGGGGAGCCGTGTGGAGGGAGGGGGCCTGGGGGTGCCGGGGTTCCCTGCTTCCAAGACCCTAGACCAGGATGCCGCTTGGTGATGGAGGGTGTGGGTTTGGGCGGACTTGCAGGTGTTAAACCCCTTGCAGTTTCCTTCCGTTTGCCTCTGAGGAGGTTTCGGAACGGTCGGGTGCTCAGGGGTGGGTCCATCCTCCTCCCGCAGCCCAGAGGCCCCAGAGGTGTGGCCTCGGCCCCTGACCTTTGAATAGTCAGGGGACGCATGCCTGCCTACTGCACGTTTTTGCCTTGGGACGTGTAAGGATGACCGCAAAGCAGATCAGTGTCTCAGAAAGCTTTGAAGTGGTCCTGTTCCCTCCTGTTTCACTGCACATGCTGTGGAGACGCCCAGAAGTTGGCCAGAACTGCTTGATCTAAATGTTCCTTGTCACAGGGGAAATCATGAGGGAAGAGGTGGTGGGAACGGAGTATTACTGCACTCAGTCGTACTTGATGTTTATTTTTGCTGTGTTATCTGGCTCATTCATTCATATGCTCACGGGAAGGCTCTCTGTTAAGTAGAATATGGAAACATCATTTATGTTTTTCTTTAAGATCTGGGATTTGTGATCACTTCTGTAAAAGCCGTGAGCCAAGGCCGGACGTTCTTGGAGGGCTGTGCACGGCGGTGGGGGCTGAGGGGGCGGGGCGGGGCCTGACCCTGTCCTTGACTCTGCGGCCTTTGGTAGTGTCGGCGTTTTGCATCCTGCACGTATTGCTTTATGAAATCCCACCACGGCGTTGTTTCTTGGGGAAAATCAGATTTAATTCATGGCGTCTCGTGCAGAGTGTCTTATAATCAATCACCTTTCGTACATTTTTCAGTCTCTAGAGACTTGCACGTTATCTGTCTCTCCAGGTGGCAGGACGAGCGGTGCGTTATGTGGGGGAGACCTTGTGGTCGGGCCGTGAGGAGTCCCTCAGCTTTTCCGTGCTCGTCACCTTGGCAGAGGGGAAGGCCGTCAGCCGAACGGGATTAGTCTTGATAGCTCAGCAAGCGGCCAGCGGGGAAGTTGAGACGTGTGTGTGTGTGAAGGTGTGGGGAACGTCTGTAAAGGAGAAGGTAGTGCCGTCCAGCCCAGGAGACGTGTTCCCCGCCTGCCTGTGGGTCGTCTCGAGGTGACAAGGGGTGACTTTCGGAAGAGGGCTGCGGTCCCTCCCAGCTCGTGAATGAGCTGGGAGTCAGGCATGGTGGCGTCAGGGGAGCCAGGCTGGATGGACGGGGGCTAGAGCTGGAGTCCTTCGTCCCCTGGTGCCCAGCCCTGAGGTCCCCCTGTGGATTCACCACCCCCTCGCCAACAAGTGCCCCAGGTAGCCCCCCCCCGCCCCCCGTTAGACTGGCCTGGAAGTCCAGAGACCGCCTTGCTGTCAGCCGAGCCTCGGACCGAGTGACCCTGGGCGGGTCCAGGCCCTCAGGGCCACGCTTTCTGCTTTTGGATTCCGAAGAGATGGCACTAGGATACTCGCTTTGGGGTTTCCAGCCCTGAGCAGGAAGTGGTGACATTCTGTGATTATGGAGCAGTTTGGTGTCCGGACTCTAAGAATGGATGTTGAGTAGGAACAGTAAAGGTCCGGGGTAGTAGAAACCAGAAGCTCCGGTGTTAGGACGCTGACAGAGATTTTGACTGAGAAGTGTCACTTGGCCGGTATGAGCCCAGAAATGTCGAGTGGCGTGACCTGTTGCAACCAGAGGGAGAGGAGTGGCTGTTATAAACAAAAAGCACCTGGTCGCGGGCCTCCACGTGGTCCATCAGATCCGCACCCCCGCCCAGGAGCCCTCCAGAAGAGCCCAGGCTGGTCAGAGCAGTGCGTTTCCTCAGCGCATCTCTGGAAAGAGCGAGCAGCAGCCTTGGACCAAGGATTTCACCGTCTGATGCAACACTGCCAGCCGCTTACCCGTAGTCCCGGGCAAGGACTCCCTAGCAGGGGCAGCCGGGTGCTGATGTGTGGTGTGTGTGGGGCGTCTCCTGCGGGTTTTGGAATGTCGGGATAGGCCATGAGAAGTTTCATTTCCAAACTATCTCACCAGAGAGGAAGCTTGAGAGAGGTTATCTTTCAAAAGGATTAGGCGGCCATACACACCAAAATATATACAGGCGCCATCAAAGGAAAAAGAAAGCAAGCTTGCCTGTGTTAACCCACCCAGCTTGAATATGGATGGTGCCACGTCAGCAGCAGAGCCCAGCTGAAGCTCTGGGCCTGTGATTCTAGAAAGAGCTCTCTTTCACTGGAAACATTTCTTTCGGAAAATCCTTCTCAGGGTCCTTGTTTCTGCTTCTTCCCTGCCTCCTCCAAGAGACATACTTCTTGGCAGTGGAATAAAGACAAAGGTGGTCTCGAGAGAATGGAGGCTCCCTGCCTGCCACCAGGCCCTGCAGGCAGAGAAAAGGGCAAACGTGGCTCTTCAAGGTTCGCTGCTTTCGACAGGCTGAGACAGGGAGCCGATGCGGGCGATACTGAAGGGTCACTGCTTTTCTAGCATGGGTGGGTCCTCAGGGTGCCCTGTCTTCCAGGAAGAAATAGCAGACCAGAGCGGATGTCCCAGACTTGGGTTTCTCTCTGCATCCAGGCATCCTTCGCTGCATCTGGGGTGGACCAGCCTGGAGACAGACCCTGCAACACCCGTCACCTTTCCTGGGCCTCAATTTCAAGGAGCCCCTTAAGGAAGGGCGTTCTGCCCAAGGTCCTTTGGACTTGCCTTAGTGGACAGGATCGGAGATGACACAGCTTTCCTATTTAGATATGCAGGTGTGTGTATATAAAAGTAACCTGCCCTTGTATTGGGCAGTGCACACTCAGCTGTGCCACCGAGTTCATGTAAGGGTCAACGGCAGACAAAGGATGGCAAACGGTCAGATCTGCAAAAAAGACTTCGATTGTACAGCCACGATTCAGATGTCTTAAATATCTGCTCTCTGGACAGAAATCCGATAAGGGTTGTATTACAGGAGAGGGGAAGTTTCTAGTCTGCAAATCCCAGTGAAGGCTTGGCTTTTGTTTGGGGATGGAGGAGAGCTCAGCTCGTACAAGGGCCAAGTGGAAGGTTTGGGGACCACCCCCCCGCCCAGTCTGGCAGCACCAGCAGAAAGAGATGCGACCCGAGTTTGAAACTCCTGCAGACCATGGCGTGGCAAGCCGCGGATTTCCCCACCAGCCCTGGCAGTCACCTTGGCCCTTGTCAGGACGTTCAACTCCCTCAGCATAAAGAAAAAGCACGTAGTGCTTCCCGCAGCTGGTCACTGACAGAACCGGAGAAGCAGAGGCGGAAAAGGGAAGTGGACGCACGAAGGATCGCGTTCTCCCCGGCTGGCCGGCACGTGGCGCTGGGGTTTATCACGGACCTTTGGAGATGCTATCGTGGGATATGCCCATGTACAAAGTTTGCTTTGTGAGCCTCTCCAAAGACAGGACTCTCGGCCAGAGTAGACCAGGTTTGACCGAGATATCATTTCTTCTGTTCTTGGCTCTCTGAGTCTGGACTGCATGGCATTTCAGAGGAGCAGGGTGAGCTTGGTGCCCAAGACGCCCATCTGCGTCGTCTTGTTTACGCCCTGCAGTCCTTGTGAAGTGAGACACAGCCCAGGATGGGCACAGCCTTCTCGTCTGAATTAGGAGCCCCCTCTTGGCACCGAATTCTGGAGGACTGCTCTGCCCTCTCCAGGGCGCTCTCCCTCCCGTCCACTCCCCTGCAGCCAGTGCCCCGTCCTCACTTCCCTGGCCATCCCGTGTCCCCCTCAGCCTCTCCCACCCGGTGGGGCGCGTTTGGCTCGCGGGGGCCGGTTGAGCGCGGTGCCGTGCTCCTGCAGACCCTGACCCACTTGGGTGGGAGGACGGTGTCAGGGCCAACAGGACGCCGCCAGGAGCAAAGTCGGCCACAGAGAAGGTGGCACAGAGGAGAGGCGCCCGGCGAGGGCGCCTTCAGCCCCGTCTGACTGTCAAGGTCACCGTGCCTTAGCCACGTCAGACCCCAGTGACAACAGACCGCATCATGTAGGGAATTGTAGTTGAATTCTAGAATTGGCCTTGCGTTTCTCTGTTGAGGGTTAGTAAAGGTTCATATTGGCATTTAAATGTAGGTAATGGACAAAGAAAATCAGCAGTGGGGACGACCAGCCATGACGAGGGCTCCTCTCACCTGGGCTGCCTGGATGGGAAGCGGGAGGACCAGGTGCCAGACAGACCTGGGTTCCAGCCCAGGGGCCCGCGTCCTTCAGGTGGGCGCCGCCCGCTGGGCCGTCTGGGGCCCGAGGGGGAGTGGCCGCCCAGGGCCCTCAGCCCGGGGCTGCACTCAGCGCTTGGCCAGTGGGTGTTCCTTCCCCTTGTCTGTACTTTTCCTTCTTCCGTTGACTTTTAATGTCGATAGACACGGCACGTTTGTCGTCTGGAAAGACCACAGTGCCCTAATCTGACAGGGGTCCTCAGCGGAACAGGTAAGGCCATCGGCACAGGAGCAGCAGGTGACCCGGAGCACCTCCCTTCGAAGTCTGACGTTCCCCAGCCCCACGAAGTACCGTAGGTCTGATTAGAGCTTGGTACTGTTGGTGTCAGCCTTTAGGGAGAATTGGGTCCCAAGAAACCAAAGATATGATGCAGTGACCAACCCCCAGTGTTAGGACTGTGTCCGTAGAGTAGCTGTCTCCCTGCTGTTAGAACATTGGCGGGTCTCAGCTGAGACAGTCGTGTGGTTCTTTCCACCTGCAGAAAGCATGGTCTTCCCTGTCTCTGCCGGTCCTGTGAGTGTTTGCTCTTGTTCACAGGAGCGCTAGGCAACCCTGAGCCTTAATGACGTTTGCTGAAAATTAATAATAAAAAGTGTATCTCCAGCACTGAGTGGGGAGCTGTGGGTGGATAGGTCCTTCCTTAGAAGTTGCAAGGCAGCAGCAGATAACCGGAGCTGGCACCAGTGTCCCCCGCATGAGGACAGAGATACATTCCCTTGGGCCAGGTTTGAAAAAACAAGTACTGAGAACACAGACTCCATTTGAATTTAAACGTTTCAGGCGTTGGTATGAAAAACCTTTGGTTTAATTTGAGCATTAAACCCGCTTTTAGCTTAGGTTTTTTACTCCATCATAAAATACCTAAACGTTTAGCAGCAGAGACATAGAGCACGTTTGCTTGATGCCAGGTGATATTGTATCCCAACGCTCAACACAGCGTTCACTTTGTCCAGGCTCGATTTGTTTGTAAATTCTAAATTAGGGGCCTTTTAGCAGAATGGAAAGTTCATAGTAGCAAAGCAAATAAAAGTTCCTTTATAAAAACTCAGAGTATGCTGGGGATTTATATCCTAAGTTCGAAGCAATATGCAGTACTCTCTTTTTAAAAATATATGTCGTCCTCTTTTTTTTGAAGTTTTTTGTTTTGATAAGGCGTCCTTGGGATTTCTTCCAGCATAGAGCAAGGGAAATTGGCGTGGGGTTGAATAATACTTTTATGTATAAATAAGAAAACTGTGGTGTTCTTGGATGTTTGTTTGATTAAGCGCTCCCGTAACTAAATACCAGCCACAACAGTTACACAAAGGGGCGTAGAAAATAACGCGCTCGGAACTGGATTCACTTTAGTTTGGGAAGTGGTGGCCTTGCTTCTCGGCTTCATGCCTGTGAATCTTAACGTGTGCCTCATCGGGTGGAATAGCAGGTGTTTTTGGTTCATTTGTTTGGTTTGGGCCCAGCACAGACGCTTGTGACTCGTCCTACAAATAAGCCTCAGCCAACAAACTAGTTAAAGAGCAAACAATGTTAGCTACCGTGGTGAGTGCCAGGAAATGGAAGATTTACCTTGGACTTCGATTTTCAATAATTATGTACGATTTCAAATTTCAGAACAAGTTCTTTGAGAAAGTGTAGATTCATTCATTCACGCAGCAACATCGATTGGCTGCCCACAGGCACTTGCCTGAGTTACCCAAGTGCTGGCTGGTCCTTACAGGGCACATTCTGTGGCGTTCTCTGCAGGCACCGTGAAGACGCAAGCCGTTGGCTGAGAAGCCATTTCTTTATGATTCAGCTGACTAGAGAGGATGCCAGACTCTTAGCTAGCACCTGTTTTCAGCCCTCTGGAAACTAAGCTGCTACTGAAACTGCTCACTTTCAGACAGTCTTTTCTCATTAGACCCTCTAGTGGTCTGTCATCAGCCTGCACCCCCTGTTGTCTCTGAAATATTTCCCACGCTTGGCCTTTTTCCCGCAGACTCCCTCCTTTTCTGAGTCTGTGGTGGCAGCTACCTCCATGCACAGTATGTGTGTGTGTGGGGGGGGCTCGTTAGATACGGATGGGGGGGTCTTTACTTGCTGCTTGGTCTGTGGAAAGACCTTTGCAGAGAGGCCGTCTGTGGAACTCAGGGCTGGTGGTCAGGGGCACGGAGGGTGTGGGTGGAGGTGAGGTGCTCAGGCCTGGGCCGTGGACACCAGGTGAGGGTTCCCAGGTTGAGCAACTAAAAATGCTGGACGGATGACTAGTTAAATTTGGACATGCAGTTAAATTTGAATTGCAGGTAAGCAATGGATACTTTTTTAGTACAACTTTTTTTATACTGAAAAAATATTTATTGGCAATATTTGGGACATAATTATGATACACTAAGCCATTATCTGCTGTTCATGTGAAATTCTGATCCAAGTGGGCATCCTGTATCTCATCTGGCCTTGTTGTGGCTCCTGGCTCATGCTGAGAGGTGAGGGTGTGGGCCTCAGGGAGAAACATGGAGTCACACCCCTTTCTCCACTTCAGGAAAGTCCAGCTGCTTTGGACTTTTTGGTTGCACCACACAGCTTGTGGGATCTTAGTTCCCTGACCAGGGATCAAGCCCGTGCCTCCTGCATTGGAAGCGCGGGGTCTTAACTGCTGGACCACCAGGCAAGTCCTGCTTTGGACTCTTTTTAAGGTTGCTCTTTCCCCTTCCCTAGAGCGATGCTTCCTCCTTGGGCTCAAAGCGTGGGCCTGCTCCCCACAGGGCTCTTAGCAGCCAGCTTCCCCCCCGAGCCCCCTGTCAGCACTGAGCCCGCACAAGCCCCACCTGGAGCCCTTGCTTCAGCTGCTCACGTACCCCGCTGCGTGCCGCTGAACGCAGGGCATTTTGACACACTGTTTTGTTCTGAGGATATTTTGACTCTGTTTGTGAATATAAATACTTCATCAGAAATATCATCACAGATGAATTTTGGATGAAAAAGTTTCCCTGAGTGAACTTCAGTTTAAGTCATTAAGTTTTTAGAGCACAGACAAACCATTCAAATTTTGCTTTTTTCTGAAATTATTCTCATCAGGGTAAATTATATTCCATTTAAATCTCCAGCATTTATCAGCCATTTATCCATAGCAGATTCTGGTGAATTTAGCTTCAGCCACTGTTTCTTTTGTGCCATTGATTCCTTCCGAGTCCAGTTTTTCTAGATCAGATTTTGCAGATTTGAATTGTTAACATGCTCCGTTGGCCTTTGCCAGTTGTGCGCGTGTGTTGCTTGTCTCTAGCTGGTATGTTGGTTAGTTAGTTCTCTGGCGTGAACCGGCACTGGTCTTCCGTGCTGCTTTTGTGAACCTGGGATCACTTGTATTTTGTAAACCAGAGCCGAGAGAGTGAGTGGTGGAGTCAGAATGGCAGGTCACAGCATCTCCCTCGGTCTCGCCCTCACCTCGAACTCAGTGCTTCCAAACCCAGACTTGGATTTTGCACCTGAATGTGTGTTCTTGACGTTGCCTCTTTACGAGTCCTCCGTCTTCCAGTCTCCCAGGCTTGAGAGCTTAGAGTTACCTTTGACTCGCTCCCGTCTCTTGCCTCTGCTGTAGTCATTTATTGCATCCTGTCGGTCCTTCCTTCCCCGTCTGGCACAGCCATCTTCTGTCCTGTGCAGTAACCTTAGAGGTTTCTTTCAGCTTCCCAACCCTCCACCTTTTTGAAACCCTCCTACATATTCACTCTGTGTTTTTTTTTTAATGTCCTTTCTCCTGTTAAATGACCAACCTCCAGGGCAGGGAGCACGGAGCTTTCTCTGTCACCTGCAGTTCCAACAGAGCGTGTGTGTGCAGTGGACGCTCCGTAAGCAGCTCTTGGATGGGGGTCCTGGGGGTCCAGGCTGGTGAACTGGGCTTCTCTGGTGTGGGCATGGCCGGCAGTAGGTCAGGGGGTCCAGCCGCGGGCCGTCCCTCCTGCCTTTGGTCCCAAGGTCACACACCCCACAGGTAGGCTCAGCTCTGGGAGCGGGTGCCCCTGCCTGCTGGCCATCTGGCATCGTTCCTGGTGACATTTCACTCTGACCTTTCCTTTGAAGAAGGATTTTGAAGCAACATTGTACACGTAAAGGTCAACAAAGAAGAGTGGATGATAGGCCCACAGAAACCTAAGTTAAAAGGCAGGAAGTGGGGCTCTTAATATAACCGGGTTGGAGGTGATGAGTGGGAACAAAATGCCCTTGAATTTCGTCTTTAATCATTCATCCCTGGAGACGTAGAGCGGGACACAGAAAACAAACATTTCCATTCAATGTATATACAGTTTGGCAAAACAAATAACTGGGCTTTGTGCGCATCCGGACCTCCTGGCAGGAGGAAAGTGGCCTCTCGACTGGGCATCGCTTTCCACCAGGGCGTTCACAGTGGAAGCAGCCGCCCCTGCAGCAGGGCAGGTAAAGCAGAGCATTTCATTCCCTAACGTGGCCGGATTTGGCCCGAGAGCCAAACAGGTGAAGAGGCCCCTGGGTGGAGTGGTGTCAGCCCGCAGCCCGCACCGTCTGACCTCGCTTGCGAAGGAGGCTCCCGGAGCAGCCCCCCCCTCGGCTCCTAAATGACAGCGGACACCAGGACGGCCACGGTCACCGCCAACCCCCGACCCACACACCGCAGACGACAGCGGCCGTCAGCGCTACAGAAACCGGGATGTTTACAGATTCAGAAATAAAAATCAGTGGTCAAAAACTCAATATTAGTTGTAATGTGTATGTCTATTTCTTTGTACATTTCATAGACTTAATATTTTTAACAGCTTTAAGTCAATTTAAGTATATTTTGAAGCAGTAGCCCTCAAACCTTCAACCATCTGAACTGGTGCGGATGGAAATAAGGCAAACAGCTTACTTTTATTGGGTTGGCCAAAAAGTTCGTTCAGGTTTCCATAAGATGATGGACTTTTTGGCCAACCCAATACTTTTTTTTTTTTTTTTGCGGTATGCGGGCCTCTCCCTGTGGTGGCCTCTCCCGTTGCGGAGCACAGGCTCCGGACGCGCAGGCTCAGCGGCCATGGCTCACGGGCCCAGCCGCTCTGCGGCACATGGGATCTTCCCGGACCGGGGCACGAACCCGTGTCCCTTGCATCGGCAGGTGGACTCTCAACCACTGCGCTACCAGGGAAACCCCAACCCAATACTTTTTAAACTGTATGCTTGTGTAGTGCTCAGTCAATTACAGAATACCATACTTAAAAACACAGTTGTCATTTAAAGTACCTGCTTAATCTTCAAAGCACTTTACACGCTGGTCGTTAATAAGATCTCTTACAGATTAAGAAACTAGTAATAACTAGTGCTTCCTGCGTGCCAGCTGCTCTTCAGGGCCCTGCACGTGTTAATCTGCTTGGCCCTACCCTAGACTGGGAGGTAACTATGCAGAGGGAAAGGGAGCCCAGGGAAGGTAAGTCACTTGCCCGCCATATTTTGAATCCGGTTTTGTCCGGGACGTTAACCTCGCTGTTGCCTCTCTGCTCTTTGATCTTCACAGCTGGGAGCGGGCAGGAGTCGCGTGGGGAGGCCAGACTCACTACCGGTTTTCAGGTGGTGAGGCCGAAACAGAGCAGCCTTTCCATCAGAAAACCGGGTAGTGACGCGTGCCCGAGCTCACCCAGTTCGGGGGCAATGGGACTTCTGATCCCGTACAATTAGGGAGCAGATATAAAATGGGATGTAGGAAAAGTGTTTCCATCTCGCACGCGCTTGGTTCAACAAATCCGTAACAAACTTGAGCCGAGTTTCCAGCCCCCCTCCTCCCCAGGGTGCCCGGATCCTTGTGGTCTCTTCGTGCTGAGGTCAGGGCAGAGGACGTTCAGAAGAGGCACCGCTGGGCACGGTGGCCACTTCATTCTGTGCCATAAAGACATCGTGACCACACCTGCCCAGGGGTTCACGCCCAGGCAGGAGCTACCAGGTGTTTTCGCTCCGTGGGCCAGGCCAGGCAGTGCGAGAATGAGGCTGTGGGAGAGCTTCCGCGTTATGTCAGGAAACCTGCCCCCCGTCCTGACCTCTTCTTCCTATTAACCTAATTTGTGTCATGTGACTGGGACATGTCTGTGACATACCAGCTGCTCAGATTTCATTAATTTGAAGATTTTTTAAAAATGTCTTCTTTTGATGCTGTGTGTTGTTATAACGAATCACTAGACTCTCTGGGCAGTTTTGAGAGTGAGGGGGGGTCTAGGCTGGCCCGGGAGCTGCGCCCTTTAGGGGGAGGAGGGGCCACCAGAGGCTTCAAGGCCCGTCCAGCTGTGCAGCTCTATAATAGAGGCCTTGTACGTGGGGTGGCCTGGCTGCCCGCGTTCTTGACGGGACATCAGCAGCTGCAGACATCCAGAGCTCACTGCCTGCAAGGATGCAGCCATCGGGCCCCTGCGGGCAACAGGGCACTCTCAAACCGGGTCGTGTGAAGTGAGTTCAGTACCTGCTTACAGAGACGGGGACAGGGCGGAGGCGGTCCGGCGTGTTAGCGGCCTGTCTCGGGTAACCAGGGGGCTGCAGCTGGCGGTGTGGAGGGGTCTTCCATCCCGGGGGTCTCTGCCCTCACCTGCTAGTGCTGGAGTGATCAGGATCACTCCAAGTGATCCAAGTGATCCAAGTGATCAGCTGAGCCTCAGTGCCTGGTGGGAGGGGTGGAGTGGTGGGGGCCAAGGAGGCGGGCGAGAACAGGTGGAGGAATTGTGTCCCAGCCCTGCTCCCGCCCCGATCTGGTTTGCCGTAGACGAGACTCACTCCTTACAACGACGTTGAAGTGGTTGGACTGAGGCCCGTTTTGAAAGCGTTTAACTGATGGCCTCTCGGGTGGAATTCCTTTATCAAAAGCTTGAAGACCTGTGTGCAGTGGATCTGAGGCATTCAGCAGAATTGGTCTTGGGTCACCTCATTGGCAAAGTGTAATGAGAACGAGCTGAAGAGGGCTGGGTAGCAAATATTTTCGGCTTTTTGGGCTGCACGTGGTCTCTGTCGAATAATGATCTTCCTCTTCCTCTTTTTTATTTTTTTGTTTTCAACCAACTTAACAGAAACCACTCTGAACTCAGGGTCAACACAAAAATGGGCCCAAGTGCCACAGTTCGCCAGCTCGTGGGCCAGAGCGTGCTGGGTGTGCCCTGCGAGCCAGATGATTTCAGGGAGAACGCGAACGTTTTTATCGTAATAGTGCGTTAAATTCTAACGTCTGCTAGATGCCGACATGCCCGGCGCTCACTACCTGTCAGGCCCTACCCTTCGGGGTCCCCGCAGGAAGCAGACGGCGCTCCCGTGGGATGATGGAGCTGAGTTTCGTATCTGATTTCAGATCGTTTGGTGGTGCTCCATTTATGAGAAGAATCCAGGTTTTCTGAAAACATTTTAATTATGAAAAGGTGGGTTCCTCTAAGGAACAGTATGACAACAGTATGAGGCACACAGATCCAGCAGAGACTCTTGAGGGTGGTGTGCTGGGAGCCTGGGTCGGAAGGTTGTAGAGCATCTCGTAATTCCTTCCCAGCGCCGGCCTTCCTGTTTCCTACTTCATGTGCAGCCCGTTGGGACCACTTCACACAGATGAAAATGTTCTCAAGAAGCTCCTCGAGAAGAAATTTTGTGTAAGTTTGGTGGAGAAAACGAGAACAGAGCCATTTTTGACTTGAGTCCCGGCTGGTCGATGGCAGGTGTGCGGGGACCCTCCCAGGGAGCAGGGCCCGCTGGGCGGGAGCCCTTGGGAGGCACCATCCACTCCTTGCACCATCCACTGCCTGCCTTCGTGTGTAGAATTGCAGCGACACAGCCAGTGGTTTAGCCCTATCGGAGTCCAGAAATTCAGAGGCCCAGGCTTGCAAGTGCTTGCCTAATCCCCTTCGGTAGTTGCAGGGCTGCACAGGCAGCCTTCTCGTTCCCGGACCCGGGCTGCTCTCCTGGCCGCATCCAAGGCTCATTTGTCTTCTCAGGCTTCTCCAGAGCCACCGCGCTGTCACGGCCACATCGTGGGAGGAGAGGGGCAGGCAGACACCTGCCCGCAGGGAGATGTACCCGGAGCCTGGGAACACCCAGGAGGATGGCGTGAACTCACCTGTCAGGAGTGCCTTGGCAGACAGAAGTCTGCGGCCGAGCCTTGGGAGCATTCTGAACATTCGGTGCAGGAAGCGCCCCCCCCCGCCCGAATTCGCCTCCTGTGCATTTTTCCTTGCAGCTTCCCGAGCTGGGCCTGTCTGTCCCCTGCCTCACCGGTGATTTATCCGTCCTGTTAGTGCACCGTGACGGTCTTAGGAAATACTGTGCTGGTGCTAAGAGACTGTGAATGTTTTTGCTGCCTGATGATCTTTTCCTCTGACTCACTCTCCTCTGAGGTCCTGGGCCATGGGCACACGCAGAGCGAGAGGGGTACCCCTCCCCTGGGCCCTGTGTGAGCTAGAAGCTTAAACTAAGTGTATCGTTTAAACCAACACATGGCTGCAGTCTTCCTCAGTTTTATTATTCTGTGTCCTGTCACCGTGAAAATTGAAGCTGTGTATTGAAACTGGAGTCTGTGTTCAGTGTAATGGGACAAAATCGGAGGCAGTGCGTGTAGTTAGGGCTTATTAAACAGGAGCTGATTTCACGTTTGTGAAACTCTCAAAGCAGAAAGACTGTTACGTATACTAAATGGCTTGTGCAGATAGAGTGAAGATCGTCTTATCAGCTGCAGCCAGAGCTATAATTATGGATTGGGTGGGGTGGGGAATGGCAGAGTTTTGACTTGAAGCAGAATGAAAATATGGGGGACAAAGTGCTGCTTTCGCAACTGAACTTGGATACAAGTTGTAGAGGCTGCCTGGGCACCTTTAACAGAAAAGCCGTTACTGGGCAGTTCCTTGTGGGTTGGGTGCCTCTTGGCTTTTTTTTTTTTTTTTTTTAAACAGCTTTACTGAATATAATTTAATACCATAAAGTTCATCCATTTGAAGTATAAATTCAGTGGTTTTTATTAGATCCACAGTTAGGCAACCCATTCCCACAATTTTAGAACATTTTCATCACCCACCCACCGCCCCAGGCAACCACTCATCTACTTTCTGTCTCTATTCTGGACATTTCACAGACCTGAACTAACACAATACGTGGCCTTTTGTGACATTAGCATAATGTTTTCAAGGTTCATCCACGCTGTAGCACGAATTAGTCCTCATTCCTTTTTATGGCTGAATAATATTCCCTTGTGGATAGACTACATTTTGTTTATCCGTTCATCAGTTGATGGGCATTTGGGTTGTTGAACCACTTTGGGGCTATTATGAATCATGCTGCAGTGAACACCTGTACGCAAGTTTTTGTATACAAGTTTTTTACATTTACCTTGGTTATATAGCTAGGAGTGGTTGAGTCCTATAGCAATAACTCTAGGTTTTTGAGGAATCTTTTTAGTTTCTGAATGTTACTTTTTCTGTATATACATAAATCTATTTTATCTATTTATTTTGGCCGCTTTTGTTCTTTGTTGTGGTGCGCAGGCTTCTCATTGCGGTGGCTTCTCTTGTGACGGAGCACGGGCTGTAGGCGCGTGGGCTTCAGTAGTTGTGGCTCGTGGGCTCTAGAGCGCAGGCTCAGTAGTTGTGGCTCGCGGGGTTGGTTGCCCCGTGGCATGTTGTGGGATCTTCCCGGACCAGGGCTCGAACCCATATCCCCTGCATTGGCAGGCAGATTCTTAACCACTGCACCACCAGGGAAGCCCTGTTACTTATTTTTTATCGCACATTTTGAAGTATACACTTCAGTGGCATTAAGTCCATTCACCTTGTTGTGTAATCATCACATTCCTCCTCGTAGACTTTGATGACACAGTAGACACCATCGCTCGGGCCCCAGAAAGGGAAAGTGGCTTAGACTTTGACTTGGCAAAGTGGTGGCTTAGTAATGAGCCCACTCATTGCCCTTTGAGAGTGGGAACAGGTGAGGGGTCCTTGGCCCCAGACCATAGGGTCTGTCTCTGCATTGATGCTATGGCTTTAAAAAATAGAAAGTGTTGGTTAAGAGGGGCAGGAGGGGGTAACTTGATGAGGCTGCCCAGGAACCGGGAGCAGGGAAATAGAGGGGGGCTGCTGTCTGCCTCCTGGGGGGCGCCCACTGGGCATGGCGGAGGGGGACACCATCCTCTCCAGACACACAGGCTTATTTGCCTGGTGATCGACAGATCTTCCTGGGCCCTGGCAGGTGGCCTGAGGGGATCCTGAGCACAAAGGGCCGTGGATTATATTTTCTGAGTCTCAGGAGAATGCATCGGTGTGAGGCCAGAATGTGTGTTTCCAGGGAAACCATCGTCGGGCCGGAAGAGATCTTGCAGAAGCTCAGCCTGGACCGTGGGCAGCAGCACTCTGACCTCGGCTCCCTCTGCCGGCCTCCTGGCAGGCTGGGCCCCGCTCTCCTGGGACCTCTGTGCTCCTCCCTGCCCCCCCCCGTCCTGTCCGACGGGTGCCCACCTTCCTGCCTTGGCCCGGCCACGCCTCCACCTTGACCACTGCCCCCTGATGACTCCATCCTGAAATTCCCCCAGGCTTCCTCTCTCTGCTGCTGTTTTGGAGAAAACCCTGCAGTTTTGTGTTGTATTCATATATTTCCTGAGTAGCTCTTTCACCTTCCCAGCAATAATAACGTCACTTCCTCACTGGCAAAGACTGTCCTTTATTAAACACTTTGGGTTAAGTCACTGGCAGACAGAAGCCTCAAATGTCCACATTCAGGGCAGGCGCCATCGTGGACCCCAACCGCTAGTTCGTGAGACAGTTCTTCTAAAATACTGACGCACCATGTAATTAAGGGCTAACAGTCACAGGTCAAACAATTCTTCACTTAAAGGGGAGGATTTCTTTAAATAGCAGCTCCCCTTGGCTGCATTTTATCTGTTGGTGTCGCTCATTAGCTCTTTGGCAGAGAGATTCCAAAATGCCAGCCATGGGACTTCCTGACGGTCCAGTGGTTAAGACTCCATGTTCCCAACGCAGGGGGGCACCGGTTCAGTCCCTGGTCGGGGAGCTAAGATTCTGCATGCCACACGGTAAGGCCAAAAAAAAAAACCCCAAACAAAGAAAATGCCAGCCAGGAGCCAGTGCAGTTGGAAAACAGTATGAAATGAAGAGAAAGTATTTCTGAACTTACGTCACTTACTCAGAGAAAGCCTTCAACAATGAATTGATTTTAAGAAGTGCTTGATATATTTATAGGCATAATCTCAATTTCCAATTATTTTTAAGCAGTTCTGTGAGTTTGACAGTCGTTTCCTCATTGCAGAAGTGGGGAAATTGGGGTTCAGAGTAATCTGCAAAAGCTCATTCAGGTAGTCAGGGGTTGACACCCAGGTCGTTTTCAAAAAACGGTTTCTCCACATTCCACTGCCTCTGACTATGTTTGCGAAGTGGGAGGGTCATCTTTGTGTTTAATTAAAGTTTTACTGTAATCACATTATGGCCCTTCGTCCTAGGGGACCTACTGGAAGCCTCATGCAGAGTTTCAGTAGCATGAAAAATAATTCAGGAGCCGCAGAGTGGTTTTAGACGCGCTGAGGTTTGAGCCGGGGCTCTGCTTTCTACCTGCTTTAGGAAGCTGCTTTTCTGTAAGAGAAGTGGGTTGTGGTAGCTGTGTAAACGTCAGAGCTCGGTTTGAGCGGGACCGAGTAGGCACCTAGAGTAAACGTCAGCCGTCACGATCGCTGCTGCCGTCCTTGCGGAGGCACCTGGCTGCAGATGCCTGCCCGTTACTGCTGCACCGGAGGTGGAGTTGGGTGGCCGTGTCGGAGGGAAATGACTGAACGGAAAGTCAGCGTGCTCTCCGTGGCTCCCCTTCCTCTCTCTCCCCACCGCTTTCCTGCCCTGCTCAGTTTTTCCTTTTACAGTCTGCGGCGATTTCTGAGTTAGGTGGCCAGTTGGTCCTCTTAAAAGGTAAGATTTCGCCTCTCAAATTGTCAGGTGTTAGAAATAGAGGTTGGCTGCTCGCTGGCAGGCGGAGCGTTTCTGGGACGGAAGCCGGTCCTCGCGTGCGGACCACGCCCCCTCTTTGCTCCTCCAGAGCCGCGGAGTGTGGGCGTCCTCCCCACTCAGACGCTGACACAGTGTAACAAGAGCGCCAGTGGAGCCCGACAGCCGCTCGAGGTACTTAGCCTGTTCTGAGCCCCGCACCGCACCTGTGAAGCGCTGACGGGACCGCGTGGCGGGTGCCCGGTTCCTTTCTCTCTCAGCGGGCCCCCGCCAGCGCTCCCATCCCCACGGACTTTTGAGCATCTCCACGTGACGCAGGGTGAACGAGCTCGCGCAGAACTTCAGGATCAGGTTCACTCTTAGAACCTGGATTAAGAAGTGAAGCTTGGGCTTCCCTGGTGGCGCAGTGGTTGAGAGTCCGCCTGCCGATGCAGGGGACACGGGTTCGTGCCCCAGTCCGGGAAGAACTCACATGCCGCGGAGCGGCTGGGCCCGTGAGCCAGGGCCGCTGAGCCTGCGCGTCCGGAGCCTGTGCTCCGCAACACATCAGCACATTTTTTTCATCTTGTACTTTCTTCCTTTGTCTGCTTGCCTCTTAGTAATTCTCAGCCCAGTTTTGGGGACCTCGAGGGTTTTCCAGCTACGTGGTGACAATGTTTTGCTTTCTTGTGAATACATGTTTAATCGCAGGCATTATTTGTAGGTTTTTTAAGAGTAAACCATTACTTTAAACTATTTTACAAACCAGTCCACTTATGAAAACACTGCGTCTGTGGAGCACTTGGCTCACAGCTCTGCACAGTGCGGCAGGCTCCCCCCACCGTGGCGCACCGCACCCTCCTGTTGGTGGGGACTGTGCTGGCGCTGCAGGACGTCCAGCAGCATCCCTGGCCTCTGCCCGCTACATGCCAGCACCACCCTCCGTCAGCTGCGACGACAAAGCTGTCTCCAGACATGGCCAAGTGGTCCTTGGGGGGCAAAGTCACCCCCGTTGAGAACCACTGCCCCAAACCCCGCGACTCGGTGCCGCCAGCCCCCCAGCCTCTCTGGCTGCCCCCTCCCTCTTTGAGCCTCCCCAGGAGATTTACGCCCGTGGGCAACACGGCCTTCCCTTGCCTGCTGCAGCGCTTAGCCGAGAAGGATTTGGTGGTCTTGTCGTGGAGTATCTTGCGTCTCAAAGGAAGGATGAGTTATCAAATTGTGGTCTTTTCCTTGGTGCAGAACTGGCTGGAGTAATGTTAATTATTGAAAGGTTGGGAGTGGAATTAATATCTTGCTGTTACTTCTTTGACCACATTTCCTTTAGAGTTTGTAACTTTTTTTCCCCCTAATAAGCATTGTAGAACCGCAGGTGGCTATATATATTGTGAGGTCTTTCAAACGGCTTTTATGTTTAAATGTTATTGCTGCCTTAGGGGGTGGACAGAAACTGGTGTTGGTCCCCAGTAAAGGTGGAATCAGGGTGGACAATGGAAATTGCGGGAAGAGGTGATATAGTCACATTCTCAGTGGACACTGGAATCCATTCTGGGGAACGGATTTAGTAATAGCTGTAAGACCCCCTGTCATCACGAGCCCCCTGTCCTCAGGTGGAAGCCGGTCCTTTCTCACTGAGCACCTGTGAACAAGAGCGTGGCCTGCCGTTGTAGAGCCCTGGGTGGCAGGAGGTGTGGGTCGTGGGGAAGGCCGGGGACACGATGTGTAAAAGTACTGTAGTTTCTGGTACCGGCCAGGTCGGCCCCTCGTGAGTGTATTATTTCAGTCTACGACAGTCGGCTCCTTTCTGGATAAATGCGAAATGCAGAGCTTCAAGACTGGAAGGCTCAGGACGGAGGGGATCACTCCCAGGTCCTGGTGGTCTGGAAGGCCGTGTCGGAGTCACCAGCGCTCGGCGCACGGCACGAGCAGCTGCCGTGATGTCAGTTCTCGATGCAGCCCCGTGGCGCCCGTCCTGCAGGGTCATAACGGAAAGGGGAACAAAGTGCGAGCGTCTCTGAGGACAGTTTTGGACCCTTGGGTGACGCCTGGAGGCCTCTCTCCCCCACTCGGGCTTTGAGTCCATCATCCCTCTCTTTCCTTGAACAGGAAGGATATTAACTTCTTTGCGGTACTCATCAGCCTCTGAGCTCATGCTCCCTTTTAACAAACAAAAATCTCATGCTGAAATTTCAAAACTATTCGTGCCAAAGAAAAAATTTAATTAAAATATTTGTTTTTTCAAACTACAGATGCCCTTCTTCCAGGCTTCCAACCCCCCACGCATCCCCTTGGGAGGTCCTTGGCTGTTCCAGGGGCTCGAGGTCAGCCAGGGAGCTCTGTTCTTGCCACAGTGCTTGGTTGCAGTCAGAAGACTTAACAGAATTCCCCTAACTGCCTTGAACTCTGTTCTTGTAGCTTCATTCCTTACAATGACCTTCATATCTGACCTCATGGGATGGAGCACTTGCTCGTATAATGGGGGCTCATCTTATTTCTAATAATGTCATGGAATTGCTTTAGGAGCTCAGAAGCGTGCTACCTCCTGTTGATATTTCGTGCATCCTTATTTTTCAAAGACATTGCTCCTAGTCGCAGAATGTAAATTCTGCCGAGGCAGGATTTTGGTCTAGTTAGTTCACCACAGCATCTCTGGTTTCTAGAACTGTATCTGGCACTCAAGGACATCTGTGGCATGAAGAACAATACACAAACTCATTCAAAGGCAAAGCAGCTATTTAAGCCGCCCCAGAGTTGGGCATTGTGTTTAATACAGCAAAAAACCTGTTTAGTAATTCCTGTTAATGTACTTAGTGGGAAGGCCTGATTCCTTTGGATTTATAAATTATTCAGTGGAAGTACGTTTGCTGATGTTTTTGGGTTATTTTATGTATGTATTTCCCATCAGTGTGTGGGTGTCCCTGTTACACAGAGCCACGTGGTGTCATGGTCACACCTGTGCAGTGTCTGTGCCCTTGGAAGCCCGGCAAGGGTGGTGTTGGAATGCTGCTTGCTGTATTTATGAAAGGAGTGAAATCAAATTCTTTAGGTATGAGGTGGTTGTAGCATTCTCAATACCCTGTTTTTAACAAGTGAAATTTCAAATCTGAAGTAGAATAAATCGGTTGAAACATTCTTGGATTAAAGAAAAGCAGTACTAATGAGTTTTTATTACTATGCATTCCAATCCCGTTAATCCTGGTGGCTTCAGCCTGGTTTAATGTACGGCAGGCCTTTCGTTAGCACTTGAGTTTGGCATTAACTGCTTTGATACCATGACAGGGAAATGTGAGCAGAGTGAGGCTCCCTCTCAGGCTGCCTCGTCCTGCCTAAGGAAGCAGGAGGGCAGCTCTGCTGACGGGGCCTATGCCAGCCTGGCTGAGTCCGTGCCGTAGGGCATCCCTAAAGCAGCGGTTCTCAAGCTGTTTGATCTCAGGACCCTTTTCACTCTCAGAGATTATTGAGGGCTTCCCTGGTGGCGCAGCGGTTGAGAATCCGCCTGCCAGTGCAGGGGACAAGGGTTCGAGCCCTGGTCCGGGAAGATCCCACATGCCACGGGACAACGAAGTCTGCGCTCTAGAGCCCGCGAGCCACAACTACTGAGCCCACGTGCGACAACTGCTGAAGCCCGGGTGCCTAGAGCCCCTGCTCCGCAGCAAGAGAAGCCACCCCAATGAGAAGCCTGCGCACCACAACGAAGAGTAGCCCCCGCTCGCCACAACTAGAGAAAGCCCGCACACAGCAATGGAGACCCAACGCAGCCAAAAATAAAATAAATAAATAAGTAAAAATAAATAAGTAAGTAAGTAAATTAAAAAAAAGTTGTTGAGAACTCCACAGAACTTTTTGCTTATGTGGGTTGTATGTATCACACTACAAATTAAAATTCAGAGCAACTTAAAATATTTATGTATTAGTCCTGCAAAAAGTAACAGTAACAATAAACGATTTTACGTTAACAAGTAACATTTGTTATGGAAAACATTTTTATGGAAAACAACTAGTTTCCAAAACAAAAAAAGTTTAATACGAGTGGTGTTGTTTTCCATATTTACAAATCTCTTTAATGTTTAGCTTGATAGAAGGCCACTTGATTCTTATGTCTGATTATACATCATTCAGTTTTGATGTATTGTTTTAGCTGAAATACATAAAGAAAATGTGGCCACAGATCTGTACTTGGAAGAGGAAGAGTACTTTAGTAGCCTTTTCAGATGATTGTGGATATTTTTTGGTACCGCACAAAAACTCGACAGGTGGTAGCTGGTACCCCGTGGAGTCTGAAACCATATCCGTGAGCTTTCTGTACTCTGAAATGGGTCTGTTTTGTACTTTGAATCAACCTTTTACCCATATGTGATTCTGTTTCGGTGGATTAGTTTTACTGAATTATCCAGATCTAAATGTTGACAGATTTCATCGTATATGTTTTCTAAAAACACATTTGTTAATATCACCACCAAAGTCTTCAGAAAACTCTAAGTTTTGGGAAGCTGTCAACTGAGATCTTGGTGACAGATACCAGTTTTCCACAATTCTAGGTTTTTTTGCTTGAAAGCTCAAATTTTATCATTGGCAACAAGCATCGCCAGTTGTTTTCCTTCTGGATTCTGTTCCTTTCATTCCGGCGTTTTCTTCCTAAAATACAGATCCTATCATGGCTTTGGCAGCTGGACTCGATGACTTGGCCCCAGCCCCTAGCACTTTGACAGTTTCCAGCCTTGTTTCAAGCATCTACGTTAAAAAAAAAAAAAAAAAAAAAGTCTTTAAAACAACACAAATTTACTGGGTTGGCCAAAAAGTTCGTTCGGGATGTTCCGTAACATCTTACTTTTTGGCCAACCTAATATTGTTCTTCAGTTCTGCAGGTCAGAAGTCCAGAATAGGTCTCACTGGGCTCAAGTCCAGGTGTTGGGAGGGTGTGTTCCTTTCTTAGGGCTCTCTAGAGAATCCAGTTCCTTGCCTTTGTCGGCTTCTGGAGGCTGCCCGCCCCCTCCCCCATCCTTCAGGGACCCTAGGGATTACATCAGACCCACCCCGGGAACGTCTCATCCAAGGTCAGCTGATGAGCACCTTCGTTCCTTCTGCAACCTCCCTGTCGTGTAACCTAACGTAGTCACAAGTTCCCAGAGGTAGGATTTGGACATTTGGGGGGGTTGGGCGGCATTGTTCTGGCTGTCATATTCTAGCCTCTCCGTTTTTGTGTTCCGTTCCCGCTCACTGCGTGTAAGTTGGGTAACTTCATCCTCTGAAAAGCCCCAAATGGCAGAAACCTTTCCTGAGGCCTTCAGGTGGAGCCACCACTTTCTCTTCTGCCAAGACAGAGACTCACGTGCGAGTCAGCTCCCCCTTTGTGCCCAGCTCCCAGGAAGGATCTGTGTGTCCGTCTCCCCCTGGGCTGTGAACCTGGGCCTTAACTCATCTTCGTTTCTCTCACTGCCCTTGTGGTACTTGGCCCATGACAGACAAATGCCAGTATGTTGCTGGTTTTGGACATTTGATCGTGGGCTGTGTTTTAGAGGCCACTGAATGAATATTTGGTTTCTAACAAGTGATGTTACAGGTATGTGGGTGAGTGTCATCCGTAGGAGTTACCAAAGTACTTAGAGTCAAGTGTCATGTTAGCTCTTACAGCTCAGCATCAAATGGTTCGTGAGAAAAGTGTATATTTACGTAACGATAGAGCAGATGTGGCAAAATGTTAAATACTGGCAAATGTAGATAACAAGTGTGTAAATATGTGCGTTAACTTTTATGTAGGTTTGGACGTTTTCAAAGTAGGAAGTGGCAAAGACTGAAATATTAGCACAGAATGAATATACAAAAGCTGTTGGTGGGATGGAATGGTTGGCTGCAGCTGCTGGAAACCTGCTTTGCTGCATTGAAGTGATACAACTTGAGCTGTGGATGAGCATCTTCTCTTGAGCCTTTGGCTCAGCAATAATCCACATCGGGGTTCACATCAGGTGCAAAGTCATATGCAGGAAGCTTAGCTAAAGCACTCCAGCTCCTGGGTGGGTGAGTGCACGAGCCTGTGTAGAGTAGGAACGCTGCAGTTGGGAAAACAGAGGACTTTATATGCCACTCGTCCAGGAGGTTCTTCCTGGATGCCCCTGTGAGGAGTGACAGTCACCGCCTTCATTCCTTCCGGGACTGCAGGCTGCGCCCCCGGCACGTGGCGACAGAGCACGCCCCGCGTCAGAGCAGTCGGTGGCCCATGTGAAGTCACAGCAGGTGGCTGCTCAGTGCCAGCGAGGGTGGTGTACTACTGCTGTGTGGTCTGCACTGGTGCCCTGACGCTGGGTGCTAGTGCCAGCAAGGACAGAAGAGGGGCCGATCACACAGACTGGAGTCCCGCGTTTCCTGGAGGACGCAGCTGAGGCTTTGTGCCCCTGCTGACCTCGGTTCTCAATGCCAGCGTCAGGAGGGCGCTCGCTCCCCTGGCTGGCCCCTCGCAGGGCCGCGGAGCGTGCACAGCTCCACCTCGGTGTCCTGCATGTGTGGCCGTAGCCTGTCTGGAAGATGCTTTGCTGTCGTCCTTCCTTAGACGTGACCCCGCGTTTGTCGCGGTGGACCTCTGGTTGGGAGGCCGTCTGGTCTGGTGTCCCGTCTGCTCCCCAGCGCGGCTCCCCGCGCGCTGCTCTGTCCCCGTGGTGCGACCCCGTCTGCCTTCCTGATGCCGAGCTAAACGGAATCTTTCCTCCCTGCGATGGCCGCAGGCTTGGAGGTTCTGGGGTCAAAACAGATGGAGTCTAACGTCTCTTCCTCGCCTCCCAGGAGCCTGCAGCCCCGTCTCGTCCCTCCTGAGACGTCTTCGCTCCAGGACCCAGGGATCCTCAGGTGACAAGGTGACCGTCCTCACGTCATAGTCCAGGTACGGTCTGCCTGTCAGCACCCTGGCAGGGGAGTCTGCTCGTTTTTGCTGGAATGTTACTCAGTTAGGGCTTTTGCTGGCCGCTGGCCTTTTAAGTTAACTGATAACTAAGCCCTAAGTTGTCTTTTTATTTATTTATTTTTATTCATTTTGGACTGTGTTGGGTCTTCGTTTCTGTGCAAGGGCTTTCTCTAGTTGCAGCAAGCGGGGGCCACTCTTCATCGCCGTGCGCGGGCCCCTCACTATCTCTGCCTCTCTTGTTGTGGAGCACACGTTCCAGACGCGCAGGCTCAGTAGTTGTGGCTCATGGGCCCAGTTGCTCCGCAGCATGTGTGATCTTCCCGGACCAGGGCTCGAACCCGTGTCCCCTGCATCGGCAGGCAGACTCTCAACCACTGCGCCACCAGGGAAGCCCCCCTAAGTTGTCTTTTTAATGTCTCACTGCTGCGCCCATCCAGCTCTTCCGTCCCATCGACTCACCAGGAAAGGTTTGTCTTTTCACTCTAATGGGTTCTTGAATTCTTACCTGCACTTCTGCTTCGTACAGACCTCTTAACGTCTTGTGACAGCAAGGCCTTCGGTGCAGGGCTCCGTGGGGAGAGGATATCCCCTCACTCCGGGCGCCGCCTGGTCTGCAGCCCTTGGAGGGACTGTGCCCCGTGGGCGACCACAGAGCCTTGACCATGATGCACCCGCTCTGTGTCTGCCTTTGACTCTGGGAGACTTTGAGGTTTCTCAAGGTCAAGGGCCAGTTCCACTTTCCATTCTGCTCTCAAGCTTCTCGTCTTGCTCCTGTGCCTCTCCTCTGCTTGTCACTCTTGTCCTTAAGAATTCTCCCGTGGCTCGTTCTTGGGTTTAGGTGCTATGACGACCTGCTGTAGGTCGGTGTACTTCAGGCCAGTCCTTGGAGCCCTGGAGTCCTGGGCAGGGTGGGCACAGGAGCAGGCATGGAGGGCGGGGAGAGTCAAGGCCAGCCAGGGGGCTGCTTATCCCCTTGTCCCTTTAAATAAGAGCGGGTCCAGTTTCACCTGATGCTTATATTTGGGTTTGGCATAGGATGTAGTTTGGGGGAAAAGGATTCTACTATAAAAATGCCGGAAAGCTGTTGCTCTGCTTATTTTTTGATTGAGAAAACAGGTTCGCTGAGTATGGAGGCAGTCATTTTTGTCACTGTTTCGTTTATCACAAGGTGTTTTCAGCTGTGTGTGTGTGTGTAAGTGTAAAAGAACTGCACCTGACTACCCCCCCGCCCCGCCCTGCAATCTTCCAGTCGTTTGGGCCCATTCATGTTCGTTCTTCCGAGTATGGAGCCGTACTAAGAACGCACGCACGATCAGGATCAGCGGCCCTCTGAGTCCTGCATCAGGGGCTTGGTGGACGTGTAGCCGTGACCTTTGCCACATAGAGGCGCCTCTTGGGGACGGGCGGGGCTCCCCGGCTCCTCCTTCCGGAGAGGTCGATGCTCTGAGTGAGCACCTTGTTTACGAGGCTGTTGCAGCTTGTAAATGTCAGAAGCAAAGGTTCCTGGGCGCACTTCCCCAAATTGTCAGGTTAGGTCCATGTAGCAGGGAAGTGGGAGTGCGTCCCATCGTGAGCCTTGAGTAGCCTCGTCTCTCCTTCTGCTTTTCAGCACCTGTTTAGTAGAAGTGCTTAAATGAGAGTTGTTCACGCTGCATTCCCCCTCCCCTCTGCTGCTCAGCCTCTTCTAGAGCCTCTTCCTCTGTTACCTGGTACCCAGGCTGCAGGGAGCGTTCACATTTGAGTGAAGTGCCTCAGGTTGCTGGCTTCTTGGGTCGGCAGGGCCGTGATGAGGTGTCTGGGGAAGCCCTGGACGGTTCCTGGTGCTCCGGCAGGTCCTGAACCGTGTCTAAATCAGGGGACTTCACAGCCCACCGGCCACACCGTGACGGCACCCTTCCTGAGTGAAGAGACCAGGTGCCAGGTGGTGACGGAGGTGACGTGTCTCCGGAGGGCTCGGGTCTCTGCCGCCTGTTTGTGCTCTTTGGTTTGTTGTATTGTCTTCTCCTGCCAGGAGAGCAGGGAAGTTTGTTTTTACCCTACAGCACAGGGAAGGGAGAGGCATATAGTAGGTGTCCAGATAAATACTTGTTAGATGGATGGCTGGCTGGCTAATTTGGCTTTTTTCCAGGCTGCGAGCACCCTGAGAGCAGGGACAGCATATTGCTTATCTTTGTAGCTCCTGCAAAGTCCTAAAAGAGAGGCACAGGGTAGAAACACCATTTTTTTTAAGTGAAATAATAGCCATTTAATGTACTCCATTCTTCCAGAAAGAGGAAATTACTTTCAAATCATTCCGCCTTAACCAAGAAAAAATAGTTTCAGGTGAATTAAAGGTTAACTCCATCATTGAAGAAGAGAAAGTTAAAAGAAATGTTGGGCTCTGGTTTTTGGGTCCTTGAAGGTTTAAAGAGAAAGTGAATGCAGACTCACTTATTATCTCATGGCTGTTTGGACCATGGATTAGTCAGCTGTCACTGCACACACACCGCAGACTTAGGGGCCTAAAACATCTGTCTTCTCATGGTTTATCTGGCCGGGAGTCAGAGCATGGCTTAGCTAGCGAGGTGCTTGGAGCACCGCGAAGCTGCAGTCAAGCTGTGGACCAGGACTTGGTTCTCAGCTGAAGGCTCAACTTGGGGGTGGGATCTGTGTCCAAGCTTCCTTGGGTTGTTGGCCAAATCCATGTCCTCACGGTTTTGGGACTTAGGACCCCAGTCTCTTGCTGGCTGACTTGAAGGCCACATTGACTGCTGCTTGGGTTTTCCCAATGTGGCCACTCACTTCCTCAAGCTGGTAAGACAGAGCCTTAAATAATGTCACATAATTGTGGGGTGACAGCCCTCCCTTGTGCCAGGTTCTGCTGGTAGAAGCAAGCCCCAGCTCCCACCCCACTCCCCGCTCCCACCAGGGGGAGGGGGTCACGGGCCACCATAGACACTGTCCACTGCAGATCACCTTTCCTTGCCCCTGAGAGGAGGGATTAAAAGTACTCTCATCTGATATTCATTTTTGTGAAAAACTGTTTTGCTTCTTTCTTTCTTCCACAATGACCCATGACTTTACATCTATTAAAGGATCACAACTCTACAGGATCCATTTATTCTCCCAACCCACGTCGGTGTCCTTGTGCCCTCACTGACCCCGCTGGGCAGTGGGCAGCTCCAGAGAGCTCGGATGC
Organism: Mesoplodon mirus; assembly: GCF_964341445.2. Lineage (NCBI taxonomy): Eukaryota > Metazoa > Chordata > Mammalia > Artiodactyla > Ziphiidae > Mesoplodon > Mesoplodon mirus. The sequence goes on along the minus strand of NC_138993.1, from coordinate 6,727,247 downwards.
ACTTCAGGAGCGTTTCGGGTTAAACTGCTTTTTGTGAGCTGCTTTGGAACCCAGTGGTGGCTTTGTCCCATTGTTGGTATAGGAAAATGTGACCCTGAGTCTCAGGTGACTGATGCGACTGTGAACTTTTAGAAAGAAGGCAGGCGCCCTCTTCGTGGGTCTTTCTGGGCAGTGGGGCATGTAGAGAGCATTATTTGGGGCATAAGTTGCAACTTCTATTTTCAGCCTTTAAGAATTCCTTAAAAACGATAGAAGTCTGTGCTGTGTTTCCTCATTCTCTGATGATGTGGGTTCTAATTGTCATTAAGTGGGAACCAGAAGGGAGAATTTCAGGTAACTGCCATCTGGACATTGAACGTTGGCTTATGGCGAGGCCCTGGGGTCACGTTCGGGTGACATTCTGGAGGGACAGCCTGTCCTTAAGGTTATTGCACTGGAGCGTCCATTACAGCAGAGCTGGGGGCTCTGCCTGTGACATATGGGGTACACACGGTCCATCCGACGTGCAGGAAAACAGCCCCTTCACACTCAGCACTGCCGGCCAGCTCTGGTCTCGTGTCCAGCACTCTGGGCTGCTTCCTTCATCTCGGGCTCAGCCTAATCCTCTGGTCCACTCTCTCCTGGCCTTTGATCACTCGGTCCTGCATTCCGGTATTCACAGGCCCTTGTGCAACTGGCCGTTTGCTTCCGATGCCTGACAGTGACTTCAGCTAAACGGCATCACGTTCTCTGTAAGGGAGGCGTTCTGTTACCACCCACTGGACGTGTCCTCTAAGTGTGTGACATGAGAGAAAACCTTGTGGCAGGAAAGTGCTGGATGGAAGACAGGTGAGGTGGAGAGCCACGAGGGAGGCCGTGGTGTTTCTTTCAAATTGTAAATGCTTTTCTCTTGGGGGTGAGTGTCTGAAGTTCTGGCCACCAGTGAAAGCAGGTTGCCAGTACGCCAGCAAGACCCATCATAAAACATGCATTTCCTACTAGGGGTTATTCCTGCAGGGCACACCCCACCCCATGCAGATAATCCCCATGGTAACCAGGGTGTGGGTGCTGTGAATAGCTCAGGGCTCTGAGGGGAGAAAACAGGGACGGGGAACAAATGCTGGTACATATGAAAGAATATAGCATTTGCTTGCGCAAAGGGGCTTTATTAGTTGGATTAAAATATCCTGCTCAAAGGCGAATGTATCGATTTGCATCGATTTGCCACCCAAGTAAAGAAGGCCGTTACCCTTCTAGTCTGTCCTGCACAAGACCCGATCAGCCCTCCCGGTGTTATGTTGTTGATGCCCCTCCTCTGCACGAAACTTTTACATCTCGAGTGTGAATCCCTCAGCTGCCCACCCGTGACTTTCCTAGGTGCACGGCCCTGGCCTGTCCAGCTCCCCACACCCCGGCCCAGCCTCACCTGTGCAGTCTGGCCAGGGTCACCTGCGGCGCAGTGGGCCTGAGCTTCGTCTCCCAGGCAGGTCAGGGTGTGACCTGCTGAAAGGTGGGAGGTGAACCCTAAAATTCATGTATGTCCCGCACAGCGCATAGCACAGAAACACGGATCTACACGTTTCTCTCTCCCAGCTTTTGAACGACCTATGAACCACTTCGTTTTTCGTTTTACCTAAACCTGTGCTGCCTTCTGGTGAGGACGAAGTGATCTCGTGTGTGTGTGTCTGGCGGGGAGCTGGTGTCGTGTAGAGCAGTGCTGGTTTCCAGCGGACCCCAGCTCCCCAGGAGTCTCTTCTCCAGCTCAGTTTTGGGAAACTGTCCCTGATTTTTCACACCTTCTTTACTTTTGAACCAGTGCATTTTCTGGAAATTCCGAGTTTTTTCAGAGTTGCTTGTGACGGTGGGAAGACTGGGGGAAGGGAGGAAATTACAGGCGTTTGGGGATTAAGGTAGGCGCAGGCTTACGGGTAAATCAGTGCGCTGCCTGGGTGTGTTAGGGTTTGCTGGGCGAGTAACTGAGCACATGGAAGAATAACGGTCTGACTGCAGCGGAATTAGATCAGCCTGGCAGGAACCCCCTGCCTTGCTCTGGTTCCAGATGCCAGGTGTCCTGGGGCATTTTGAAAGAGGACGTTTCTAGAAGGAGCCACTGAAAACTCTAATTGACCTTTCAGGATGCCTTAATTAGAGGCCTAGAGAATTGAAGAGGCAATGTTCTGAGAGTTAGTCTGAGTCCTGTCTTAGGGGAAATGTATTTAAGACATTTCTTTTCCATTTGAGATTGGAGAGCCAGTTTGGTAACGGTCGTCAAGGCCCAGGTGAAGTGCCCACGGTTCACACGCGCACGACCTGATGAAGCTTCCCCGCTCAGGACCGGGCCCCTGTGGGGCTCAGGTTCGTGGACCCTGCACTGGAGGGCCGAGGTGACGAGTCTCCCCCTGGACCCTCCCCCCAGAGTTTGTACGTCGCTCGGTTTCACGTCGCTGTGAACCAGGGAGAGAACTTTGTTTTCTTTACATCCCGGAGAATGAGTCTGGCTAAGGCATGTGTCAGAGGAGCTCGGAGCTCCTGACAGAACACGCATTTCTGTTGTAACGTGTTTCTGCACACAAAACCGGGCATGTGTCCTGATAAAGCATGGCCTCCCTAGTGATGGAAATGCCGTCCAGAGACATACTCTCTAATCACATCCTGCTGGTTTTAGGAGGAAACGTTTCTAGATCGTATCTGGTTTTCATGGAGAAGCACTTGCTGGATCTTCCACCGGCTGCTGGGCTCTTGTCATTCTTGGATTTGGGTAAACAATGTTGGAAAGGTTGAGTGTGGTAAAGTAGGCAGCATTCACAGTGTCTGGCAAGGTGTCAGTTCATGACTGCCTTGTGACGGGAACGCAGAGCTGCCGGGGAGTGTGTGCCCCCTGCTTCTGTGAGGCGGAGGTGACGGGGAGATGCCGAGACTGGAAAAGGAAGAAGCAGTGCTGACTCAGCGTCGGAGGATTTTCTTCTCAGTTAGTCATCTAGTCCTCACGAGCTCCTGCACGGGCAGGACCGCAGGGCCACCCCATCTTTCAGATGTGGAAACTGAGGCCCCAGCCACGTGGACTAGTTGAACACAAGGAACCTGAGCCTCACGAAGGCCCTGGGCAGAGGGGACAGGGACTCCATTTGTCCCCACAGTGGAGCAGGGTGGGCTGGGGACGGGACACCCCCCATGACGGGAGGAGCTGCCGGGAACTATTTCAGGGCTTCATAGACCAGACTGTGTCGCTTGGGTCAGATTTTAACCCAACTAGCATCTTCTTGCCTGTGTATTCATTTAGAGAAACAGAACCGGACTCCTTGGTGAATCAGACCTTTAAATATCCAGCTAATAGGATCTCCTGTGAGGGACAGACCTCGTTAGTCGTTGACGGTCACGCCGAGGGTGTGGCCTAAGATGAGGGACAGAAAGACAGCCTGTGTCCTGTTAGTTTCCTGAATTTAAGTCAGCGATAGTACTGAGTGTGTGCTGTGGGCACTCTGCGTGTTAATGGTCCCGTAAGCACTGCCGGGTGCCTCCTGCGTGCTGGGCGGGACAGAGGGTGACTAGATGGGGCCCTGCAGGTGGGACGTGTGGATGCTCAGCCCCACAGTGGGGCTGCTCCCCCTGGCCATTAGCTATGCCATCTGCCCCCCTTCTTTCTTACACAGCCTCTCTCCCCGCCAGCACACCCCCAGGACCCAGGAGATCCTAATTCAGGGAACAGCTCAAGGCTCTGGAGGCAGTAAGATGTGGGTCTGAGCCCCGACTCCATCTTTGATTGGCTTGCCTGCCCTCCACCAGGTGACCTGGGAGAACTGCACAGAAGCCACCTGATCTGTGGTGGGCCGGCATCGTTAGTTTAAAAACTGTCCCCACGGGACTCTGATGTACAGCCAGGGTTGGGAATGACTGAGTTCTAGTCTGCCTGGGTCCCCTTATTTCCAGAATGCAAAGCATTGCCTGCTGGATATGGTGATGTGAGAATTAAATAAAATCATTTATGGAGAGGATCTTCCCTTTGGCTGGTGCCCCCAAAAGTTAGTTGTTACTGTTGTGTTTTGCTTTACGAAGTAACACATCTCACTGCCATAGATAACATGGCAAATATAGAAAAGAAGAAAGCAATGCACGATCTGGAAGACAGTCTCAGTTAATATCTTGGTATTTACACCCCACCTCCACTTAACCCTCATCGGGATCACATCGTGTAGTTTTTAATTTGACGTTCTCCCACGGTACTAGAACTGCTGAAAACACTTCACTGTCTGCACCCCGTCTGGTAGCAGATTTGCCCCTGGACGATCTCGCTCTAGGTCCCGAGCTGGTGCCACATCCTCGCTCTCAGCCTGGGATTGTTTGCTTGGGCCTCTGCAAGGCGTGATCGTGGGTGATGGCACCGCTTCGGCCCCTGAGCCACACGGGGTTCCCTGCCCCTCAGTGGCTTGGTGCCTGGACCCCAGGGGGCGCTGTGCCCGTGGTCAGCAGTTCCAGTTCCCTGTGGCATCCCTGCATTGGAATCTGCCCCTGGAAGCTGCTCTGCGGGGTGGGTGCGTGCCTGAGCTGGACCCCAGGGCCGCCCTCCTGGGCCTGGTGGCTGGGAGTTAGGGCTGAGATGCAGAACATACCTGCCATTGTTTACGGGACCGCAGAGGCCTCTGGCGCTTCCTGCAGTTAGTTGTGTTGAATCGGTAGGAAGGGTCAGCCCGGGGTAGGGGTCCTGGGGGCTGGCTTTCTGGTAAGGCCGAGGATGGTGGGCCTTGTGCCCCCCGTGCTGGTGGAGACCACATTACCTATTGGTTGTGGATTTCAGCCAAGCACAAAGTGTCTTCACTGGAAGCAGAGACAGGCCCAGGTGCCTTGCGGGCTTTAGGCCTCTGTCCTTGCTGGGTGGAGTGGACCTTTTCTTCCCCGTGGAGGTGGTGGTCTTTGAGACGGACTGTTACGCCTGGTCCCACACCCCTCTTCAGGAGCCCCGTCACCCCTCGGCCCGGCCCTGACTCTGCTTCCTGGGCTGGGACCGGGTTTATGCTTTTCCCCTAAACCTGGCCGTGTCAGCACAGGGCATCTTAACAGCTGTGAGATCTGCAAATTTTGGAGGAATTCAGTTTTATCCTCAGCATCTCCGTGCTGCCTGGGGTCAGACAAATGTAGATCTTGAGGGACTTTAAGAGAGAATCTGGATCATGAAGTCACATCTCACTGGAGGCAGACAGGCTCCTGCTGCCCAGTGAGGACGTCGGGGTGTGAGCCGGCCCCTGTCGCCCACGGCAGGCCTTCCCCGCTGTGTTGTCCCCCCCACCCACCCCTGTGCTTTTAGTTCCCTTCCTTCCCTCCTTCCACGTGCCCACACGTTGGGTCTTCATCTGCATCAGCCAGTCCCCTCCACACCACACTTTTTGTTTTTGTTTTTGTTTTTTTTTGCGGTACGCAGGCCTCTCACTGTTGTGGCCTCTCCCGTTGCGGAGCACAGGCTCCGGACGCGCAGGCTCAGCGGCCACGGCTCACGGGCCCAGCCGCTCCGCGGCATGTGGGATCTTCCCGGACCGGGGCACGAACCCGCGTCTCCTGCATCGGCAGGCGGACTCTCAACCACTGCGCCACCAGGGAAGCCCTTACACAGTTGTTTTTTTTAACTTTAAGCTCTTGCACCTGGTCATCCTGACATCTGGGGGATGTGAAGCTGGCTTGGAGAAGAACTTCCTTCAACTCAGATTCTGTTCCTTGCTGTGCGTCTCCGTTCCCACAATGGCCCACATCCCGAAATGCTCTTATGTTTGGGCCCCTTGGACCACATCTAGTTGAGGGCCCTGTCGTGGGCCCTCTGTTCCCGTCCTTGTGAAACTTGCATGTGCTCTAGAGCCTTGGGGGCTCCTGGGGGGAGTCCCCCACGTGGCCGTAGGAGAGCTGAAGTGAGTTTGCTGACCCGTCTGCCCCGCGGTCTGTGTGTCCCGCAGGTGAGCGCCCTAGCAAGGACCTACTTTCTCTAGCCCGGGACACGTGTGGACCACAGTGCATCATTCTCCCGCAGGAATGGCAGAGTTTACTCTAGGTGGCTCCCATGTCTGGGACCGTTGTAAAGATCGCTTAAAGGAAAAGCACAAGTATGGGCAATAAAATTTCAACATTAAGACTTTCCCCAAAGGATTTATGACCTCAGTGTCTACTGCAGCCTACGTCTGACCTCTTCCCCTCCCTCCCATGAGCCATTAAGCGGACTTTTTCAGTGATGGGACTATCATGACATTTGAGAGTAAAAAAAAAAAAAAATCTCACATTTGCCCACCTTTGTCAGACACCTTGAAAACAGCATCTTTATCTCTGCAATCTGGACCCATTGGATCATTTTGCTCCTATTGTTATATAGTGATTACTAGAATAAAACTTGGAGTTAGAAATTCTATGGGAAAGGGGCAGATTGTCTTTGCTTTTCTGAGAGTATAACACATAAGGTAAGGGCTCTTTAATAATAAATGAATCGGGAGTAAGACAGATCTGAGGCTCTTGCTATTACAGGATTTCTGTCAAAAACTGAAATGAAAGTGTAGGTGTCGACTGTTGCACAAATTCCTCCCCACATGAGAGGCTAACATAATTTCCAGATAATCCTTTCAAAGTATTTGGCGACTGTCTGCGTAAATCCCAGCAGCAGGAAGTCCTCATGACCCTGACGTTGCTGGTGTTGGCGTGGTTAGATGGGTTTTACATGGAGAAGTTTCATTTGGTCTCACTGCTGGCTGAGTGCCCACCTTAGGAGTCCAGGCGTGAATGTGAGTCGCGCCGTAATGTGTACAAAATGCCGCCAGGCGATGCCACCCGGAGAACAGTTTTTGCATGACTCCCAAGGAGACAGAAAGGACATTTCTTTAAAATAAACCCGAACAAGGTTAGCGAGCATCTCATTTTCTCCTACCCTGGAAAGTAGAAACAGACAGCGCACTCGTATTTTCCGCATTCTCAGCGCTAGGCCTCAGCAGCTGCGTTTCTGTCCCAGTGGCTTCCAAAGAAGTTGGGTTTGCCCTTTCCCCAGACAGCAGGGAGCACCGAGGAAGTAACCAAGGTGAAACTAACGGGCCCTCCTGGGCTCCCGTCCACTGGCACCCGGAGCGCTTCCCTCCGGCTCCTGTGAGGGAGGAACAGCCCAGGACCCTTCGTGAGAAACGGGGGCGCTGTGTCCCTGCTTAGAAGAAGTCCGCTGCCTCCCTGGAGTCTCGGTTTGTGGTCTCAACCAAGAAGTCCCTTTCACATATGGTTGAAAACCTGTGTCTAAAATCTGTATCTAAATTTACACAATTCGATGCCCCGCCCCCTTTATTTTGAAGATGGCGCGGGGGCCCCCAGCGTTGGTCAGTGGGTTCTTGGAGAGGGTTTCCGCCTGTGCCGGTGATACCACCCAGGGGCGTGTGGCACATGCACCGCAGCTGCGCATCCAGGGAGGTCATTCCGGCCTAAAGTGAGGTCACCGGGCTCTCAGGACAGTGTCCCCAGGCTCCAGTGTGCCCCTGGCCAGGCGTCCCAGTCGGGTCACTCGGCAGCTCCTGCTTCTGCTCCAGACGGCAGCACATCTGAGAAAGGCGTGTGCACTGTGGACCCAGCCCTTCCAAAGAGCCCAGGGCACAGTGTGTCTGGCCTTCCAGAGGAAGGCAGGTGCCTCCTGGGCCCTGGGGTTACTTTACTCTGTGAAGCTGAGGAAAGAAAACGCTGTTTAACTGCATTGTCTTTGCTTTGCACTTGGTTTTGGGGAGAGAATCCGTCTGTCATGAACCAACAACGACCTCTAGGAGGGGACGCGAGCAGGTCAGCCCTCTCGCTAAACGTCAGTCCTGTTCACCAGCCAAGCTAGAAACAGTGCCAGTAACCGGGAGCTTTCACACTCCGCTTCCCGTGAAGGGTCCTGGCTTCTTAAAATACTCCCGTCCCTCCCCAAAGTGATGCTGAGAAGTTGTGTACTGCATCCTCGCACATTCCCCTTCTGCTAAGGGCTGTGTTGAAATGGTGCATCTTCCCTTTTTACTTGTTATCCAAGCAGTGGTTTACTAAAGGCTTTGCTGTTGTTCACAGCCTGACTTGAATGAATCCAGGTAAATGCTGGGAGGAAGAAAGGGAAAGGCAGGACCAGGAGGACTCGCACCCTGGGCTCCCCGGGCAGCACCGGAGCCCCGGCAGGTCCTCGCTGCCTGCCTTGCTGGGGCCCCTCAGGGCCCACTCCTGACCGAGCATCAGCAACTGGCCAGTGAGTGGCCGGAAACACCCCGGGCACCGTTGCTCTTCTGCGTGTCTCCTGTCCTGTCCCTGCCCTCTCAGCTCTTATCAGCTCCTGTGCCTGTGATTTTCCTGCTCCACTGCTGTTGCACTAACAAGGTCTTCTTCCCTCATTTCCTCCCACTTCCTCCCCACCTCACTGACGGTGATATCATTTCCCCCCCGCCAACGCCAGACCCAGATGTGGGGCCAGCACCACGCACCTTCTGAGCTCGTGACCCTGTTTGACACTTGGTGTCTGAGTTGTTTTCCCTTGTCTTTACGAGAAGATCGGATCGGATGAGTTTTATTGCCCACTCTAGCTAAAAACTTTGTCTTGAGAAACTCTCTCTCTCCTCTTGGCCTCGCAGAGAGGACCATCCACTGGTCCCTCTGTGACCGGGAGCTGGCCAGTGACGTGACCCACGGGGGCTTGGCCTGAGGCTGGGAGGGGCGCGGGGCCACAGGGGTGTGGGCGGGCGGTCCAGGGCGCCAGGTGGTTGGGTGTGGACTTGGCTGGACCTGCCATCTCCATGTAGACGGTTTTGCTTTCCACTGACTTGCTTACAGCAAAGGTAGGTCAGTAACTACCAATGGATCATAAAGATGAATTTTTAGTAGCTCAAAGTCATGGTGATAGCTTATCTCTGCACATGCTGTTGTCTGAAAACTATCTTAGCACACGTTTATAGATTTGTAGAAAAGCCGTGAAGATAGTACAGAGAGTGCCCACGTGCCCCACACCCGCTTTTCTCTCTGGTTAACATCTTACACTAGTGTGGTATTTTAGTTATGATTAACGACCCGATATTGATACAGCGGAAGTCCACACTTTATTCAGATCGCCTTAGAGTTCCCTGCCGTCCTCCTTCTGTTCCGGGATCCCATCCCCTCCCTCGTGACGTGTGTCGTCCTGTCTCCTTGGGCTCCCCCTGCTCGGGATGCTTCTCCGACCTTCCTTGTTTTGGGTGACTCCTGACGATTCGTCAGGTGTTTCGTAGAGAGTTCCTCACCTGTGATTTGTCTGATCTTTTGCTCAGGATTAGCCTGGGCTTATGGGTTTGGGGAGGAGGCTCTCAGAGGTAAAGGCCCTTCTTATCACATCATACGGTCAACTATAACTTGTCACTGTGGATGTCGACCTTGGCCACCTGGCCGGGGCCGTGTCTGTCAGCGTTTAAATCACTGTCCTGGGATGCTGACCTGGGATGCTGTTCACGTTGTGGGTGGCATCCTGGGAACCCCCTTGGGTGTGTCCCGTGTGAAAGTCGGAGGCCGGGAGCCATATGTGCATGGGGGCCCCCTCCTGGCATGTGTGATCAAGAGGGCATCACGTAGCACTTTGGGCCAACATTTTGGTCCAGAGGAGAAGTGCTTCCCCGAGTAGCGATGGTTACAAGGAGCCCTAACTTGTTAGTAATTCAACGCTTTTCTGCTCTGGACCTAACTCTGTGTTAAAGTGGAGACGGCTTGACCCCTGCCGTCTCAGAGGATCCCAGGAAGGTCTCTAAAAGGCATTGTCATTGCTATTCAAGGCCTCTGGGTCCTAATAATTACATTAAAATGTGGTTTGGTTCTCTTTGCCCAGCAGCCCACTTGGGATGGCGTCCTGCTTTTCCTGGCAAATCGCCCGATTATTGAGGGCAGGAACGACATCCTTAATGTGCGCCTCTCGCGCTCTTTCTGCCCCTGGAAGGCTCCCGGTTAAGAACTGAAATCAGCGTGGAGGCTCAGAGACCAGAGTCCAGGCGGCCGGCGCGTTGGCCTCCTGGTGTTTCTCCCGCTGGTTAAGCCTGAGACCGGGAAGCCGTGGGTGGGTGTTGTGACCGCGGGTCGTGGAATCGTGACGTGCGAGGCCTTAGCTGTAGATGACGACACGGGAGCACCTCGCCATCCGTGCTGCGCTGAAGGGGGTTAATGGGGGAGAGCGGGGCGATGCTGAAGCACACACCTTTGTTCTTTCTCTCGGCAGGTGTGAGCTGCAGGATGGGGTGCAAGGTGCTGGTGGGCATCGGGCAGCAGATGCTGCGGCGGAAGGTGGTGGACTGCAGCGGGGAGGAGAGCCGGCTGTCCCGTTGCCTCAACACGGTCGACCTGGTGGCGCTGGGGGTGGGCAGCACGCTGGGGGCCGGCGTCTACGTGCTGGCCGGGGCCGTGGCCCGGGAGGACGCGGGGCCCGCCATCGTCATCTCCTTCCTGGTGGCCGCGCTGGCCTCCGTGCTGGCCGGCCTCTGCTACGGCGAGTTTGGCGCTCGGGTCCCCAAGACGGGCTCGGCCTACCTCTACAGCTACGTCACCGTAGGCGAGCTCTGGGCCTTCATCACCGGCTGGAACCTCATCCTCTCCTACATCATCGGTAGGTCCAGGAGGCCTGGAGCCTGCCCCCTGCCGCCTCGGTTGTTCCCACCCCAGCCGTGGGCCGCGCCCCGCTTGGCTCCCTAGACACACAGAGCCTGGTGCCTCCCTGGCACCTGCGCCTCGCTGAACTGCTACACAGTTTCCCTTTTCCTCTAACGCACGTCGGAGGCCACCTTCGGGCATCACTGCCCTTGCTTTTTAATGATCAAGTACATGGGACGACCTTAGTGGGGACAGGCCAGGCCAGCAAGGAGCCAGTCCTGTTCGCACGATAGACACAGAATCAGTAGGGTGTTTGTATCTAGTTAAAAAGGACGTAGTCTCTTTCAGTATTTTTTTCTGATTACTTGAGTAAATACATCCCTGATACAGAAAAATTTAGGAAATGTAGAAGAGCGCAAAGAAGAAAGTAGAAATTACCCACTCTGACAGCCTGGAGAAATTAATTCTCTTATTCATTCATTCTTCTAGCGAACGTTTATCAGGTACCTCCGCTGTGCCCGGCATCCCGCTCAACGTTAGACTCCGTGGAGGAACAGGGTGACCTCCGTTCATAGAGTTTAGGGATATTACATGGTTAATATTTCTGTGAACCTAAATGTATATTTATCTGTCTAGTGTGTCTCTATACTGGTAAAACAATATATAGTGTACATTTTTCATAGCGTTAGTTATTTTTCCATAGTAATATTCTTATTTTTTTCTTTCTATAAGTTTATTTATTTATTTATTTATTTTTGGCTGCGTTCGGTCTTCATTGCTGTGCGCAGGCTTCAGTAGTTGTGTCATGCGGGCTCAGTAGTTGTGTCACGCAGGCTCAGTAGTTGTGGCTCGCGGGCTCTAGAGCACAGGCTTGGTAGTTGTGGCGCACGGGCTTAGTTGCTCCGCCGCATGTGGGATCTTCCTGGACCAGGGCTCGAACCCAATTCCCCTGCCTTGACAGGTGGATTCTTAACCACTGCGCCACCAGGGAAGCCCCGTAGTAATATTCTTGATGATGTACCATTATATAGATTTATATACAGATAATTGATTGGGTGCCTTTGTGGGGTATTTAGATTGTTTCCAGCTGTATTGTTGTTATAAATAGTAAATTACTTAATGTCTTTGGCATAAAAAACAAAAAGCTGTGCACTTTCCTTTAAAATGGTCTAAGAAGCAGAACGTCTGGGTCAGCGGGCCTGCGTATTTTCGAGGCCTGTGTGGCCTGTGGTCCTCCTGACGGCCAAGGGCCCCTTTTCCTCACGTCCTTGCCGACTCTGGACTTGGCATCAGCATTAAAAACAACCAACCAACCAACGAAAACACCAAAAACATAGTCTTTTCTGTTCGATAGGTTTCAGTGTTATTCTCTTTATGTTATTTGTATTTTGATTACAGCCGAAGCTGAGCACATCCACTTAAAAGAAACAAACGCCTGAATGTAAGAATAACTAAAGGATTATTCTTTAGTTATAAAGAATGGCCGGTTCGCAAACAGAAATAATACAAATGGCCACTACATGTTCCAGTTCTGTTTTAGCTCTTGGTAGTAATATTGAAACATCGGGGCGTGGATGAGTCGAACCCCGCTGGCTTCCATGCCCGCCCTCTGGGAAGCCGTGTGTGGTGCTGGGCCTCCGCCTGGGCTCCACCAGGCTCCCTGGGCGACACCCGCCCTTTCTTTCCAGCACCTGCCGAGAGCTTACTCTTCTGGGTTGGAAAATAAGATTCCTAATCACGTGTTTCTCAGTGCAGTACCAAAAGTTGCAATCGTGCACGTCCTTACAAGCTGCGGCCTCTCAGTGGGAATGCAGCTGTGTTCAAGGGGCCACTATGTGTCCAGGGGACTCACCTGCGAAGAAAACAGAATGGTGAACGTGAAGCGCCTGCAGCTTCTGGACCAGCAGGTGACGACGGGGTCTTGGCCAGAGTGGTATTCTCTTGTGCGACGCACCCCCGTGCTACTGCAGGCGGTTCTCGGCCTCACCTCCTGAGCAAGGGCGGCTTCTCTATCAAATGTGTTTCTTTTAAAAGCCACGATTCAGAGGTGGGGAGGGGTAGGCAGGCAGGAAAAGCTGGGCAGCCCTGTTGGTGGCGAGCGGGCCTCTGGGGCAGGAGAGGTAGTGACCTTTTTCTTCACTGGGTTGTGGCGTTGAAGGACAGAACTCATCATAGGCTGGCTACTCGGGATGAAGCAATGTGGTTTCCTTTTTGAGTTGTTGGAAAAACACTTAGCATGAGACCAGACGGTGAAATGGAGTCCTGCAGGTCACTCTGGCCAAGTTGTGTGGAAGATCCAGACCACGGTCACCAGCAAGGCCCCCTTTGAAGATAAAGAAACTCTTTGTGGATATTGGAACTTTAGCGACATTTCCCGAGAAGCATTGCTGGAAAAGCAGTGACGTCATTCAGATGAAAAGAGAGAGAGAGAGCAGTCAGCTGCTCCTGGCCTTGGAGGTGCTGGACGCCGCATCCGTTTGTGTTCCCGTCGGGCAGACCCTCGGGGCCACGGCCCGTGTCAGGTGTTGGCCGCCCGGGCCCGGAGCAGCAGAGGCGGGGGTGAGCAGGGACTCGGCTGCTGACGTGGAGCCAGCCCCGAGCCGCTGTCCTTAGTCCCCCGCAGCGGGAGGCAGGCCTGTCAGCTCTGCTGCTGGGGTCTTAGGGGAGCAGCTTCCTGAGGAACGTGGCCCCTGCTCACTGCAGCCCAGGAGTGGGTCGTGAAGTCACCTGAATGGTTCTCCCTCAGGAGTTCTTGTCAGATGCGATCAAATAAGTAGCACTCAGTACTGTCAGAGCGCCGCTCTGTGCTCAGGGTAACGTTAGTTTGTTAGACTTTTATTGTCATTGAGTTACATGTACGTTCGCAACGCATGCTATGCACGTCGTATTGATTGTGATGGAAAACGGGTTTCTCTCCAGGCTCCACTTCTCGCGTCTCTGCAAACACTAACTGACCCTCACTTCTGAGGCAGCACGTCCCAGGGTCCGGTGGCTGCCGCTGGACCCCCGTGCGCCGGCCGCCATCCCTGCGCAAGTGCCGCCCGTGCCGGGCTTGGTGACAGGTGCTCCGTTAACTGTTTCCCTTCAGTTTCGTCTGACGGTGTGTTTCGTGGCAGGTACTTCGAGCGTAGCCAGAGCCTGGAGCGCAACGTTTGACGAGCTGATTGGCAAACCCATCGGGGAGTTCTCGCGGACGCACATGGCCCTGAACGCGCCCGGGGTGCTGGCCGAAAACCCGGACATATTTGCCGTGATCATAATTCTCATCTTAACAGGTAAAGCCACACACCGGAAGGCACTGGGTTGGAGCGAGGGGTCCAAGGTGTAGGACAGGCTCCCATTAAGTTGCTTCCTTCCTTTTCTCTTTCTCCCATCCCCCCATTTTCTTCTCCTTTTTGTAATTGATACAGACATCTTTTTTGTCAAAATGGCTTCTTAGAGATTCACGTAGGATTGACCTCTTGAATCGGTCGAGTTACATGTCATTTAATTAAAAGAGAATCTCAGGTGTTTGCGTAACTGTTTGTGGAATAAGATCTTGTTAATGCTGCAGGCTTTTTGATACAGAAATATAAATTCTTTGGAGTCAGCGGATGACTATTTGGAAAAGGAAAGTTGGCGTTTGTCAGCCAGGGCGACGTGGAGGAATGAGGGCCTCAGTGTTGGTGAAGGCTCGGGTGGTTTACACCCAACGGCCGGCAAAACACCCTTTAAATAAATAAGCTTCACCAGGAAGTTGCTGGTACAGAATTTTAAAATCGCAGACATGGCTTGAACACAGCTGATGGCAGCTTCTTAGTGACACTTATCTGAGCCTCAGCCACTAGGATGGGAGTTTTGTTTATATAAACATTAAGCTGAAACGCAGATAAATTCTCCTTTGAGGTTAGAAAATCTTGGATGGGTTTTAAAAACAACGTGCCGTATTTTACGCACCACATAATTGAAATCGTTCTGCACAGGCCAGTCTCAGCAGTATTTCTGGTCCAGCTGGCAGGAACATGTATCAGAAATTAAGTCTGCACGAGTGAGATTTTCATAAACACGAGAGAGAGGGACGCTGAAGAACAAACACGGCGGAGAAGTGTTCCCTGTGATGAATTGCTCGATTCTGTCCTAATGCCTGTTTTTCAGAATTCAGTCTATTACATAGAGCGTCTTGTTTTAAAACGTATGAGAGACCTACACTGCAGGGCAGTAGTTTCCAATCAGGTCGGTGGTCACGTGTCACCAGGCACCTTCCCTGCCGCCTTCTTGCCCAGCCGAGAGTTCACTACAGAAGCGTGCCCTGCGGCAGTGCTGTCACGTGGCTCCCGTGGGTTTTTATCATTCGGTGTCTTCTTTATCCTGAGTTTACAAGCTGGCACTAGTCTAGCTTATACATTGTTCTTCGTGCGCTGAGTCCCAGGAGGACCCGTACGTGGCAGGGGTCCCACAGCCCAGGTGGCTGTCACTGCTAGCACCCCGTAGCAGTGAGTGCATGACTCCTCTTCTGGAAAACTCTCACCCTCCCGAGAAACTGAGCCAGGTGTCTCTTGGAGGAAATGAAATTCTGCCCCCGAGGGTGGCTCTCCGGGATGGAGGTTCAGGAAGAGGGAGGGCCTTGCTCTCGGGGGCCGTTGGCTGACACGTCGCTGCCTCTGCTGTTCCTGGTGCCCCTGGCCTGGCGTTTCAAGTCCAGAGGGGATCTGGAAGGCCAGCCTTGATGGCTTTGTTCAGCACCCCCTCAGACCTTGGTTATTTTGATCCCTGCCTCTAGAATGAGAATTAATTCAGTCCCATTTCCTCTTTGGAGGTCTGACGCTGCTTGGATTCTGTTTAAGTCACCCTCTCGTCCCCGTCCCCCTCCCCATCCCAGAAGGACTTGCCTGGTACGAGGTTAACGCTTAGAGAGAGTTTCTGTTGATGCACTTTCACAGGACTTTTAACTCTGGGGGTGAAAGAGTCAGCCATGGTCAACAAAATATTCACGTGTATCAATGTTCTGGTCCTGGGCTTCATCATGGTGTCGGGATTTGTGAAAGGATCAATTAAAAACTGGCAGCTCACGGAGGAGGATTTCCAGAACACATCTGATCACCTCTGCCTGAACAAGTGAGTGTTGTTCTGTCTCTGGGTGCGTGACAGTCATGAGGTTGGTGATGCCGTCGGCTGTGACAATACGAGTCTTTTCTTAAGTGTAATTTGAACTAGTATGTTTTGTTATTATTTAATTGGTTTTTTTGCAGTCAAGTAGCTGAGGGTGTTTTATTTGTTTGAAGTTTGGGTTACGTTTTCTTTCCTTGTACTTGACTGCACACTGTATGACTAAGGAAGATGTTGGGGAAACAGCATCTTCGTTCTAATTCCAAAATTGTGCATGGTTGAGGATCACTGTCAGACTCACTCAGGAATCTCTCTTCCCTCATACTCTGTTTCATGACCAAGCTCTGAATTTTGTTTTCAGAAAAGATTTTCTCTGCAGCACCATGGTGGTAACCATTTTTTAAATTTTGAAATGCTTTCCTATTTAATAACCTAGAACAAAGAAGAAATATGTGGAACTTTTATCACAGGCCTTTATCAGAGGTTTTCAGAATTACTGAAGTATCAGAATGTGATTATAATAATCTCTTTCACTCGCACTCAGCTTGTGCTGCGTCAGCCCTGAGAGACCGTGGCCCCGTCTCCCTTCCGTATCTGGGGCTCAGGACACCCAGGGCTGGAGGCAGGTGCCTGGCCAGCTCCCCAGGCTTCTAGGTGCACCCTTACCGACAGGCTCATCTTATCCAGGAAACAAAAGCCAAACATCGAAACGGGCCTTTCTGATCTTTTTTTTTCAAGATTTTTGGGTAAATTTTAGGGTCCTAGGATGGAGAGTGGGGAGTTTTCATTTTGTATACAATTCTGTTTTAATTATGGCTAAAGGTTAGACTGCTATGATGAAGAGACCTTCCTAAAAGTGCAGTGGCTTTCAAATGATGTCACAGGTCCTGGAATGAACAGTCGGGGGGGCTGGCCAGCGAAACCACACACTGGCTTTTAGGAACCTGATCATCCGCCTGGCTGTCCCGTCAGCCTTGAGGACGCCGTCCTCGTGCTCCTGGTTGCATCTGGGCTGTGGGCACAGGCATGGCCCGGCTCTCGCACAAGGGGACAGAGCGTGAAGACAGCGCACTCAGATCCGGAAGACCTGTCCCCACCCGCACGGGCACCCGGTGGCACTGTTCACTTGGCGCACGGGAGGCAGGGGCGGCTTAACACATGCGTTTCTCCACCGAAACAGTTCACCTTTTCTAACCGCGGCACCCCTGGAAATGCTTGTTTTCAGACATGAGCCGCTGGTAAACGTGCAAGACTGCATTTTGGTCCCGGGCGGGCGGAGACCGCTGCGCCTGGTGGGCAGCTGAGTGATGCTCTGAGGGTCCCGGGGGAGAGGCTGCGGTCGCTGGTTCCCCCCCTTCCTGACAGGCACCCTGCCTTGCGGTCCCTGCCTCGCACAAATCAGTATTTAGCCGGGGCGTCTGGAAAGTGCTTGGTGGCCCCTTGCAGCCCTGGCCATGAAAAGCAGGGAGGCCTGTCGCCCAGGAGTGTGGTGGCTGTGACAGCTGTCCCAGGACCGTTCACCACGGGTGGGGGGCCCGGCCGCAGCGGGGACAGCTGGATGGCTCCTGTTGGGGACCACGGAGCAGGCGCTGGCCTCTTGACTGTGGCTCTCTCTTCCAGTGACACGGAGGTGGGGAAACCTGGTGTCGGGGGGTTCATGCCCTTCGGGGTCTCCGGTGTCCTGTCTGGGGCAGCCACCTGCTTCTACGCGTTCGTGGGCTTCGACTGCATCGCCACCACAGGTACGCCCGCCCCCCTCGGCCCACCCGGGCCCACCCGGCCAGGTCGCTGCTCCCCTTCCCGGGCGTGTGCGTGCCCGTCGCTGCTCTCTCTCTCCTGAGTACCGTGTGCGTTGGCACCGTCCTGCTAATCTTCCGCTTCATCACTCCCCGAGCGGCAGGCCCGACGGGAAGCGGCATCCTGAACGAGACCGCCGGTCCCCTGCGGGCCGGGAGGATGGCACCGTACATAGCTGCAGCTGATTGCAGACCTGTGCGCCCTCCGGGAGAAACAGGGCCGCTAAAAACACTGTCGTCCTGGTGACTGAACAGGCTGGGCTCCCGGGCCTCCCGCGTGTTCTCTGCTAAAGGCAACGAGTCTTCCTTGCCGACCATCAGTGTAAAGGCTGAGAACACTGTCCCTGGGCTTGTGGGTGTCGTGGTCTGTGGTGCTGGGGGAAGGCCCTGGTCCCCACAGGGCCACGTGCCATGGGGTGGTCCCGAGCCCCCCCGGCTGACCCCTTGCTCCTTCCAGGGGAGGAGGTCAAGAACCCCCAGAAGGCCATCCCCGTGGGCATTGTCGCGTCCCTCCTGATCTGCTTCGTCGCCTACTTCGGGGTGTCGGCCGCCCTCACGCTCATGATGCCATACTTCTGCCTGGACAAGGACAGCCCCCTGCCAGACGCCTTCAAGCACGTGGGCTGGGAGGGCGCCAAGTACGCAGTGGCCATCGGCTCCCTCTGTGCCCTTTCCACCAGGTGAGGAAGCGGAAACTCTCGGGAAGGCAGGTTTGCTGTGAATATTCCTCTCGTCCCTTGAAATAGAGCCAAACCCCAGCCCTGATCGTGTGGCTTCTCCCCTTGTGCTGCTCTCCGTCACCCCAAGGGCTCTTTGTGTTACTGACATTTCATCTCGAAGAACCTGAAGCCCACATTTTAGCGCTATCTACTCAGCAAGGTCCTGGCTCTCTGTCCCCATCTGTGGCCACTGGACCAGGCCGCCTCTGTGAACACTGTCTTTTGGCCCTTAGTTTGGCCATAAAGCAGAGACTACCTTGAAAAGGGGAGCACGTGCCTTTTAATGAGAAACACTTTGATGTTTTCTGCTGGCCTGGACACACAGGAAGTATTTGCTAAAAACTGATTGACCACAGAGAAATCCTCATGAAATGCAGCGATGCTTTTATTTTCTGTTTGATTCAGCTAGAAATAATCACGGGAATAAATACAAAATTTCTCTTGCATAAAACTATGTCTAGCTGCCACGCTAGTTTACGTGACACATCTCCCATTCCTGTTAGACTTTGCAGTGAGTGCTTTTCCGGGGGTTGGTGTGTTGGGTCCCTGTCTTTTAGGCGCGGGCTTCACCGTCGGGAGACAGCTCCCTCTCCTCGGTGGTGAACACGCATGCCGCGTTACGGTGCCTTTATTCCCAGGAGATATTTTACGGATGCATTTTGCTTTTCCTCCCATCTAGCCTTTTAGGGTCCATGTTTCCCATGCCTCGAGTTATCTATGCCATGGCTGAAGATGGGCTGCTGTTTAAATTTTTGGCCCAGATCAACGGTAGGACCAAAACACCAATAATCGCCACGTTAACCTCAGGTGCCATTGCTGGTAAGAACTGGAATTTCACGTGCCAGTATTTTAACAGTGGAGTTATTATTCCCCAGGGAAATATCTTGAATTGTGCTGGTCTGAGAGATGTTGTAACTGGTTTTTTTTAACTTTGGGTTTTTACTCTTGTACGTGGTTTATTTCAAGGTAACTAAGTGCCTTTTTGACAAAAGGCAGAAGCCAGTTTTACAGAGGATGTGATGGAATTCTCAAACAATTTGTATTTTTAAATTGTTATCGTTTCATTGGACAGAGCTTAGAATACACGCTGTTCCTTCAAAGCCCGGTGTCTTTCCCCTTTTCTGAATGTCCCTGAGCAGACCTTGGTGGGGTGACATTTTACACAGTACAAGCCAAGTGACTTTTTGTTGGTACTGGAAATTCACCATCTGTGTGTCTTAGCTTGTGAATTCTCTGGAAAGTGAGAATCCCTTATGATCGATGCTTTATAAAACGTGTCACCTATTCTCCAGGGGACATTGAGGGTGTGGCTGGTGAAGCCATTCGCCCTGAGTTTATAAACAATGGCAGGTCCAGAGGAGGCTGATCTGACCGCATATCGGGTCCCTCGCCAAGAGGACAGTTCCGAGAGGTGAGAGCCGGGGGCTAGAGAACCCTTGGAGCTCTGTGTGTGCCACGAAAGCCATGGCAGCCCCGCAAGGAGACTGTGCTTTTTTTTTACGTTTCCTCCTTGAATCGCGTTTCATAGCCCAGGAGGCAGGTGCACACAGATGAGAAGCGGAGGCTCAGAGAGGTAAAGTGAGGCTGCTCTCGCCCGGTGAGTGCAGAGCTTGCCTCTTGGTTCCTGGTTTGTTTTGGGGCCAAAATGGCTGGTTCCTTCCAGCCCACGAGGAGAGCAGTGGGTCTTCTTGGTAAATGATGACACGTGATACCAGTCACAGTTGTACCACGAGAACTTGTCAAATAGCCTTGGGTGAGGCGTATGACCATCTTAAAGAGTGAACTGTTAGTAGCATTTACGCCCTTAGCAAAGTGTGCTTATAGTTTTTTGGATTAATATTATATACTGAAGGAAAGCCAGTTTTTCTTATTTTACACATTTGGTATGTGAGTCTGCATTCTTGAGGGTGATGGCAGTGGGGAGATTAAGGGGCACCATGTGTCAAAATGTGGCCAGTATGTTTAAGGGATTAAGGGATTGGAAATAGTGTTTTTTCAGTATTTACTTGTAATTTGATTGTATTGAAGACTGGCCTTAATTTCCTTCCTGTGCTGATTAAGGGACATTGAACTATAATCTTTAAAGTGACTGTAGAGTACTCACATCGCCAAACCAAGGGTTTGCTTTTTCTTTTCGTTTGGCAGAGGTGGTAAATAAGTATTTCGTTTTCTAAAATCACCTCACATGGAAGAAGTTTGGCTCGAGTTCCTCGGAGTGGGAACGTAGGCATTTGTCGCACACACAGGGGTATCCTCTTCTAATTATCCAGAAGGGACTCACTGCTCTTTAATTCTGTTTTCTAGCCTCAATTTGAATTTGTTTTAGTTGCAGTGGTCTGTGTGGGCTTGAGAAATATTTGTGGAAAAGTTACGGCTTAGTGTTTATGTTTCAATTTGTGTTGATTGCGTGTGATTTGAAAATATCCCAAAGTAGATCCAGCCAAGTTATTTTTTAAATGGGAAACTTGACACATATACCCACATAGACATGCATACTCTCATAAAAATCTACAAAAGATTTTCAAAGAAGCATGAATGTTTTGTTTTGCTTGAAGTGGGGTCATGGTGAAGGGACTGTATTGTCTGGGAATAACACTGCTTTCCATGTGCACCTTCTGGGTTAGAATCCTTTGTTGAGGGCAGTGGACTTGCCCCCAGCCACCTCCTCATCACTGTTGCCTGCTGATGCAAGTCTCTGGTGAATGCTTGGGGAGGCCAGCGGCTGTCTGGTCTGCCTTGTTCAATGGCACATATCTAGCACCCAATGACTGGCATGCTCACGAGTGCCATTGGATGAGGGATGAGGGATGAATGGGTGGATGATGGAAGGATGGATGGATGATGGATGGATGATGGATGGGTGGGTGGATGGATGGATGGACGGATGGATGGATGATGGATTATGGATGGGTAGATGATGTATGATTGATGGATGATGGGTGGATGGTGTATGGCTGGATGATGGAGGGATGGATGATGGGTGGGTAGTTGATGGGTAGATGATGGATGGATGGATGGTGGATGGGAGGTGTATGGGTGGGTGGTGTATGGGGGGATGGATAGATATACACGTCTGTCTATGCGTCTGCGTGGTGTAGGGGAAGATATACCATAAGAAGCTAGCTCAGAGCCTGACTCTTCCACTTAATAGCTGTGTGACCTTAGGTAAGTCTCTCAACATGTCTGAACTTCACTTTCTCCATTTGTAGTGTAGGGATGGCTGGCAAAATTGCCATGAGGGTCAAAAAGGATCATGTTGATAAAAGTACTCTCCTTATAAATGTTAATTATTATTACTGTCTGTTGAGAGCTGCGTATATGGTTAATCCTGAGCTTTTCTCCCCTTTAAGCAAAGTCACAGTGTTTTTCCATGGAAAGGGCCGGGGAGGGCAAGGGGGAAAGTAGAAGCAGCACCCCTCACACAGCCTGGGTTGCAGGTGGGTTGTGGTTCTGGCTGGCTGTGGAGGGCCATGCTCGGTCCTGACGTTCGTTTCCCCCCCTAGGTGTGATGGCCTTCCTCTTCGACCTGAAGGACCTGGTGGATCTCATGTCCATCGGCACTCTCCTGGCCTACTCTTTGGTGGCCGCCTGTGTGTTGGTCTTACGGTAGGTGTGGCTTTCTGGGTCCCAGGACAGAGGTGCCTGCCAGCCTTCTTTTTAGCAGTTTGTGTCAGTGGTTTATACAGTGTAAACTTCAGGCTGTGGACAGCTCCTTTGGGACCCGCCTGGGAGAGGGTGGCATCTGGTGGTTGAAAGCCTGGCTACAGAGAATATCCCTGAAGAGTCCGGGGTGGCCCCACCTGTCTCTCTCATGGGCCCTGATTTTTCTGGCTAGATGTTGGGAGGGTAGAGACAGGTTATCAACCCGACTGTTGGGCCTGGATCCTTGGATCAGAATTTTTGAAGGCTTAGGGTAACAATTTCAGTTTGGTCCAGGTTCTGGGACAGAGAGGACTGGGGTCGGGCCCTGGTGGGCATTGGGAGAATCCAAGACCTGTGAAACCTGGGTCAGTGTGATGCTTCCGTGGCTGCAGTGCACCGGCCCCAGAGTGAGCGAGTGCCGTTACAGGTCCCGGAGTAGCCAACCATGTTCAGGGAAACTCTCCCGGTTCTGGCTTGGAGTCCTGTCTGGACCGGGCCAGCCCCGCAGAGGGCCCTACTAAAGCAGTTCTGGGCCGAGGCTTGGTGTGCTGGGGCCCTCCGCTGCCACGGCGCCCCTCTTGTCAAGCACCCCTGCTCCAGGCTTCCTTTGCTCTGGGGGACAGGGCTTTGCTGCCTCACTCCCAGGAACGACCCCAGGTGAGGGCGCGTGATGAGAACAGAGACTCGTGGAGACGCTCAGTGTGGTCGCCTGGGGAGGGCCCCCCACTTCCTCAGGGGTTTACACTTGCCAGGCCGTTGATTCCATCCCTAACGTGCTCTACAGCTGATTACCTGGCGTGAGCCTCAGTAGTGGCTCTGGAGAGTCAGCTAGAGCTAGTTTGCTAGTTTCCGACCACTTCTTCCTTCCCAAGAGCTCAGTGCTAAAATGTGAGTTCCACTCCACTGTCTTAACTGCCCGAATGGTATTGTATGAGTGAGTCAGTGAAAAACGTGGTTAAATATCTTTATATTCGCTGTTAGATTATATGCAGGATAACTCATGGAGCACTCCGTTTTGCAAAGCGGGTGGGAAAGATCCGACCTTTGTTCATCTTGGCTGGGAAGATAAGGAGCCTCATTTAAAATGAGTGTTTCACTTGCAGGTGGCTTGTGTCTTGGAAATCATGCCACAGGCTTGGTCCTTCACCCAGCTCTATAGAGTTATTTATTCCAAGGCACTTGGAGTTTTAAAATAAATTGATCCAATTAAGTCTTGCAAACAGGCTCTCAAATTCCTCAGACTGCAGACGCAGTTCTCTGGCTCTCTGCACCAGATGGGGTCCTAACGTAGCTGCTTTCTATTTCTGTCTGTACTGTTAGCCCCCCCACAGCCATAGTTTTGTCGGAAGTGGCCTAATATCTTAAGCATCCAAGGGCTAGTGCTACTTTTCAGAGCAAGAGAAACTCTCGGGACCTTCCTCTGGGCTGGTTCATGGTGGAGGTCAAGTTGCCTCATAACAGAGACACCAAGGAGGGTGTTGCCCAGAGAGGTAGGAGCAGAAGGTGAGGCCTGGGTCTCCTCCTCTGTTTCTCTTTGCTGGAAAATGTATCATTCTGATCATCCTCTTCCCGTTTCATGCCTTGTGTCCTGGGCAGCTTACCTTTGAAGGCTTACTAAGAACTTGAGTTAGTGTGTGTCCTTTTGCTTATTAATTAAAGCACATTACGATGGTCAAGCAAACTGCTGCTTTACAGGTATCAACCAGAGCAGCCTAACATGGTATACCAGATGGCCAGGACTAGTGACGAGCTCGATCCAGTCTACCAGAACGAGTTGGTGAGCACCAGCGATTCCCAGATGGGCTTTTTACCAGAAGCAGAAACGTTTTCTCTGAAAACCGTACTCTCACCCAAAAATACAGAGCCTTCCAAATTCTCTGGGCTAATTGTGAACGTCTCAACCAGCCTCATCGGTAAGAGCCTGTCCTTCCCTGTGCGCTGTTTGGGGTCTTGCTTATCCACAGGGGTGGGCAAGAGCTGGACTTGCCCTGGACCGTGACGTCAGTTATTCCGTCCTAATTGGGGTTGGTGCCTGCAGAAACGGAGCCTCCCTCTCCATGGGTTTTGGGGGGAACTGAGGATATCTGCGTGTGGGAACTTGGGAAATGACTGAAGTGCGTTTCTCTCCCTCTTAGCCCTGCTGGTCATCACCTTCTGCATGGTGGCTGTGCTTGGCAACGGGGCCCTGGTAAATGGGGAGTTGTGGGCAGTCTTCGCGCTCATGGGCTCCGCCTTCCTCTGCTGTGTGGTCACAGCCATCATCTGGCGGCAGCCCGAGAGCAAGACCAAGCTCTCCTTCAAGGTGAGCGGCTCGGCCTGACCGGGCTGGAGGGAACCCCCCGGGAGGCTGTGCGCCTGGCGCTCCTGCCGGGAGGCCGCCCTGCCTACCTGGGCTCTGCGAGGCCTGGGTGGGCGGAGGGAGGTGCTCGCTGGCCGGCCTCGGGGGATGTGAGCCTGGGGCTCCCAGGCACAGATGGCGCCGCTGAGAGAGGCCGGGCCCTGGCCCTCAGGTGGGGTAGCGCCCTGCGTTCTCTGGGCTTCTCACGTTTGCCCTGGTGGATCGCATGTCATCACCAAGCCTTGGGGATGACCAGGGCTTCTGCATTTTTAGATTCCACACATAATAAGGTAGTTCAGTCTTAGAAATAAAGCAGAAGCCCCTCTTCCGGCCCCTTCAGGGGAGGAGCAAGAGGGGAAGTTAGACGAGAGCTCACTTTGGCAATTAGTAGCGTAGAACAAGCTCCCACCTACTAGGATTTGCCTGCGGGGGTGTATTGGGGGGTGCTGGGGGTACGGGGTGTGCGCTGGGGGGATAGGAGTGTGTGCTGGGGAGACGGGGTGTGGGTACGGGACTGGGGACTGGCACTCAGCCCCTCCCCACGGAGACCTGGCCGTCCGTGCCAGCCTCGGGTGCGCTCTTCTCTTGGGTAGTTTGGCTAAATGACTCGAGCAGACGCCGTCTGTCCCGCGCTCTCCATGGCGTCCGGCCTGACGCTCCGCCTCCCTCCTGTCTCTGCAGGTGCCCTGCCTGCCGGTCCTTCCCGTCCTGAGCATCTTTGTGAACGTCTATCTCATGATGCAGTTGGACCAAGGCACGTGGGTCCGGTTTGCAGTGTGGATGCTGATAGGTACGTGAGTTGTGGGTTTCGAGGTGACCGGCACGTGATGTCCCAGCGACTCCTGGAGGCCCCCAGCCCCGCCAGCCTGTGCTGAGCTGCTCGTTCGTCCTCCCTGCTACGGGCTGGATGGCTTGTGCCCTCCAGCCGCCCCCGCTTCAGATCTCAAAACACAGCGAAAACACGCGTAGTCAGCGGTTTCCTCTCTGACAGTGAGGAACTCCTGGTAGGCTGTGGGCCCTCCCCTCCCTTTTAGATAACTTTAAAGCCTTTGTCTGAACTAGTTACCTCGGGCCAGAGCTTGACTTTCTCAGAACGAGCCCGTGAGTCAGCTGTCCATCCCAAACAGTGGGCTGCGGGGACTGGCTGGGCCTGTGGGAAGCAAGGGGTCACCCTTTGGGTGCTGGCCCCATTTAGCACCGACCGTGGCCCCTCTCTGGGCCTCTGACAGCAGGCCCTGCAGAGATGGACCCGGGTTCCTTGTGTAGTGTCGGAGGCCGGGGGCCGATGCCCGGGAGACTGGCCTTGACCGGTCCGGGCCACTGACTAGAGCAGTGACCTCCAGGCCATGTTGCGGCCAAACCGCCCAGCCCCAGTGACCGCAGGAGTGGAGGTGGCAGAGGTGGAGGATGCCCACTTCCGAGCATCCCCGACACGCTCCTGGGTCCCAGGGCTTTTGGTGGCTGGGTCCTTCCTTCAAGGCCTGCTCTCCTGTGTCACTGGCACAAAGGTGGCCCCCGGGGGGGGGGCGGGATAGTTAGGGGCACGGACCTCTATGGCCCCTGACACTCACTAGAATGACTAAATTCACGGGTTGCATGCAGTCCCGGGCGACCTGAATGTCTAAGTCACTCAGGTAGGGAGAACGAGGGCTGTACAGACGGCGCGAAGAGCCTCAGGAGCCCTGGCGCCCTTGGAAGTCCACCGTGGCGGGGACAGCGTGACTTCTGCAGGGTCTGTCCTGGACCCCCCAGCGGCCGCGGGGCACCCCGCCAGCTGGGCAGTGGATGAGGCTGTGGAACCAGCGCCCACCCCCGCCCCTGGGGCCCCGAGCCCAGCCCCTCCCCCGGCCTGAGGCTGCCCAGAAGGACGCGCCTTTGCCGAGCGTAGAGGCGACCCTGCTCGATGAGTCGCGCCCTCCTCCACGGGGGCCCCGCATGGGGCCGCCACCCATGGAGGCCTCACGGCGGGGCCGCCTGCAGAGGCTGCTGCGGGGACTGCTTCCCGGGACCCGACGGTGCCCGCTCACACCTGCTCTTGCCCTCGGCCCGCAGGCTTCTTCATCTACTTTGGCTACGGCCTCTGGCACAGCGAGGTGGCGTCCCTGGCCGCCGACCCAGCAGGGACTCCTGACGGTCACTCGGACCATTGCAAGTGACGCACAGCCCTGCCCCCACGGCCCCGGCAGCACCTCGCTCCCCCCCGCGCATGCACGGGACCCGCCCGCACCCACAGAGCACAGTGCCGCGACGGAGCGGCCCGCGGCCCGCGTGTCCTGCTCAGGCCGGCTCGCTGGGCCCATCACCTGGCGCCTCCCGGCTGGGGCCACGGGGCCGAGGCTGCCCACCTGCCTCTGAGCCTCTCGCTGAGCAAGACAGCAGCCTAGCTCCTCGCCGGCCGGGCGCCCCTGCTGCTGCGGCCTTGGGCAGAATGGAGGTCACCACCTCTCGTCACCTGAGAGGTCCGGCCTCCCTTCCAGGGACTGTGCTGGACACTCCAGTCCCCGCCTCCCCGCCCAGCCCTGAACAGTCGCCCCAGATGCCAGCCGAGCACCACGACACGGTCTGTCCCCAGCTGAGCCCCCACGGGGCCGCCCCAAGCCTGAGGACAGCGGTTTAGTTTACTTAGGAAGGAAAACGAGACGGTCTCCTCCTCCTGCTTCTGCCCTCTGGGCTGCCTCCAGAGGGGTCGTGAGGACTGTGATCTCCCGCCTCCTTCCAGGCAGGGGCTCCGGCCCCCCTCGCACACTGCACACTCGGGCCGCAGGACCGGGCTCTGCATGGGGCCAGGGCGGTGGCTACTCCACCCGGACTTCCTGCAGCCACCAGCCGTCCAGGCCCCGGGCTGGTTCCTGCTGCTCTGGTGTGTCTCAGCGCCGGCCGAGTCCTGAATAACTGGAATGTGACACTATTTCTGTAGGACCCGCCTCGAGTGAGCCGAGCGGAGAACAGGGTTTTCTGTGGTCCTGGCTCCTCCCTGAGTCCTCCTCTGCCGCTTGTAGGTCGGTTTTTTGGGTCTCAAGGTCCCCGAGGCCGGCGTCCTCTCGTCCTAAGTGACGGCGTGGCCCTCCAGCTGCTTCTGGCCACTCTTGTGTCTTATCCTCACGTGGAGTCCTCCTGCCCGTTGCTGTGAATCAGTCACTCCACCAAATTCAGTTGGCGGTTAACAGTGGCGCGGCACATGGCCAAGTGATTACCCCGAATTGTCCAGGGTATGGGGTCTGCACGTGACATGGTTTGGGGTCACATTGCTGTGCCTCTCGTGTGGGTGTGTGTCGTCCAGACGCTGTGAGTTTGTGTGCGGGTCGGTGACCCTGCCCTGCACCCCTGCCTCGGTGTCCGTGTGTCCCTGTGCACACGGCGCTCCCTCCCGAGGCCCTGGGGACACTCCTGGTAGCTGGGCCGAGCCTTCCCGAGAGAGTGTAATTCGGTAGACGGAAGGGCCCGTGTTGGCAGGTGAGGGGCAGGCATGTTGGGCTCCACGGGAGATGTAAATGCTGCTTTTGAAGCTTAGCTCCCCGTATCTTCCCCCTCTGGCCTTGGTCACAAACCTGGTAGAAGCCTGATGAACTGATGGCACTTGGCTTTTCTCCCTCTGCCCCAGAAAGTTCTTGGAGAAAAATGCAAGAATGAGTGAAGCAGCCAGATGGCAGGGTCAGCCTTCGTTCTAGGCTCTGGCCACTCTGGTCACTCGTGGAAGCTTTATTCTCAGTATCACTTGTGAATCTTCCAGCGGGAGGATTATAACA
The DNA here is from genome assembly GCF_964341445.2 of Mesoplodon mirus. NCBI lineage: Eukaryota > Metazoa > Chordata > Mammalia > Artiodactyla > Ziphiidae > Mesoplodon > Mesoplodon mirus. The sequence goes on along the minus strand of NC_138993.1, from coordinate 6,699,382 downwards.
GCCCAAAGCTTGGATTTCCAAAGAAAGGTATTTAAATTTATGTAGCTTGGTGCTTGGTACAATATTTTGATAAATATTAACTTATTTTGTTGGGGTTTTGGTTGTCTGCTGTCTTCTTGGGTCCTGTTAGCCATTTGTTTGCTTGATTTGTCTGCTGTTTTTCCACAGAGGCAGAGAGCGTGAGGGAATGAGGGTGTCCAAGAAAGGTGGCAGGTTGAGAGGTGTTTTTTCTCTTTTTCGTTCTGGCTGACGTTTCCCCGTGTGACACCCCCAGCAGACTGCACGCCTGCCGTTTCGGCCAGCGGCGCTCGTGGCTCTCCAGCCGAGAAGGTGTCTCAGCATCTGACGGGGCGAGCGCGTCCTGACACGCGGTCCCCCTCCTCACCCAGAGCCGCGAAGTGCTGCGCAGATGGGCGGTGGCTACCCCGAGAAGCCCCCCGCCCGCCCCCCCGGAAAGAGCACCTGGGGTCCCGGGACGGGGCCTGTGAGAGCGCGTCTTCATGCCGCTGCCGAGGGTTTTCTCTTCTGTGCGTGGGGCGGCGCCTCCGAAGTCAGTGGGCTTTCTGATCACACCCCTCCTTCCTGGCTCTGAGCTGGACACGCACACAAACACGTACACACAGAGACCTGCCAGACACACAGACACAGACACACGGCCAAAAGTAACCGCCGGAAGTGCCCGACGGTTTCACATCCCAGCCTCTCCCGCACTCGGTTCCAGGGCTTGGCTACGTTTTCCCTCAGAGTCAGAAGTTCCACATTTCCAGTGACGCGCCCGCAGGGGATACCGTGTCTCCTTTTATCTGTGCACCAGCCCCAAATGGTCACATTGGAAAGACCCGCTTGGGATGGGGAAGCGCCCCTTCCTGCTGCCCGTGGCCCCCTCCCTGCGTGTCCACGGCCTTGTGAAAACCCACGCGGATCCCCGGGACCTGTACCAAAGAGTGAGGGGGGCGGGGTTTCCGGAGAGGCAGTGAGCCCCGAGCCACCCCCCGCCCCGGGCAGGAGCTCGAGCCTCTGCACAGCCCCCAGCTCACCTGCTCACACCTCCTCTGCCCAACTTTGGGCCGGCTTTGCTTTTACAAACCCAGAGGGCCGCGGGACGGAGCCATCTTTCCAGGCCGTCTTGGAGAAGCTGCTGAGTTTAGACTGTCGTCAGGGTCACTCGCATCTCCCCCACTCGGTTTTGTTCCGTTGAGTCTGTCTCCATCAGGTGGTCGGCTTCCTGGTTCCGTGTAGTTTGGACACCACGGGCCTCGCCCTGTGTCCACAGGTGACTGCAGCACTGTGGAGGCTTCTCTGCCCACCCTGAGCCCCCGGGCCCGTGGCACTCCCTTCTCCGCCTCTGACACATCTGTTCACACCTGGGAGGGGCGCGGGCCCAGCAGGAGCCGGGGGGGACCCGGGCTGTACCAGGTCTCCTCCCCTCCACCCTGTCCTCCAGGCAGGCAGGGTGAGTTGACAGGTCTTGCTGTCCTGCCTAGGGTGGCGTCTAGCCTGACGTTGTAGGCAGAGCTGTCAGCATGGGGTGTGTGGACACGTCTCCTAACGGCCCCACCCAGACTGTCGGCGAGCCCACGGGCATTTGAGCGGGCCTCACTGCTGGAGAAAAGCTGCCTGGCTTCATGCTGGGACCTGTCTTTCCTGACCTGGATGCCCCGCTTTGACACATTAAGAGCCGCTTGTTCTGTTGGCACCCGAGAACCAGCCCCGTGGAGACAGGAGGGAGGGGACTTGGTGCCAGACCCAGTGGCCCGAGTGTTGTAGGACGGATGGAGAGGCATGACCACACTCTGGGCGCAGGCATGTGACGCTTGTGTGAGTTAAGTTCAGATGGAACTAAATATATGTTATGCATAATTGTTAGGTGTAATTTAAAATGCATCTGTTTGTCGTGGTAATGAGAGTATTGTATGTAAGGCCTCTTAGGGAGAGCAAGATGTACATTTTATCAGACTCTTGTGGACTTTTTTGGGTAATGAAATGCTTTATTGGTCCAGTGGTGCAAGAAGCTACAGACATTCTGTATCTCGTCATCGTAGTTACAATACCTAATGGGAGGTTAAGGCAGAAAAAAAAAAGTCAACTGACCTTCCTGTTCATCACTATGGCCAAGTTTTTCTGTGCCCATTGCTTCGCTGGGTGGCAGTGCTCTTTCAAGAGGGGCGTGGACTGGCCAAGGGTCTTGGGGCACAGTTCTCCGGAGCCCCCCTGGCCCACCTTGTAAATGTGTTGAACTGCTGAAAACCCCTGTGAGATGAAAGACCTTGGCTTGAAGTCCAAATGGGATTTCTCCAAACAGTCAGGGAGGAGGGCTGGGAAGATGCATTCAGACTTTGTTAAATTATTAACAAGGTATATGATTTTGTGTTTCTTGATGACAAACTTTTTAAGTTTGGGACTTATTTTCCAATTGGAGAAGTTATATATTTAAGTTTCCTGCTTACGTTGTGCCTTTCAGCATTGATGGGTCTAAGGAGCACAGAGGGTGACGATCTTCTCGAGGGTTGGTTTATAATCAAACCTGAAGAGCTGTGGTTTCCTCAGTACACTTTCTTCTACTGAACGTGGAGCCATTATTAAGAGAATTGTGGTTTTTTTATTATGTAAATTGTATAATATTTTTGCTTGTTTGATCTATTTTTCTAATAGTTTTCTTATAGTTTCTTATAACTGTGATACAAGATTTAGATTCTGACGCTAACTGCAAATCAGATTGGCCTCTGCTGGTCCCCCGGTTTTTATTTTAAGGACAAGAGTAGATGTCGTCCATCGCCTTTAAAAAATGTGAACCTCTGCTCTGTATCCCAGTTTTGCTGACAACACTGTGCATTGATACCATTCTTCATGTTGTAAAGTCGAGCTATTTTGTGGTACATCCTCTCATGCTTCCGCAAATCCTAATAAATTCCGTCTATGGCCTGGGCGTGCTCAGTGTGATCTCAGGAATTCCGGCAGCTCGGGGGGGCGGGGGGGTGCCCCGAGGGGGGTGCCCCGCAGGGAGTTCAGATCCTGCTCTTTGCTTCTTGAGTATCTGCCTGCTTCCCCACAACCGGAAGGATGTCGCGTTGCCTCGTTCTTCAGCCGTTTGGTGGGAATCCTCATTCCGGCTTTAGCGCCTCGGCCAGGGAACCCCTCGACCCTCATTTAGGATCCTCTGACGCTGTCTCCCCACCTCCCACTCTTTTCCGGACTTGGCTTGGGTTTGGGCCCACAGGTCTTCCTGCCAGTGGGTCTGCGGGGCATGACGCTGCTCGTTTGCAGAAGGACGTGGGTGTCAGTGCAGCAAACCCCTGTGCCTTGAGCACTGGCCTTGCGTTTCCCGCCACACGCCCGCCACCCATCTGGAGGGTGGGGTGCGCGCAGGAGCGGGAGGGTATGGGGAGGGCTGTAGCTCTTCTCATAATCCTTGATCTCTCACCACCCCCCGCCCCGCTTGAGAAAGGAAGCGCTTTCTTACACAGGAGGCGCACTCAGTCAAGGGGACCTGAATTCCCAGGCCCTGAGGCTCAGCGTGATCACGCTGGGAGGTCTGCTGCCTGAGAGCAGCGCAGGGGCTGCTGCCGGCCCCGCACGCTCAGCATCAGGGATGTGAGGGGCATCCGTCGGCCGCGCGGTGAACCACCCACCAGGCCTGGACCGCGTGGACGCTTTCCCTCCTTTTCCCCAGGGCTCTGCGGGGACGAACGCAGGCAGGGTGCCCCTTCCTGCCCTCAGCTGCCCCGCCCTCCCCCGCCCCCAAGGCGATCTGTGACAACTGGCAGGCGCTCGTGAGCCCAGACCCGGACTTGTAGACGGGCCGGCTTCCCCGAGCAAGTCTTCCCGGGAGCCCGCCTCGGCGCGGGGCGGCCAGTCCCGTGGCGCCACACTGCCACCTAGCGGCTGGCGCGGGCGGGCGCCCGCCAGGCTTGGGGCAGTTTCCTAGGAAACCCTGACGGTGGCGGGGGGGGGGGGGGGGGGCGCCTGGAGGCCTGGGGGTGGGGACTCACCTGGAGCACAGTTTGGTGATGAAACACGTCTGGTGAGTCAGAAGCTGCCCCCTGACAGCCCGGCCTCCGCAGCGGGGAGGAATCTCATGGACTCCTTGGGGGGCTGTTCGGCCACCAGAAGGCCTCCGGGAGCGGGGGGACACCTCCCCGGGGTAACCCTGTCCGCCCCTCTTCCAAGGGGCATCGTTTCGCTTTACTGTATAAGCCTGTCCACCAAGCCATAAATACGGCCAGAAAAAAGGCGATGTGAGAGAGGCTTCGGGAATAAAGCAGGTGGTACGTCCGCTGATGACGTGAGCTCTGGCCTCCTCAGCACCGACCCGCGGGCACTCCGGACTGAGGTGCGGGAGCCGGGAGACGCTGCGCGGTCGGACTTCCCCACGGACGCTTTACAATTTTACTCCTTGAAGCCGTGCGGTTACTTGTTGAGCGTCTGCTAACGCAGCCCCTGCTACGTGGATTTGGGTGCAGTTGAAACCGACAGCAGCAGCTGAGCCTGTCCGGGTTGTCTGTGGGGAGGGACCCGGGCGTCCTGCAGGGACGGGAGGGCCCAGCTTAGGCTGCACAGCACTTTATCCCGCGTGGGGCTGTCTCTGGAAAACTCGCCCAGACTTGGTGAGGGAGGCAAATTCGCCTGCATGTCCCCCATGCTGAGGGGGAAGGAACGGAGCTGGGCGTTCAAGAAACCCGAGGTGTCCTGCTTTTGTCTTTAAAGAGGTTTGAGAGAAGCAGACAGGTTCAAAAAAAAAAAAAGCTATTTAGCAAACTTAAGCGAATGAGCTCTAGCCTGTGACGGTGGTGGTGATTTTTTAGAGCATTTGACCCAAACTCCCCAGCGGGCAGGACCCTGCCTCTTACCTACACGGGATGCAGGGATGCGATGCGAGGGTGCCCGTTCCGGATGCAGCCACGGAGTGAGAAGAGCCTCCAGCAGCGGGTGGGACGCCCTGCGCCCGGCTTCTACCCGAGCTTCACTCTCACTCCTTCCAGCCTCGCAGGCAGGGAGAGCCGGCCGTGGCCTCCCTTGGCACAGCGGGGACCGAGCGGCTGACTTCAAAAGCCTCTCTGCCACGGCAAGACAGCCGTGCAGGACACAGCTCTCCACGGATGCTAGGCCCCTCCACCCTGGTTTCCTCCGTGGGCCGGGCGCCAGCGCCCCTCTGTTAAGCGGCTGTGCTGACTGGGAGGACAATGCAGGGTGGGTATAATAAAGGTGGTGGCACAAGACGCCAGAAGAAACGAACAGGTTGGGAGGGGTTGACAAGCAGATCATGAATAGCAGACATCGCCAATAACCTGGACACGTGGGTGACCCAGGGGGTCCGGGAGTGGTGCTGGCGGGTCCGGGGTAACAAGGGGCTTTATCATCTGCCGAGGGGCTCCTGTCCGGCGGTGGTTCGGGAGGGCAGAGTGGCTGGAGTCTCCGGAGGTCCCTCCAAACCCCACAGGGAACCAGCCTGCGACCCCAGGCAGGGCAGGCCCCGAGGGACACTCCTGGGCAGGCAGCCAAGTGGCTGCGGCCCAGCCTGAAGGCCCTGGTGGGGGATGTGAGCACTTTTACGTTCAGGGAGTGGCCTGGCCCCCGAGAACCCGAGGGCATGAGAAAGCGCGTGAAGAGGCAGTGCTGGGACCACGGGCCCCCAAGCCGGGCGGGCCTTTGCCTGGTGCTCCGAGAGCAGCGCTCTGTGACCAGCCAGGTGCAGAGGGACGGGCCTGAGGACCGACCGAGCTCACTCTGGGTAGAAGCAATAGGGCCACGTCTGAATTCGACACTGACGGTGAGGGGACTGGCCTCAATCTCGTGTCCTTTTCCCAACCTCCTCCAACCCACCCGGACCTCCCCAGGACGGGGCAGATGGAGCACAGCCGCTGAGCCCCCAAAGCCTGGGCAAGGCTGCTGGAGGATCCGGGCTGGAAGATGGGTGCAGGGATCCTGAATCCGCCGAGTCGGGGGGAGAGCTGGGGGGGTCTCGCGGCTCAGTGACGACCAGCTGGCGCACACACAAGGGGAGCCCAGCCTTCTGGCCTCCCTGCCTGACCCCACCGGACCTCCTGAAGCCTGGGAGGGCCAGGCCAACGGTCACATCAAGTGCATGTCACAGAAGGTCCCTCAGGTTCATTTTAATATGCTTCCAACACAAATAGGCAACACAGAACCCGCAGGGGCCGGAAGAGGAACGAGCGACCCCATTCAGATGGCCACCAGGTGTGCCCACCCCACCAGAACGTCGCCGGGCGTGTGCCGGGCGGCGGGAGGGCAGGGCGCCGACGGGGTCCCACACGCCAGGAAGAGGTTGGGGCGGTTTGGCGGGTCTGTGAGCGGCAGGCGGGGAGGCTGCGGCATCTCCGCGCGGCAGCAGCTGTGGCCTGGGAGGTGGACGCCGGGGAGACAGAGGCCCAAGTCCTAACAGTGTGGGGGCTGGAGAGGCGCAGAAGGGGCCGGTGGCCGCCACCCCTCGTGTTCCGGGATAGGAGCCGTATATGATGGGCGTCCAGGACAGGGAAATGAAGCCAGGGCAAGGCGGGAATTAGCTCAAGTACCCAAGGTCAGGGCTGGCTAGAGCCAAGCTCTAGTCACCTAGTGAGGGATTACTTCGTTCTAACACCACTACAACCTTGACTGCAACAGGCTAACACACTGGACCACATCCTAACATAACACTGATACCTGTATTGCTGCGTAACTGCATTTAGCAAGCGCCGTTCCTTGTTCAGAGGGAAGCCGTTCCTTATTCAGAGGGAAGCAGTTCCTTATTCAGAGGGCCGAGCTACTGTGTCTGCAGGTGGAGCCTGCTGAAAGAATACATACTTGTGTATTTAGTCAACATGGCATGATCTACTCTCATGGGAGGCCCGACTCAACATCACAGCATCATGCAGAGCCACTAAAGGAGAAGAATGTTTCTTCAGTGGATACTCCTGTGTATGTCCCCAGGATGGGCAAACACCTGGAGGTTTGCTAGAAATGAGATGTACATGAGGCCAGGAAGCCCAACCTTGACTCACGCAAGGAACACAGACCAGGTCTGTCTTTATGCCGGCCGCGTATTCACGGAGCAGGCAGGGCTCTGGGCCAGCCACCCCCTTCCGTGGGCCGTGTATTCCCTGCTGTGTGGCTCCGGCCCACGAAGCATCCCTACATGAGTCCGCCTGCCTTGGGCATGCTCAGAGCCAGTCCTGTGCTCAGGACCATTTTGAGGGGCCTTAGGGAGAAAAGTGCAGGGTCTTTGTCACAAACAGTAAACAAAGGCATCATTATCATCACCATACCAACTGTTGAGACCGCTTCTTTCTTTCGTGTGTCTTGCTTCTAAACGTCCACAGCACTACAGGAATACCTCTCAGGTTCTAATTCTACCATTTCAGAGCCAAATGCCAGTCCAGAAGCCAGCCACTGCTGGCTGGCTGTTTCCCGGGCTCCTTCCTCTGTTTGGAAGAACCTCCTGGGCCAAAGATGGGACCTCTGTCAGCTGTGGCACTGCTTGGTCATCCAGCAGAAAATACACCTGGGTTTCTGGGAGGCCACGTGATGATCTAGCATAGCTTGGAACTGATCCCCCAGGATAGAAGAACTGGTTTTCTGGAAGCCCCTGCTGGAACCCCTGAGCTTCTCAATGTACAGGAATGAGGTTGGGTTACGGAACCAAACCGAACTGGGGAGCCAATGAAGTGGGGCTGAGGGTCATATTTTGGTGAGTTGACCATTTTCAGCATCACATCAGAGTAAAGCAAATAGGACACCCGAGTATGCTTTCCTACTCTACGCTTAGTCAGAACACACACCCTATTAGCAGTCTTCCTTCTTGAGGACGGAGCGTGAATGGTCTTGGCCAACTCCAAGGTCACTCTCACCCTCATCCTATAAGGTCATGTGCTTCCATATTTTCCCGAAGATGAAAGAGATTAATGATGGATTCCAAGATGCCATTTAGGAAAAAAAAAAAGCAGAACTTGTGTTTACAAGACTATATAGACGATCCACTGTCCTTAGTGACGTCTGCAAAACTCCTCATGCCCTCAGGGTTTCCCACTGCCACCCCTTATCTGCTCACGACAGAAGTATTAATAATTAAAACTTGCGGATGGAGTAATAGTGACCTCAAATCATGTGGACTAAGAAGCTGATTGTTCCAAAGGCAGTTACCGTTCATGAATGGCTGGTGTTTGTGTTAAACAGTACCACGTGGCGGTAGGTCGGAAGGCGCTTCTTCTCTGTATCTTTTTTTTTTTTTTTCCTTTTTCTATTTTGGGTAGAAATATTCCTGGGAAGGTAGATAGAAATGCATTTTCATTTCCCAATAATTCTTAGGCACGAGTTAGAAAACTGCTGACCTCCACCAAAATATGTCAGCACTTCATGTTATAAAAAATGCAATTCAGAACCGCTGCCTGTGTATATACGTATATGTGAATATACACACATATCGGTGCAGTACACAATGATTATTCAATGGATATTCAAAACTGAGCTATTTGTTAACTAACCTGATATTCTGCAGTGAAAGTTCATTGCTCAAGAACAATTGGCGTTTCTTTCTTTTGGCTCTAACTACGGTCAAACGTTTGCACATCAGACACTACCATTTACACTTTCCTAAGTGCCAGTACCAGGACAGTCTTACACGAGGATCAGAAAAGGACTCTGCCTAGGATGCAGCTATGCAGCTACTGGGCATGCGCGCAGGGTCAGTCGGGCCGGTCCATGGACACCACTCCCTCGAGGCGGAAACGCTCGTGGACCAGGCGCCGCAGCTCGACCCGCAGCGTGGTGGCGTCATCTGGGCGTCATGCTGACTCTGGCGGGAGAGGAGGGCCCGGAGGAGGAGCCTCGGTAAACGGGGGACGTGGGGGACAGTTTAATTGGGCTGGTTGGGTCCCCTGTTTGCAGCTTCCAAAGCAGCTCTTCGTTGGTTCGGCTCAATCTCTTCTTCTCCTGCGTTTCTTTCTCCACGTATTCCTGGAGGTTAGCATTCTCCTCTGACAGCTGTCTGCACGGGGACAACAAGCAACTGTCGAGCAGCAGTCACGCTGGAAGGCACTTAACCTGAGGTCTGCCAGGCCGAGGGGTGCAGGGAAAGGGGGCAGGTGGTGGGTGCCCGCGGGGAGAACAGGGTCCTGCCAGACCCCAGGGACCAAGAAGCGGCGTTGAAACATGATTGCTACTCGTCCCACCCTCACATCCGTTCCCAGAGACCCTCCGCCAACACCCGATCTGCCCACAGCCCCTCTGCCCGGGTCAGGGGAGGCGCTGGGGGCCAGGGGAGAGAGCAGAAGCCGCCGGAAGAGAGAGAGGGAAGTGGGGCTTGGTGTGGGACGCCCTGCCCTGGCTCAGGCCTCCCTGGCAGCCATCACCTCTGGCCTGTGAATCTGGCCGCCTGCTGGACCCGGAGCCCTGGAGAACAGGCCCCAGAGCGGTCCTCCTCGAGCGCCCGGCACCCAGTCTGACGCCTGGTGCGTAATGGATGCTTAGTTGATGTTTGCGGCTAATGGATGCTAAGTGAAAAAGGAACCGAGGCATTCTGTGCCTCTGTCGTGACGGCAGTGGGTCTGCCCCCCCATCTCTCTTCCTGGGGCCCTCCGAGCAGCGAAGGCAGCACCAAGATGGAAGCAGTGTCCCTGGGGAGCAGCTGCATCGGTGCGTCCCCTCCCTGCTGCCCTCCGGCCAGGCCAGCTCTCCTCTGCCATGACCACCTGGCCCAGCGCTGGTGCAGCAGCCGCGGGCCCCAGTGATGGAGCTCGGCGTCGGCTCACACGGTGGTTCTCTTTAGCCTGGGAACCCCCAGCTGGCAGCCTCTCCAAAAGCTCCTCCAGAAATATCCCCGTCACCTCCCAGCTGCACCCCAGCCTTTGGCTGGTGTCACTCATTTCCACCAACATGGGACCCACTGCTCTGCAGAGCCATCGGCTGGGTGCTCAGAGCCGTGTGTTCTACGCTTCCCTCCACGTGGGGAATGCCAAGAGCCTGCGTGCGGAAGCCTCGGCTCGGAGGAGTGAGGACAAAAGCAGAGCACTCCAAGGTCAAGAGCAAAGCCATCCTGTCGGCGACACATGCTTTGGAAGCTCCGACGCCCAGGCCCACCTACCTCGTGACGACGGTGTTCTGGTCAATCCTGGCTTTGAGGTCTTCATTCTGCTGTTGGAGAACTTGGATCTTTTCTTCCAGGATAATGTTCTTTTCTGCCTGTAAAAGATGCAGTGTCAAGAGCTTCTCAGCAAGGCCCTATGGATAGATGGCAGACCAGTGCTGCCCTTGGCTTCTGGGCTTTGGAACATTATCAAGAACAGTGTTTTCCAAACCGCAGTTTGCAATGCATTAGTCGGTTGTAAAATCAGGTTAGAGGGACGTGACCAGCATTTCTTTTTTAAACAAAACAGAATAGAAAATACCAGAGTGCACTGTGTGTAGTAAAAGTATTGTATATATTTTAGATACAGTATGTATTTCCCTTTTAGATATATTATGTGTGTGTATATATTAGTGTATATAGTGGATTGTACGTACTGTATATATACAATTTATGTGTGTGCCTATACTGGATTCCTAAGTAGAATATATTTCTCACAGTGAGTGTCCCCAGACTCCTGCCATTGTCAGAAACGAGCCGTGAGCACCACCAGGACCCAGTTTGGCTGATGGGTCCCCCAGTTCTTCCCATCAGGCCGTCTGCCCTGCACCGGCATCTCTGGCCAGGCCTGTGTGCATTCTACAACATTCTGAATTAATGGAGGGCTGGAAATACAAAGAGCATGGACACACTCTTTTCCTTCTGAGGCTCTGGGCAGCCAGGAACATGCAGCTCAAGCCCAGCGTGGCACATGGTCAGAAGATAACATCCTCTGTGGTCGCTACTCCTCTGCAACTCATGCCCCGCTCTCTCTGTTGGTCTCAGGGCCTGAGACCTAGCCAAGGTAGAGCTCCATTCTAAGATGCACTGAGAAATAAATTAGTTTTTGAAAAGAATGTGACAAGTTCACAGCTAGAGTTATCTTTAAAGAAAACCGCCACTTCTCCGTGAGTCAGGCTTAGGCATCAGAGCCAGAGGACCGGGCTCTGCCCCGCCCTGCAGCAAGGCTCTTCACCCCATCCGCATCTTTGCTCCCAGGAAATGGGAAGTGATTAAATCAGTTCTTCCCCCCACCCCTACCCACCCCTCTGCCTGGAAAGGTTTCTGGAATGAGAACTCTTGCATGCCTGCAGAATGCCTGGAGCATGGCTAGAAACAGCCAAAGAAGCCCAGAGGCTTGTGGTTGACCAGACAACGATGCAGATGGCCCTGCCTGGAGGAGGAGGGCTGCAGGGCTGACAGGGGAGGGCTCTGTTCGCGAGCCCCCCGCTGGCCTTAGCTCTGGCCTTGCTGGGAAGCTCTGGGCTGCTGGAAGGTGCCAGGAGGCCAGCATTGCCTCTGATGCTGGCAATAGGCACTCACACCCCCGTCTGCCCTTATCCTGACTGACAGGCATCCATGCAGCAAGAGATGGCCCCAGAGAGGGATGGTGCTAGATCAGGGGAGGGGACGTGACGACTGAACGCAACAGGTGGTCTGGGACCAGCTCCTGGTTTGGATATAGTGGCTTCAAGGACATTTCTGAGACATACTGAGAACTTGAAAAGTTAGAGGAGGTGATCAGTTACTGAGATGGTAAGCTGAGGGTGTGCTAACTGAAAGAAAGCGGGATACAAAACACTCGTATGTATGTGTGGGTTGTATATTAGGGTGTGTACACTTATACAGAAGAAAGGCTCTGGAAATATTAACAGTGTAGAAATACGTTATTTTAATTTTCTTATCTAATAATTTCCTTTTAGAGTATCAAAAGTTTATTTTAAATATAACAATAAAAAAGAAAAAATTAATCTACCTGCGACCCTTGGGCCAACCTTCCTCTCAAGTATGGCATCTCCCTGGAGGCAGGCTTCTCTGCTGCTGACTTTGGATGACTATCTCAGCTTCAGCCCTTGCACCCACAGGGGCGGGAAGTGAACTCTGGCTGCTCTATTCCCCCAAAGGGGTGCCCTTTGCTAGTTCTGTGGGAGCCAGGCTGAAAGGTGAGGGAGAGAGTGTGGTGAAAGCCGGGGCTTGGAGCTCTGGCCCAGGGCTCCCCCCTGGGCTGGACCACCTTTTGGCTCTGGGTGAGACATGACCTCGTCCTAAGCCTCCGTCTCTGCATCTGTATAAGGAGGCTCCTGACAGCACCTACTCAGTGGATTGCTGTCAGAGTTAAAGAACAAACATGCACAGAGTGCCTGCCTTGTGCCTGGTGCACAAGAGCGATGCTCCACAGATGCAGGCTCACCACACATCTTCCCTGGGGTGGGGGAAGGAACTGGCACATCACAGTGGTGGATGGGAAGCCAGGCAGGGCACCAGACGGCCTCCGGGTTTCTACGAATGAGGCCACCTCTGAGATTCCTGAACTCCTGGCTTCCTAAGAAAGGCGATTTCTGCTCAGTTGTGAGCACCGGGCATGTAAGGGCCCCCACCTGGATGCTGTTACTACTGACATCCACGATGGCAGCAGGAATATCATGCAGGTTACTGGGGCCTCCCAAGGTAAGAGGCCAACTCACCAGCTTTTCCAGCTCAATAATCTTCTTTTCCTGCTGGTGTATTTGCTGATTCTTCATCTCTAATACCTGCTTCAGACTCTTCATGTCTTCTTCCAAGTGCTGATAAGGAGCCAATGCAATCTACAGGGGCAGAGAGCAAGGAGCTATTTACCAGGCATCCCGGCGAAGCCCAGGATTCACCAGCACCGTGAATTCGGCGAAATCTAGTCATCCGTTAACAAGCGTCCTAACAGGCACTGGAGAATGAGAGCGAGAGGGCGAGAGGGAGACTGCTCACAGCCTTCCCTGGTAATGAAACCCACGAGTTGCCACTGGGGGAGCTACTAAAAATCCAGCTCCTTGGGGAGCAGGAGAGATGAAGCCATCTTTCCCTGAAACGTCGGATCCTGGGGTGGCCGGACACTACCAGCCTATCACCCCAAGGGAACTTAGCGGGTAGAAACAGTACATTCAACACTGGCTTTTAACATTCACGCAGACTACTTGATTCAACAGACAGGTGGGGATTGAAAGGTCCCATCTGTGCCCACGGAGGGCCCCGTCCCCTGCCACGCATAGGACATGAGCAAAGTGCTTTAAGAAGCAGAAAAGGCGTAGAAAAGGAAATGTGAGAATAGGTTGCCAGATGTAACAAAAAGACAGGATGTTCAATTATGTTGGAATTTCACATAAGTATTGCATGAGACATACTTGTTACTAAGAAACTCATTTATCTGTAATTCAGATGTAACTGGGGGTTGTGTATTTTGCCTCATGTATTTTATCTGGCACCTTACATCAGAGGGAAGGAACTGTGCCAACCTGAGGAAAAACCCCTCACCCTACCAACTGGGGCTTCAGGGATGCCTCCCTTGCAGGCGGCATTGGGAAGGAACAGGATGTGGGGGCTGGGGTGGGGCCTGGCCAGGCTGGGGTGTTCCCAGGCCCAGCTCGTCACAGCAGCCCAGGGACAGGGGCTGGGGAGCTGTGTGCAACGAGGCAAGAATAACACTTAGATGGAGAACCCAGGGCCATCCCGACTCAGCACAGGTGCTGACAGGCACAGGCTTGAAATCCCGGGAGGCCCTGACAGCTGTCGCTCTGGCGTCAGATCAGCACAGGGGCCCTGCCTTCGGGGTGACTGCTGGGGGAGCCCCGGGCTTCCTGGGATCCAACAGAACTGCCTTGCAAGGGCCCTGCAGGTGCTGGGAGACCGGGAACGCATGATACCTCCAGCTGCTCCTCAGTGTTTTTCCTCAAAGCTTCCTCGAAGCGTCTGGCTCGGTCGCGCAGAGACTGGCTCTGGAAGGTCAGCGTGTCCACCTGGTCCTGCAGGTAACACACGAGATGTTCAGCCCGGTCCCCTGCAGACGCGGCACCTGGGAGGCGGTGATGACGGCCACCACCCTGCCCTGGGGCTCTTCCCAGGGCGTCCAGATGAGAGCCCCCCCCCCCCGCACCGGGCTCCACCAAAAGGCCTTCGCATGCAGCAGGGAGAGGCCCCCGGGCTCCCTGCCTCTGTGCCTTGTCCAGAATGGACCACAGGACACTGACAGATGCATGTTTCTGTCGCACGGAAAGTGCATGCACGCTGGCGGGGCACTCGAAGCCGGTGGCCCGACTCAGCGCCTCCTGAGATCAGACAGCTGTCCTCGCCCCCCACCCCAGGAAAGCAAGAAGCTTGCGGAGCGGAGGCGTTTAATAATTTAATATCTGACTTCACAAAAGCAGCCCATCAGCAGAGAGGCATCTTAGTCGGGGTTGGGGGGGCCTCTAGCCCCCGGCTTCAGGAAGGACGATTAATCCATCTCAGAGAACTGTTCTCATTTGTTAAATTCAAGCCAGAAGCCGTCGAACCAACCTTGACTTCCGGCTCTGCCCGAGCCCCTCCCCCCACACTAAACACAGCGATGGCAGGTCCCGGAGGATTCTGCCTCCGGTGTCACGACCCCCGATCCACAAACACTCCTGATGCTACTCCCTCCACCGGGTGGAGCTACTCGCTGACTTTGTCCCGGACCCGGCAACTCCTTTGCCCTCAAGGGGGAGTCATGGGCGGGGCGGGGTGGCGGGGGAGGAGCTTTCTAAAGCGCAAGCCTGAGCCCCTCACCCCCTAGGTAAAACCCCGTGCCCTCGGGACCCAGTGACGCTGACGCAGCGTCTGCATCCTCCGCATCCGCCTTTCTCCTCTCGCTGCCCCCAGCCCACCTTACATCCGCTCCTCCCCCACAGCCAGCTCCCACTCACCCCCGGCTCTCTTCTGGCCTCCCCTCGGCGCCCCTGGGTGGCAGGCCCCTGGCCTGAGCTGCCACGTGAGTGAAGTCTGTCCCGTTCAGACGCTCCCCCCCGACCCGGAGGGCCCTCCTGGCCCCCATCCCGGCACGTGCCCACCACGGGACCGCTCTGTGTACGAAGGTGGAGAGAATGGAGGCGTGTGTGGGGAGGCCCGGGGCCCCAGCCCTGCTGCCGGCGCAGGTGCCACCACGCCGAGCCCTCTCCCCGCAGCCCCGGCCCTGACCGACGGCGGCGGGCAGCAGAGGGAGCCGGGCAGAGCCTTGACGCCCAAGCGGAGGGAAGAGACGGTGCCTTGCTGGTGCCACGTGTTCCAAAGTTCTCCACCCCCATCACCATTTCTGCAACATTAAAACCCAGGGACTGAGGTCTTCCCCTGAACACTTCTGGCAAGAGAGATGGCCCCGCTCACCACATGTGAGCAGCTGGGTGCGGTCAACGATGGAGCTGCACACGAGAGCACTGCCTCATAGCACGTGCTGGCTCGACCGCTTTCCTGTCATCACAGAGAACCCAGTTTTGCAAACCATCCTTGGTGGGTTCCTTTTCCTTCTCTCCTTTTTTGTTTCCAGTTACTTCCATTTCATTTTTAAGAAAAAAAAGCCCTCCACAGTGCCATTAAATGCACATGCTGGTGCATGAGGGCAAGACAGTGTCAGTGGGAGCTGGAAGGCACATGAGCCAGCAAGTGTAAATCAGGGCTCAGGACAGCCGGCTGCGCCCCAGCACGCATGCGTAGAACGTGACTATAAAATGACTGGAGCGCTGCATAGTTTAACCACTGTGTCCAGGTTTCCCCATCTGTAAAATGGGTATGATACTAATAATACCTAACCCAGAGGATGGTGGTGAGTTAATATTTAGAACAGTACCTGGCATACGGTAAGTGCTCAATAAACATCAGCTATTATTTTATTGCAAAAATAAAATGACTGGAGTGCTATCCACCTTCTATACAAGCCTCGTCAGAGCCTCTTGTCCTCCATTAAAAAGTAAAACAGTGAAAAACTCAGGCAAGTACCATCTAGGTGGCATCTAAACTATCACACTGTGGTTTTTCTGCTTTCTTCCCCATTATTCAAAACAGATCCTCAGGCACACAATGGTGCCCCAGCAATCAGACAGGACACGCTGTTCTTCAACTTGGATTGGCTACTTTATGCCAAGGTAAGAGCACCAAGACCCAGCTGGTGACCTGGCCCGGCATGGACCACTTGGAGTTAACCAACGGCCCCATAACAATGATGACGATGGCAAATGTAGCGACGCCTGAAACTATTATAAGAGCACTAGATGCTGCCTGGTGCTCCATACCCTTTACACAGGAGGAAATCCATTTATTTTTAAGGCAGGACCAGGAAAGTTTTAAACATAAAATTCTCTCTCTGCCCATCTGGGCCACTACCCCTCTTTAGTGTGCACTGTACATCTGCATTATACATTAACTAGATCCCCTTAGAAGACACAGGAATGCCTGCTCACCGGAAAAAAAAAAAGCAATTTTCTCCTGGCACCAGCAAGGTAACTCCTTAGGAGATAACATTCCTTTCTCAATCCTGTAAGGGGTCACGATGACCCACTGCTTGCCCTGTTGGACTATGTACACTGTCAGTATGTTACTTTGATGTAAGACCCTTTGTCTCAAAAATTTATATAACTGTGCATTGACCTCTAAGGGACAGTCCTTAGCGCTTTGTCTTTTAATCTTTAAAAAAAATTTAATTTTAAAGGTTACTTTCTATTTACAGTTATTACAAAATATTGCAATTACAAAATATTCCCTGTGTTGCACAACACATCCTTGAGCATACTTACACCCAGCAGTTTGTACCTCCCCTCCCCCATCCCTACATGCCCTCCCCACCACTGGTAACCACTAGTTTGTTCTCTGTATCTGTGAGTCTGCTTCTTTTATGTTACATTCACTAGTTTGTTGTGTTTTTTATATTCCACATATAAGTGACATCATACAGTATTTGCCTTTCTGTCTGACGTATTTCACTTAGCAGAATGCCCTCCAAGTCTATCCATGTTGCTGCAAATGGCAAAATTTCGTTCTTTTCTATGGCTGAGTGGTATTCCATTGTATACCACATAAAGACTGTCTCCTGGGTTCTAATCCTCAGGTTGGCTCAAATAAAATTCTCCGTTTCTTTCTTGGATTGACTATTGACTAATTTTTTCATTGACACACATATAATTTCCCTTAAGCTGCTCACACTTCGAGGAAGGAATTGGTATTATCCCCATTTTATAGACGGGTAAACTAAGGTTTACAGCTTATGTAGCTGTCCAAGATTTCAAAGCTATTAAGAGAAGGTACAGTGGGGATTTAAACCTCAAACTCAAATCTTTTACCCCAAACCTGTTTCTCTAGCTGCCAGCAGCCCAAGGAGACTGGCCTAAGCAACCGTACCCACCTCACACCAGAAAATCTCCAGCTCAAATGGATTCTGCCCATGAGTTACCACTAAAATGTGCACAATTCATGACTGTGTGATGTTAGTGGCAAAGTGAAGACTCATGGATGAAACAGAAGTCTCCCTTCTTGTGGTTTTGGACCATTTGGGGTTTTCTGATACATCACAGTATGGCTGTTACTTTCCTGGTTTGTGTTCCTTAAGGGTAATATATCTGGGTGGTATGGGATGTGGGGTACACAAAGAAGTTTGGGGTTAATTTGCCAAGGATAAGCCACACGAGGGGCACGTGGGCATGTGCAGGCCCACCGATGGATCCATGGATCCATGGATCAGGGGTGGGTTTGCAGGTGGTTTCCCATTTAAAACAGTACACTCAACAGTGTGACACGCCATAATCCTAGATTCTTTTCTCGGCAGGGCAGGCTCTGTGCAAGAAACACTGCCTGGGGAAAAGTGAGCCACTGAAGAAACAAAATTCCTGCCTTTGTATTAGAATTACGCTAATCACCTCCCAAATTTCCAGATGTGAATGTCCCTAGTATTTCAAAGGTAATCTTTCTATGACTGGGACGTCCACAGCTGGCAATGGAAGCAGGGCCACCAACCTCCCCCTGGCTTCCCAGGCAGCCCCTCTCTAGGGCTGGGGGCGGTCAACACTTTTCACAGAAGCAGCTGATTGGGGTCTCTGGAAGGCAGAGACCTCCATTCTCCCCTTCGAGATCAGAAGGAAGCCCGGCAGTGCCCCTGGCATCTGAGACCCCCACTCTGCGTAGGTTTCAAGCGGGACGCCAAGAAGCTTCGTTACATCTCCAGGGGACTGAAGGTGCTTCTACAATCCCCAGAACGTGTCCTGGGATTTCTGCCCGACGTGAGGCTCCTCACCCCGTGACCCCTGCCTACAATGCTCTGCCCCCTAACCTTCCCCTTTCCGCAGACATGGCTCTGACCGCGAGCACATGGGGAGCCGTCTCTCGGAACCCCTGTGGCGCTAACGGTATTATCCATTCTGTGCAAGTATGTGTTACCTTCCATGCTGGTCTGTCACTATTTGTATCACAGCTCTGAGTAGACAGTAAACTCCTTAAGGGCAGGGAGTAGGTCTTATTTACCCCCATATTCCAATGCTTGGTACAGTATCCAGTACACGGTAGGTGCTGGATAAATGTTTGTGGACAGGAATAACAATGCTGCCATTATCTTGATGCTGGAGTTAAGGAAACACTAACCTGTAATGACAGCCGCAGCTTTTCAAAATTTTCTTCCAATTCTTTCTTTTCAAGCTCGTGGGTAGATATCAGTTCTGGAGAGAAGACATCAAATTGTTAAGTTGATCTTTCTTTTGAAAAGGGATCAAACAAGATTCTTTTGCCAGGCTAAGACTAGTGATGTTGGTGAGTAAGGGACACCAGTATACAGTGGACTTAAGCCTAAAGAGACCTCTCCATTAGTTTGAAATTGTATGCAATGTTATTTAGGAGAGAGGGAGAAAGGATGAGGAAGGAAATAGGAGAAAGGGCGAGGGTTAAGAGGAAAGAAAGGAGGGAGGGAAGCAAACAGAGCACAAGCACAAGCACACACACACACACACACACACTTTTATACCACTCTTATACCCAGCTCTACCAACACCCTGGCCAAGTCAGATTCTCCATTCACAGCATTCATTGATTCTCCAACTTTTCCTAATGGTAAAACCACTAGGTAATTAACGTTAAATCTCCCTTTTCTTCCCTCCCAGGGTCACTCTTCTTTTCTACCATGAAGCCGCAATCTCGGGCTGAAGCAGGGACCTTTCCAAGGAGAGCGGAGCATGGGCTTGCTGGAGAATGGACAGGTGAACGGGACCAGTGCTGTGCCTGCGAAGTCACCTTGGTGGCCTCTGGGCCACACTCTGGAAACCACAGATGCTAGGATTTGCTTGAGCAAAGAGTCGATGTTAAGCCACTCAGACGGAAGGAAGGACTCATTGCACTGGTTCCTCTTGGGGAGTTTGGAGCAATTCTATTCTGTGAAAAGTGTCATTCCAGTGATAATTTGCAAGATAGGCAGAAAGAGATGTCATGTAAGAGTTATTAAGCAAATGGATTCTATTTTCCTCCAGATGGGAGTAGTCCTATTAGCTGGGTGAAGCCCGTCTCATTGTAGCTACACAAGCTATTTGTTTTCATGTTATAACTGGAGAGAGGAAAGGTCTCATTAATGAACCTGGATTGTATGCTCAGCACAGGAGAGTACTGGAGACCAATAATTATCATTCCGGCTGGCATAGCTGCAATTAAGAAAAACTTTGTGGTTTCCCTTGACCCAAATCTTTTAACTAATGATGGTTAAGGTCTCTTAGAAATCCAGTTGTTATAGCTGAAATTTACATTTGGGAAAAAAGACAAAAGTTTGTGCTTATTTTATTGACATAAAACCATATCAGTTTCTGGTCTACCTGCCTTTGTCTAAATGATTACTTTTAATGGTCACTGAGAGCATCATCCATAATAATGAAGTTTTTAGCTACCATTACATACGCCTACATTGTCTTCACATTGTATGTAATTCAAAGGCCCTGGATGTGGCGTCTAAGCGAGACTTCATTAGTCAGAAAAATCTACCATGTCTATTTATACGAAAATCCGGAAACAAAAGGCAACACTCATTGTAACATTTCCATTCCTGTTCCCTTTCCTGAGACCATTTTCCTACAGTGCAGTGATGGGCTTTAGGGCATTTTCAGATACCCTATACCTCACAAGCAAAGAAAAGTCAGTATCTATTAGGTGGCATAAACCACGGCGACTATCTATGTATTCATAATGTATTTCATTATTTTAAGGTCCTGACACTCTGTCCCATGCTTAAGACTATGCTCTAAGAGAGTGCTTCTCCGATTTTGCTACATATTAGAATCACCTGGGGAGTTTTAAAAAATCCTGATGCCTGGGCTGCACCCCAGAGCAATTAAATCGGAACCTTTGTAATGGGAGCTACACATCAGTATTTTTTAAAAAACTCTCCAGGTGGGCTTCCCTGGTGGTGCAGCGGTTGAGAGTCCGCCTGCCGATGCAGGGGACACAGGTTCGTGCCCTGGTCCGGGAAAATCTCACATGCCGTGGAGCGGCTGGGCCCATGAGCCATGGCCGCTGAGCCTGCGCGTCCGGAGCCTGTGCTCCGCAACGGGAGAGGCCACGACAGTGAGAGGCCCGTGTACCGCAAAAAAAAAAAAAGTTTACTTTTGTGTTTGTTTGTTTTTTATGTATTATCTGTGTGAAAAGTATTATGAACCTATTACAGGACAGTACTATATAGCCGATTGTGTTAGTTGGGTACCTAGGCTCACTTTGTTGGACTTACGAACACGCTCTCGGAACGGAACTCATTCATATGTAGGGGACTTGCTGTTGTTACCCGGGTCCTGGATTTCTGTCTTTTCTTAACCCAAGAAGCAACACAAAGGACACACCAGGAAGGAAAGGAAGGAAGAAGGGAAAGGGGAGCAAGAGGGAAACGGAGGGCTCCCCGTGTCTGCAGCCGGAGGGGGTCAGTGCGCACAGCCCACCCTGCCGGCCCACCCGCGCGCACCAAGCCTCGTAGCTACCTTGCACCTTGTGGTCGTGGTCGTCCTGCAGGAGCGAGACGGCAACCGTGTGGCTGTTTTCCATCTCTAGGAGAGCAGCCTCATGGCTGGCGGTGATGTCTTCCACCTGCAGGAGATCACAGCTCTGGTTACACAGAGAGCCGGGGACCGGGCGCTCCAATGGCCTCGCTGCTTGGAGGACCGAGGTGGACTGCAACAAGGGGAAATGTCAGTGGCCCAAACGTCAAGGGCAGGACGCTCCGCTGAGATGACGGCCACCCTCAGCCTTGTGCTGAGGCAGGAGAGCCAGGATCTGGTGGTGATGCGGGAGTCCCGGAGTCAGGGGATGTCACAGGGAAGTCACTGCCACAGGCCTGCTGCTCATGCAACGGGAAGCAGCTCCCGGGGTGGGGTGGGTAGCTGCCGAAGCCGCCTCTTTACTGCCCTGGGCCCCCTCTGGACCACTTCCTTCCACCCCATTCCTTCCCCTTCCACCAAGCACTCCATGAGGTAATAAGGACAGAAGAGGGTCCTCCCCTACCAGATGGTCCCTTCTGCTTCCTGGCAGCAGGTGGGAGCTACAGCACGCGAGGTATCTGGAGGGAACTAACATTTATTAAGCTACCCACTCTCGGCTTCTCCACTCAAGCCTCACAGCAACATGATAAAGTAAATGTTCTCATGTTCATTTCCCAGACGAGGAAGCTGAGGCTCAGAGAGGTTTGAAGTGTTTTGCCCAAAGGCTAGTAAATGGCAGAGCCAGCAGTCAGCCCAGGGCTGTCTGACATCCACGGGCGAAGCTCTGAAACGCACTGCCCTTGCCTCCCCCCGCAAGACCAGCAACCAGTGCCCAAGGACCCTCTCGCCAGCCCCAAGGCAAGTGGGCAGGTCTGTGTGTGTGCTCGCCACCCGTTCCCAGCCGTGAACCTGCCCCCCAGATCACAGTGCAGACCTCGCCCTACCCGGGCTATGGGACCTGCTCCCAAGAAGCTACTGTCTCCCTGGCTGGTGGCGCATTTCCAGGAGTTTAATCACGGGTAGTGCAGCCAGCCCAGGATTTTTGTTTTTTTTTGACTTTCTTCATTATATATATATATATTTTAAACATCTTTATTGGAGTCTAATTGCTTCACAATGGTGTGTTCGTTTCTGCTGTATAACAAAGTGAATCAGTTATACGTATACATATGTCCCCGTATCCCCTCCCTCTTGCGTCTCCCTCCCTCCCACCCTCCCTATCCCCCCACCCCCAGGCGGTCACAAAGCACCGAGCGGATCTCCCTGTGCTGTGCCAGCCCAGGAGTTTTCATTTCTCCCCTTCCTGACCTCCGTCCCCACCACACACCTTCCATCTTTACTGCTTTTTTTATTTTTGTTGTTCCAGCTGTCATTTTAACTTCAAATGTATGACTTACAGGAGTCACTGCATAAGACGACCTCTCCCTGTGATAGCAAACCAGAACAATGTTTCTCCAAATTCTCTGTCAGTGACCCATTGTAAAAACACCATTGTACATTGTTACACACACACACACACACACACACACAGGGCGTGTGTGTGAAACCAAAGTTTCACAAAATGACACTTTCCCCTCTTACCTGCAGTAATCTCGTTTTTAAATTTTTATTCTATGTTCCTTTGTTGTTTTTCAAAATGCAGTTACAAACCACTAAATTCATTTCACGACGTACTAAGGTGTCAAAACCTAGCATCTGAACAACACTGGACCAGCGCACCTGCCCATGCCCTGAAGCTCTGCAGCGGACCAGTTCAGAACACTGTCCAGCCACCTCTCAGAGGGTCTCATTTCTCTGGGGACAATTCAGGCTGATCTTTGATCTGTAAGGAGGAAGAGCTCTTCACAAGAAAGGAAGCCTGCTTGTGAAGGGGATGCATGGGAGTGTTTGTATTTTAAAATGGGATAGATTCCCATTCTGGATACCATCGTTGCTTCAGAAAGTTTGCCCGACCTCTCTCTTCTATGGTAAAAGGAACCGTCATCCACTAAAACAGAAATATCACTGCCAAAACCAACAATGAACTTGACAGTGTTCGGGAAGCTGCATTACGACATGAAAATGGACATGGTATGCGATGATTCACTTTTATCTACTGGCCATTCTTGATTAAACAATATTTCACCTGAGGCTCAGAGCTATGAATCCACTCAGCAGAAAGGCTGATTACTGCGGTTTTTAATTGTCCAAATCCTGTTTATATGAAGGTTTTTTATGGAATCTTTGTCCAAAGACTTTCAGTCTCTTGGAAAAACAAATCATTGGTTAAAAAAAATGGAACTAGTTTTCCTTATGCTCCATTGGTGACTTCCTTTAGAAACAAGTACCCACACATTGTTTGGAGGTATGTTAGTTAAGTATAAAGAAAAATCTTTCATCAGTCCTTAGTATGATTCTAATTTATTGGGTTTGTACACAAATTGCCATGGGTGGTTTCAGAAAAGAGAGATGGATGCAAGGACTAAGTTCCAGAAGAGTCCCTTTCGTCCTGGGGGTGGATCTGCTCTGATCAGCAAGGGTGGTGCTTCATCGCATGCCCTCCTGGCTTGGTGGAGTCGGGTCTTTGATTTAGTGGTGATGGAATACCACACCCAATATAACAAGGATGATATAAGGGTGTGATCTATCTGTTACAGCCTCTCAGAGGGGCTTTTGGGGATGAAATACTGATCCCCTAATTCCTCCATATGCAATGAGAGGAAAGCCCAGGATGTTTTGAAGGAAACCAGTGAGAGCCAGTGAGCCAAAATTTGGGCATCACGGTCCTTACTCTCGAGTGACTTAGGTTTCTAGACATGTGTATGGTTTTTAAAGACTGTTCCCTCTACAAGGAAGGGGCCGCACACTGTTGGCCATCCCCTTTCTTATCCCAGTTTCAATCCCCATGGCTTCTCCTCTATGGCTCTAGGCTTCTTTCCAGAGCACGGAGCAGCAGCCCGTCCGAGCTCTCAGCCTGAGAAGACCTCCAGGTAGGCAGGCATTTGAGGGGATTCAGACAAGTTGACCCAAGGGACACACGAGATATGTCTTGTGCTGTAGATCAGCAAACCTGAGACAGAGGCGCTCAACCATTATCCGGCCACAGCAAACTTAGGCTGCGTGAAGCTTCATTTTCTTCCTTTTAGAACCCTGGGTGCCCCCGTCCCCCCAACATCTCTGCTGGGCCAGCCTCCTCCCTCTTCCAGGAGGACAAAGTTCTGAGCTGGCTGCGGGGGTCCGTCCATGTGCCCACCAAGTAGTCCCAGGGGTACAGAGCAGCAGCTGGTCCCTGCACCAGGCTCTGTTCCTGCAGCTGTCTGCTGTTTAGCTGAGTTCCAGCAAAGCAAAGGGCTGGGAAGCCACCCTCTCTGATGGGTAAGAACAGAGCCGTGGGCTTCCATTCAGCCATTCGCAAAACGCCATTATGGGAGCCTTCGGCAATTCACTTAGAGAAGACTTCCATTCCGAGTGAAGAAGCATGGGCTCTACATTGTCTCGGCTTTCCTCATTAAAGAAAACCAGATTAAACTCCCATTTGCCCCCATCTGCGACGTGTCTTCCTATCTGATGAGACAGAGGGAGCTGCCCCCGTCTTCTCTCTCCGGGCCTCTCTGAACGACCCTCCTTCCGGGTAAGGAGACGACTCACCATCCCTTGTGTCCCTGCATCCCTGCTACAGCATCCTGGGTACCAACTCGGAGCAGGCAGCCAGCCCTGCCAGAGCTCCTGGGCTGACTCCATCGCCCTCCGGGCTGTGCCTGTGCCCCTCTGCCGCCCACCACGCGGGCAGGCGTTCACAGAGGCTTCTGTCTGCCCTGCCCTGCCCCTGTCCAGTGTCTGGAGGCTCTGGGCTGCGATGGGTGGGGCTCTGGCGCCGGAAGACAGAGGGGCCCTCGGGACCTCATTCTATTTGATGAGAGAGTGTGGTTTCGCTGGTGGCAGCTGTGCACCTGCTGTGCGGGACGAATATGGGACAGAATGCGAGATGATGGCCAAAGTGGCCTCTGCACATTCTGATGAAGCGTGGGCATGCTGGGCCTCCCAGTTAGCCTAAAAGGATGATTTCTTTAGGAAAGGTTAGAAAGTGTGTCCCGGATATGAGACAAAGCCAACGTGAACTCCAAAGGTTGAACACTACTGCTCCTCTGGAAAGGAGTCTCTGCTCAAAATGCAGAATCCAGAATGCCTTTAGGAACCAGGGGGTCCTGCACGAGGGGCTTCCGGGCAGGGTCAGGGAGAGAGAGAAACTGCCAAAGGATCTTGGAGGGAGAGGGTCAAAGGTCACAAGTCTGATCACTAAACACCAGGCTCTGTGGGCGAGTACATTTGGAGCAGAAAAGGAAAAGCATTTGTGTTTACGTTGAAAAATCTGTCTCGTGTGCCCTGAGATAGGAAGCTTGGGAAATCTGGCTTCTGTTAATGTGCGGCTAGCTCTAGAATGAGCACTGATTTGATGAAACACCTTTATAATCCGACTCTTAAGATAAGAGTCACACCGTATCTTTAAAGGCACATAAGAAAGCCAGGAGGCCAGGCCACGCCCCTGCTCATACCCTAACTTGTCTGCAGGGCTAAAGAAGGAGGCCCTGTACATCCCCCAACACCAGACCTGCAGCTCTGGGCCCCGGGAAGCCCCAGTCTGTGACTCTGATTCCATTAGCGCGGGGTGCAGACAGGAGGAGTGCTTTGCCAGAAGCTCCCCAAGTGACTCCCATGTGGAGGCAGAGAGAGAGAGACGGTCTTTGCCTCTCGAGGCAAGTGGACGGCTGGATCTTCCTAGGGGCATCCTGCGGTAAAGTCAGAGGTCAGCCGGCCTTCTCGAGGGAGCTCCTGATTGGAGGAAAGCCTCAGAAAATCCTGCGTCAGAACGGAAGCAGCCTCCCCGCTGCCGGCCAGGGCACCGGGGCGCCAGGAGAGGCCCCACTGGTGAACTTGAGTTTGAAGGCTCGAGAAGGACAGGGATGGCAGGACCTATGGGTCAGCATTGCCGGACGCGACTGTCCCCCACAAAGAGGACCTGAGTGTGGACGGTTGGCACAGATCGCTGCAACCACAGACCTTCCAGATCCCCACTGCGGCCAGGCACCGAGCCTCCTCCCAGGCCAAATACATGGGCATGTACTCTACCTGGAAATTAGAATATGGCTGGATGTGCATTTCACCTTCTTCCTCGTTGCCTGCCCGCTCCCTGCTGGAGAAGCTGAAGCTCAGGATAACAGCCAACATCCAGCAGCAGGAGCAGAATCAGGGGCCTGAATAATTCATAGATTTCAACCATCCACCCCCCCCCCGCCCCCACACCAGTGGGTTTCTACAGGAAAGATGTCCTCGCGTGTACAGCGCGCAGATGCTCTTTCCACCATAAAGCTTTCCCTCATCCTCCCACCTGGAAGGAAACTCTCAGCTCCTAAACACAGAATCTCTATTTCCCACCCAGTATTACAGTTTCTGGAGAAACTGCCTCAGAACTTCCCTGGATCTATAACCCAAGGCTATGGAACAAGCAAGTCCACATTTCATAAATGCTGGCATCTCTTGCCGTGTGCTGTCATGAGGCCTTGTGTACGGCGGGCCTTCACTGACTATTCTTTGCTTAGATGGATGAATAGCTAAATGAATCACTTTAGCTGTAAAGGATCAGGCAGAACAGGACTCAGAGCTCTCATAAGACAGAACACCTTTAAAATATACATAAGTAGCTCATGTAACTCACTCTCAAGTGGAAAAGTCAGGGCCTCCAATCTCTCCCAGTATGAAATCTTTAAAAGGCCGCTGTCCCAGCTCAAAGGCAGATGAGGCCACACCCCCCAGCACGCGCTCCTGCGCCGACAAAACTCAGCGAGGTTCTGCCCCGGCTCCCTCCACTGGTGGAGGGGCTCGGCAGTGGCCCAGGCTTCCCGGTTTCCCACACATGACACCCCAGCATAAGCGTTTGTTCAGAGGCTCATCCTTCTGCCTGGGGACCACCTCCTGCCCCTCCTTCTTCCATCTCTTGGCATCTTCTCAACCAACCCAGAACTCTGGACCAGAAGTCAGTGAATATGGGTATAAATACATTCTTTGTGTAAAATTGGGAATGAATAGCCCCAGGATACGGGGCACAGAACAAGCCGATATCTGCACCAGGTCTGAGCTGTGTCAAGGGACCACGAAGCAGGTAAGACTAAAGACGGCAGCTGTGCAAATGTCCACTTAAAGCCAGCGGAGAATCCACGATGCTGGAGGTTCCACGTCTAATCTTAGCCCAGCAGGTAACCTTAGCTGTAACCTATCTGTTTCCCAGCCTCTAAGTCTGTACCACCTCAAGCAGGCAGATGTGTCTGGTTTCCACAGGCCTCTAGAAAAAGGAGGATGACTAACCCAAGATGCTGAATAGAAGAAAGTGCTGTCAAAGAGGAGACCGTTTATTCCAACAACAGTACTTATTATTACTCTGAGATTTCTCCCGTGCCCCCTATGATTCACAAGCCTCTGCGGACCATCGCCATCCAGATTATCTACTGGGGAGGCAGCCCAAACGTTCATGATAGTGAAGGGCCACTCGGCACCAGCCTGAGATGTAAAGTGAGCTCTTCACAAACGCCAGTCGACCTTAGGGATACCATGAGCAGACTAAGGGTAACAATACACAATGAGGAGGTGGGCATTAAGGCGTCAGAGCCTTGGGGACTTAGGAAGAAGAGAAGAGGGAGGGGCAAACGAGCTCCCTCGGAAGCAGAGTGGTCTCATCTTAACCTGCCTGTCACACCGGCGCCAACACGGTAACGGACACGGCAGCTGGCCGCGCGGATGGGCACGCCAGGCTCCTACCTGCTTTCAGGCCGACAGGCTCCCGGGGAATTCTTCCCCAGCTATTCCAGGATGAATGACCCTCTCTAGGAAGACTGCTGGGCTAAGGTTAATGAGCGGAATCCTTCTTTCATTCAGCAAATACACACCAAAGGCTCGCTCTGTGCAGGCAGGCAGTCCCGTGCCAGAGATTTAGCAGTAAACCCGGCAGAAAGCTCTAGTTCAGTGCTCGAGAGCACGGACCCTGGGATCAGACTGGGTCCAACCCTGGCTCTTTCATGAGCATGAATGCTGGCAAGTTATTTAACCGCCGGGTCTCAGTTTTCTCGCCTGTAAAATGGGGACAATAATGGTACTCCCTCTTAGAGTTATCGTGGGGGTTAAATGAGTTAGTACATGTAAAGAGGGAAGAGCAGGGCCTGGCACACAGCACGTGCTAGACACACATGTGTCTGTCATCATCACCGTCCTTGTGGAATATGGAGAAGATCGACAGGGTACAAAGTACAAGTCATCACACATCAGGGAGTAACAAGTGCCGAGGAAAAACCAAACAGGAAGAGCGCGCACAGGGTGGGGAAGAAGCTGGGATTGTGGATCAGGAAAGGCCTCTCTGAGAAAAGCCTGCAAGGGAGGGAGAGAGGGAGCCATGGGGTTTCTAGATGGAGAGCATTCCGGGCAGAGGGCACGGCGAGCGCAAAAGCCCGGAGGTGGGAGTGTGCCTGGGAGCACAAGGCAGGGAGACCAGAGCGGCTGCGGGGGACGACGGACGGGAGGGGACAGAGGAGAGAAACGAGGTGGGGAGGGCGGGCTTGACCGGAAGCTCACCTGCTCGCTGCACGGACTCCTGCCGCAGCGGCTCCCCTCCACCTCCCACCCACGTCCCCCCACGACGGCAGGGACAGGGCCCGGGCCGGGGCGCAGACTGACCTGCCGCTGGTGCTGACACCCGATCCGCAGCAGCTGTGCGCGGTGCTCCTCCTGGAGCTGGGCCACCTCGGTCTCGAACTGCAGCTGCAGCCGCCGCTCCAGGTCGCGCAGCTCGGCTTGCTGCCGCCAGCCCAGCCTGCGCACCTCATCCTCACAGCGCCGCTCCAGCTCCGCCTTCTCTCTCTGCAGCTTCTCGCACTTCGCCGCATGGAAGGCTGGGGACAGGGAGAGTGATACTTAAAAAACTGGCCAGGACGCACCGAAAGCGCTGGGCCCGAGTGTCTGCAGCCCCCACGAGTGCCACATCAAGGTAGACGTAAGGACCAAGGCCAGGTCCCCGTCCTTCCGCAGAGCTTCACCGTTTGTCAAGTGCTTTCCTCCCGACCACTTTTGATCCCCAACACAGACCCTGGATGCTGGGGTGAACCTGGGCCCTGGGGAGCTCCGGCGACCGGCCCAAGGTCCCACTCCGTGTATGGAGCATGAGCTGCGAAGGCAAATCTGGGCTTTCTGACCACAAGCCGCATGTTTCTGCCGCTAGATCAGGGCTCTCTGAGCGCCCACAGACCATGGGCATCACAGATACTGGGTGCTTGTTACAAATGCACACTCCTAGGCACACCCTGGTGGATCAGAAACCCCGGACCGGAGCCCAGCATGTCAACTCTTCACAAGGGCCACAGTGACTCTTACACCCATCAAGGCTTGAGACCTGGGCACGCCTGGAGGCTGGAGACAAGACGGGATGCACGGGATTCTCTCCAGGATGACATGCCGAGTGGGACAATCGCAGAGGAAGTGTGCGTGAGGGTCCTTTTAGGTGACCGAGACCTCACCAGCAGCATCCTTCCCCACTGGAGGAAGGACGGGTAACCACTCAACACCCCTTTGCACGGGTGGGTCGCCTGCCGCAGTTCTGGTTTGCTTCGCGGGGAGGGGCTGCGACAGCACTTAGAGTTTGTGCCTCCCCTGGGCCCGAGCGGACTGCTCTCATTTCAAAGTCTCTTCCTCAACTGCAAACTGCTTCCAAGAAGGAGAAAACCTTCCTCGACAATCTACTCTGTTTAAGTCCCGTGGAGGTGATGATGCACACGCACGCAGACGTCAAAGTGGACGGACACCTCACTTACACTCCACAAAGACTGGGGCCCCTATGCTCCCTGCTCTGTGCTGCAGTCTGGGGATGCTTGTCATTTACTCTGAAGTTGAGTGAGCAGTATCTGTACTGGTTCAGGATAATCTGCACGCTAGGGGTGGTTGTTATGATCAGGACCATTCATCCAAGGTAGTTAGATAGCATTT
Organism: Mesoplodon mirus; assembly: GCF_964341445.2. NCBI lineage: Eukaryota > Metazoa > Chordata > Mammalia > Artiodactyla > Ziphiidae > Mesoplodon > Mesoplodon mirus. Next base: position 6,669,547 of record NC_138993.1, on the reverse strand, counting down.
GAAACACCCTAATCAGAAGTCCTACCCTAAAGGTGCAGCTAATTCAAGGGTTTCTTTGCCACACTCGGCTCTCAGAGAGTTTGTTAATTAGCACAGGGGATGTTTAAAAACATTTTTTCCCTGGCAAAATGAGCGGTGGACGGGCTGGATCTTGCCCTGTGTGCACAGCGTGTAAAAGTCTGGCCAGCCCAGCAGCCTAACACTGTCCCCAAAGGCCTTCTTGGTCCAGGGCTTCAATTGGCCCTGTGTCCTGTGTCCCATCATTTTTTGGAGGATTCTGACACACAATTGTGAAGAGTTGTTAGGATCTGCCAGTGTAATCAGGGTGTACTGAGGGTGGGTGGTGGGCACCCCCATGCCTCTTTATGGTCCAGGGTGGACCATAAGAGGACGCACCGTCTGTAGGGAATTTAAAAGCAATAACCACACTGACTTGAAAAGCCCTCTGCTTTTTGTTGTCACCTGTGCCAGCAACTCTAAAGAATGTTGGTGGAAAAATACTCCTCCTCAAAAGTTTTTGGTTGGTCTACATTCTAAGTAATTGCTACAATTACTGTCGAGGTTTTTAAAAACCATTTTTGTATTTAAAAAAAAATCACAAACAGAGCAAAGTCGGAAGTACGGTACAAGGACATTATTGTCCAAATGACGTTTTCCCCCTGAACCATTTGAGAATCAGAAGCTGACTGCTTCTCATCAACCCTGAATTCCTTAGTATATATTCCCTACAAACAAGGACTTTTTCCTACGTAACCACAGTGCAGTCATCAAAATCAGGAATCAACGCTGATCCAACAGTGCCCTCCGATGCTCAGACCCATTAAAATGTCACCAGTTGTCCTCGTAATGTTCTTCCTAGAAAAAGGACCTGGTTCTGAATCACGAGCTGCACTGAACTATCCTCAGTCTCCTTTTGTCTGGGATACTTCCTCAGACTTCCCTGGATTTTCAGGACCTGGACACTTTTGAAGATGACAGGCCAGTCATTCCATTCGGCCTCTCTGAGGTTTCCTCATTATTACATTCAGGTCAGGTTAAGTCTGGCAGGAATATCACAGACTTGGCACTATGTGCTTCTCATCTGAATATCCATCAATTTGAATCATCTTTAAATTGAAATTTCTTTTTTCTAATTGTTTATATAGTGAGTCAGGGAAATTATGCTTATGACTGATTATCACAATGCTATCCTGAGAATGATTCTGTGGTACAAAGGAGTGAGTGCTACAAATGCTGGGTGTCAAATATGCTAGGGATTCCCTTGAACATATATCTTATTGTCACACCTGCTGTGAGTAAATCTTTCCGCTCAGGTACAGGTACCTCAGGACGAATGGCTGGGCGTGCACCGGGCTTCCCACCACAAGTAGTGAAAGGGCGTTTTGCTCGATCGCTAACAAATACAGCAGGAACAGCAGACTCGGGCTGAGGCTTTCTGGTCCCTGGTGGTGAGGTCACGGGAGGCTACAGTCCCCAAAGAAAGAACCTACCGGGAGCTAAAGGTCACAGTGGCTCAGGCCTGGAGGTGGTGGTGAGGAATCACCTGTTCCCAGGAGTCTGAGCCCCGGCTGAAACAGAGCTCCAGCTTTCCCCAAAGACCCTCCAACTTGGGGAAGTTATTAGAATTTCACCAGGCACCCTAGCTAGTGAAAAAGCTATCAGGATCCACAGACTAGGGAAGAGGTGTACATATAAAGACAGGTTTATCCTAGGGTGACTGGGTTTTAACAGAACAAAGACCATGGAATGTCCATTAAAAAACAGTGTTTCATGGATTGAGACAAAGTCAGATTGAGGCCAACGGAGAAGCACTTATTTACACACACAGACACTCTTTTTCCTATTCGTTTCCATCATGGTTTATCACAGGAGCCTGGATATAATTCCCTGTGCTCTGCAGGAGGACCTTGTGGTCTGCCCATCCTATATGTAATGGTTCGCACCTACTAACCCCAAACTCCCAGTCCATCCCTCCCCCTCCCCGCCAAGGAGCAATTATTTTACCTACATTGGGGGAGGGTGGAGTGTCATCCAAAAGGCAAGAATGGCGGGGGGGTGGGGGGGCGCACAGGGTAATGACGGTTAAGTCCCGGGCAACGAGCCCCGGGGAGGGTTTCTGGGTGCATGGGGGGCCTCTTTGGAGGGTGCTCTTGTTTCCGTACAAATACCTTCCTAGCAATCTTTGCCACATGCATCCTGCCCCGGTGGATTGGATCAAAGTGAAGCAGTGACAACAACATGTTTGTTTGTATTTAAAACAGGTCCACAAAGCACTGCAGAGATGAAGCCTAAACAGCCAAGAAACATGAGAACAGATGGTCGGCACCATTCATGATTCAATACATGCAGATCGAAGCAGGAGATGTTTTTCACCTATGAGGCTGATCAAAATGAAATATTTTGATAATACAGGGAGGGTATGAGGAAACTGGCCTTCGGGGGTCTGATGGTGGGGTATAACTGAGAAGCTGCTTTGGAAGACACAAGTATCTTTCAAAATTTAAAAGCTAGGGATGGGAGCTTGAGAAGGGTGACAGCTAAAGGATTTCTTTTTGGGGTGATGAAAATGTTCTAAAACAGATTATAGTTACAGCTGCACAACTCTGTGAATATACTAAAAACCACTGAATTATTTTCAATTCACATTTTAAATGAGTGAATTTTATGGTATGTGAATTATACCTCAATAAAGTTCTTACCAAATATGGAAAGAAAATCTGCAAAATAACATGACAGGGGAAATATCTCAGAGGATAAATTTAGACGTTTTCATAGAGGAAAAGTTCATGTTTGGATTTTGAGATTCTGTATAACAATGATGAAGATGTTTGCTGACAAAATAAAAATTCCACCACTACACTGTTTTATACTCACACACACACGGATATCTGTGGAGCCTAAGGGAACCTGAGAACCACTCTTACTGTTTCTTAACTAGAAACAGCACATAAGACTCAAATGAAGATAATAAAAAAATGCTAATCATGTATTTTTCTTTAACAAGTACTATTTTGTATGGGAAAAATGTATTTGTCATATACTAATATCAGTATCTTTAGGAAATCAGAACAGTAAGTTGACTATATAGATGGCATAGATGGAATAAAACAGACAAAAAAGTAAAGAAATGAAGAATAACAAATCAGTTACACTGGAGGAAACATTAAATGACACATATCTTTTAACCTAACAATTTCACAAGGGCACAAAAAATTTGATCAAGGATGACTACTACAGCATGATTTGCCTTCAGGAAATAGTGGGGGGCTAGTTAAATAAATGAGGATAAATCCACTATTCACATAGGACAAATCCTACGTGCAACGGGATAAGGGTAACCAGTAAAAAAAAAATAAGGTGAATCTTTTCCTGTTATTTTGGAATGATCTGCGATACACCATTAAAAAAGGCAAGATGCAGAAAGAGTATGACAGTGTACTTCTACTTGGAATGGAAATGCATCTGTATTTCTGACCCTCCATCTTTCCCTCCTCCCTCAGAGGTTGTGCGTTTAAGTTACAGGGCTCACTGCCCAACAAACACCTGCAACAGTATGTATTTAAGAAAATCCTATTACGTGTTTTCATATTTTATGAGTTAAAACATTTTAAAAAATTACTACCATGACTAAGAAGAAGACTAGGCTTTAAAAGGTTATGTAGCCTGTGGTCAGAAAGGACAGGACTTTTCCATCTAACTTGCGATTTTATTTATGTTCGTGGCAGGATGATTCATGGGCCTGGCACTCTTTTGAGGGCTCAGAAATGATTGATTTTCATCCTAGAGCTGTGCCTCAGTTTTGCTATCTATGAAGTGGCAAAGTAATCACTTTCCCACATAGAGCACCAATCCCCACATTCCCAATTGCTATTATATACGAGAGGTGATCCTTCTATTCTTGAACTGACCCCATGTCATAAGCCCCAGGCCTGCAGAAGATATTGGATAAGAAGCGCAGCTGAGGCACCAGCGAAAGAGCTCCAATAACAGAGTCCCTAAAGAAATAAACATCCTCTTGCCTCTGGTAAATCTTCAAAAATGTATGTATTGGGGCAGATAGGGATTAACGTAGGCTAATTTAATGGGTAACATCTGGAGTCTTGCTTTCATTATTTCTATTCATGAGAAAACATTTGGTACTTTATAGTGTGAGAGGCAAACACCACAATAATAAATCCCTAGAACCTAAGAAGCTGAGAAAATAATTTCTAAAAGAACAGGGTTATGACAGGCCAAGAGTATTGTAACATTTCTAATTCATAAGCATGAGTTTGAAAAGCAAAAACAAGATTATTAGAGTCTGTTTTACAGTTTTAAATAATTGAACATATATATGTATGTATGCATGAATATATAGAGTGTGTGTGTATACAGTATATACATATATACCACAGTTCATAAATCAAATGAGAGAGAAAAAAAACCCAGTGAGTAAGATCAATTTTCTTCAAACAATTGCCCCAAATGTCCCTTGAATAATTACAACTTGTTATTGGTTTACCAAAGAGGTAGCAAACATCAGTAATTACAGCACTAGACTTAAACTGAAGAAAAGTATCTGGCTCTAACTCATGATAAAGCATAAGGAATGATATTATACTGCCTTTTATGTCACAGGAAGTGCTTTAGATACAACAATCATAAAATAAACCATCTAAACATGAAGAAATGATACTGTATATAAATATGTGGTACTATTGTAACAGTCACTATTATGGGCTCAACTGTGTGCCCCCAGAATTTATATGTTGAAGTCCTAACCGCCAGTACCTCGTAATGTGACCATGTTTGGAGACAGTATTTTTACAGAGATAATTAAGTTAAAATGAGGTCACTAGGGTCAGCCCTAATCCAATATGACTGGAGTCTACAGGACACAGACACCTGTAGAGGGAAGGCAAGGTAGCCATCTATAAGCCAAGAGGAGAAGCCTCAGAAGAAACTAACCCTGCTGGCATCTTGATCTCAATTCCCAGCCTCCAGGACTATGAGAAAATTAATTTCTGTTGTTTAAGTCCCCCGGCCTGCGGTACTCTGTACGGTAGCCCTAGTAAAATAATACAGTCAGTATCGTTACATATTGACAGGAGATCCCACAGTAGATAAAAGATTAAGTTGTTTCTTTGAGAGATGGGGAGTACTTGAAAAGACAAAATAACTTTCAAAGAAAAAATGTAATTTAAAAATTACCCATAGCTCACTACACAAAGAAAATGAAATTTTCCACTTGTGTAGTCCCTTCATAGCTGTTGCAGTGGTATGACTCCTGAATGTTCTGTTAGGAAGTTTTCATGTCTTCCTACTTAGTATTTGTATGGCTACCCTATACTTTCATGTGGATGCACAGTAACTTATATGCCCTTATTGTCGGACATTTGGTTTGTGTCACTCATATACTGTTTTGCTTTGTTCATCAGGGCAAATTTCTAGGAGTACAGTTACGTGGGGTTAAAGATTGTGAGCGTCTTTGTGAAGTTTTTTCGTGTTGTTTTTTTTTTTGATGGCAGTGATCCTGTAACAAATCAGTGCCCACCAGGGGGAGCTACAATGCCTGGGAAAGCCCTCTGGTGGCGAAGGCCTCTGTCCACACTTGTCAAATCACAGTGACCCACAGGAGGCCGCAGGCTCAGTCCATGAAACGCGCTGCCTGAGATCCTGGCCACACTGCCCTCTACTGCCCCGCTCTCTCTTTCCCTTTCTTTAGGACCTTCTTCTTGATGAAAATGTCAACAAGAGAGAAAAGGAGGGGCTGAGATGGAGGAAAGGTTCAGAAATGGGAGTGAAGGAGCCAGGGGGAGAGTCCTGGGTCTCCCAGCATCTTTGCAGGTCCGTGCGGTATCCCCAGGGCCCGGTCAGAGAGGCAGGTGGAACATCAATAGACAGTAGTTGGATTTACTGAGCACCTGCTACGGGCCACGCCCAGTCCCGTGGTGATTCAGACACGCTGTCAGGTGGGCAAAGACAGACGCGGGCAAAAATTTTAAACGGCAAAATGTTAGATCGTGAAAACCTGAGATAACTGCAGTGAAGAATGTAAAATGAGAGCAACGCTAGGGAAGGGCTCGGGCCGGGGTCAGATTCCGGCGGCCGGCGGAGGAAGGAGGCGCCGGAGAAAACACCACCCGGGTGGATGTGAACGACGGGGAAGGGGCGGCGTCCAGAGAGCTCGAGGGAGGGGTTTCGAGGCGCAGGAACCGCAAGAGCAAAGGTCCGGAGGTGGGAACACTCGGCTCACTGAAGGAACAGGAAGACAACACGGGGCTCGAGGACCCGTGATGGAGCCAGTGGAGGGAGGTGAAGACGGAGAGAGGCGGGGTCAGATCACGCGGGGGCCCGTGGTCCCCGGAGAGGAGTGGGGATTGTAGTCCTCTAACTGGAAGACCGCCCTCCCCCGCCCCCGACAGTCTTAAATGGGGGAAAACAAGAGCTCATGAAGCTTTTACAAGAGCCCCCTGGCGGTGGGGATGGTGGTGCCTTTAAGGAGAGGCAAACATCAGAGCAGGAGTCAAACTGGGGAGAAAAGCACACATTAGGCACCAAATAAACCTCTACTGAACTAACAGCCGGATTCGTGTACATATAAGGGCCCATGGTTTACAAACGTTATGGTGGAATTCACCTCTGGTTCGCGGTACTCAAGAAGGGCCCTTCTGGATGCTGTCAATTAGTATGAAAAATGTGAAACTCAGGACTGCTGAACTTTGCCAAGCCTTGCGACACTTCAATCATTAACGATAATATTCCATTTCACGTGGGCACATGCTGTGGCCTGTGTTGTAAGTGTTGAAGTCTTAAAAGCATGAGACCTCAGGATAAACTCTCATTATGAACTCTCCCCCAGTGAGGCGGGCACAGGTTGACAGATGTGCTTCCCTACCTGAGGGCGTGTAAATGGTTCGGGGGAGAATACGAGGGACACGGGATGCAGTAAGATGAAAGGCATTTTCTAGCTGCTAGGCGTTTCCAATGCTGTGGAACAAATACGGAAAGGTTTCTCATCAAGGTGGCTTTTTAGAGTGCATTAACATTTACCTGTGGGTCAGATTTGGGGAACACGGCCTCCAAACTGGATGACTCTATATAGGAGCCTCAAGATCCCCAAATATGTGTCCTGAAGTGCCCACTTACATCCCACCCCCTTACAACGTAAACTTCCACACAGAATGACAGTAAATAACCTTCCTGCACACTGAATCCGGATTGTCAGAGTTTCCAACAGATCAGAAGGGGTGGGGAGGGGTTGGGGAGTGAGAGCCCAGGACAGAAGTGGTCAGGTGACACCCGGAAGGGAGAGGAGACAAAGGCAAGACCCAGTAAGGCGGGCGAGGCAGAAGGAGCCCTGGTCTCCAGGCCAGCCTCTGTCCCAGGCTCTGCGGACACGAGCTGTGGGAATTGTGGCAACTCACTCAACCTCTCTGGGTCTCCACATCCTTATCCATAAAACGAGAAGGTCAGGCACAGTTACAGGCTGAAGTGTATTCGCCTTAAAGTCACATGTTGAAGCCCCAATCCCCAGGACCTCAGAGTGCAACCCTATTTGGAGATGGGGGTCTTTGAAGAGGTGATTAAGTTAAAATGAGGCCATTACAGTGGGGCCCTAGTCCAACATGACTGGTGTCCGTACAAGAAGAAAAGCCACCAGGGATGTCTCAGAGGCCGGGTGAGGACACAGGCAGAAGACGTCCTCCCAAAGGCCAAGGACACAGGCCGCAGCAGCAACCAGCTGGCCCCTGACCTGGACTTCAGCCTCCAGGACTGTGGGAAAACATATGTCTGTTGTTTAAGCCACCCGACGTGTGGTATTTTGTTATAGCAGCCCGAGCGGATTAAGGTAGGCCCCTTTAGTGTTAAGCCCCCTTCTGCCCTGGCATGCTAGAATTCTAAGGATATTGTAGTGGTGACCAAGGGTCATCAAGAAGAGTTTATATTTGCCCACTGTCCTCTCTTGAAGAAGACAGGGAAGGGTATACCATTTTTATGATGATCTCCCTCCAAAATGGAGCCCTAAAGAGAGAAGCCTCATCTGCAGAGACAATGTGCTTTGCAGAATGACTCAATGCCCAGCGACAGGAGACATTAGTAGCAATAGCAACGACTGACGTTTCTGTGTCTTCATTTATGAAGTTCTTTAACACACAATATTAACTTGTTTAATCTTTGCAACAAATTTCAAAGCTGGGGGAAGCCAGCATTTTTGCTCTGATTTTATAGAAGAGAAAATGGAGGCTCAGAGGGGTTCAATCGCTTGTCCAAGCGGACATAGCGAGAACTCGGGAGCTGGAAGTCCCTCCAGGTGCTCTGATCTCAGCAGTGCTTGTTCGAATAGCAATAGTAATACTGCTCTTCTGCCTTACGTTTTGGGAGAATGGAAACAAAGACAGACAAGGAGAAACAGATACAAAAATCCCAATTAGCTTAAGGTGCTTTTTGAGTCATAAATACTTTGTGCCATTTTTATGTGTTCCTTAAGATAAAGGATAAGCCTTTCAACAGATGGATAACGACCGATCCTGTGTGTGAATGTAATTGCAATGCTTAGAAGTAACCTTCTTGGTCTGAGAGGAGAAAAATGCAACAGTGATTTATGGGGGCAAAGGAGGAAAGAGGAAATGGATTTAAGAGGATGGTTATAACGATGAGCTTTGAAAAGAGAAACCAATGCCATCTACATAAGAACTAAGAACACCACTGCCCATAAACAGGAAGCGGCTTTCTGGGGAGATGCTTCTGCACAGAATCTGCTCTTTCCTCTCCTCCAGGTTAGTCTGGGCTGCACAGCCGGTACCGACTCATCTAACATACCACGGGAGCCGCTCTTACGGCTGGCTTTGAACAGGCCAGACAGTGGGTCCAGTGAGCATGTACTGCTTCTAATATTTTCAATATTTTTTTGTCCTGTCCAAAATGGCATTGAAAAATGACTCTTTAATTTTACCTCAAATTAATATTTGTTACATAAATTGGACAGCGAACATCATCTCCAGGTTGGACATCCTTTTTAGAAGGAGCTTTCAATAACTTCCTGAAAGATGTTTAAACAGAAGCTTCGGTTGAGATTTCGGACCCCTTTTCACTGGCTAGAACCCACCCTACAGGGTTCTAACCAGTGAACTCCTGTGACCCTGTCCTTTCCTTAGCTTCCCAGCTGGCGGGGATTCCACGGCGTGTTGCCGACCTACACCCTCTGTGCCATAGTTTGGGTGCCCCCATTCCCCTTATTTGCTCTTGGAGGGGATGGAGACCAAGGGGCTGCTAGATAATACATTTTTGTCCATTTGATGGTGGTAAGTTTAAATACTGTCACTCCTTCGTTCAGGATGCCAAATGCATGGCCTGGATATTCTTCTGTGTTCTCCATGGGATTTGGGACATTTTCTCGGAGGTTTTCCCAGACTTATGACTCTTTACTTGCTGTTCGAGGGTTTATCGCTTTTAGTTTTGCACAGGAATGAAGGGTTGATGTTTGAAATCTATAGAGTCTAATTTTTAAGGAGGTGTGCATTTCCCCATGAACTCTTCCCATCCTTTTGCTATACTACTTCCAAATACATCAAATCGACTCCAAGGAACAAAATGGACCACCTCAAATTGTTTCTACCCACCAGTTTTAACCATAGACATGGAAGAAGTTAAATTTGTAGGCAATTAATAATAGCTCAAGAGTATGTTTAGATGAGCATTAATACTTGTCTATTACTCTAGCTACACCCCGTGCAGCCTTCCTCTATGGACGCCCATCTCAGCACAATGCCAGGCCCGGGCAGATTTCCATAAATACATGCTGGCTTGAAGAGCACCAGGGGATCACTCCCCTCAGAGGAGACAGCGGCCTGGGCAAGCCACACCCCTTTTGAGTTACCCAGGGCCTTCTCACTTCCGGATGCCAGGCTGCCCTTGCTGATGGGTTTGTGTCTCCCATGCGGGGGTGAATCCCATGTAACGGGTAGTCGTCAACTTGGGTCCACTCCACCTAGATGTAGGCGTGTAACATGAATGTTTCTCTTTTTTTTAAACAAATTTATTTTTATTTATTTATTTTTATTTTTGGCTGCGTTGGGTCTTCGTTGCTGTGCGTGGACTTTCTCCAGTTGCAGTGAGCAGGGGCTACTCTTCGTTGCGGTACGCGGGTTTCTCGTTGTGGTGGCTTCTCTTGCTGCAGAGCACGGGCTCTAGGTGCGCAGGCTTCAGTAGCTGTGGCACAAGGGCTCAGTAGTTGTAGCTCGTGGGCTCTAGAGCACGGGCTCAGTAGCTGTGGCACACGGGCTTAGTTGCTCCGCAGCATGTGGGATCTTCCTGGACCAGGGCTCGAACCTGTGTCCCTTGCATTGGCAGGCGGATTCTTAACCACTGCGCCACCAGGGAAGCCCATGAGTGTTTCTTTATGCTAGGTCCCACCCTAGCATTCATGAAGGGTGGGAAACATTCTTACTGTAATATTTCAGTGATTCTATGTACCCCCCCCTCAAAAACAATAAACAGCTAATAATAGAGGCCAGGTGCGATGCTGAGCCTGGCACTTACTCTGAATTATCCCATTTCAATCTCACACTAGAAGCTGGGAGGTAAGTCCTAGTGCAACCCCCATTTCACAGATGAGGAAACTGAGGCTAAGAGGGCTTAATCTCCTGCACAGGAGCATTGACAAAGACCAAGTCTTTGGACCCTGCAGCCCATGCTCCTGCCACAGCACTTGGAGGAAGGAGGTCTTTAACTCAGCACTGTGTAAAGACAATAACAGGATTGACCAAGAATGACTGAACCTCTTCTGAAATAACGGAGGATTTTACTTAACTGAAATATGTTATAACCTTTCTTAAAAGCTATAACATAGACCTCTGATATGGTCCCCAGATGTCCCCTACTGGGGATACCCATAGTCTTACTCAGGCCAGTCTAGATTGCCACCTCCCACCAGCACAGCCGGGATCCTGCTGGTCCAGAGCCAAGTCCAACCTCTCCATACTCATGCCTGTGTGTGCGGGGACTCTCCCTCTCTTACAGGGTCTCACCTCCATCTAGCAGCTGCCTCCCACCCCAGCCTGTCATGTACGGTAAGCACTGCCCGACTGGTTCTTTCTTTATTGCTGGAGATCGTAAGCTCTTTGTGTCTCCATCACCCAGGAGCCTTTGTACACCTGAAACTAACAACACTGTAAATCAACTATGCTTCAATGCTTTAACCCCCCCCCCCCAAAAAAAAACAGAGAGGCAGACATGAAAACAGAACAAAACAAAAACGCTGTCTCAGAGTAGGTCTGAGAGGCATGTTAGACGCTCTAACTAGAGGCAAGCGCTGTTTTTTGTCACAAGCATTTCTGGTTACTGATGGTTTTTAATCAGGGAAGTGACAGGGGATGGACGCTAGGGGCAGGAAGGAAAGGAAGGGGATGAGTGAGAAGGTGTTTGCAAACGGAGAGATGAAGTCACTACAGGAATGAAGAGGAGAGGACGGAAGCAGGACGGACTTCCGAGCGAGAATCAACAGAACCTGGGACTTCCCGGACATCAAGTATGAAGCAGACGCAGAGGCGGAGTCGGCGATGCTCCCCACTTCCTGTACCGGTTTCCTCTGCAAACTGTGGTGTCAATAACTGAGCTTCAAACTGTGGTTGAGCCTACCTGTCCCCCATCTCCCTTTCTTTCTTTTATTCAAAATACTCTCTAAGTGTTAGCAGAAACGGTTGCCCTGCTGGACACGCCATCTTCCAGCCTCCCTTGCAGCTCCATGGGGCCACGTGACTGTCCTTGGGTCAAGGGATGTGAAGGAGTGATGTGGCAACTTCTAGACCAGCTTCTTATGAGGGAGCTGCTTGCCCTCGACTTTCCCTCCTTCTCCTTCCCTCAGGCTGAAACCTGGGGCCTCTTGTCTGCGGACAATTACACGAGAGAAAAATACCCCTCTATCTTATTTATTCCATTGAATTTGGGTGCCTTTTTGTTACAGCAGCTTAGCTTGTACTTGAAATAAATTAGGACTGTAACAAGAGAAGTGGCGATTTGGTTCTGCTTTGAAGGGGGGAGCATGGGGTAGGTGGAGACGAAATTAATTGCCCCTGAAGAGCCGTACTGCCTGTGGTTCACCAAGAGGTGACCTCAGGAGAGACCAGGGCTGGAGCCATGGTCTCGGGAGGGCACTGCTTAGGGGGTAGTTGAAGCCATAGGGGTAGATGAGATCACCAGGGAGACCAAGGAGGGTGAGAAGGAAAGGGGGCTTAGAACAGCATCAGGGACAAAAAGGGATTTTAAGGAGAGACCCACTAACTTTATTTCATGCTATAATCATTCACTGCCATGTCTGCTTTTCCAACTGGGTACAAACTCTTTGAGTCCTTGGATTATAGCTTACTGATCTCGGAACAAAACACCGCGAATACTTTTATGCAGAATAGGCAAATTTATCTTAAGAACGACACTCTTAAAATGCTTTGTATTTTAGGAATAGATTTGCTTTCTCTTCTTGATATTCGAGGCTGTAGACTTAGGCCATCCTGAGTCAGTCTTTAAGTGCTGGGAATCAGAGGACAAATCATGAGCACGATGAGGGTGGGCCAGGTGGAAGTGTGGCAACCTTGAGAGCACCTGTGTGCCCAGGTGAAGGGGGCGTCTGCCGTTCAGCAAAAAGACAAACCGAGCAAGAAAAAACGGGCGACAGACAGCTCATGGAAGATATCCAATAGCTAATCAGCACATAAAAGTGCTTAACTTCCTTAGAGATCAGGGAAATGCGAACTAAAACCACGATGAGATACTGTTCACACCTGCTCTAACAGCTAAGAGAACAACAGAACTGACAAGGGCGAATGCTGGCAAAAGCATGTGGAGAAACTGGAACCCTCAAACCTCCTGGGGACGGTGCAGGAACGGAACAGCCATTTCCAGGACTGTCTGGCAGTTTCTCCTAAAGTGAAACTCACATCTGTCCTATGAGCCAGTAACTTCTCGTGTAGGAACTTAACTGAGAGAAATGAAAAACATCTCTGTCCACGAGAAGACTTGTGCAAGGATATTCATAACAGCCTTATTTATAACAGCAAAATGTGGACACAATCCAAATGTCCATTAGCGGAAGAGTGGATAATTAATGTTGGCATATGCATGTCAGTGGAACACGACTCAATAAAAAGGAACAAACTACTGATATGCTCAGCAACGTGGATGAATCTCTCATGCGGGGCAAAAGCACCCAGACACCCCGACGCAAAAGACCATATACTGTCTGATCCCATTTGTAGGAAATCCAAGACCAAGCAAAACTAATCTATGGTGACAGAAATACGGAAGTGGTTGCTTCAGAGGTAGGGAGGGGGTGGAATTGACTGGAAAAGAGGCCTGGGGGGACTTTTGGGAGTGATGTAAATGTCTTACATCTTGTCTCGGGTGGTGATTATATGGATGTATTCATAGACAAAGACCATCAAGCTGAACACTTAAAACAAAATGAATAATCATTTTAAAACAAAATGAATAATCTTTTATATGTATCCACACATTTACCATTTTGACAATCTTATTTCTTTCCTATAATTCCAAGTTTCTATCATTTTTAAAAGAGGTTTTCTCTGGATATTGACTTCTGCTTTTTTTTTTTTTTTTTTTTTTTAATTCTTTAAGCAGTTCAAACATGTCATTCCACTGCCTTGGTCTGTTTCTGGCGAGGTTAACTGTCACTCACATCCCTGTCCTCTGTATGTGATGTGTGTCTTTAGCTGGTTGCTTTTAATTCTTCCTCTTTATCTTTGGTTTTCAGCAGTTTGACTAGGATGTCTTTGGCGTGATTTGTGTATTTGTATTTATCCTGTTTGGGGTTCACTGTTTCTTGGGTCTGCAGGTTGCTCTTTTAAAACCAAATTTGGGATGTCTTTGCACATCATTTTTTCAAAAAGATTTCCCCCAATCACTCTCTCTTCTCCTTCTGACAATCCAATTACACATCTCTTACACTGCCACAGGTCCCTGACACTCTGTTCATTTTCTTTTAATCTTTTTTTCTCTGTTCTTTAGATTGGATAGTATCTGTTGATTGTCTTCAATTCACTGACCCTTTTTCCCCTGGTCTCCAACCTGCTGTAAAGCCCAGCCAGTGAATCTTTCATTTCAGAGATTCGACTCTTGGGCTCTAACATTTCCATTTGGTTCTTTTGTAGTTTCTGTTTCTCTGTTGTGCTTCCCCACCTGGTTACTCACTACGTTCCTCTTTTTCTGGAAGTGCTTGAACATGTTTATGACAGTTTTTAAAAATTTCACATCTGCTAGTTCCAACATCTGGGTTATTTCAACACGCATGTCTATTGACTACTTTTCCCCTTGATTATGGGCCCTGCTTTTTGTAGGTCTAAGTTTTAAAAATAAGTGTTCAACATCATGGATGGTATACTGTAGGAAGCGTGTATTACTTTGTCTTCCTTTAGCAGGTGTTGAGTTTTGTTGGCAGGCAGGTAAATCACTGGATACCTTTGACTCCACCAGACTTGGTTTTATTCTTTATTAGGGTGGGTCCACTTGAGTTTCCTAGAGAGACCCTTCCTCTCGGTCATGGTCCTTACTCCTAAAGCCTGGCCTTTCTCAGGTCTTGTCTTGAGAGGTGAGGTCTCTCCACCCTGGCTGGGCTGGAATCCAACGTCTCCCAGCACCATGCAGCCTCTGTTGCCCTCACCCATGTCAGTCCTGCAGCAGCTGCCCTCTGCCAGGCCTCCCCGGGCATGTGATGCCCATGCTTCATCTAAGATCACCCAGGAACCCCCCATGCAAATTCCTGGGGCACTGGAGAGGTAGGTGCAGTTCCCTGACCAGGGATTGAACCAGCGCCCCCTGCACTGGAAGCACAGAATCTTAACCACTGGACCGCCAGGGAAGTCCCAATGGGCTCATGATTTTTAGCTGCTTTAATCACCTGGATCTCTGGTAACTGCTTCTTCAGCTCAGCAACATGGCGGCCACTGCTGGAGCACCTCTCTGTGCTGTGGTCTGGTAAGTGACTCCAGGCAAAAAGCTGGGGCCAACAGGGGACTCAGTGTGATCCCTTTTCTTCAAGGATCACGGGCCTGTGGTGTCTATTGCTTGGAAACAGCTGCCTCATATATTTTGTGTCTTATAGCTGTGTACAGTGGGATGTTAAGTCCAGTACTAGTTACTCTATAACAGCTGGAAGCAGGGCAGGCATGGGTACTTGGTAGAAGCTCCCAGGTGATTCTAATAGGCTTCCATCTCCTCCCATGGGGATCCCCGGCTAAGAACTGAGGTCCCAGGAACAAAAGAGGTATGCAGATGGCTGCCCAAGGCTATCTCAGTGAGATGCCATTATATTATAGCACATGACTGATTCTGGTCCACTAAGCTGTCTTCTGAGTACAATTTTAGCTTTCTAGGTAGATGTGCCTATAAGGAGACATATCATTACTCATTGTAAATTAATAAATTGGGATTTTCATTTTCTATATCAGGCTCTAGTAAACTTACTTAAAAGGCGCTTCCTTGAAAGTCAGAGCCATTCTTGGTGCACTAACGATGCCCACACTTAGGTGCCAGCCTGGTCTCTCCATCTGGAACCATCATTCTGATTAGCTAAATTCTGACCAAATTCTTCATCACTAGCTTTTCTTTTTCTTTTTCTTTTTTTTTTTTTAAGAAAATAGCTGTGTTAAGGAGCCCTGAGATCAGAATCAGATTCATTATCACCAAAACCTAGTTTTTACACGGTTCCTTGCAATGCAGAGTTGGTCTAGTTATCATCTTCACCAGAATTAACCTCCTGAAGACCTGACATTTGGCTGAAAAACTGCAATTTTAATCAAAAAGAGTGATCTGAATATAACATAAGCATATACTACAATTTATATATTACTTTATTCAAATTAACTGCCAAATTAAGCAAATAGATTGACAGCACTCCTGAAGCTGGACCTGGTGGTATCTGTGGCTACTCGAATGAGTGAGAGTAACTTCATAATGGCATAAGACAAGAAAAACCAAACGTCTAAAAAATCTATGAAGAGAGATTCACTGGAGTCTAATATCCCAAACACTGCCCTGCTTTGTATGCAAGTAAAGAGTTTCACAGATAAATTCATTTGCCCTATTCCTCTGGTTTAGGGGTCACCCCATGGAAAACCAGACTTTACTATTTTTCCCATCTCCCAAAGGAGAAATTGAGTCAATGACGTCATTAACGCTGTTGATATAATTGCTCAAGTGTAGAAGAACCACTTCTTCAATGACTCCTCCATTTCCTTTAAGCTCAACTGTTTTACCCCTAAAAGCCCTTCCTGGACCTCTGACTGGGTTACAGACCATCCTCTGAACTCCCAGACCTCCAGCACCTTACTCAGTACCCTGGGTTTTAATCACCTGCTTATGCATTTGCCTCTCTAGTGCCCAGGTGTCCCCTGAAGTCAGAGACCATGTCACATCCATCTTCCACTCCTGGTACACTAACAGGTGCATCTCCTGGGTTCAGTCAAGTTTATACAATGAAGCAATGAATGGTTCCCATTTAATGCGCTAAGCCCTGGGATGGGGCTCGAGGTACAAAGAAAAATAAGAGGGATCCAAGTGCATGAGTAACTCACAAGTGGGTGGTGATTACATTTGCATAATTTGTATGTGATTGTCATTTAAAGCACTGTGTTTTGCAAGATGCTCTTCAGCAATTTTCAGGTTAAATCTATATAGCAGGTCACGTCTTTTTCTGCTTTTTCTTATCGTCCCCAAGACACCAACTGAAATCTTACAACACCAAGGCAGCATGCTATGGTCATGGTGGCACAAGATAAGGACCCAGCTCCATTATCCTTAATAGTTACGTGATTTGGGGTTTGCTTTCATTCTTTATAGCCACAATTTAGTCACCTTTAAAACAGTGGTGGTATTATCTACCTTACCTGTCTGTCTCCTAGGGTTGCTGTCAGGATTAAATGAAATAATATGTGAAAGAGCTTTGTAAACCACACACCACTGTAGACATTAGATTTATTATGAAGTCACAATTTTATGGAAGCTGCTGACTCCAAGTTTCAAGAAACTGCTTATCCACAGGGTAGTTTACAGGCAGCCCTTGGTATCCTGACTTATTTTATTCAGTCAATTCAGGTTAAGGATTAAACCCACAGATTTAAAAATATTAACATATATCAGAAAGGACTGTCTTTATTCATAAAGGAGTAAATATTTTAGAGGATCACACAACAGACATCTCCATATAAAATAACTAGAAGGTGCTATACCTACAGACTTCAAAGAATTTTATAAATATCAAAAAATGTGTTGCTGCCAACTGGAATAAATCATTGTCTCAAAGAAAGTAGCAGCTTTGTGGAACTGTAGCTGATGATGTATTTTCCATGGCAACCAAACCCAGTCTCTGGTACATCTAAGGGAGTTTGTGGGTTTGATATTACTGTGCATGGGTAAGCACCTGTTAGAGATAGAAACTAAAATGATTTTTAAAAATTACATTTACTGGGATAAAAATCTAATCATGGCAGGTGACATCACTGGTTTGAATTTTTCTCAGCTCAGAACATCATTTTCCTATAGGAGGGGTCAGGTAACTCTCAGACCTTGTCACACTGAGTGGTCCATCTTGCAAAGCAAGCAGTATATTTGAATCTCTATTGTCACACTCGAATTTCTGACAGCACACCAAACCTTCTAGATCAAATCTTCTAAATAACACCATTTGCACCCCACCATAGAACCTAGGACAGTGACAGTTAAATAGTAAATATGCATTTGGGTCCCCCCCTGCCAAAGTTGTTGAGAAGATTGAGAAGATTCAACTCTGCTGATCAGAGACAATTTTGCATTCCACAGATGTTGTGTTTTTATTTTCATCCAATTCAACATAAGTTTCTAATTTACTTTGTGGTTTTCTCTTTGACCCACGTGTTAGTTGTGTGTTGTTTAATTTCCAAGTGTTTGGAGTTTTCCAGGTATTTTTGTGCTACTGACGTATAGTCAGATTCTGTTATAGTCCAAAACAGTTTGTATGGTTCAATTCTTTTATATTTGTTGAGGTTCGTTTTATGGCTCAGCATACGGTCCACGTAGGTCAATGTTCCACGTGTATTTGAGAAGGATGTACATTCTGCTCGTTGGATGCAATCTTCTATGAATGTCAGTTGGGTCATACTGGTTGATACTGTTGTTTGGGTCTTTTAAATCCCAACTGATTTTCTGCCTGTTCGTTCTCTCAGTACTGAAAAAGGAGTGCTGAAGTCTCCAACTGTAATAGTGGAATTGTCTATTTCTCCTTTCAGTTCCACCAGTTTTTGCTTCATGTGACTTGAAGCTCTATTTTTAGGCGCACAGATATTTAGTATTGTTATGTCTTTTTGGTGAACTGACTCCTTGATCATTATGTAATGGCTATCTTCGTCCTTAGTAACACTACTGGTCTGAAGTTTACTCTGTGTGATATTAACGTAGACACTTCAATTTTCTTTGGATTGGTGTTAGCATAGTATATCTTTTTTCTATCCTTTTACTTTTAAATATCTATATCTTTATATATGAAGTGGATTTCTCTTAGGCAGCCCATAGATGCATCTTGCTTTTTTTTAATCCAATCTGGCAAACTGTCTTTTAATTGGTGTGCTTCAAAGAGATATTTTTATAAATCAGAAAATGTACATTATTTTTGTGATCCCAAGAGTAGTTATTTTTTCTGAGGTGTCCTCTCGGGTTTTGCATTTTAACTCATCTTTTTTAAAGCTGTGAGGGGAAGGAATACAACAGAATCTAATCTGAAACTTCAGGGAATTAGCATATACTGTGGCCCCAATTTTCTGCCAAACATTCTGCTAGATCCTTTGCTCTCCTTCAGCTCGTGTGACAGGACTATTCCCTCCATCTTACTGACGGAGGCAAGTGAGGCTCCACAGCACAGTTCTCCCCTTCCTCCACAGTAACAAAATATCTGGGCAAGGTCACCAAGAAAAAAGAGCACATTTCCCAGTCCCCTTGTGACTAGGTTTGCCCTGTGACTTAGATCTGGCCAAGGAGATATAATTTCCTGGAAACCTTTCCCCAAGAGGAGCTGACCCACTGTTTCTGCTTCTTTTGTTCATTTCCTCCTCCATCCTACTACCTGGACTAGAGATATGATGACCACGTGGCACCCAGTGCTGACCACTGCCACCCTGGACCACGAGGAGAAGCGCCACTGTCTTGGGGATGGGTGAACGTTGAGCTGTTGGAAGCCTGGGGCCCCTGTGGACTCTGTGGAACAGAACCACACCTGCTTCTGGGTGCTTGCCTCCTGACTTTTATATAAGGGAGGAATAAACGTCTAGTTTGATTAAGCTACCATTGTTTAGGGAGTTTGTTATTTGTTCCTGAATCCAATCCTAATGGCTATAGCTTAGGGATGAATTAACATAACACTGTTACATAATTATACTCTAATCTACGTTTGGACAGATCCATACTAGCATCTATCATGGTTTTGGGTGGGAGTCATACAGAATTGGGATACAAAACTATTTTATTTTGTTTATCTGCTTTCTCAATCTATTAAATTAAAAGTTACCAAGAAAAGGTGGTGGGGGAGCTGGGGATGCCGCGGTAAAGTTGCGCACGATGTGTAAAGTTATGCACGATGTGTAAAGTTGCGCACGATGTGTGAAGTTACGCACGATGTGTGAAGTTACATACGATGTGTAGAAGAATTCTAGACTTGGGTTAAGACCTGACGCTGTCCCATTCCACCTGTATGCTCTTATGGAAGTCACTTAACCTTTCTGAGCCTCAATTTCCTATAAAAGATACCAGCACCTACTTCACAGAGCTCTCTGAATGAATAAATAAAACATATCATGTGACAGAGCTTGGTAAGTACTAGCGCTTTGTAAATACAAGGGATTATGATCATACATTGGAAGACATGTTTTATGCATAAACCCTGGAAGGTAAAATCATGTCACAGATACACTTACAGTGGTGCGTGTCAATACATTTAGGTTGCTAGTTATAAATGAGAATAAGTGGAAAAGTTCATTCTATTTAGTAACTTAAGAATGTAGTAACTAACCAGTCAGTGTTCACTGTCATAAACTGAGATTTCTCTCATACCTTTGTAGCAAAGCTCTCAGAAGTCTTTAGTATGACTTTATTTCATGTTATAGAAAACAGTCAGGTATTTTTTGTTTTGTTTCAATAAGCTAACTTTAATCTAAAGGTGGATTTAACCACTTAGCTTCCTGTACAATACCTGAGAAACTTTAACCGAAGGATTGCTTTGTTAATTACTGCTTTCTGTTTTAAAACTATACTTCATGTTAAGTGTTTTTAAAGTTTTCAGTGGAGACGAAAAAACGAAGTCCAATGTTAAGTCTGAGGCTGGCAGAAAGCTAAAAACCCATGGCCTCGGCTTGGGAAGAGCCAGAGCAGAGGTAACAAGTTCAGGAGAGGAGGGGATGATAGAGCCACACGTGGGAGCAGAGAGCAGCTTTGTCCATCAGCACAGGGACCGGGGCAGTGGCAGGTGAAGAAGGCCAGGAGGAGGGCAGCTGGGTGACTGAGAGCCTCGAAGATGAGAGGCAATTTCACACCCCACTCAGACAGTCACGGCTCTGAGCGGCCTCGAGGGAGGAACGTGGTGGGAGGCGTGCAGTGCTGTTACCGTTGGTCCAACGTGTGTCTGCACGCACATCTCAGCAGGGCTCTGGTCTGCCTGTGAGAGCACCGGGGGTAAGTGAGGAGTGTGAGGCCGAGGCCCCATTTGAACCTAGCTGTTGATTGCATGTTTTTCTGCGGAGTTCATCTAATTCATATTTGTTTAATTCATACTTTTTATAGCTCAGGTTTTCTAATAAGGCAGCTTTGCTGGAGAGAAGACCATAAATATCTGCCTGATGGTGGTCAACAACCTGAAACATAACGTCTCAAAAGGAAGTAATCTGCTTCCGGGAAGAACATCTTACAAATCTATTTCAGCATCTACAAATGTAAAGGATGAACCTTCAAGGATCCAGTATTTGACTTCCAAATTTGGAGAATGCCACTTTATCCAAAAATCAGGGCTCATATTTTAAGAACTATACTTTTTGGGAAATTTTAAGATGTGATTAAAAATCATATATTAAATATGTTTCTAGCATCTTTACTCCTCCTTCCCTGGATGGGATGCTGGATTCTGGTTTCCTGGAGATCCGAAATGCCCTTTCATCCCACAACCAATACAGCTAGAGGAAGGCTTTTCCAAGGATAGACCCAATTCAGGGCAACTCCAAAGACAAGGCAAGAGCCATCAACCCTGGAGGGTGACCTGAGGATGAGAAGCTTTCAAGAGGATGACTAGAGATCCCTGTCTTCATAGGAGATACAAATACCATAGATGACAGAAATTTCAGCCACTCCACAGGGACTCTACCCTTGGACCACAAAAGGCTCCATCCCAAACTACATCTTGGTATATGACTGGCAATTACGTGTCCCTTCTCAGGTGTGTGTGAGAGAGAGAGAGGGAGGGAGGAAGGGAGGGAGGGGGAGGGGGAGGGAGAGGGAGAGAGAGAGAGAAATTGATTTAATTCCCTTCTTATAAGGCAGCCCTAGCTACACTGAGATTAAATCCACCATAATCTTGTGCAGTGATTTACAGAATAAATATCCAGGACACTGCACATATAGATGAGTTTAAATCAAATGTGAAATCCTACCCAAATTATTGGTCCACACTTTTGAGATTATATTCCAAGAAAATAACACAAGAGGAGAAAAGTAATTTGCAAACAGTACACTCATTGTGGCGTAATAGCAAAAAATGGTAAAATCCCAAACACTCAAAGGGGAAGAGTAGCTGATTCTAGTTTATGACAGAGTGTTTTATAACTCTTAAGTGACAAGTGCGAAAAGTGTTTTTAATCCATGGAAGGAGGAATGGGTTTTCCTTTCCAAAGGTATGCAGGATGGGTAATGCCCCCAAATGGACATGGCGCCTATAGGTCCAGGGCCCATTCAGTGGGGGCAGCAGGCATAGCTGGTGCTCGATAACTGTGCTCCTTCCCTTCCCACGTGCATCTACCCAAGTCTCAGTCACTGTACAGGCCCATCTCAGATAGCCCCTTCCGCACGGAGTCTTGGATCGTAAGCTCCTTGAGGACAGGAGCTGTGTCTTATCCACCACTGACTTGTCCGTATATGGCACCAGGTCATAGCTAGTCCACAGGGTGCCTTTGTGCAAATTAGAAAAAAGGGCCCCTTCCTGTGGGTGGCAGCAACCCCAGGCTGGGGTCCAGGGCTTGGCGAGCGGCTGCAATGTGGGTGCATTTCAGCCCCCACTCAGAGGGGCACCCCCTGCAAGGTATGACTGCTTCACCATCCATGGTGACCCTGCCTAGCCTGTGCCTGGCACATACTAGGCACCTAGTAAATATTTGTTGAATGAATGAATGGACTGAGATTAAGGAGAACTAAGGTTTTCTTCTTGGTACTTCTTACAGACATCCCAACTTTAGCCAAGATCTCTGACCATGTCTCAGCTTACCGATCTCACAAATGTGGTGAATAGACTATAGTCATTAAGACCTGGATCACCTCTGAAATGCTATGAAGCTTTTGCTACATAAAGGTGCTCAGAAGCTTGTTGAATGAAGGAACCATTCTCCATAACGGGGCAGAGCCTTGGCTGGGTGCCTTGGCGAGGTGTGGTAGAATAATACATTGGTCTTTGTCCCTGGAGCTCCTAAAACCCTTTGGATTTCCTGAGTGACAGGAGTGTCTCTGTATTTATGATGAGCTCCTTCTCTGAGTTTATGCTAACAAGGTAACTTACTGGGGGGCCCCTAGAGAGCCTCAGGATGGGGCTGGTCACAGGACAGACCAGGTGATTAGAGGGATGGAATTTTCAGCCCCACTCACTGACCTCTAGGGAGCGGAGACGCTGGAGAAGGGGTTATAAAATCTCTTGATTCAGAGAGCTCCCAGGTCAGTGAACACAGCTAGCTCCTGGGGGAGGGACCTGTCCTGGGAGGGTGTGGAAGCTCCGTGCCTCCCCCTCCCCCCAAATACCCTGTCCTGTGCATCTCTTCCATTTGGCTGTTCCTGAGCTGTATCCTTTATGATGAACTGGTAAATGTAAGTGAAGTGTTTTCCTGAGTGGTACAAGTCATTCTACTGAATTATTGACTATGCGGAGGGGTTGTGGGAACCCTTGAATTTACAGCCAGTTGGTCAGAAGTATAAGAGGCTCCTGGGACTTAGGACTGGCACCTGCAGTCTAGTGGGACTGGCCCTTCACCTGTGGGGTCTGCACTCACTCGGAGAGTCAGTGTCAAAACTGAACCGAATTGTTGAACACCCAGCAAGTGTTCTCCATGTGGAAAAATCTCCTACACACCTGAGGTCCGAAGGGGATAAGAAAACACCACTTGGGCTTCCCTGGTGGCGCAGTGGTTAAGAATCTGCCTACCAATGCAAGGGACACAAGTTTGAGCCCTGGTCCAGGAAGATCACACACGCCACAGAGCAACTCAGCCTGTGCGCCACAACTACTGAGCCTGCACTCTAGAGCCCGTGAGCCACAACTACTGAGGCCCACATGCCTAGAGCCCGTGCTCTGCAACAAGAGAAGCCACCACAATGAGAAGCCTGCGCACCGCAACAAGAGTAGCCCCCACTTGCCACAACTAGAGAAAGTCCATGCGTAGCAACAGAGACCCGACGCAGCCAAAAATAATTAAATAAAAATAAATTAATTAAAAAAGAAAACACCACTTATTTGGAGATGTCCTCAAAGTTTACTTGCAAATCAACTGCCAGAAATTTCCAACTTAAAAACTACTATGGTCAGAGATTCTCAGTGTGGGATGACGCATCTCAAAATCTCTTAGAGGGATTCTAACTACACGCCTTCTAGAAGATTCTGTGGTAGCTCCCCCAGAGAAGTCACAAATGGAAATGTATTATAAATGTGAAGTGTGTCAGCAAACACACCAGGGGGTTACTTTTTGGGTTTAGTTCCCGGAAGCTCATCTAATCTAGATGGGAGGGGACTCAGAGGATGGACACCCAGCCTGACCGGCAGAGGCGAGGGAAGGACGAGAAGGGAGGGGGACCTTCCTCCCCTTTCCCGGGAGCCAGGCCAACCCTAAGGGTGAGATCAAAGCAGGTGGAACCTGTCTTCTGCATCTCCCCTTTCGGCACCCTCCCTCACCCGCCTGGCTCCTCTGCCTGGGCCCCTCCTGCTGCCCGGAGCCCTGGCCTGTGGGAACCTCCCACTCCCCGGCCTTGTCCCTGATCCAAATCAAAACCCCTGCTCCTTCAACGCAATTCAGTGATTCTCAAACTGCACCTAAGAAACACCTGGGGAATGAAGCAGTGCCTCAGTCTCACCCTCAAAGATTCTGATTCTGTTGCCCTAGGGAAGGTCCCGGGAATCGACGTTCTAAAAAGCATTCCAGGTGATTCGAACACGCACCAGGGCTGAGAACCACCAGCAAAGCTGATTCTGGCTGGATGCTAAAAACCTTTGATTGAATTTATTCACATCAAGGGTGCAGAAAACTGATGGGTACTTATGAGCAGATATCGGTAGAATTTACGGCAGCATTTTAATGGTCGTGAAGAATTTTAAGCAGCGATTTTTGAATGTGGGGGACAGGCCAGCCCTGTTCTGGGATCTGTATAAGTGCCCCTAAAGGATTCTGACTTTTCGCAGCTTCTTTTTTTCTTCTGTGTCAAACTTACAATCTTTAGAAATTCCATCTCCCCCTCAGAACTGCACCCCGGGCCCCTCCCCTCCAGTGACCCCGCCCCCCAGACTCAGCTGATAAGAGGTCCAAATAAGGCTGGGGGGTAAGAAGACAGGACTGATCATCTCTCTATAGGATCACTGGGAAGTCTGGTTTGTAAGCTCAATACCCCTTTCCCTTCAAGGGAATACCCTGCAGGTCAAGACACTAGAATTTACGACTTTACGGTTAACAGATGATCCCGATATTCCCGTCTTTCTCTCTCACAAACGCAGCCTCTCCAGTGGTTCAGGAACTCGCTGCTAAAGTGTCCTCTGGGGCCGAATGCTGGGCTGAAGGGCCCAGGCCATGGTGCTGCCTTCCCCTCCCCACATGGCTTTTTCATTTGGCAGGTGAATTCTGGTTCTATTCTTATCACTAATGCAGAAATCAAGTAAGGCTTAAACACAAAATCCCAGCGTGATCCCTGTGTGGTTCCTGCTGCACTCAGAAGCTTCGGGAAAGCACAGAGGGAGGGGCGCTGGATTTGGTACACACTACCTGGCTGGGTGAGGACGAACACCCCGGATCCAACGCTTGCCCAGGGGGTGCAGATGTCCCTTCCCTACTGGGGAAGAGTTCATCCTCTGTCTTCAGATTCAAGGTGCTACACACCTAAGAGTTACAGAGTCACCTTTACAGACTGCTTCATCATCGCTCTCTTCTTTAATCGAACTTCCTTTCTATGAAGTGGAACCCGAGGGACAGAGACGCGAGCCAGCTTGCCCTACCTGGACCTTGGTCATTTGCTCGAGAGCCCAGCCACTGCGTGGAGAGACACGTGCTTGTGGACCTGGGCTGTGCAGGAGCTACCCTCACAAACTCTGCCAACTTCCGTTCCTCGGGCCTCTCAGAACACCTCCCTGTGGGTTCATCCACTGGTGGGGATGCCAGGCGTGGGCGCCTCGGTCTTGCTGCTCCGATCACACACAGGTGAGGCCGGGGAGGGGCCTGCTCTGTTTGGGGAGAAGAGGCCACGGCTGCCCTGTCCCAACGGCAAAGGAGGTTGCAAAACTTATGGTGAAGAAACAAAATAAATTTTTTTAAGGTAAAAAAAAAAAACTGAAAAAAATGGGTAGGGTAAGCTGTGTTTGGAAATCACTACCCCGTCCACTGGGCATCCTGGGGGCCTGTGCTCCCCGGGGAAGCCTGGCCTCCAGACTCGACGCCTATTTGCATGGCTGGCCTGGAAACAGGTGCCACCCATTAAGGATGGTTGGGCCTGTTCAAGTCCCTTGCTGGTGGAGGAGGCCATACCTGCACAGGGGGGCTGCCCCCAGGACCACACTGGATGGAGGAGGAACGTTCGCTGTAAAGAGAAGAGCAGGCCAAGGGGACTATGTCACGTTCACTTCACCTTTGCTGGAGTAACAGATCCCAAGAGAGGAATGGGATCAAGAAACTGGAACGTGGGAAGTTCTTGGTCTGACCTTTGGCCTAGAGTGAAAGCCCCTCTCTTAGCACATCCCAGGGTCTGGGGATCTTCCTGTCACTGGCAAGGTCTCCTGTGGTTCAGCCAGAACTACACCATCGTATCAGACAAACAGAAGGAGTTTCAACACGAACCCTAGCATTTTCTAAACCATCCAGATTCGTGTTCTAGATCACAGAGTATTTCACGGCAGGGTGCACAGTGGCAGGAAGCAACTTACAGGGAGCACCTCGGTTACCCGCCCAAGCTGGGCGTGACATGGAGGGGTGCTTGTCACCCCACACAAGGCAGACAGAGAGGTGTGCCGCCACTGGGGCGGAGCGCTCAAGCCTGATCAGTCCCACCGTGAACTGTCAGGAAGCTGCCTGTATAACAACGGAGACATTACACAGAAATCACAGCTGCCCGCAAGGCTGCAAGAACCCACCGCTGTGCTGGGGATGATACTTCCTTTTGTCCAGGCAGGTTTGCTCTGGTTATTACCTGAGACATAATTGCTTTTGTTATACATTCACAGATAGCAGAAAAAGACACGCTTTACGTTCCTCATCGTCAATGCCCTACTTACCAACTTCATCCCTGATGTTTGCAAGTTCGATTGACAGCTCTTTTTCTTTCACAAGGGCACTTTCATTCTGAAAAAACAAAATGGATACCAAGAGTCCCCTCGTTTTAGGCTAAATAAGCACTTTCACATGTTTAATTGCTGAATCATATTAAGCAAATATTTATAAGTTGAGCCCTTAAGGAGATAACTATATAAGCATATAAAAAACTTACAAAGCCAAGTCTGACTCACTCATTTGTATCACATTCAAATCACAAAGCTTGCCATATAATATTAATAATACCCATGTTGTGCTTTTTGCACTCTGTATACCTGTACTGCACTCTGTATACCTCAACCTACAGTAATTCTTTGCATGTCTATGTCCTACACATTAATCTACTGTTATATATTATTATATATTTTTAATTATTGTCACTATTACGAGATTTTTGACCATGAAAATACCATATTTCTCTGAGGGACAGATGCTTATTTTACCAGCTGTCCCCTTAAACTTACCCTTTTGTCCATACATGCACTGTTACCCACCTAATGAATAATGGGCAGAAAACCTAACATGAAACATTTCTCTTTGTAATAAGACCAACACCAAAACTTAAGTTTCCAAGGTTTTTTGTTCCATTCTCTGCATCGGTAGAAGGAAGATGAAGAAAACTTACACTCAAAGTGTTACTTACTGTAAAGAATGCCATTTGTCACTAAATGATTGCTTGGTTGTTTTCAAATCAAATACATACTACGACATAAAACAGACGAGTTGAAGACATGAGTCAGCACCAATATTTACATTTGTTGTGATTTTTATTACTACTAAAAATAACTAGGAAAGATGTGGTACATAAATTCTCTTCAAGTGACAGATGCCAAAAGTACAGGCCCTCAAGGAAAGGTTCCTTCATTATGTAGAATGTACTCCCAAAGCAAACATTTCCAAAGAGGGAATTTTGGCCAAAATGGGTACCAAATATCTAGCACAGATATCCTCAGGGCCTCGTGAATGCTCTTTCTTTCTTAAACTTGCTTTGACTTCGATGTCAGCACATCCGGACAACCTGTGCCGAATGGGGACAGACAGCTGTCACGATCTTGTCTCTGTGTCTGCTGCGTTTAGACCCCGGTGACACGTGTGCTACTTTGGCTTGATGGCAGGGTCTCAGGTTATCCAAAGGGCATTTGCTAAGCAATGTTAGAATTTCATGCCTAGGTAAAACTCTACTTGCATAATAAGCTGTGAGCTATTTTAGTCACAGGCATTAACAATGATTAAGTCATGGTTCTCTTAAGACTGATGTAGCAACCATACACTATTTGAGGGACAGTGGACCCCCATCCCACTCATGGAGCTCCCTCCTCACCCCAGCCCATAGCATCCTTGCCTTCCCTGAATTTGAAGGCTGGAAATCACCCCTGAAAGTGTACATTCTCCTGATCACTACGTGACACTGCCTCGATGCCAAGCCCATGGCACAGGGTTGTCCTGAGGGTTAAATAAATTAACGTACGTGAAGCAGTTAGAATGGTGCCTGGCACTTACAAGCTCTATACAAGTGTTAGCTGTTACTACAACTCTTTTGTTTCCTTTGATTTCGTTTGCAACTGGATGACATCCTATAGATGATAGGTGCTTTTCCACGTTGAGTGCCTGAATGTGTTTAGAGTTGGCATATGTCTTGTTCCCTGCTTTTTTTTTTTTTTTTTTAAAGCACCTTCCTGGCTCTGTCTTGATTCTACTCTAAGTTCAAAGACTAGAGAACTCAGAATAGGCAAAGTGTCTAGTCAGACTGATCACAGGGATAGGTGCTTGGTCTAACAGCAGCTTAATACAGCCGCCTGACTTGTTACTACAAATTAAGAAAACTTGGTATTCCTGAGAGGGTAAGTTTCAGTATTTACTCTGAAATAATCTCAAACTAGTGAAAAAACTAACTTGTTTCTACTATCAAGAATAATTCTGAACACTCATATCCTCAATTTCCGAAGCACAGCCAGAGAATTTAAATACTGTCCTCATCCGTCCAGAAACAGCATCACCAAGTATTCACTCCTGGGCCGCTGAGAGTTGCAAAGACTTAGACGAGGTTAGGCAGGGACTGACTAGAAGGTAACAAAAAACAACAAACTGACTCTAATCTTTCACCCAAAGCCAACGTTTCCCTCAGTGCCTGCAGAAGCCCTGGGACGAAGCCCTGGGTGGATGTTACCCGTGCAGAGGGATCCTGCGTCACAACCCATCACACTCTGCTTTCCAGCCATGGAAGAATCAGGCATTTGGGGACGGAGTGGCTTGAAGGTCCAGCGAGGAGGACAGGCCTCGGCTGGACACAGTGATGATGCTGATGAAGATCTTCAGACCTGAGTCACTGAGATGAAAAGCCACCACTGGTATCTGTGGCCAGGCCTGCCCACCCATCTTTGCTTTAGGAGTGAGAGAATGAAAGAGAAGACGCAAGAGAGGAAAGGGAAGAGGATGGGAAGGGAGAAGACATGCAGGGGAAATAGGAGGGAAACCAGGCAGATGAGAGACCCTGCACCCTCTCCCTTTTGAGAAGCAGAGAGGAAGACAATCCATGAAGACCCAGGCCCCCCTCACCCCCAATCTTCTGCAGGCACAGATGACAAAACCAACTGATCTCAGAGTCATCAAATAGACAAAGACAAGCAACAAACCTGGTGGCTAAAATGTCAAGGAAAACGACCAAGCTTGGGTAAGGTCTACTGATCACATCAGTATTAACAACAACCTTGACCAGACACTTCCTCGATGCCAAGGCACAGCGCCGGGTAAGCCCTTTTGCTCACTTACTCCCCCAAATACTGTCAGGCAGGTCCTGGGTTTTATTTCCCATTCTGGAGGATGGAACTGGGGTTCTGTGGTTAGGTAGCTGGCCAAGTAACCTGCACAACCAGCCAGGAAGTGGCCAAGCAGGAGTTTTCACCCAGGCTCCACACTCTTTATCAAACACTAACACAAGGAGATGCTCCCCTCTGTCCCGTGCTTACCTAGACCCAACACCAAGGTCCAAACTGCACCCATCCTCAGCTTGGATCCGAGCTCTCATTACCACGAAGCTTTCCCCGTCTAACTGGAGGAGAGGTAGTGCCACATCCCCCGATGACCGTTTCAGTGGAAATGTTGCCTGGCTGCATTCACACGCCCCCCGCCCCGTGCCCTCCCTGTGTCTGTCCTTGGCGTGGATTTGTCAGTTGCACTTCATTTCCGTTCTAGCCTCTGTGTGGCGGTAACAGCGGACAGGGCAGCTATTTAGCTTTTCCTCAGTCAGCGTTCTCAAGCCCTTTCCGATGGCCTCCTGAAGGCGCTGGCACGGCTCTCTGCTCGCGGAGGCCAGCCCGAGGAGTTTGGCTGCAGCCCTCCTTCCTTAAGTGCTGGGTTTTGAAATGATATCAGCCCTTCTAACTTGTGAATTCTCTGCATCAATCACATTACTTTTTGTTTTCTGCAAAGCAAACCAGGATGACGTGACGCTGCCCTGCAACGGACCGAGTCAACAGCCGAGACCTCAGGACGCTCAGCTCCTTAGGCAAGAAAGGGACCTAAAGGGCATTTCCACTCGCCACTCCCTGCCTCCGAGAGTCATCTTTCCAGCCACTGTGGCTCAGCGGAGCCCAGCAGCCTTCCTGCCAGGCCCTGAGGGTCTGCTCAACACCAGGGGTGAGGCTGCCCCAAAGACTCCCTTCCAAGGGCTCTCATGCACCACCCCCCTCCCCTCCCCCACCCGAAGCCAGGTCCGGAGCGATGATGCAGTGGGAGGGCTGAAATACAAGCAGGGCCTCCTCGGGGCCTCGGTGTCAGATCAGTGCTTCCCTACATGGGGAATGAGTGGAAAATTCCTCGCTGGTGCCAAGCACATGAGCCCCTGCGTTCAGTCCGATGGGCTAAAAATAGAACTCAGTATTAGGCATCCAAACTATCCTAGTGATACGGTCCAGAAATTGCCAAGTCGAAGAAGGCCATTTCTCTAAAATTACTGTTTACTCCAGGACGGGCTTAACTAGAAACGGACACTTGGAGAACATTCATCTCGGCCCCGCACCAGCAGCTGTGTTTCTCAGCCGCCTCTTTTATGTGGTCACGCACCTCTCCTCTGCAGTCCAAGTCCTCTAGTGTCTCTGGCGTGGTCCACTGTGCTCACAGACGGAATCCCAGAGGCGCTATCCCCACCAAACATCAGAGTCTCCCCTCCACCTCTTGCCCTACCAGGTCTGCTACAGTGAAGCCCACATTTCTTCTTAGACATGGCGCTGCGAACTCTGGAGAAACACTGCCTTTGACCTTTCCTAGCTACAGAAGCCTGGCAAAGTGTACAACGGGCTCATCAACGTCAAGCAACTGGATGTGTGGCCAGGCCCCAAGCAAGCCTGCCACACTCTGTTATCCTAACATGCTTGGTCAACGGAGGGCTGTCTGTTCTGGGGGCTGGTGCTGCCCGAGTGACTAGTGGTGACAGGAAGTGAAAACGCCCATCTGTGTTATCATCATCCATGTGACCCTCACTTAGGCATCAGCCACCTAAGCCCCTCCCCCAATTAGAAATCGACAGGACAGCCTGGTTTCTATTAAAATTGAATAGATCTGTTTTGAATGATAATCAACACATAAAACGCTGCGTGAATATGAGGTGCTTTCACCCCAACTGATCCAGAAACAGGAATGTATCCAGCACAACACATATTTACTTAGTGTCTACTATGTGACAGGCAGACATGCCAGGCAGGATACTTCTGCCTTCAAGAAGCTTAAGAGTCTCCCAAAGAGTCAGTAAATAAATAAGCAATTACAAAACAATGTGATACAACTCAACCAGGCAGCGCTGGCTTGGAGATTTCCTGAGACCAGAGGATGCGTAAGCAGGGGGCCCAGGAAGGGAGCACCCCAGGCAAAGGCCAGAAGGGTCATCGACACAAGACAGCACCTGGGGCTATTCTGGGAACCTCCGTCACCCCCATCAGAGGGGCCCTTTTCCTTTTCTTGCCAAGTGTCTGCTTCTGGTCTCTGACTGTCCCTGAAAGAATGCCTGATCAGCTACAAGGGTACTGATGACAACTTCATAAAATTCACTGTAGTTCTGAGTGTTTTTTTTTTTTTTTTTTTTTTTTTCTTTTTGCGGTATGCGGGCCTCTCACTGTTGTGGCCTCTCCCGTTGCGGAGCACAGGCTCCGGATGCGCAGGCCCAGCGGCCATGGCTCACGGGCCCAGCCGCTCCGCGGCATATGGGATCCTCCCAGACCGGGGCACGAACCCGTATCCCCTGCATCGGCAGGCGGACTCTCAACCACTGCGCCACCAGGGAGGCCCGAGTTCTGAGTGTTTTTATCAGCTCCCTCTTCCCCATCCGATACATTCTTAAAAAGAGGGACATATGTATGTACATTTAAAAAAATATATATATGTAAGCTTAAAGACTCCCAGCTCATCTTTCCTATCTTTTTAGCCTGCCCTGAAATTGGTGCAGATCAGGAAAATTCAATCGCGTGAGCTGGGCCACTTTTTCCCAGGCTAAACAAAAGAGCCCTAACGAGGAGTGAAAAATTAGAATATCTACAGAATTCTGGTATTTGAGGAAACATCCAGATCCTTTTTATTATGAATTTTTGAAATCCTAAGTCATATACCTACACATGAAATTACAAAGAGGTTAAGGGATTTTTTTCATTCATCCCAGTAACAATATTGCTTCTCACTCATGAGTTCACAGCTGAGGGTTTAATTCTACACAGTAGAACCTGTCTTAATAGGGAAACATTTTCTTTTGTATTTCAAAACGAACCAGCCACCAGGTGACATCAACAGAACACCTAAGTCTTCAGTGTTGTTCTCTTTTCACCCTTTGTGAATACTGCATTCATTTTCAATATCAGTATTATTGTGAAGATGGGCCAGATTCATAATATAGCTCTGTGGAAAATTCCTTTGGGAGGTGAACTGACCTTTTATTCATTTCAGTTATTATGGCTTTAAGGCAGCATTGATGCCCTGCTTTGACTTAATCAATAAGTATTATTTCTTTCACATATAATTAACACAGCCCACTGTATTTTATGTCTGCTTTTCTAGTCGGAAATGAAATTTAATATAGACTGATCAAAGGGAAAAAGCATCATTCACATTTAACATTCTTAAATATGTGTCAGTGTCTAGTCGCATGGAAAATGAGCAAAGCCGTATCTGGTTTCAAAAGAAACCAGACTAAATTTTAAGATGCATCATTCCAGCCTTTGCCTTTGTGCATGCTTGGGTGTTGATGACCGCCAAACATCTAGCTTACCTAAGAGGCGGTAGTTAATAGGGGGGCATCAGAACAAACCTGGATTACCTAGGAACATTTCGGAAGGACAGAGACTTGTGGGGCCCGAGGAGAAGAAATGTGCATCGAAAGACATTAGGCTGGAACATTCTGGATCCCAGAGCAAGCAAAAGAAAGGAAAGTTAGCCAGAACCATGATGTTTAATCCACTTATGTCTCACTGAAGAAGTCTCCTGACCTTTCTGGATTCTGTCGACTTTGAGTGACCTTCCCAAATTTATGACTGTCCCAACACCCGTGCGCACCTGGGACAAGCAGTGAGGTGCCTTCCCCCAACTCACACCCCTAC
The DNA here is from genome assembly GCF_964341445.2 of Mesoplodon mirus. NCBI lineage: Eukaryota > Metazoa > Chordata > Mammalia > Artiodactyla > Ziphiidae > Mesoplodon > Mesoplodon mirus. The sequence goes on along the minus strand of NC_138993.1, from coordinate 6,636,207 downwards.
CAAGAATTTAGAGAAAAGGTAAGTAAGATTAGCCTCTGAGATGACAAGCAACACAGAAAAGGTTAGGGTAGAGATAGGCAAAGTAACCCCTAAAGGGTAAGGACCGGACCTAAAGCAGTAAGACAAGAGTGGGTCATAGAAATGGAAGCAAAGCAAAGGGAGATTGGAAGAGGCAGTCACCAGGGCGAGTAGCAATCACACAGCCTCCCAAATGATTTCAGGCTGGAGTGGGGACGGGACATGAGGTCACTGGATGCCTAAGTAACATTCCCTCCTCATCAAAGCTTCTTATGAGGCTCGACTTTGACTCTAAAAAGAAATCCCATGTTGATCGGGCTCCTAATCATTCGTTTGCTTGTCAGGTCTACTACTCATTGTTAAAAAACAAGTTGGCATTCTAACTGTACATCTACTTGATTTCTCTTAGTACCTCAATGTTTCTAAGAATGACCCACTCTGGCAAGTGTCTGCATGTGCAGAGCTGCTGGCTTGGGCCTGGACCACACTGAGTCTGCTGGTAATGGACTCTTGGGGATCCATCTGGGTGTCCCAGGGGCCTTCCTGGGTCATACTTTTCCCCTCCAAATACCTGTAGAGAATGAGTCTGTCTACAGACCGCCTCCCAAATCCCAAGATGGATCCCTGCTTCTTCTTAACTCAAGTTAAAAAACCTGGGTCTGGTTTTCAGCCTAGAAAACATTTCCCCACACTCCCTATGTGCTTCTGTGTCCCGATGCTGACTCTCATCTTTCACCAGAGTGGGCTAAAATGTCTTCACCCCCACACTCTTTGCTTAGAGGTACAGTCCTTCTCAAAACTCTACCCCGTTCCTCAGCGTTCAAGTCATGATCCACTCCTTCCAAGAAACCTCGCCTCTGATTCCAGCACTGACTTCTCCTTTCACTGGATTCCAAAACAGGTATGATCAGTACCACGTGACTTTCACTTGATGACACACCAGTCTTGTACCGATGGTTGAACTGCTGCCTACCTCACTTGCAATTTCTCTGGAAAAGGTGGAAATACAACCAGACGAATAACTGGTAAACTCCATAGGACAGGCTGTGCCTTTTAAGAATTCTTTGCTAGTCCCCATAATAACTGAGCACAGAGCAAACGAGTAAGAAATACCGTCGATGTTTTTACAGGTGTTTTTAACGTTAAAATGCCTAGGCACGATCAGCTTTTTTTTTTTTTTTTTTTTGCGGTATGTGGGCCTCGCGCTGTTGTGGCCTCTTCCGTTGCGGAGCACAGGCTCTGGACGCACAGGCTCAACGGCCATGGCTCACGGGCCCAGCCGCTCCGCGGCATGTGGGATCTTCCCGGACCGGGGCACGAACCCGTGTCCCCTGCATCGGCAGGCAGGCTCTCAACCACTGCGCCACCAGGGAAGCCCACGATCAGCTTTTAAAAACTATTTGTGCACTTAACGACTTTATATGCAGTTTATACTCTAGGTAAGATTCCTTACTTTCCGCACCCCCCCCAATAAATTCATGTTAAAGAAACATCTTAAGACTAATATTTCTTGGCCCATCTCTGAACTGATGACTTATCTACAATTGTCTCCCCACTCTTTTCAAAACATCTTTAGCTGCACTACGATCAAACTGTTAAAGACATTTTTACTTCACAAAATAAAGTTTTCTATTTTGTATCTATACAGAGTTCGGAGGGAATGTTTCATTTCTTTTCTTTTCTTTTTTATGGTTTATTAAAATGGGCTAAAGTAATCAGAAACAACTTCATCGACCATTTTATCAGGTCTCTTTCAAACCAGGTTGATGCTGGGATTGTCAGAGCTGATCAGCAAACTGAAGGATTTTATGGTGGGACTTAAAGAGTAAACTGATTTCCAGAGTTTGGAATGGAATCCCATAATAGTCCTAGTAGGCCATGCCTGGCCGAATAGGCAACTATTGAATAAACAAATGATTTTGGCATACTGCCTGCGAAGTTATGCTGAAAGGTGGGTAACTAAATAAAACAACAAATTTTTTAATTAAAAAAGGAAAGCCCTTAATCCCTAAAATGAGCACCTATGAACATACATCTATAAAACCGCCAATGGGAATACCATTCTAAAATATAGCAAAGAAACATCAAGAAATGTGGGTGTAAACTTAATGAGAAAGTTTACAAATGCTGTGTAAGCTTTTAAGTTTTCATCAGGAAAGAATAATTTGCCTTAAGTTTGAAGTTTCAAAGCTAAAACATTTGCAAGTCACTTAAACATCGCACTGCGATGAAATAACATTTAATTATCTTCCTAAAATCTCTAATTTAAAGACTGACACAGGGATAATATTTTTCAACAACTTGATTTGAAACAAAAGAGGAGGATGGATTCACTTCAAAATATATTTTCTCAAAAAAGACCTTTAATCAGCTTCTATTTCGAAAACTTTTGTACCACAGCTTAGAAATATGAACATTATAATATTGTTGTACTTGTAGCAAATCCTTCCCTTTTATAATAATTACTGTTACAAGGCTTCCTTCAACACCTTTTGGTGACCATTTCTCTTGAAAAAAGGGCTTAATCACTTCCATGTTGGATGTGCAGATAACTGAGTGCAAAGGTTGCATATTTCTATTTGTCAAAAGCACATAAATGTGTACATAAATATTTTAGTTCTTAGTCATGGTAGCAAAAGCCAATCCCACTGAGATAGTTATTTCTACTGGAAGAAAAGGACCAGGGGACTTGTAAGGTATCAGTTTAACTTTCCTAGTTGGTATGTAACCCTCCTTTAGGTCAAGGTTCATAAACACAACTGATGACTAAGATGTTCCCAAGTGACCTCCTTGTAATGGGTTTTATATTAAGCCATTCATTTCCCTTCCCCTGGTCACATACTATATATACCTCAAGCCATAGAGCTGACGCCCATGAGTAGAAAGGAGACAATCTCAACCTCTCGTTAAACTCCATTTCATGCATTTTGAGAAATCCAGATGTGTGTGATAATAAAATATACCACAGAGACAAGAGTGATATATTTTATTTTATATCACTACTAGAAATGCCAGCACATTTCTAATAGTGAAATTAAAAGCATATCTTAATCCCTCTGCAAGCTCCCAGGCAAATGTCAAAAGCAAAGAAAGGCTTTGTGTTGGAATTGTCATACAGTGCTTGCTCACACTCTGTCCTCCATTCCCTGGCTGTGAATTTTCCTTCTTCCAGTGAAAACTGGAACACACCCTCAGGCTCTCGGGCTCCTTAAGTTTTCACCTCTACGTTCTTCACCCCTACGTGAGGCAAACACGTACAGAGAGAATAACTGGACCAGTGCTTGCTCCTCTGACCTTAAGAACAGAAATTACAAGGATGGATGCTGTTTGTCAAAAAGAGCGGCAAACTTTCAAAGTTACCAGCTGGCCAAGGGAAACATGTCTAGCTAATCTAAATTCCCCACTGGACCGTCTTAGATTTCGCAGGTACATTAAAATGCAGAAAGAATATTCCAAGGATTTCTTGGCAGTTTGAATTTCAAGATGTTGGAGCAGAGAGCCCTCCTGTTTCAGGAGAATGCAACAGTTACATCTGAGACTGCGGGAAGGCAATTATGTAAGGCACTGCAGAGTATGGGAGACCCCGGTGTTTCTGCCAACACCGCTCCCATTCGGCACCCGGGAGCCAGTCAGGGCGGCCTCCTGCTCACCCACAAGACAAGTGCACACACATGCCGGGGACAGGGACAGAGGCGCTGGCTCTGGCCTTCTCTCTGCCCTTTGGAAGGAGGAGGGGAGGGAGAGAGAGACAGGGAAGGCAAAGTACCGTCTTGTCCAGGCACTGAAGGCAGTTATAAGGCTTGCAGCAGCAGTGGCCCATCTCGGCAGGCTGGCTGGCAAGGGGACCTCCTTCATTCAGTGTGTCGGCGGGTAATCGCTAAGGCGAGGTGATGGCTCCAGCGAGAGGGGCGCGCCGCTGGGAGCTGTCACAACTTCCATGTGGTCCCCTCGGCTACCTTATTTCTCCTAATAACTTCAGGAATCCGGGAACCAGAGGAAGGAGAGGAGGAGGAGGAACGCAGGGCGGCCGCGTTAGGTTCCCGGTGCGGGGAGAGGGAGGGCGGGAGCCAGGAAGGGAGGGAACAGTTGGAGGGAGGGTCACTTTGCCACTGGAATCCTCAGAGTGAGGCAAATCAATTGTCGCATCACAATCGAGCATTTACCAATGCCACCTCCCAGAGGGGACAGCCGGCGCGCCGCTCCCAAGCCCTCCCCCTCGCGCGGTTGCGCCCCGGCGCGACGCAGACACGCCTGGAGAGGACGCAGGAAACACAAAAGGGCTGGTCTTCCAGGGATGCTTGGGCTGAAGACCACGGAGAGGACTGCGAGAGACGTGGCTCTGCTCAAATACTGGCTTTCTATTTTCCCGAGAAGTAAAGACGCTTATAAACGTGATGCATAATACACGGCCTTTCCTCCATGTAACCCGCCTCTCAGGGCATCGTTGCCTGGGCGGAGGGGGGCGGCGCGGAGGGGACCACCCATTGCTCCTTTTCAAATTTGTGTGCCACGAACAGTTTTGCCCCATTGGAGGATATCTTTATATTTGAAATACAATCGTGAAATCGCTTGTCTTATTTGACAGACCAAACCATTCAAGTGGCTTAAGTAATTAAAATTGGGGTGTGGGCAGCTATATCTCATGGGTGTATCAGCATAAAAGTCTTAGCGGACTGGATCTTTCTGGGCGATTTGTAATTTTTCAAAAAGTTCAAAATCAAAAAGGGACAGGGGTGGGAGGCGAAGGGTTTTTTTTTTAATTTCAAAAGAGACGTGGTATTTAAAAATATGTTTGTGTAATCCTGAAAGTAAGAGATGCAAATATTTATGAAATTAACTTTATACTTCCTGATACCTCAGAGGAGAAATCCTGAAATTTACTGTCTGCAGAAGTATACAATTACATTTTTGCCCATGAAATTTGCCTAAGACTGGAAGCAGACAATAGTTAAAATTAGATAATTTTACTAACTTGAGATTTTTCCAAGACGATTTTAATTAAGTAGCACAGGCGACTTAGATTTACTTGTAGAGAGATCAAGGATATTTGGTGATTAAATAACAACAGACCAGAATGTTTGTCCTAAACTTGAAAGGATAAACTCAAATCTTTCTTTAGCACTAACAGGTAAACTGGTATAATTCTTTAGGATGTTTCTATTAAAATTTTAAATGTCAATACACTTTGACCCAACAGATCGACTTCTATCCTACAGTAACACATCTATACGAGAGTGTATGCATAAGGATATTCAGTTTAGCATCATTTGTAACAGCATAAAAATGGGAACACCCTCGATATCCAGCACCTTTCCAGTGTATGGAAACTTTTTTGAAAAATGAAGCAAAACTATACACACATATGCGTTTGTATATGTCTACAATAAATCTGTTGGAAAAAATCCCACCGTTCATCCAACAGCAGCTGATCCTTGGGGAATGGAAAATAGGGGTGAGGGAGTGAATTTCCACTGTTTACCATCTTGCCAGAATGTATTACTTTTATTGTTTTCAGACAAAGAGTATCAGGGGAAGGCAGTGACCACTGCCTGGGCTCTTTGATGTGAGGAGGTACACAGGTGCCTCCCTCTCACACAGGCTTGCCCTCTCTGGCAGTGAACTCAGGCAGACCTCTCAGAGAGAGAAGAGCTGACAGGACCTTGAGCTTCAACCTGGGCTGAGAGCTGTTGCTGGAGCTTTTGACACCTTGGGAAAAAGACTTGATATTGCAAGAAGCGATGCCTTGGTACACCCATGTTCATAGCAGCACTGATCACAGGCCAAGACATTTGGGAAGCAACCCAAGTGTCCATCGATGGATGAATGGATGAACAAAATGTACCCATCCATACAACGCAGTATTATTCTGCCTTAAAAAGGAAGGAAATCCTGTCACATGCTACAACGGATGAACCTTGAAGACCTTACGCTACATGAAATAAGCCAGTCATAAAAAGACAAATACGGTATGATCCTACTTACATGAGGTCCCTAGAGTCGTCGAATTCCTAGAGACAGAAAGTAGAATGGTGGTTGCCAGGGGCTGTGGGAAAGGCAGGAATGGGGAGATACTTAATGGGGACAAAGCTTCAGTTCTGCAAGATGGAAAGAGCTCTAGAGGCCGGAGCCTCATAATGTGACTGCACTGAATGGTACTGAACTGTACACTTAAATGGTTGAAGTGGTAAATGTTATGTCATGTGCATTTTACGACAGATAAAAATAAAGAAGTGGTGGCGTGCATTCCCCTGGGGGTAGGCGGTCCTTGTACAGTAAGTTTCTGATCGAGTGAAGACAGAGCAAAGCCTCTCTTGTGGGTGGAGCAGCAGGGCAGGGGGGTTCTAAGAAGCTGACCGTCTCCCAGCGCCGTGTGCAGAAGGCTTTCTTCGGGCAGAATTGTTTTTCTGCACCTGAGGACACGGTTTCCTTCTAAATTAGGATTTAGATTGCACCGTCCTAGGAAATGACTGCTTGTTCTTGTGCGAGGTCTGAGCATGCTTGCTCCCGCTGCTGCCCACAGGAGAGAGGGTGAGAGGCGAGGCTGCCCAAAGAAAGATGGATTCAGCTTCTCTTCCTGTGCACAGAGGGCGCCAAGGGGCCCGGGACTGGCTGTGCTCAAATCACACACATGGTGAGATCTCAGAGCAAACAATCCAGATTTTGAGAAATGTACCAGTGTCCTAGAGTTACGCCATCTTTATTTTCTTTGTCAGTGAAAAAATTTCAAATGTACTCAAAAACAGAGCGATAAATATGAAGGACCTTCATATTCCCGTTTCCAGTTTCAACAGTTACCAAGATTTTGGCACATTTGTTACATCCATCCCTTTTTTATTTAAACTTTTTTTTTCATATGTCCATCACCCAGCTTCAGCAATGATCAAGATTTGAAACTTTATTTTCACTTGTCCCTTTTCTTTCTTTTTTTTTTTTTTTTGTTAAAGTATTTTAAAGTCAAGCCCTACACATTTTAGTATGCATTGCTGAAAATGCTGAGCATTTTTACATAATCCCAATGCCGTTAAAACCCCCGAACAAAACTGACAATGTATCCTTGGCATCTAACGCTTAGTCTGTAACAACATTTCCCTGGCTCCTCTGAAACAAAATTATTTTACAGCTGGTTTTCTTGACCCAAACTAGGTTCACATATTACATTAGGTGTTAAGTCTCCTAGGCCTCTTTTATCAACCAGTAGGGCCCACCCTCCCCTTCCTATCTCCCTGCCGCCACTGATTTGTTCAGAAACTGGGTTGGTTGGCTTATAGAATGTCCCACATTCTGGACGTGCCTCTTTGCTTCCTTGTAATGTCATTTCCCTTGTTCCTACCACCCTGTAAATAAAATTTAGTCCTTGAGGCTGGATGAGATTTGAGGTTGAAGGTACCTGGGCAACAATACCTCGGATGTGATGCTGTGGGCATGACCCTGCCACCCACTGGGAAGCACACAATGACTGGGGCTTCCATCGTCAGTGATGCTACAGTGAATCAGATGTGACGGCTTCATCTCTTCCATTATAAAGTTCCCCATCATCAGCTCATCTAATGCTTTCGTTAATGATTATTACCTGAATCGATTATTTCATTAGGAGTTACTACATGATGTTCTGACTCTATCATCCTTTTGCATTTCTTGGCTAGAATTTTTTTATAAGAAAAGAAATTTTCTTCATCAACTAAGGCGATTTCAATTCCCAGCAATACAGGTTGTACAGGAAAGATGGGATAAATGCTCACTCCTTTCCCTTTAAGTGCCAATTTTCTGAATAAAGACTTGGGGTTGTAATGGTACCTAATGAGGTTATTTGCTTTCTCTCACTTCTTCCAAACATCATTATAAATTCATGTTTTTATGTTAATATACACAATGTATTTTAATCGCTTGCATTTATTACCATTTTTAGATGCTCAGTTTATCTCATCTCTGACCAATGGGAGCACCTTCTTAATGGCCCCTGTGTCCTTCTGACACAACTCATTCGTCTCCCTTTCTTGCTTTCTGACACAACACGGTATCTTAGGCTCACCTGGGATGTTTCCTGCTACAGATCTGGGACCAGCCATCCCTGCCCTCCAGGTGCCCTGGCTCCTTCTGGTTGGGGATGGGAGTTACACATCACAAATCCCGTGTTGTTCGTTGTCTTTTGAGGGCCACCTGTTTGGACTGAGATTTCTCTCGAAGGAAGTGGTCCTTCCCTCAGACAAAACATCCTTGGAAGGTGTCATGAAGAAATCAGGATGGGGCCTTAGGATGGAATCAGACAGTAACAGCTCCTTCTCTTGGGGCCTTCAGATGAGAAAAGGTGCTCAATGAAACTCACTGTGGGGGAGATCGACTGGCCTACACAACATGCCCAAGCCAAGGGCCGGCATAGGAATTTTCTAAAGAGTCCCCCAAATGCATGGATGTCTGGAGAAAAGGTTGAACTTCTTGAAGGCATGTAGAATGGGGGATTAGACTACTGTAATGTAGCACAAAGGAAGAAGCTGTGACCTCACAGCCTGATGAAATCTGGGACATTTTAGTTCCTAATGTTTAAAAAAAGTTTGAGATGAGTTTTATTCCTGGTATATTTTTTTCTTTGCATGGGAGTAGGAACAAACATTCAGAAAAGTTATAAGAAGGTCTATTGGGATACCTCTTCAGAGAAAACCTCATAAACACGCGATGTTTTAGAGCGCTAAATAATGATGAACATTAACTGACCATTAGTAGATGCCAGGCACTGTGCTTAGGGCTCGCATGCAAACAGCTCATGTAGCCCTCACAGAGCAATGCGAAATAAGCCCTATTATCATCTTCATTTTGCAGATGAGGAAAATGAGGCTCAGAGATCGTACATCCTGCCATGCAAACATCAAACGAGGAAAAGATGGAGTGGGGTCCTGAACTCAGATCTGACTCAAAAGCTATGTCTTTACCACTGTGCTTTTATCTGTAAGGCCTACATAATTATAAGTTTGTGTTATAATCTGGATAAGGGATGTGGGTATATAAAAATATAAAAGAAATTCAAACCTACTTATGAAATTGCCCCACATTTTCAGAATTTGGAGCAAGAGCCTCTACTGTAGTGTTCTTTTTTTTCTAAGGTACATTTACAAACCAATGTACGAATAACTTTAAACTGACACAGTAGAAACCTTGGGCATAAGTCAACGTTAAAATAGTCAGCTTTATTATTCCTGTTTCTCTGTCTTCCTTGAACTTGGAGTTCCTGCCCAATCACCCCTCAGACCCAAGGCTCCCTCGGCTCAAACCCGACTGCCCTGTCCCATCGGTGCCACTTCACCTTTTCTCCTTCTCTCTGATTTCATGTCACTGTGTGTACTTGCTCTTGCTCATGACATTCTGCTCCATGTAATCATAACTGTTTACATCTGTCTTCCCCCAAATATCCCGCCCCCTTGCTGTGCCTCCCTCAGTTCACACCCGCAGCACCAGCAGTCTGCCTTGGGACTAGGTCTCCGTGACCACTGCCTCAAGTGACGCGGGAAGGGCCTCGCAGGAGTGGAACTCAGTGATGGTGGCTTCCTGGCAGAAGCGTTTTGTTGCTTCGTGCAGCTTGTCAGCCATGGGCCATGTGCAGGAGGAGGTCAACGAGATCAAAACTGTATGTCTGTCTCACTACTTATTTCAAAAGAAAAACCATGAAAAGCGATCATGAAAGAGCCTCTTACAGACTGTCAAGGCAACCATCTGTTTATTTTGGTTCCACCGTCCATGCCTCTCCTGTTTCCATGCATCTAAAATATGAGCTGCAGCTCCTGCACTGGATTTTAGCAAAGGGGATTGCCAGGAAAATATGCATAGCATTTACCAAACACAATCCATCTAGAGATTTTAATGAGGTGAGAATGGGCTGGAAAGGGAAAATATGAAACAGAAATTTTGAAACTGGAAGTAATTGATGGTTACGATCATTTGCATACAGACAATAGATGCTCTGAAACACCTTTGATGTAATAACCAGGATCTAGAATATTAAGGGTATTAAAAAAAAAGAAACAAATGACATATATACTATTCTGTTCTTAGATACTTGTCAAAAGAGCTGTCACTTTTCTGTAATACCCAAGTAGGAAGGCTGCTATTTAGGTATGACAGTCTTCTTTGTTTTTAATCTGTTAGTCTTTGACAGTACCTTTATTTTTTTCCTTTTAAGTCAGTGACTAGGATGACTGCAGGAGAGGTATCCTCCTTAAGTTTCTGCATTATATTCAGAAGAGCTGTCTACTCTTGTAAGAGACGTGAAATTCAAAATGACCTTTACTAGCTGGATAAATAGGCTGGACAAGACTGGATAGCTGATAAAATCAGATACAGAGATGGGCAACAGTTGGCAAAGCTGCAAAGTGCCTCTGTCTATTTGACATACATTAGATAAGAAGGATGGTCACTGTGGACCACAAGCTGAATATCAATCAGCAATGTGACTGACTGGCCATTATAAAGAAAGGGTGAAAGGACCTGGACACTGGAATGGTGTCTGTGACCAATCTAGGTGTCTATCCCAGGGCCCTAACCCTTCTTACTATTCCATGATGAAGCAGTAGCCTCTCCAAGAACAGACGGGATGACTGCAGGAATGGGAATGATGCGTAACTCACTGAACTCAGCATATGGCTTCTTACTTTTGTTAAGACTAGTCCCCAGCACCTCAGTTAGGTGAAGGTTTTCCCAGAAACCTCCACTCTTCCTTTGTAGCACCTCTCACCACGGCAATCCAACAGTTCTCTGACCTGTCTGCCTTCCTGTACAAGGTCACCAGCTCCGTGAGAGCCTCTAAGGACATGACAGCACCCTTATCACTCAGCACAGCACCAGGAACACAGTAAGCACCGGTACCTGTTGAATAAATACGTTAAGCGTTGAGCCGACTCATCCTAGTTAAAGTTGAAGAACTTCAAGACACAGAGACCTGCGAATAGGGAACAACGCAGCTGTTGCTCCAATGTTTGGTGGGGGGCGTTTACGACCCCTGCAGAACATTAATGCTCAGGCCCAACTGCATAGATATCGTCAAGCAAAGACAGAGAAACCGCTCTGACATCCGCCTGGACCTCTCTTTCGATTTGCAGCTCTGAAGAAGTACAAGACATTAAGGGTGCCACTGTGCGTTGCTCTCTTTACTGCCTAAGCGTGGGAGAAAGCTCACTCTCCCAACCGCCCTACTGTTTTCCTCTTTCCCTTTTTCCACTGATGAGAAGACCCTGGCCATTTATCTGTGTGGGTCTGTCGCTAAACGTTATCAGCAATGCTCACTCTAGATTGCCACACGGCCTCCAACCAACGGCTCCGTAGCTTCTACTCTACACCCTATGCCCAGATTCCCAAATATGCTACCACTTCAGGGAAGGAAATGGTAGGTGCCTCACAACTAGTGATTATACCTGATGTTTGCAAAAAGTCTGCGCTTGCAGTGAAGGTGACCACCATTCTTTGAAAATAATATAATGAACTCTAATCCTACATACAAGTCCAGCAGCAAATTCTGTCAGCTCTCCCTGAAAAACAGACCAAGAATCTGACCACCTCTTACACCTCTGCTATTGACTGAATTTTGAAATGGAAGAAAAAGACAGTGATCTCAAAAATGAAGATTAAATTACAAAGTGCTCAAAGCAAGATAAATTAAAATGAAAATTTAATAAAAGGCACTTTAACAGGCAGAAAAGCAAACAGGAAAATAAAAATGAGAAAAATAAATAATTTAAAAAGGGCCATGGAGAAAATATGGGAAATGAAAAACAGATAAAGAGGGATTAACACTCATATTATTAGACTCCTGAAGAGAAAAAACAAAATAATGGAACAGGTATGAAACTTAAAAAACATACTGTAGGACAGGAATAAAAATGCAGATGTAGAGAATGGACTTGGACTTGAGGACACAGGGAGGGGGAAGGGTAAGCTGAGACAAAGTGAGAGAGTGGCATGGACATATATACACTACCAAACATAAAATAGACAGCTAGTGGGAAGCAGCTGCATAGCACAGGGAGATCAGCTCGTGCTTTGTGACCAGCTAGAGGGGTGGGATAGGGAGGGTGGGAGGGAGACATAAGAGGGAAGAGATATGGGGATATATGTATACGTACAGCTGATTCACTTTGTTATAAAGCAGAAACAAACACAGCACTGTAAATCATTTATACTCCAATAAAGATGTTAAAAAAATACTGTAAGAAAGCTTTTCAGAGAATTAAATCTTCATTTTGAAAAGACCCACTGGGTACCTGGGAAAAGTAGCCCAGATTTAAACAACGTTAAGATGTTTAACTTCTACTAAGTCTGTTAGAATTTAGAGATTAGAAAAAAAAATCAAGATCTCTAGGCATAAAGATCACCTAATTACAAGGGCAGAAATGTTAGATATTCAAAGTAAGACAACAATGGAGCAGTATTTAAAGACGAACAAAGAACAACTTAATGAAAGAACATATAAAACAAGGACTTTCTAAAAAGTCAAGCTCTCCAAGTATCAAGGCTATAGAGAAAGTTTAAAACACAAGGACATAGGGAATTTTGTACCTATGAATCTTTCCGAAGGAATAGCCTAGAGTTTGTGTGTCATTCAACTGAGAGATGACTGGGAAATTTTCATCAAAAGGACTGACGTAAGGATTTACGCACAGAATTGTAGACCTAAGACAAAACCAAATGTGAGTACCAGGATGGAAGACTGATGTACAAATGCTTTTATGTCGTGACAACTAAAAAGAAATAATGCAACTAAAAAACTAGTACGAAAGAAAACTAGGAAGAGGAAAACTAGAAAATAGGAAGAGGATAAAGAAAGTAAGTTAAGCTCCTTGGCTGCTGTGAAGGCAACAGGTAGGAGTTAAAGGATACAATTAAAAACTGGCAAACTAGATGGTCAAAGGTTAGATAAGAAAACAGGGGACTGGGAACACTCAGAAAGGTGTAAGTGTAAAGGTAACCACTAAAATAAAAATAAAATATTCCTAAATTCCATTCTTTAACATGAAAGAGCAAAGAATTTACAGCTTTAGAAAAAGAAACACATCAACAGAACATAATAGATGTAATTATAAAACATTATGGTAGAGGCATCCAGAGCCGGCGTTTGCAGGCAGTTGGATAGAGCCAGGTCTTGGTCCTGAGATGAGGACCTCTGGGAGGCCTCACTCCGATTAATCTTCCCTGAGGTCTGAGGTTCCCTATTAGTCCAGCGGTTTGGACTCGGAGCTCCCGCCACAGGAGCTCAGGCCCAATGTCCGGCCTGGGAACCAAGATCCCGCAAACTGGTCACTGGGGGTTCCTCCTGTCCCCTTAGGTGTCCGTGGTCCCCCACTGGTGCTTGGTAGGGGCCCTAGCTGTGCGGAGACACGAATTCCGTGTCCTCCTAGTCTGCCATCTTGACTCCGCCCCCCCGGTAAATCTTGTTTGTTTAAAAATGTCCTTATTTTCTCCACATTTTGGGAGTAAGTTTTATTAACATGGAACGCCAGTTATTTCTTCCCAGAACTTTATTCCACTGTTTTCTCTCCATTCTTGGTGCTATGGAGTTACTCCCCAGTTTGTGTTGCTCCTTTTGTAGATACTCTTTTTTTTTTTTTTTTTTTGGTCCCTGTGATTGCTATAAAAATCTTCTGTTTGTTTTTTGTGTTCTGCAATTATACCACACAGTATGTGGGTGTGAACTGCTTTTTATTTATTTTGATTCATTGTTCTTTTTAAGTCTGAGGGTTCGTGTCATTTATTAAATCTGAAAAAAGTCTTGGTCATGATAGTTTTTAATGATGATTCTCCTAATTCTCTCTCTTCTTTCTTTCTGGAAGTCTCATTACATATGTCGGCCTATTTCATTCTTACCCCCACCACCCCATGTCTCTTAACCTTTGCTATTTTCCATTTCTTTGTCTTCGTCTTCCTGGGCTACACTCTGTAATTTCTTCAAATCTTCAATTTCATGAATTATCTCTTCTGTAGCTGAACCATAAAGTTTTAAATTTCAATTAATTATTTTTCAAGTTTGAGAATTTCTACTTGATTCTTTGGCGATTTTTTGACAGTCTTTGAGTCATACTTTGGATTGACTCTCTTCTAAAACCACATATTGCTTGTAGACCTTTTAATGATGGCCATTCTGACTGGTGTGAGGCGATATCGCATTGTAGTTTTGATTTGCATTTCTCTAATAATTAGCGAAGTTGAGCATCCTTTCATGTGCCTCTTGGCCATCTGTATGTCTTCTTTGGAAAAATATCTATTTAGGTCTTCTGCCCATTTTTTGATTGTTTGTTTTTTTGATATTGTGCTGCATGAGCTATTTGTAAATTTTGGAGATTAATCCCTCGTTGGTCTCATTGTTTGCAAATACTTTCTCCCATTCTGTGGGTTATCTTTTCATTTTGTTTATGGTTTCCTTTGCTGTGCAAAAGCCTTTGAGTTTGATTAGGTCCCATTTGTTTATTTTTGTTTTTATTTCCATTATTCTAGGAGGTGGATCCAAAAAGGATCTTGCTGTGATTTATGTCATAGAGTGTTCTGCCTATATTTTCCTCTAAGAGTTTCATAGTGTCTGGCCTTACATTTAGGTCTTTGATCTATTTTGAGTTGAGTTTTGTGTATGATGTTAAAGAATGTTCTAATTTCACTGTGTTACATGTAGCTGTCCAGTTTTCCCAGCACCAGAACGGCCATCATCAAAAAGTCTACAAACAATAAATGCTGGAGAGGGTATGGAGAAAAGGGAACCCTCCTACACTGTTGGTGGGAATGTAAGTTGGTACAGCCACTATGGAGAACAGTATGGAGGTTCCTTAAGAAACAAAAACAGAGTTAACATATGATCCAGCAATCCCACTCCTGGGCATATAACTGGAGAAAAACATGGTTTGAAAGGATACATGCACCCCAATGTTCATTGCAGCGCTGTTTACAATAGCCAAGACCTGGAAGCAACCTAAATGTCCATCAACAGATGAATGGATAAAGAAGATGTGGTACATATATACAATGGAATATTACTCAGCCATTAAAAGGAATGAAATAATGCCATTTGAAGCAGCAGGGATAGACCTGGAGATTATCATACTAAGTGAATTAAGTCAGACAGAGAAAGACAAATATATGATATCTCTTATATGTGAAATCTAAAAAAAAAATGATACAAATGAACTTATTTACAAAACAGAAACAGACTCACAGACTTAGAGAATGAACTTACGGTTACCAGTGGGGAAGGGGATAGATTGGGAGTTTGGGACTGACATGTACACACTGCTATATTTAAAACAGATAACCAACAAGGACCTACTGTATAGCACAGGGAACTCTGCTCTATACTCTGTAATAACCTAAATGGGAAAAGAATTTGAAAAAGAACAGATATGTGTATATCTATAACTAAATCACTCTGCTGTGCACCTGAAACTAACACAACATTGTCAATCAACTATACTCCAACACAAAATAAAAATTTTAAAATCCCACATATTACACACACTTTTTAAGCAGACTTTTTTTTTAAATTGGAGTAAAGTTGCTTTACAATGTTGTGTTAGTTTCTGCTGTACAATGAAGTGAATCAGCTATATGTATACCTATATCCCCTCCTTCTTGGACTTCCCTCTAGGCATACTTTTTTTTGAACACTGTTTATGATAAGTTTAATAATGAAATATTCTGTATGTGGTTCTGTTGTTTGTTGTTTTCTGCTGGCTCTAACATGGGACTTTTTGTGTGCATGTTTGTGATTTTTTAAAAAATTGTGTGCTCCTCTATTTGGAACTCTGTCTGAAGAATTCTTTGAGGCCTGGGTTGAGAATGCATTCCTCTCAGGAGATTTTTCTTTTATTCAGACCCAAGGTCATTTCAAATTTAATTCTTGGTTTTCAGTTTTTCAGATTAGGCAAAGGGTATCATGAGAGACACGTGGGCCGGCCAGTGTACATGTTATCAAGGGAAACTTTAAAATTTCTCTTTGCACCAGCATGATCTTTAAATTTCCTTTGAGAATATAAAACATCAAACTCACAGAGAAGTACAGGAATAGAACAGATACCTGCACATATATGATAACACAATCAAACAGGTGGGTTTTGTTCCATTTGTTCACTCTTTTTTTCTTTCTAATTCCTAATTGTTCCACGTTCTCTTTCTTTCTTGGAAAAAATTTGTATTAACAAAATATAACAATTACATTCAAAGAGATTAAAAACATGAGCAAATATTTTACTCTAATACATATTAAACAAAACTAGGTTAATTTATAAAGAGGAGTAGGGGTTTGAATCAGGGCTTGAAGGAAGCAGTAAGCATTTGGAAAAGCTGTTGAGAGAAACTGCAGACGACAAAAACAAATAAAAGGGTCGATAAAAAACAGCCCTGACAGGTCAACCGTGATCGGAGGCACAGATCAGCCATGGCTCATAACTAGGAGTTATCCACATTGCAGTGTCCTCGTAGGGCCGGAGTTCTGCTTGGTGGATCTGGCAGGAGGACAACAGTTAGGGAACCTGCAGGTAGAGCAGCTTACAGAAGTGCTGCTTAGATTTATTGTGCATACAGATCACCTGGGTATCTTGTTAAAATGCAGATTCTGATTCAGTGGGTCTGGGACGGGGCTGGAGACTAAACATTTCCCAAGTTCCCAGGCGTTGTTAATGCTGCTGGTCTAGGGACTCACCTTTCAGCCAAGGGGTCCTGGGTCATGGAGGGAATGGAGATAAGAAGGGTCCTGACACAGTGGAAGAAACAAGATGGCCCTAGCGATTGGAGGGAGGTCTTTGTGTGTTGAAGAAGAGGACTAGCAGGAGTCAGAGATGAGAGCTGGGCAGAGAAAGCAGACTGGTCAGAATGAGATACGCCAATTTAGGGTATAAAGTGGATCTGGCTGAAGGCAGAATCCAGGACCTATTCATGGAGCAGATAGCTGAAGTGGAATTGTAAAGGTATCAGGAGTTAAGACGGTCCAAGAATTTGAGGTTTCGTTGTTAGCTGTTGGTAAAACCTACAGTAATTGTGGAAGGAGTCGGGGTAGCAAAGATGGGGAGCCTGCCTGACGGTCTTTGATGAACGCGGCTTGATGGGGTGGTCATGAGAGCATTTGAGAAGTTGGTAGTTGAGCCTGGCACGGAGGGGTAGCAGGCAGACACAGCCTCAGACTAGGATGAAGTTTGAGGTTTGG
This sequence comes from Mesoplodon mirus, assembly GCF_964341445.2. NCBI lineage: Eukaryota > Metazoa > Chordata > Mammalia > Artiodactyla > Ziphiidae > Mesoplodon > Mesoplodon mirus. The sequence goes on along the minus strand of NC_138993.1, from coordinate 6,619,028 downwards.
GTGGGAAACACAAGAAATAGTTGGTATGTGCCCAGTTAAGAGCCTTCGTTAAGGCAAGGACATGGAGAGAACATTTTAGGTCAGTGTGGTTGTCCTAAAGCTCTTTACCTCTGGACAGGACAACGCTGGGGGCAATTTACGTCCTTGAGGCTCTTTGTGGACCAGGCATGACTGGACCTCACCCAGGCCACACCCTTGCTCACCTGCTTCCCTGTTCTTGTGCTGCTTCCCTACTGGCTTTTTCCTGAAGATACACCCTCAATACATCCCATGCACCTGAGTCTCTATCTCAGCTCTGCTTCTGGGGAGCCTGAGGTAAGGCAGGTAGTCCCAAGAAGTAGTGCTGGGAAGCAGACCCTAAGGATGGATTCTGGAGGTGAATCATCCACCAGCCCCTGGCAATGATGGGGCACGAGGAGTAGCGATGGTCCCTGGAATTCTACAGCACGTGTGCTGAACTGGGAAAGGATGCTCATGGGGAAGGAAACACTGGCTCGTGCGTTGTCTCTGGCTTTGTGAGATCTGAAGGGATACGGGGATTTGGGGGACCACAAAACTGGGTGGCTACTGCTGATGCTTTGATGCTTTGAAGAGAAAAGGACAGACTGGGGCAACGAAGCATCAATCGAAGCTAAGTATGAGAGCCAGAGGTCTCCATGGCAGCACATAAGGAACCCTTCATCCCCATCAACTAGGCTCAGGGTCTAATCTAAGAGTAGAGGCACGTCCTTTCAGAGAAGGAAGACTCTCAGCTCTGCTAAGTCTCCTACATCACAGGCAAAGCCCTGAGTGGGAAGGGGTAGGATCTCGACAGTCAGTGTGAAGATATCTGGGTAGATGCGCTCATATTTCCCTAAACGCTGCAGGCTGCGGAAGTGATTATCCCCGCTTTGTTGGTGAACAGAACCCCCCCACCCCTCCCAAATGAAGCGGGTGCCTTAGAGGACCACGCTTGTCCTCCTCAGGTCTGCCCCACCTCCACTGGTAGCGACCACACCAATAACTAGGGTCAGATCTCAGCAGGAGCCAACCAGAAAGTCCTGGGCCTGCAGAGGGAGGAGAGAAAGATGAAAAACCAAAGGACCCGCAGGAACTGGTTGAGGTTTCACGGCAGGAACAGGAGAACACACCTGGGAGTGGATCCCAAGGGTGCGGGTCGAGGGGAGGAGCAGAGTGTGAAGCTGGATGATGGGGAGACTGTTGATATGGCACTCTCCATGACAAGGATTTCATTCCCTGGCAAGGGTTTGGGCTCTGGCTCAGAGAAGCCTGGCAAAAGTGAGAGCCCACAAGAAATGAAGAAGGGACCTCAGAATTGCCACAGCAGCCCACGGAGGGAGGGACACAAAGCTGGAGAAGTGGGCAAGCTGGGAGACCGGAAGACCCACCAGCTGACTGTGATCCTCAGGAGGACCTTTTACTAAGGTGACAGGGGTTACACCGCTGCCACCAAGCAGCTCAGCAGAGGCTGTCCTCTGTAAGCCCCAGCCGATAGCAGGAGACGCTGTCACAAAACAGGGCTTTCCAGTAGCCATGGGAATAAGAGGATGCCAGGATGCCCCAGGCCATCTGGTAGCACTCAGCCATCAGCCAGACTCTGAGGACAGTGTGACGGCTGAGCTGCAAGACCTACAGAAGAGAACGCAGTGTCCTGGAGACAAGCCATATGGGCACCCAACAGGGCACCGCCTGACATACAACCAAAAGAAACCAGGAGTGGGCAAGCCAGAGACGGAGGTGAGTCACCCCAATGGAAAGCCAGGATGCCTTGTCCAGCTTCCAGACGGACATCAGTTCTCAGACACAAAACCCATTTACTGCAGAAGAAACTGGGTCCCCAAGACCCTGAAACACCATGACACACATATGTATAGTGATTCCTCTAGTCCTTCAGCAAAGGAACTTACGGTCTTGACTTGGCTAACTGTGTACTGTAGAAAGGGGAATATCCAGACCTTCTGAGGGATGTCAGATCCAGGGCCGTGGCAGACACTGGTACCCAGTGGCCTGGTGCAAAGCACTATCAGGCACCCCTGCTAGAAAAGGCGCACATGGGACCCAGGTAACTGATGGGAGTCCTAGACCAGGTTCAAGTCATGGTGTATCCATCAAGTCCATGGACCTCAGTGATTATTTCCTTAATTCCTAAATATACGATCAGAATAGACGTTCTTAGCAGAACCCTCACATTGGCTCCTTGACTTATGGAGTAAGAACTGTTGTAATAGGAAAGTCAAAGCAGCAGTCCATGAAACTGTCCCCTCCACCCCAGGTAAGACAGGACATTATAAGCACTACTGTATCCTAGAGGGCATGGCAGAGGTTAGTGCCGCTTCCAAAGGCTTAACAGATGCAGGGCTGGTGGTCCTCGTCATACCCCACTTAATTCACTAGCCTGGCCCCTAGGAAAACCCAGATGGATCATGGTAAGAGATACAGCTCCACCACAGACCTAACCCATCAGCTTCAACATGCCTCATGTGGTAGTACTTTCTAGAGCGGGTGAACACGGATCCTGTTGTGTGGTTTGTGGCTACTGAGTTGGCAAATGCATCCTCCGCCCCGATCAAAACAGAGGGTCTGAAGCAGCTAACGCCACAGGCGATGACCATTACTCATGGAAGCCTCGTCCCAGGGCTGGGTTAATTCTTCTGCTCTCTGTCACAGTAAAGTCTGAAAGGACTTAGGCCATCTGAACATTTGCAGAAGATCACACTGGTCCAGGACATTGTTGAAACTGTGTTAATCCAATTGGGTGAGCAAAGAATGACCAGTACTTTGAAGGTCTTGGTCAGAATCATGTGCTCCCGAAGGTAAGGGAACAACTCTTCAAAGATACAGGGGCCAGCATGTCGATAAAGTTTTTAGGAGTCCGGTAGTCTGTGGCAAGGGACAACATTTCCTCCAAAGTAAAGGACCAACTAGTGTACTTTGAACTTCCTGACACCAGGGGAGAAGCATGGCCTTGGAGGCTGCCGTGCATTGAGGGGGCAGCATATCCCTCTCTCGGAAACACTGCTGTGACCCATTCATCAGGTTTCAGCATGATCCTAGCAGCCCTGCCATTTCCCTACCCTGACTCCCTTACGGGTTTTCTTAGAGCACAATTCCCTGTAACTCATGTGCACCGAGATCCCTGTCTCAAACTCTGCTTCTAGGAAACTGAACCGAAGACAAGTTCATAAAAGGGATGAGGTAGTCATGGACGAGGGAGCAGGGCTGGCTTTTATGTGATGGCTAAGGAGTACAAGATGAAAACAAACCATAGTTAAGTGTGATCGGCCTCAAGCACCCTAACTGGATGTAGGTCCCAGACAGAGGCTGCCCCCTGGGCCTGGGTAAGGGCTGCCTCACGGTGAGTGAACAAGAACAGAAACCTTGGTCCACTCCCTTCTCACTGGCCTAGCATCTCCCCACGGTTCCCATGTCCCATTTCTCCAGACATATTTGGAGAAAATATTTTGACAAGAGGCGCTACAAGCAAGCCCCCCAAACCCACTAAGAACGTGGCTGACTTGGATTCCTTCTTTGGATTCCATGCAGGCATGATGGTAGCTACACAGGAAATCCTTCCTGAATTTCATTTTATTAAAAAAGTAAATCTGTACCAAGCACTGTGATAGTCGCAATCTTCATTCCTAACATTACATTTTTAAAGGTATGTTACAAATTGTATGGCACTGTGTAATAATTCTTTTCATGTCATTATTTCATTCAACAAATATGATTGATGGATCTAAAAATTATCATACTAAGTGAAGTAAGCCAGACAGAGAAAGATAAGTATCATATTATATCACTTATATGTGGAATGTAAAAAAAAAAAATACAAATGAACTTATTTCCAAAACAAAAAGAGATTCACAGACATAGAAAACAAACTTACGGTTACCAAAGGGGAGAAGGGGCTGGAGGGAGGGATAAATTAGTAGGTTGGGATTAACATATATATACTACTATATATAAAATAGATAACCAACAAGGACCTACTGTATAATAGCATAGGGAACTATACTCTATATTTTGTAATAAACTATAAGTGAAAAGAATCTGAAAAAGAATATATATATATAAAATATATACATAATATATATATTTTATATATACATAAAACTGAATTGCTATGCTGTACACTGAAACTAACATGATATTGTAAATCAACTATACTTCAATTAAAACATAAATTTAAATTTTTTTGATTTAAAAAAATTAAAAAAAAAACACAAATATGATTGAATGCTTACTATATACCAGGCATTATTCCAGGCTAAGCTAATAGTGACTCTGGGATTTTTTTCAACACATCATTTACCTATATAGATTCAAATGTCAGAGAACTGAAACATATAGACCAGGACTTATTACATACTCATTATAGGTTCCCTTTGTTTGTGTTTTCTGGTGTTTTGAGATGTGGTCCTCTTTCATTCTTTGGATTATAAGCTTCTAAGTGATGCAAACTATGTGACTGTTCTTTTAAAGAACCCTTCATCAATGTCTGGCAGTGTTCTCCCACAGCGGGTGACTGAGTGACATCCTCCCCACAGCTGAGCACAAGCCCACAAAAATACAAGTTCATTAGTCCACAAACAACTGTAATTAGTTTCAGGAAGCTTGGAAAGCAAGACCCCCAAACTGTGTCAGTGTAGGAGTCCTGGCTGGGTGTTGTTACTTCACTTCAACTCTGACAGCATGAGAGACAGACCAGGACTTTTTCTCCTTTTCTCAGTGTACTGCTAATGAATTTTGCAGGACAGCAATTTTAAAACAATCCAAAAGACATTATATTTTGGAAACATGACAAGGCAGTGTTCCCCCAACACAATGAATATATTAATGAATTCTGAGAAAAAGAGTTATATTCTGGTCTTTTTTTTTTAATCTGCATGCTATTTTATTTCCATTAGAAAAATATTATCTTTATAAAATTTGGTCAGTTTCTTCTCCTTTACCTCTACCATTCAAACTTAAATGCTTTAATTTTACTCAAGTAAAAGCAGAATCATGTATCTGACACGAGAACTAAATATTTCACACCATTAAATTAATAGGGTTTAATTGAATTAGGTGTGCTCTTCAGTATTTCTCAGGAATAGTAACTCATCTTTCCTACATGTTATTTCCCTTTACTTTTATTTTTCTGAGTAACTATGTAATGCGTGTCTCTTTCCCCACATCCAGTAATATGAGTGTTATAGAGGTGTAATTTATAACATCAGTAACTAGATTCATCATTAATCTTCAATTCACGTTCAATTCCCCTTATTATATGGTATTTCCAAAATAACTTCAGATATTTCAGTCAACCTTACACTTCCCAACAAAGATTGTAAAAATTAAGATGTTAATTTAAAAACAGTATTAAAATTCCAGACTAAATAACACTGGGCCCACTCAGAGCAATGCTGTCACAAGAGGTCCTTGGACAGCTACTGCTTCAGTCTCAACACTTTGCCCTCCTTTGGGCAAAGCAGCAACCTGAGCAGCTCTTGCAGGAAAACTACTCTGGAAATATTGCTTGTAGATGTCATTGACAGTATTGAAGTCATTTATGTCAGCCAGCAAAACAGTTGTTTCTACCACATTCGTGAAGTCACAGCCTGCTGCTTTCAGAATTTCACCCATGTTTGTGAGAGCTTGTTTAGTCTCTTCTGCCACCCCTCCTGGCACAAGCTGTCCACTTGCAGGATCCACGGCTAGCTGTCCTGAAATGTAAATGGTCCCGTCGACTAACACAGCCTGACCGTAGGGACCAATAGCCGCTGGGGCTTTCGCGGTGCTGATCACCTTTGTGATCAAAGGCGACATGGCTAATCCTTTTCCCTTGCCGCCCCTTGGAGACAACTACCCCGTATACTGCTCCTACTCGCGTCTCACGGGTGTGTTCTGGTCTTCTTAAAATTGCCATTTAAGCAAAACAAGTAGCATCCCCAGAAGGGTTTGTTAAGGGACAGTACAGCATAGCCTAGTGAACCGATGATAAATATGGATTTTAGGCATTCTAATTAATAATCTTGGCCCTGCCATGCATAAACGCTATGGATTTTCTTAATAAGGCAACACTCAGCCTGATTCTCTACGTGCCCTTGGAGCAAGGACACCCCACCTTTTCAGCGGCATCATTTGCAGTGCCTCTGCTCCCAGCCAACGCCTCTTGCAGTTCAAAACATCTTTCCAGGTTCAATGTCAATGCATCTTACAAACCCACTGTTTGTCCAAAGCATCAATTGATTTGACTCATAAGCCACTCTTGACCCTCTTGTACATCCCCCTCCTACAAATAATTTGGGCCTCATGCTTCCTTACTCTTCCTTCCTTCCAGCAGTTTCTCTTTATTAAAAAAAAAAAAAAGATTATTGTCAAAACAACCTTTGGTTTCTCCTTTCTGTCAGTAAAAGGAAACAATGATTGAAACAGCTGTGCCCAGGAGCACACAGCCATCCAGAATGTAACAGTGTCTATGAGATGTTAATAGCATAATTTACACATCATCACCGTTATGAGAAAAAGAAGGGATGGATAAATAAATGCAAATGGCACTTTGTGATGGCAGTTCCACTAGGACAGATGGCTGGGGGCAAGACAACAGCCTTGGGCAAGATATCTACAGTGAGACACAAAATATGAACCTGTCTTTTCAGTTCAGATGGAGACAAAAGTCGAAAACATGCCCATCAAAACTCATATACTAACAGAGTCAAACTCAAATTCTACTCAGAAGTGATAATCTGATATAAGTCATTCACAGACCATGTGTCATAGGGCATTTCCCTCATTTTTAGCCCAATTTGCAATGCCTGCAAAGGTGGCTTAATTATTTCTCAGTTTGAAGATAAAATTATGTGTAGTAGGAAAGTCAAAATTGACTTGATTATTGTAAGCTATGAATGTGGCTTTTAGCTGTCTTGATAGCTAGGAAGCCAAAATAAAGAATTAAATCCAAGCTCTGCGTGTGTAGACAGAAGCCGGACTTTGGATCCTAGAGAACCCAGTTTAGTCTGAGTATTCTTTCCGTTTGGGGAGATGGCAAAGGACTCTTCTGTTTAGAAAGCGCAGTGCGCTGCATTTTATCAAATGGCACCTCATGTACCCACAAAATGAATCAGGGAAACCGTAAAAGATAAAGAGAAGAGGACAAAGCCAGCCTTCCGCATCGCATCTTGATTCTTCCACTGTTGAGATCCGCAGCTCCCCAGGAGCCTGGCACCGGCGGACTGAATGCCAACCCTGGGCATACGCTGGGGTTGAGAGCAGGCCCGGGAGGTGCTGTAGCCCCCTCATCCTGGTTGCTGCCCAACCACGGGGTGATTTCCTGTAGGCTGGTAGAGCTGGGGACAACCCACCTTGGCTCTGGGGCAGGGGCTGTGCTGGGGCCTCAGAGCCACACAGCTGTGATTTCACAGGGCAGCACGACAAAGTTCTGAGCTCCAGCAAACGGTGCACGGGGTGAAAAGCTGCCACCACCGTATATGCGCTGTATTTCCTTCTTTTTTTAATTTTTTAAATTGAAGTATAGTTGATTTACAATGTTGTGTTAATTTCTGCTGTACAGCAAAGTGTATCAGTTATACATATACATATATCCACTCTTTTTTAGATTCTTTTCCATTGTGGTTTATCACAGGATATGGAATATAGTTCCCTGTGCTATACAGTAGGACCTTGTTGTTTATCCGTTCTATATCTCATAGTTTGCACCTGCTAATCCCAACCTCCCAGTCCGTCCCTCCCCCTCCCCCTTGGCAACCACAAGTCTGTTCTCTATGTCCATGAGTCTGTTTCTGTTTTGTAAATATGTTCATTTGTGTCATATCTTAGATTCCACATATAAGTGATACCATGTGGTATTTGTCTTTCTCTTTCTGACTTACTTCACTTAGTATGATAATCTCTAGTTGCATCCATGTTCCTGTAAATGGCATTATTTCATTCTTTTTTATGGCTGAGTAGTACTCCATTGTATATAGGTACCACATCTTCTTTTTCCATACATCCGTCGATGGACATTTAGGTTGTTTCCAAGCCTTGGCTATTATGAATAGTGCTGCTACGAACATAGGGGTTATGTGCTCTATTTCTAGGTGGAACAGGCTAACGGAGTTTCTAGTTTTTATAATGACAGCTGTAAATATCGCTAAGAGGATTTTTAAATGCTAACTGCCACTGATAGGATCTCAGTTCCTTAGATTGTGGAAGGTACCACATCAGTCTCAGCAAAATGGCATCACCGTCCACCCAGCTAAGCACCTGGAAGCCAAGCTCTCCCTAAACGCCTTTCCTAAGCACCCCATACCTCACAGCCAATCCTTCACCCACTCCTACTGGTTTACCTTTCCCTGTATGGGAAGATACAAGGAAAGGTTTGATCAGAAAGCTACAATAATCATGTCTTTCTCCCAGTGGGTGAGAACCTTTCTCCTCTTCTGGCAAACAAGAAAATGTCTCACTTCAGTTCACGTCCGGATGAGATGGTGGTGTAGGTGCTGGTGATTCTGTCACTGATTGACTTGACACATGGCCGCTCCATCCGTTCATCTGCCCCTAAGCTGGGGTGACAGGACAAACGGCCACCAGTGGAGGGAGGGCTCCAGTAATGCCAGGCAATAGGACACCTGCACTAAAGACTTCAGTGCTGGGGAACACCGGGGCCCCTGCCCAGTGTGGGTGTGATGAGGCAGGGGGTTAAAGGAATTCTCTAGCCCTCTTTTCTGATGGGAAGAGCAAGACCAGTCAAGAAAAGGCTTCTGGAAGGAAGCAACTGGGACCTTCTTGGCTGTGTCTGCCATCTCTACACTCCCTACCCCCTCTCTGCCTGGGCATTTGGGCAACAAGGGCGGGCAACTCAGTGGTCTGTGGGTGTGGGGTGCCCAGCACCCAGGGCTGCTCCAAGCATCGCTCCTCAGAGGACAGGGACAGGCTGAAAGAGTTACTCATGGCGCCACTGGGACAATGCAACCAGAAATGATCTGGTCAGACCATAAAAGAACATGTGCTGGGAGAGTATTTTGGTAGGATCACCCTGTATTTCTTACAAATGGTGACACATGTTCAGCCTGCCTTACGATACTCCTGATACTTTATCTCACGCTCACCCACTGGAGCCCGGACGTCAGGGTCACTCTTGTTCCCTGAGGGGCCCTGGGGGCCCAACAGCATGACTGGCACACCGGAGACCCAGAAGAAAAATGAAATGAATGGATGACTCTCACTGGGATTGGGATTAAAATCTGGTCCCAGCACTGGTGTTATAAAGTGATATGGTGGTTTCCCCTGATCGTATTTTGAAAACTGCAGGTAGATGTTTTCAGGTCACCAGTACTATGAGCAGCAGCTGCGGTGTGTTTTCAGCTGGGAATAACTGTCTCACGTGAGGTGGATTAAATTAAGGCAGTCTGGACACAGGAGTGGGGTGGGGACACTGCTGGCTGGGGCTGCCATGTCTGAATGATTTCCAGGCTGTGCTCGTGGCGGCACTGGCTGTCTGCAGTGTGTGGCCCGGAGTGATGCCGGCAGCTGTGGCTGCACAGGTCTCGTGTATCCAAGCTGCTGTCAGGACCAAAGATAAGAGAAACAAACCACACAGAATATGAGCCTCAGCGATCACGAGTAGCAGAGGCTCTTGTTTCAGTCCTGTTGCTCTCCAGGGGCCCAGACTGCTAAAGGATGTGGGAATTCAAAATGTAGTTTGGGCCGAGCCCTTCTCCTGGACTGTCTGGATTCCCACCCTACGTGCTGAAAGAACATCCAGAGCATGAACACACATGCTTCTGCATCTGAAGCTATTTTCTTCTGACAGAACATAACAGATCAGACCCTGGACTACAGAAAGCTGGTCTTTTTATTGAGTGGGAGCATAAATCCTGACTATATCAGAAATTTCGGATAATATCAAGAGTCCAGTGAACACAGGATCCCCACTGGACTTGGATAAGTAAATGGAATGAACCCATCATGACTTTGTTTCATTATAAAAAAGTCTCTTCCAACGGAAGAGAAGATTATCCTTTTGGCCGTGATATTTCCCCTTGCTGTCTTCCTCTCACAAAATATATTCATTCAAAGAGGATGTTTTATAAATACACACAGATATTTTTTTCTCCCTTTCTTTGGGGATTCTGCTGTGGTGCACTGAAAAAGGATAAATCAGCTTAAAAGAATTTTTCAAAACGCAATCCCACTCCAGGTTTAATTATAGACAATATAGGTCAACTTATTTTAAATAGGCCCCAAAGTGGTTGTCCGTGAACTACTTTGTATGTTTCACATGAGTCAGTTTCCCAATTACTGAAAAAAGTGGACAGTCAGAAGTTAGACAAATGCCTCCTCTCTGTAAGTAGCCTGTGGACGGGTTCCCTGGACAGTAATAAGCAGATGGAACTAGAAGATGCTGATTTTATGGTCACTGGGTCTCCTTTCCTAGCACATCAGGAGGGCGAGTCCACACCCTCGGCCGCCCTCTCCTATGCTCCCGTGTGTACACTTTCTGATGGGCTCTGAAATCACAGGGGCTGGTTCCCACCCCCAAAGGAGGTGAGGGGAGACGGCAGGCCTGGTGTGGCAGGAACACAAAGCCCAGAGCCTGCGAAGAGACATCCTCCCTGCCCCGACACATGTTTTTATTCAAATCAGAAGACATTCTTCCAGGTGAACCAAAATTCGAGAAGAGTCATTTACTCCGTTTCTGCCTTGGCTCTCCAGTGCAGGGCCCCCAGATTTGATTACAGGTCACCCCAGCTGCCCCCAATAGTTGATATTAGGAGTGGAAATAGACATCATTTCCTTGAGGCCCTCACATCTATTTTAAAATATCATTTTCACTAAGCTGGCTATTAGATACTGCCTAAAGCTTTGCATGAGGGTGGGAAAGAAACACATATATACACGCGCACGCGCACACACACTCAATTTTCATGTCATTTGAACTTGGGTTTGCCGTTTGCCATGACTGATCTGTCTTGTAACAAGACCAGAAGCCACTGAAATAGAAAGTCACAATTCCAAGAATACAAGTCTCATCTTCAAATACATCTCTGTGTTAAGCGGCTGGACGCCGTGACCCAATGGCTTGTGTATATGCTGCGATCTTCAGTCGGCCTCCCACCTCGCTCCCGCTGCCCCTGTCCCAGCACAGAACTGTGTTTATTCTCTCTTATCCTGCTCACGTCAGTGTATCACTATCTTCCCTCCCACCTGTCCCTCAGCCTGCCAGGTGTGTCCCGTGTGAGTATCAGTTTTTCCAGGAAGCCTCTGCACTCACTTCCAGCACACCCCGAGCCCTGCTCATCAGTCACGCACTGACTTATAAGTTCTCATTGTGTCACGTGGTCATCTGATCTCACAGATGAGGCCAACTCCGGAAGGAAAGGCACTGTGTTTTACACCAAAGAAGAATCTCTTTGGACCCAGACTGTGAAGGCCCCCAGGAGACGCTCTGCCACTGCCTCTTAAAAGTCAGACAACACGTACCAGCTACTGGCGTCAAGAACACCAGTCCTATTTAGCCTACTGGAGATCTTCAGTGGACATCTCAAAGGACCTCAAACTCTTCAGGTCTGAGAACTCAGTCCATGAACCTCCGTGGAGCCCATCCATCACATCTTCCATCTCAGTGAGTGGTACCCCATTCATGTGGTTCCCCAGCCAGAGACCTTGACCTCAGCCCTGGCGGCTACCTTTTCCTTACCCCTTCTCCCAACACATCACCACTCTTACCCGACTGACCTCCTAAACATCTCTCCCACCACCATGGACATCTCTCCATCTCCACATCCATCATGCTGGTCCAAGCCACCACCACCCACGCCCGTGTGGACCACAGCCTTAGCTTCCCATTTGGTCTCCCTGCCCGTCTGTTCTGGAAACGTGAGTCTGCTCAGATCACCCTCCACACAGGGTCTTCCTTTTGCTCCTCCGTAAGGAGCGGGCTCCCCATCACTGTTTAGGAGGCCCTGCAAGGTCGGGCCTGTCAACCAGCTCCCCAGCCTACGGCTCTATCGGCGCCCCCTCAATTATTTCAAGTAATTTCAAGGGGACACGCACGTCCCCTCCCCTCTGCAGTGATTTTCCACACAGGCACCTCTCCCCGCCACACCTGCTGCCATCGTGTCCCCTGACCTCTCCACCTCTTTCTTCCATCTCAGAGCCTGCACCCCGGAGCTCCCAGATGAGGTTGCACCCTCCAGTACCGTTCTTTCTATTTAAAAGACTTGCTCAGGGCTTCCCTGGTGGCGCAGTGGTTGAGAATCTGCCTGCCAATGCAGGGGACATGGGTTCGAGCCCTGGTCTGGGAAGATCCCACATGCCATGGAGCAACTGGGCCCGTGAGCCACAGCTACTGAGCCTGCGCATCTGGAGCCTGTGCTCTGCAACAAGAGAGACCGCGATAGTGAGAGGCCCACGTACCGCGATGAAGAGTGGCCCCCGCTCGCCGCAACTAGAGAAAGCCCTCGCACAGAAACGAAGACCCAACACAGCAAAAATAAATAAATAAATAATCTTAAAAAAAAAAAAAAAAAAAGACTTGCTCAATCCCTCCACCAAACTCCACGAGGGCACAGACCACGTCTGCTTTGCCCTCTGTTGTATTCCCAGTCCCGAGCACAGTTTCTGATCCAGAGCAGGCACTGGACTTGGGGATTATTTTCTGATTACACAGTCATCATCACCAAATGGTAGCATCTCCAAACCACTTTCGTGGACACTAGCTCGGTTCACCCTCAGAACGGTCTCCTTTTACAGATGAGGAAAGTGAAACAGACAGAGGGTCTGTGGACTTTCCAGACCACAGTGCTGACAAGGATTGGACTGGATCCGTTTTCTGATGCCGAGTTCTGTGCTTTCTCTACGTTGCGTTTTCTCACTTTAGTGTACTAAGTATGAATGTAGTGATGAAGTCTGAAGGACCTTGCCCTTGGGTCAGACTCCAGCCTGGCTCTGCGTCACTTGTGTGACTTCAGGCAAAGTGACCCTTCTCTCTAGGTCCCAACAGTGCCCACGCACAGGGCTGTGGAGAGAATTAAATGGGACAAGGGGTGGTGAGCCCCTGCCAAGGGCTTGGTACGCAGTAAGATACATAAATGTTAGCTGATAACAAGGAGGGATAAGCAGTCTTACTTCCAGTACCTCTACGTAATTCCCCTACGCTAGCAGGTTATTTTCTACGCTAAATGCCATAAGCACTACAGCTTCTGATTATATAGCATCAAACCCTTTTGCTTCGTTGTGTTAGGAATTTTAGCCCTTCTTTGCTTGCTACAGATGCAAACTTTCTCCTCACTCTGGCTAGTCTACTTTATATGTTCCGGAGCTTCCCCTCTCTTCCTCAACTCCGGGACCACCTGTATCTGGGCAGAAGCCCAGAAATCTGCCCCTTTAGGCCCCCAGCTATAGACTCCCGGGGCAGGAAGGATTCTAGCCAGCCACAGATTCTAATTTGGGTTGTTCTACCTCTTTCTTCCTTGGCTATGCCCAATCCTCCTAAAATCAGCGTAGATTTTCCTAGAAGGGAATGCAAAAGCAGGCGGTCACGGCTATTCCCAGGCAGGCATTTGCTCTGTGGCAGCCTAAGATGACCTGCTTCTGCTTTGCTGAGAAGAGTACTCTGTGCATCCATCTCGGGTGCATTCCTTCTTCTAGCAGAACAACTTAACTATTGCAAATAGAGGTTAATGACTGAGACTACCAACACGGGACGGCCCACTGGCTACGCCAAATCCACCCCACGGAGAAATGAGTGGGGTGGGGGAGGCCCCCTTTCTCCTGGGAACTCCCCACTTTAAACCCTGTTGTCTTTAAAGCAAGCGCTAATATGTGTTACTTGAAATAACAATACAAACTCATGGAGTACTGATGAGGTCATGGTCTGAGACTGTTCTCCAGGGTCAGCTGAGATTCACAGCTGCGCAATGTCAGGACTGAGGTTGGCCACTCTGATGCCAGCACGACTGTGTCCCCTAAGCCTCTCTATGTCCCCGGCTATGGGATAGGGGTATCCTGGGATCTGAACGACTGGTTACCCTTGTGTTTCTTCCTGTTGTGAGAGGCTTGTGAAACACCAGGGAAATAGGACAGGTTGAGAGTCAGATGCCTTCAAATCCTGGCTGTGCTGTGCAGCCTTTGTGACTTAGCCTCTCTGAGCTCCAGCGTTCCATTTGAAAAAAGAGACTGTCTCATGTATAGTCTCTGGGTGGTTGTTATAGCCCCGGGGGGCGTCATCTGGCGGCTAGAACATATTACCAGGTCAAAACACACGACTTCCACCATTCCTCTCTATTTTCAGTTATAACCATTCTTTAAAGGTATGTTATATATATGAACTTCAAAAATTCAAGTATTCCCAAGTATAGTTTTCTTCTTCTCTGACTGCCCGTAATCTCTACCTCAAGCCTCTGATTTTCCTCAGTTTGGGGAAAGGTAGTCTAGTTGCTTTTAGGTGAAAGTTAAATCGCATAATTTCTTAATTTAGATTGACAGAAATCAGCCACTTCCCAGTTCGAAACCCCCATCTCCTGGGTTTTCTTCTCTCCTATGCCACTCCGGCTTGATTCCAAGTGGGTCCTGGCGTGGGCAGGGGCGGGTGGCCTCTGTTTCTCCTTCCATCGTGCTCCTGGGCTGGCAGCCTTTGAGCCGTGACTCATCTGGAAGGATTCCGTGTGTCGCCTTCCACGTCACACCCACTGCTGTGTATAGCCATGCCTTAAGGGCTGTGATCCCTGGCTCCGTGCTCACAGCGTCCTCACGGTGGCCTCTGGTTGCCGTGTCCACGCCCGTCCCCTGTTCCACCCCGTGCTGGTGGTGTTCTCCATCCTCGGAAGCCCTCGGGAGTCTTATTCTGCGCTCCCCGCTCTCCAGCCGCCCCTGCTGTCACCCTCAATCCACTGCAGCTCGAGGGAGGTCAGGGAGGTCTGTCACCACCAGAAGTCCAAGTGAGACGAACAAAGCAAAGCTCCCCATCACCCCGGGATCCCCCAAATTATGGGGGTTCCCCTGGGTTTTAGTCTCTCCTCTTGGACTTCTCCTGAGGCAGGTGCATGCAGACTAAGATTGCATCTTGAGATTCTTCTGGAACACTCTTCCCCCTTCCCAGCTTGGATAATTTCCCTCTAATTGAGGAAGAATGGGAGGCTAGAGATTAACAGCTGCCCAGATTAACTGACCTTTTCAAATCTTCTGGCTCTCAAGGCTTTTCAGGGTGAAGCTGAGAATCTGAGTCCTTGTTGAACTACGAGGCTGTACTGTTTCGAGTGGTACCTCGTCAGAGGCCAACCACGTTAGAGGCTGGGCCAGAGCACATCGATGAATGCTTTGAAGATGACTCACCACAAACTGACACTTTACACACTGTCCTGCTATAGATGTAACTTATTCCCGTGAAGAAGTGAGAACCTGTCTCACCAAACACTAAATCTATTTGCCTTTCCTATAAGCTTCAAAAGAATAAGACCCGAAGGATAATGAGAAAATGACCATATGGATTTTGACTTTTTCTTTTCAAAAAAATTTACTTAAAAAATTAAAAAATAGTAACATTGGCTGTGTTGTGTGTGGGGGGGAGACTTTTTTGTGTACGGTTCTGTGAATTTAAAAACGTGTATACATTTATGTAACTACCACCACAAGCAGAACACAGAACAGCTGCACTACTCCAAAAATCTACCTTTGCACCCCCACATCCCTGAACCCTGGCAACTACTAATCTGTTCTCCATCACTATGGTTTTGCCTTTTGGAAAATATCATATACATAGGATCAAAGAGTATGCACATTCTCGAGGGTAGCTTCTTGAACTCAGCATAATGCCTTTGAGAATCATGCAAGGTGTTATGGGTATCAATAGCTCATTCCTCTTTGGTACCTGTGGGGTCTGTGGAGATTTCCCCTTTTTCATTCCTGACGCTGGTAGGTTTGTCTTTTTGTTTGTCAGACTTACAATAGGTTTATCAATTTTACCGTCTCAAAGAACCAGCTTTCAGTTTCATTGATTCTATTATTTTTCTGTTTTCAATTTCATTGATTTTTCCTCCTATCTTTATTATTTCCTTTCTTTTGCTTGCTTTGGGGTTATTTTTGTGCTATACTGTACCCTATAGATACATGCTACAAGCATACATTCTTTTTCTAGTGTCTTGAGGTAGAAGCTTAAATCATTGATTCAGACTTTTTGTCTTTTCTGAGTTTTTAATATTATAAATATCATCCTAGGCACTATGTTAGCCATGTTCCACCAATTTCTAAATGTTGTAACTTTATTTTCCTTCACTTTAAAGTATTTTCTAATTTCCCTTGAAACTTCTTTTTGACACACAGGTTATTTGGTAGTATGTTACTTAATTTCCAAATGTTTAAAGATTTTCCTGTTATCTTTCTCCTACTGATTTTTGTCTAATTTCATCAAGGTCAGACAACATATTTTGTATGATTCTAATTATTTTTAATTTGTTAATTTTATGATCCAGAATATAGTCTATCTTGGTGAATGTTCCATGTCCACCTGAAAAGAATGTGTATTCTGCTATTGTTGGGTACAGTATTTTATAAACATCTATCATTTCTCGTTGGTTAATGGTGCTATTCACTTCTATATCCTTGCTAATCTTCTGTCTGCTGCTTCTGTTTATTATTGAGAGACGAGGTGTTGAAATCTCCAAGAATAATTTAGATTTGTCTTTTTCTCCTTTCAGTTCTGTTTTTGCCTGGTGCATTTTAAATCTCATTGTTAGACGCAAACACATTTAGGATTGTTATATGTTCTTGGTAAACTAACCCGTTTACATTGTGTAATATCCCTCTCATCCCTGGTAATTTTCTCTGCTCTAAGGTCTACTTTGTCTGCTATCAACACAGCCACTCCTGCTTACTTTTGATTTACGGTTCCATGTTATAACCTTTTACTTTTAACCTACATCTTTCTGTATTTTAAGCAAGATTCTTGTTAACAGCAGATAGTTGGGTCTTTTTTTTATTATTATTCATGTTTCCATACATACCCTGACAATCTTGATCTTCTAACTGTTGTGTTTTGACCAAAGCTTGGCAAACGTTTTTTCTGTAAAGGACCAGATAATAAATATTGTGGACTTTGTGGCCTATATAGTCTGCTGTACTACTCATCCCTGCTGTTGCAGCGAGAAAGCAGCCACAGGCAGTACGTAAAGGAGTGCACGCCACCATGTTCCAACAAAACCTTCTTTACAAAAATAGATTTGGCCCATGAGTCACTGTTTGCTGATTTAAATCATTATATTATATTGAATGTAATTATTGATATGTTTGAATTTAGATCTACCATTTTATTGTTTTCTGTTTGCTCCCTCTGTTTTTGTTCTTCTGTTTCCCATTTCCTGACTGTTTTCAGTTTATTTGAACATTTTTTAGTATTATGTTTTAATTTGCTAATTACACTTTTGACCACATCTCTTTACATAATTTTTTAGTTGCTGGTTTGGGAGCTATAATATAAAAATTTAACATTTCACAGTCTAATTAAAATCAATATTTTACCACCACATGTGGAAAGTAGAAACCTCACTGTTAAAATGGGTCTCTCTGCAATCTCTCCTCTGTGTAGTAGTCTTAAGAATCACATCTACGTGCACTGAAAACTCCATCAGACAATGTTGTAATTTTGGCTTCCAGCTTTTAAGTATATTTTAAAGAGCTCAATCGGAAAAGAACAGTCTATTATATACCCAGATATTTACTATTTCTGTTGCTCTTCATTCCTGTTGTTCCAAGTTTCCTTATGGTATCATTTCCCATCTGTCTGGAGAACTTCCTTTAACAGTTCTTTTAGAACAGGTCTGCAGACAAAGGATGCTTTTAGTTTCCTTTCATCTGAGAACGTCTTTACTTCACCTTCAATTCCAAAGGATGTTTCCACTGGATATAGAATTCTAAGTTGGTGGTTCTTTCTCCCAGCACTTTGAAAATGTTCTACTGTCCTCTGCCCTCCATGGTTTATGGTAAGAAATCTGTAGTCATTTGAATTGTTTCTTACAGGTAATGTGTAATTTCTCTCTGACTGCTTTCACAATTTTTTCTTTGTTTTTAGTCTTCAGCAGTTTGATTATAGTGTATCTGGATGTGGATTTCTTTGGGCTTATCCTGTTTGAGGGCTACTGAGATTCTTGAATCTGTAAGTTTATACTGTTCACCAAATTTGGCAAGTTTCTAGTCATTATTTCTTCAAATGTTTTTTTCTGTAAACACTCTTTCTCCCTTTTTTTCCCCCTGGGACTCCTATGGCAGAAATATCAGACCTTTTTATTTTCTCTCTCAGGTTCCCAAGACTCTCTTCTTCTTTTTGTAAAAAAATCTATTTTCTTTCAGATTTGACAGTTTCTATAGACCCATCTTCAACTTCACTGACTCTTCGTCATCTCCATTCAGCGAATTTCAGTTTTTTGGCTATTATATTTTTTACTTCTAAAACGTCCATTTGAGTTTTTATATCTATTTCTTTTTTTTCTTTTGCAGTATGCGGGCCTCTCACTGTTGTGGCCTCTCCCGTTGCAGAGCACAGGCTCCGGACATGCAGGCTCAGCGGCCATGGCTCACGGGCCCAGCCGCTCCGCGGCACGTGGGATCTTCCCAGACCGGGGCATGAACCCATGTCCCCTGCATCGGCAGGTGGACTCTCAACCACGCCACCAGGGAAGCACTCTTCTCTTCTTTGATAAGACTTTCTATCTTTCCATTCATTTCTTTTTACAGGGATTTTTTTTAAATTCATTTATTTATTTATTTTTGGCTGCATTGGATCTTCGTTGCTGCGCATGGGCTTCCTCTAGTTGCAGCAAGCAGGGGCTACTCTTTGTTGCTGTGCGTGAGCTTCTTGTTGCGGTGGCTTCTCTTGTTGTGGAGCACGGGCTCTAGGCATGCAGGTTTCAGTAGTTGTGGAGCGTGGGCTTCAGTAGTTGTGGTGTGTGGGCTTAGTTGCTCTGCGGCACGTGGGATCTTCCCAGACCAGGGATCAAACCCGCGTCCCCTGTACTGGCAGGCGGATTCTTAACCACTGCTCCAGCAGGGAAGTCCCTCTTTCCATTCATTTTAAGAGTACTTGGCCTTACTTCTTGGAGCATTTAAAAAACAGCTGCATTTAATGTCTTCATCAAATAAATCCAACAGCTGTGTCATTCTGAATTTACTGTCTGTTGGTTGACTTTTCCCATACAAGTTGAGATTTCCCTGTTCTTTGTATGCTAAGTAATTTTAGATTGTGTCCTGGGCATTTTGAATATGACATTATGTGACACTGGGTCTTGTTTAAATCTTATGTAGAATTGATAGCAGGCGACCGATCAGGTAGAGTTCAGGCTATGGTTCCATGCAGCCTTCTATGGGTTGTGCTTCTGGCATCAATTCAGTTTTCAAAGCCTTTCAAGTGCTGTTAGGATCTGCCCCACACATGCACCTAACAATGGCCAGTCTGGCCTTGGGTGGTGGCCTCTCCTGTTCTTCAGTTCTTAGCGTCCACATATGCTGTGGGTGAGAGTCACACACATGGAGCTCAGGGGTGAGCCCAGGGGCACATAAACAATTTTAAGGGGTCACTTTCCCAAGTTCCCCCCTCTCCCTAATCTCCACCATCTGTTCCAGTTCCCTGGGGCTCCTCTTTCTAGTCCTCCAGCCAGAAAGCTGGGACATTAGTTGCTCCACTCTGCTGTGCACTTCTCACAGCTGTGCTCACGTCTGTGGCTACATTGCAAAAAAACCCCAGAGAATAAAAGCAGTGGGGTTTGCCTCACCCTCTTGGGACACAGCTCCTTCCAGCAGAGAGGAACGTTCCCCTCTCTCGCGGTTTGCAGGTTGCTCCTGCCACCACTGCTGCTGTCATGACCACACGGGTGCTTGTGGCTTGGGGTATGAGAAAATGGAGAAAAGAAACGAGATTTACTTAGCTCCCTCTGAGTGCTAGGAGTTCCCTTTCCCACTCCTGTAGCCAGAAACAGAGGGCTTCTCCTGGAGACCCCTCTGCCCACATCCAAGTGTCCATTTCCAGGTTTCAAGCTGCACTGAATTCAGGCTGAGCAATACTGGAGAGAAACCCTTGTAAATTCGCCATCAGTTCTGCGATGCTTCAAATTCTGGTCTTCTTCCCAGTCTGCCTGCGACATATTACTTTTTAGCATTCTCAAGTAGCTACTCCATGCATTCTGGGCTGGCTGTACAGCTGCATTTGGTGGGAGAGACAACATGGAGTGTACTTCCTTCATTTCACCCGGAACCAGGAATCAGCTGGCATCTCGGGGATCACCTGCTCAGTCTGTGTGTTGGGTCTTCACATCAGAAATGGTCATTCTGAGGAGGTGCTCATTGCCAAGAGCAAACATTAAGGTCTGAAAAAGAGAAAAACCTATCCACGGAGAAGAAAACATTCTGAATATCTCAGGTCTGAAAAATTGCTCAGGCCGTTACTTTTGGTGGGAAGCACAGCATCAGGTGTTTCTTGCTCAGCAGCCACCTGAATGTGTTTCATGGCTTGTCCTGGGCACAGGGGGCCGTCTTCCATGGATGGGCATTTGTCCCCAGGAGTGGGGCAGAGGTCTGAGCTCCTGGCCAACCTCACAGAGCTACACTGGTTACCTGGGGTTTGATCATTTAGGGCAATAAAAACCCAATAAGATACTAGTCCTCCTTCACACATGGCATCAAATTATTGAATGGAGAGCGTGGCTTTCCACTGCAGCCACTGAACACTGTTCCCCATTGGCTGTCACCAAAGTGTGACATCTCAGCATAAGGTCAAGATGCTATTTTGCACAGAGATTTTGATCTGCTCGTGCTGCTAGACTGACACAGGGATAAGGATCAAAGCAGAAACACCCTCACTGCTGCCTGAGAGAAGGTCATGTGTTAATACCCTGGTGGCCTTTTGGGGAACTGTCACTTTCCATGCAGCCCTGGTCAGAGGTAAGGGCTGCAAGAAATGTTCCACGTGGCTTCATCCAGCTACAGAGCTGATGGTGAAACTCCCCTCTTCATCATCCTGACCGCCGAAAATCAGTTTCATGCCTTTGTCAATAAAATATCACAGTCAGAAGAGTGAAAGGAACACTAGAGCTGGAGGTACGCAGCCTGCGTGATGTGTTGATTCTGCTGCTTACTGGCCGCCAGACCTCAGGCCAGGAACAACTTCTCTTCTTCTGTCTCTTATCTGGAAAATGTGGGTACTAAGAGCTCTTCTGTGTGTTTTTTGGCCGTGCTGAGAGGATCAAATGAGGCGCTTTGCAACTAGTAGGTGGGATATTTGACTGGGATTTTCTTGAAGGAACACCTTCAAGAAAATATTATTTATTTTATTATTCTGAGATTAGCAGGTGCTTGTTAAATAGTTGATGAATGAAATAATAAGCAAAATATTATTGATCAAAGCAACCTGAGTTATCTACAAAATGGGCATCAAAGCACCTGCCCCAAAAGTTTAATGTGAGCGTTAAATGAGATAATGTACATAAAAAAATATAAAGGTCAGAGCAGTGCCCAGGACACATCAGGCATTTACAACTATTTTTCCCCCAAATCCTGGAGATTTTTCAGTAGATCTGTGAGATTAAAGCAACAAGGTTCTCAGGCCTGAAACAACTGAGCATTACCTGAATGTGAAGTCACTGGATCCAAACGGAGTCAGCCTAAAATATCAATAACTACCTTCATGCTTTTATGTCTTTTGGAGAACTGACCCCTTTATACATAATGCAGTGTCCTCTTTATCTCTGATGATCTGTTTTGTTCCAAAGTCTGCTTTGTCTGAAATTAATATCGCTACTCCAACTTTTTTGGATTAGAGTTACCATGGTATATCTTTCTCCATCCCTTTACTTTTGTGAGCATCTTTATATGTATTTATTTTTCTTTTATTTTTTTTAATTGGAGTATAGTTGATTTACAATGTTGTGCTAGTTTCAGGTATGCAGGAGAGTCTTTATATTTAAATCGGGTTTCTTGTGCACAATGTATAGTTGGGTTAAAAAAAATCCTTTCTATCTCTGTCTTTTAATTAGTGTGTTTAGACCACGCACATTTAATGTGATTATTATTCTAGTTGGATTAATATCTTTGTAACTTTTCTAATCATTGCATTTATTCTTCGCTTCTTTTTTCCCCTCTTCTTTGGCCTCCTTTATGCCTGTAAAATAGATATAGAATTCTGGCCCTGCATTTCTTTCAAACTGAAAAAATAATGGGGAAATACTATTGCAGAAAAGTTTGAGAAATGATATCACTTCCTATTTATTTTGTCAGCACAGTTCTCACGTTGTCTCTGTTTTCAAGAGTACTGCCATGTCATAGAGTCTCAGTACATTTGAATTTTAAATGTTTCCTCCTCTGTTCCTGGTAAAGCAGATGTCATGGGCCTTCACGCTCTCCAGGGACTGAATTACATTTATAGATTGTTTGTCTCTCAGGTTTGTGCAATATATAATTGCTTTTATGAATTATCTCATAGGGAAGTTGCTTGCAGTGTGTGACACCAATCTTATTCTCGCTCAGTACTTTGATTGTCAGGAATAAAATGAAAAATGAAAGCAGTTGTGTGATTTTAATATCAAACCTAATTTCAATTACGTCTGTGGAACAGGCAGGTCTGCAGTTCGCACTTTAGTGAACAAGGGGCGGAGAGTGGCACCTGCTTTTTGTAAAACGCCCTGGAATTTAAGGTAATATTTGGCAAGCACTCTTCTGGGGGCACAGATGTCATTTCCAGCCAATGCCCTGTAGATGTCACCATTGCCACGTCTCACAGGGGAACGTTCACCACGGGCTGACAGAGGCCAAACTTGCTAAACCATCTGGCTGTCGAGGAACCAGGAGAATCTGGTCGTCCTGACCTGTTCACAGATACTCCTGTGAGGGTGCCAAGCTCTGGGATATTTCCTCATTCGGTGTCATTTTCATCCACTGTCTGGTACCTGGCATTACAAATCACTCCAACCTACAGAAACTCTTCCCTCCTTTGGCTTCTTTGAGGCGGGACTTCTCCTGTTTTCAACAACCTTTCTCACCATCTCCCACGTTTCCTTTCTTTCCTGCTCCTCCTCCTCGGGCTGAGGGGCTGTCCTGTGTCCGCCTTCCTCTTCTGTACACGTGCTCTTGTCAATCTCATCCCTCTACAATGTCACTTCTATACAAATGTCTCCCAAGTCTACTTTTCTACCGCTTCCTTCTTCCTCCCCTGACATCTAAACCCATGTTTAACTCCCTAACGGAGCTCCCAGCATCTTGGAAACCAACAAAGGGGAGCCACAGCAGGTAGGCAGGGATGCTGCATGTGGGACAGCAGGAACCCATAAGCTGAGCTAATTTAAGAGAAGCAGAAATTCAGAGCCACAAGTAACTATACAAAATAAGCTCATCCCACCTGAAATCCCTGAGAGGATGGGAGATAGGGAGGATACTCCTGGACTGTGGGATGGGATTCTCAACAGTCTCTCCTGGATCCCACAGGCACAGGTGATGTCTGAATAAAAGTTGATTTGGGGAGGACAGACGTCCACCCCTACAAGCCCGTTGGTCCTGGACCTTGAGGGTTCACGGATGCACAAGGTATGCAGTTTCAGAGAAAGTAGTTAAAAAGAGAGCCTGTGGCCTCTTTAAGTATTTCTGAACTATAAACACACAAATCCTAAGTGAGCTTAACATTCCCTAGTTTTGTGACTCCTGTTTGAGAGCTGCTGGGGCGGGGATGGGGAAGGTTTACCGCTTATCACCCGGAGCCTCCTGGACCTGTTACACCCTAATGAGCCCCCTAACTGGCTCACAGCCCGGGTGCTGGGGTCCTGTATCTGCCCTCTGCTTTGCATCAGACCCTCCTCCCCACTCCTCTCACCCCTTGCCTGGATTATTATTACTACCAGCAGAGCTTCCCAAGTGTTTTCTCTGCCTGGAGTTCTCTTTCTACCATCCAGCTCATACCTCGTACCATATTAATCCTCCTGAAATGCAGCCTCAGACACTTCAGTACTCTGTGAAAAACCCTCAGTGCCCCCTGACTGTCTCATACTGAGCCTCTCTTTACTTTGCTTTTTTTTTTCAATTGGGGTATAGCTGTTTTACAATGTTGTGTTAGTTTCTACTGTACAGCGAAGTGGAGTTCCCTGCGCTATACAGCAGGTTCTTATTAATTATGTATTTTATACATATTAGTGTATATAGGTCAATCCCAATCTCCCAATTCACCCCACTTCCCACCCCACCCCCTTTACTGTGCTATTTAAGTCCCCAAACCCTTCCACCTCATTTCTGGTACTGACACTCCAAGTTTTAGGCAAATCAGACTCTTCACTCCCTGCAAAACCAGCCTGCCTTGTCCCAGGTCTGTGCTGCCCGCCATCCGTGCTGGTTCCCTCCACCTCTGCCTCCAGAAACCTTATTTACTCTCAAGGGCCAGTCCACGAGCATCCGTCCTCTCTGCATGGATAAGGTACACACTGATGTGTCTTTGGAGTCAAGAGATAATCCCAACAGTGCGTGTGTAGTAAAGAGGAGGCTCTCCGTGTAACTCACTCAGGCAGTGAAGGTCCTTGCACAAACGGACCACACTCCCGGTCCTCCCCCAGATGGAAGGCATAGCACAAGTCACCGCTTCACCTGCACCTTCCAGAAACAGATGACCAAATCGGGGAAGGGGAGGGCTTGGCCTCATTAGACAGCAAGTCCACAGCTCTCTCTCCCTGTCTCTTTGCACTGGCAGTATCCCTGAGAAGTTATAGAAGGTAATAATATCCTTAGAAATTCACTCCTGTTTTAAACGTCCCACAGAAGTTTGTTACTTGAAAGTGATTTTTCCCAAAGAGGAAACTCTAACGTGTTTTCTGAACGGTGATGGTCACACAGCAGATACGCTTAAAGTGGCTAAGCCAAGGAACAAGCATACGCTGAGCTGAGCATTTCCCGGCATTTCAATTACAGCATTGCCTCACAGAGTTTCAGGAAACGGAATTAAATCCCAGGCCCTGGAGCACGAGTGCCCCTGCACTCTCGTCTTGGCCCTGAAGCTGGACCTTCAGTCACACCATTTTATAGAAAAACTTGAGGTCTAGGAAGTTAACAAACTCATCATCTCAAAGAGGTGTTGGAATTGAGGCAACCATACCTCCTATCTCCTTAGGCAGTAATTACTTTTTTAAAGTTATCATTCCCTCCACTTCTTCTTACTTGGAGGGGACTTATAGCATTTAATTTATTTTAAAATAACTTTCCAGTGACATTTAAGTAGAGACTTGGGTATCTGTTAGAGGGCCTGGGTCCACACAGGCTGGGGGGTGTGGCCTCAGTGTGCCACTCCCACTGCCCTCTGGTGCCTCCCTGGCCTGGGGGAAAGGGACACCCAGTTCTGCATCTCAGAGTATGTCCAAGGCATGCACTTTCACTACAGACCACTTTGAGCCAAGTGCAGACCTCCTTCTGAGACGAGCAGATGAAACTCATCTTTCTTCGCCCATATGTCCATCTGTATTCAAAAGGAGCATCATTTAATCAAAAAAAGAAACCATTTATGACAAAGCATAAGAGAAATGAACTGAATTGGGGCAATTAGTCTCTACCTTAGTCGAGTATCTATTCTTATCACCTTATTATGAAATTTACATTATCAGCAATGAATTTGGGTCTTATCAGGCCCCAGTCTTGGGGATCTTCCATAAAAGCTGAGAAGACTTCACAATTCAGAGTTTTACTTTCTACCTACCATGATGGCTTCCATAACTGACACCCCAGGCCAGGGATTCTTATTACTTCAAAGAGCTGCTTGGCATAGCTGGGGTGGGGAGGGGGTGTTCTATCCCTTGATATTGGGAATATTTTGATATTTGGGGGTTACGCTAAGCACTTCCTTAAGCTCAAGTCCTAAGGGTAAGAGCTAACACTCATGGTCCTCCCAGCAAAGGACTGTGGTCACATTGACTTTTGGGACACAAAAGTTCTTTTAGAACAACAATCGCTGGAATAGCCAATTTACTATTTCATCAACATTCCCATCAGGTCACATGCTGAACTGTCAGAAATGCCAACCTAGGTGCTCACTTTTTCTCTAAGGCTTTAGTTATTCAAGGTGAAATTAAGGAAGAAAAAAGATAATCACAGGGCACTGTTTATAAGGGGGAGAAGCACAAAATACTATATTTAAATGGACATTTTTAGGATTTAGGGAGCAACAAAGAGCGTACAGTTTTCAGGTTTGGTTTTTTTTTGTTTTTGTTTTTGGCTGCATTGGGTCTTTGTAACCATGTGCAGGCTCTCTCTAGTTGTGGCGAGCGGGGGCTACACTTCGTTGTGGTGTGCAGGCGTCTCATTGCAGTGGCCTCTCTTGTTGCGGAGCACAGTCTCTAGGCGCGCAGGCTTCAACAGTTGTGGTTCATAGGCTCTAGAGCGCAGGCTCAGTAGTTGTGGCACACGGGCTTAGTTGCTCCGCAGCATGTGGGATCTTCCCGGACCAGGGCTCGAACCCGTGTCCCCTGCATTGGCAGGTGGATTCTTAACCACTGCGCCACCAGGAAAGCCCCTCGGTTTTCAGTTTTGATCACATGTAACCACTGCCCTGAAGCTCCCGTCGGTGGGAAAGTGTCCTGACACATGAACTCCCTTGGCAGCTGGATACAACAGCTTCTCTACTGCTTTGGGGCCCTAGGGCAGACTTTCATCCTGATGATCCATGCGAATGTATCAAATGGCAAAAGCAAGCAAGCATGCATTTATTTTCCAAAAGGATTCTACACAGCCTGCTCGGATGGAAGCAGCCAGCTATGGAGCAGGGAAGGTGAATCTGGGCCACCTTCACCAAGAGGAGCTGCCGTCTGTTATAGAGGAACCCTCGCACTTCCAAAAACAGTTCCGAGTCCCTGGATCTCCATCTGCAAATCATTAACTAATCTACCCTGGGCTTCAAGATAGGGAGGGGCCACCACTCTGCAGACAACCAGGTTGGACTGTCCTCTGCCCGTACACATGCTCCCCCTCCTCTTTACTCACAATAATCCCACCCAGCTCCCCGTCCCGGCCCCTGCCAGTCTCCTTCCCAGGGCGTCCCTTCTCACTCACAGTGCTGGGCTTCTACCAGAACATACACCATTTTTGTTTGTGGCTTCAGGTTGACTATTACCTTAGACCATTTTCTCTTAGCATCCTCTACATGTGTTTAACTTTTAGATTATTGTTTCACATTTTGTTCTTCCCTGTTATGTTCTTCCCCCTTAACTACATCAAAACCTTGAAGGCTGGGTGGAGAGAGAGAGAAAGGACCACAATATTGTGGGAAAAATATGGGGTGGATACGGGCTGACCTGCATTTGTATCGTGGCTCCATCGCTTTCTAATTCTGTTGTCTTTGGAAGGCTACATAACCTCCCTGAGCCTCAGTCTCCTCGACTGTCACATGAGAATAATGTCCACACCAGGGTGGGTTAAAATACTATATTAAAGTGTCTAGGACATAGGAGATGGTCAGTAAACAGGAGCGATATTGTTATTAAGGTGCTTTGCCTCCTACTGTTTTGAACCCTCCACAGAACCTTTCATATGGTCGGGGCAGGGTTGATAAAAATCTACTAACATAAGTGAATTAAAGATGAAAAGTTAAGAATATGAACTATATTTAAAAATATGTATCCCTAACTAACAACAAAGACATAGATAAAATGGGACTTCCCTGGTGGCACAGTGGTTAAGACTCCATGCTCCCAGGGCAGTGGGCCCAGGTCTGATCCCTGGTCAGGGAACTAGATCCCACATGCATGCCACAACTAAGAGTTCACATGCCACAACTAAGGAGCTGGCAAGCCGCAACTAAAGAGCTGGCGAGACGCAACTAAGGAGCCTGCCTGCCGCAACTGAGATCCAGCACAACCAAATAAAATAAATAAGTAAATATTTTTTAAAAACATAGATAAAGTGAATACGGAAACATGTCATTAAGTATTAAACCTAAATGATGAGCATTTGGGTGTTATTCTTTCCACACTTCTCCACACTTATTCAATATATTTTTGTGATAAAAAGTCAAAGAGTAAAAGAAAAAAATATACATTCATATACATACACTTTAGGGAGAAGGAGGCTGATGCATTATTAATTTTGATTATGCTTAGAAAGTACACAAATGCTTGACATAAATTTTCATGCTTTGTAGGCCTAAACTATTTCATAATAACTAAAAAATAGTTAAAAACCATCGTCTATCACATTCATAAAGTTAATGATAAAAATGATACAAACCAATATGAAAAAATATCAAACAAATATAATAAATCTGATTAAAACTAAAACGAAAATAAACACACCCTCAGATGTAACCTGTGTGAAACTTGATGCTACAGGATGAGGCACACCACTTAATACAGGACCATCTCCTGGATTAGCCGCCAGGGGCTGCTAAAGAGTAGCGTTCCCGGGAACCAGGCAGCAAAAGATAAAAGTCTTTCAACTTGACCCTGAGAAGTGAGAGTCCCTGAGAATCACACTTAGTACAGCCGCCCCAGAGGTCTGGGACCACAGATTTCAGCAGAGCTGTCTGGCCCGTGGTGAGGACCGTGCCTTGTTAGGGGGAATAGAGCTGCCTGGGAACGAGCACAAGTGTGAGGTAGGTGTTGGCACCTAAATGTGGCATCTTAGCATCCCTGGACGCTGGGCTCAGGCTGTACCACAGTTGACAACTTTCACAGCCGCTCTGCCAGGAGCTGTGAAACATGGCGCAGAAATGAAAGATCCCTATCCAGGCTCCTAATTCCTTTTTCTAGTGCCTTCCCACACCTAATAGCATCAGCACAGCATATATAGCGGCAGCAGCTGAAAGCTGGACTAGAAGATTATTTCTATTCTTAAAGTACGCCCCAAGCCAAATCCTTTATATAGATACAATGAAGTAAGAGGGGTGTGGTCTGTGTTTTAGCTTTACATTCCTCACATATGTCTTATTCATCCCGCTGGAGAGTAAAATATTTGTCACCTTTTCCTCGTCCTCAAAAAGAATGTTTTATTGAACATTTGTTCAAAGTACCTTTGCCCATTAATTCACTCCATTCTCACAATAACCTGGTAAAGAGTTATTACCAAACCTATTTGAATTTGAGGAAACTCAGAGTCAAAGATGACTGGTCAGAGGTGATTCTGCAGTGGGAAGCCAAGGGGAGCAAGGATGTATTCCCGCTGGCGATGCTGTCAAGACTCAAAGAGGGGCCGCAACTCGCTCAAGGTCTCATGCGAGATGGAGGTGGAGGTGGGACCGGCTCCTTGCTGGCACGGCCCCCTCTCTCCACTACGCCTGCTTTGTAGACGAATATGCTACAGCATAGAAAAGATACAGGTGCAGAGTTCCAGCAGGGTCCTCTAAGCAGAAGAGCAAAGAGATGCTGCTTTTTCAGGCTGGCTATGGAGGTCACGCCCTGCACAGCTGGCATGCTGGGCTATGACCACTGCCCCATATATGATAATAATAATAATGCACTGGCTTCCCCCAAGAGGGACACGGGTCATGAGAGCATCTCAGGATCATGAGCCCTTGTAGTAGGGGCTCCATCATCAGAATTCCCAGGTTGCCTGGCCTCCACGTCCCCAGGTGCTCCACTCTGGTCACACCCCCTGGTCTAGTCTGGCATTCCTGGCGAACTCTCAAATCAATCATCTTAAACCATGTAGAACACATGCCAGCCTGAGTGGAAGCCACTTATGTTCAACTGCAGACTTTAAAAATGTCCATTTTTTCTTCTGAGGTATCTCTGGAGAAAGAGTTGAGATCAGAAGGACGGAAAAAAAGAACACACTGTGTGGGAGGTGAAATGCCATGGTCACTGGGGAGGCCTGTCTGGAGTTGCTGGCTGTGATTTACTGAAAAGAAAATGAAATTCATGCCCACCATCCATCTTGCTGAAATGTCATGCCGAGTGCGGCTCCAGCCAGTAGGGGGGTCGGATGGAGATGGCTACAAATCACCTGCCCTTTAGGGTCTCTGCCTGAGGAGCCATGTGTATGCTGCAGTGAAATAAAACTCGTGGTCCATGGGCCAACAGGAATTTTCCGGGGGCCCAGAAATGCATCACTACAGGGAGCCGACCCTTATTCAACACAGGAACTCTCTTCTCTGCCATGATGCCATACATGGGGTCCAAAAGTTCCAACTTGAAAACACAGCGCATGTTGCCAATGTGTTAATTCGATGTCTGCTGGCATATCTATCCACACGAAACCTTTATCAAGGATTTGTTATGAAGCTGGACGATGCACGGAAGGCGCAATCCAGAGCGGGCAGAGTTACAAAGTAAATGTTATCACTGAACGGCATCGAACAACGCTGCCTTCCTCTTTATTAAAGACTTCACAGTCGGCGGAAAGCACACATCCAGCTGAAGCACGGAAAACACATGACTCTTTGCCTAATCAGAAAAATGCTCTATATTTACCATGCCAAGTCTGGCCCCTTTGGCACCTCAAAAATGTGTTTGTAGCTTTAATTCTTACCGGGGTGAGAACGCAGCAACTGCAGCTCTTTAAGGTTGACCCTAGTGGTACTAGACCAGAGGGGAAGACATACAATTCACATTGGCCATTTACTGCTGGTCTTAACATCTTGATCCCGGAAGAGGCAGAAACTATCGGTAAAACTGAAACCTGTTTGTCTTGTCTTTCATCACAACAATAACTCGGTAATTAGCTCTTTGGGCCAAAAGCTTTAAGCAAAAAAGGAAACAACAACAGAACAGGTCAGCTCAGGCTTCTACATTGTAGGGCAACAGAGGCTGCAGGCTATGGTCAAAGGTCGGAGAGCCCTCCACACTTCCCGGCACAGAAAAGAAAGAAAACCAGTGGACGTGGTGCTCGTTAATATTCTCCTGATTTTCTTCTTTAAATTACTTAGAAATTTAGTTAGTTCATTTTCTTATATAGCGTTTTTATTTTCATTTACAGGTACCGGAAGGTCCATACATGAAGCTAATGCCTTATGGGTTATTGATGTGCTAACTCATAATGTAAACCTCAAAGGTAAATGTTCAAGTTCTCCCCCAAACAGGCCTTGGCCACCTCAGGGTGGAGCACGAACGCACAAAGTCAGACAGACCCGCGCTCCCATCACCACCCTTTCACATTTAAAGGCAGGAAAGCCAAACTACACCATGGCTGGTAACAGACTCGGAGTCCGGATGGCCCAGGAGCCTCTGGACACTCAGGCTGAGGAAACCAAGCCTCTCTGCATTGTCAGAAGAACCGAGGGGGCAGGGAGGACGCCCCTACCCCATGCTGTCCCGTGCGCATTGTGAGCGTGGCCCCAAGGAGAGGTCCCAGCCCGGCACCTTCCAGGTCCCCTCAACAGCCAAAGTGGCACCGCTCTGTGGCCCTGGCTCCCTCTGTACTGAAAGGTGTAGACACTTCAGACCCTGGCCGTCTCGGGTCTAAAATGCAAACAATCACATGCTCCATTCTCTTCCAAGACCTCACCTTCAAAACGTTCACTTATACCCTTTCCCTTCTTTTTTACACCATTTTCCCTTTTGCAGTCCAGGTTATGAATCCTTCTTCCCAGACTAATGTCTTCCACGCTCAAGTCTAAACCTGGCACCCAAAACATGACGCGATGCTGGCGGAGATGCCGTATGACCTGAAAATCGAACTGGTCTCTAACCCCAAACTCGAACTGAAACACACACACACAACAGCCATCACCACCGCCATCCTCCCCGCAAACCGAAAGCCCTTCCACATTCACCACGTGTGGACTCACCTTCCTGAAGAAAAGCTGAGTGGACACGGCGAGCGCCTCGAAGCCCCGGACGGCCTTCCTCAGCTCCGCCTGCACGAGGCCCAGCTGCCGCGCCTGCTGCTCGTACCGCTCCTTCAGCCGCTGCACCAGCTGCCGCTCGGCCTCTCGGACCTGCGGGTCCGGCTTGGGGGAGGCCCCATTGCGGGGGGCCGTGGGCCTCTGCTTGGGGTGTCCTAGAAAGAAAAACGGTCACCTGTGAGAAAACATTCAGCCCGAACGTGACAACCGCTCCTTATGACGGAAGGATTCCATTAAGTAGCTGAGAAGGAACTGCCCATCGTTTGTCATTTTAGGTGTTAAAAATTAAAAACAGGGACTTTAAATATGGCTCTGTTGATGTTGTCTGAAGTGCAAGGTTTCATGCTTGGAAAAAAGAGTAACAGACAAAATGGCCCAGTTCCTTCTAGCTGCCTGCATGTCTTCTAGGTCTGCTTAGAGAGACTGGAGCAGTTGTGGTTTTTGTTTTTGTTTTTGTTTTCTTCAAGGGGATTCCTCTTTGAAAATGTCTAATGGGAAATCAATCAGTAAATCCAGGTCGAAGTCAGCGTTAACCCCTAGCAACTCTTTCACTGGGCGTCGGGGAGTAATGCCTAAACGCCCTGCCCTCCCTTCAACGCTTTCTTTAATGTCAGGTTCAAGCCACGTGTCTGATGACCTCTGCTGCAGGGATTTCTGGCTTTCAATTCCTACAGCACCCATGCCCTCCACGAGAGCATTCACACCACCTCCACGGCTGAAGGTCCAGACCCAGCCACCATAACCTCTGACCTTCTAACGGGAGCCCTGCTTTTTCTCATCTCTCACTGCACAGCAGCCAGAATGATCTTTATAAACAGAAAAGAGCCCCCGGCCTGCATGGACCCCTCCCTCCACTCCTTACACTCCGCTGCAGTAAGAAGAAAGTGCTTGTTCCTTACATGGCCCACAAAGCCTCTGAGATCTGGTTCCTGCCGGGCAAATGTTAGGGGTGTGTGTTGAGGAGGCTGCACAGAGCAAAGAACCAGGAATTCTGCGTGGGGTTGGGGAGGCTTTAAGGAGATTATGAGGCTGAAGCATTAAGGCGTAAAGGCCCAGGAAAGAGCTCAGAGACAAGCGCTGCATCATGGTCCCAGACCCTCGGGTAAGCAAGAGTCTTCCTCGGATCGGCTGTACTTCTAGCATGAGGCTCAGACAGACCTGGCACCCCCAGAGAGCCCCTGCGGTGGCCAGTGGACTTATGTTCCCAAGAATAGTCTTTCCTTGGCTCCAACAGATCACGTCCTAGAGGACATGACAGGGACACCGACCACACAATCATGAATAAACTCTAATGTTTCCACCGTTCTTTCGTCTCCCCGCACTGCCTCCAAAATATCAGGGAGTAACATATAGAACAAATCAGAAAGCAGTGGCCTCTTCAGTACCTGATACCTTGAGTTGCAGCAGAGTCATGGGCCTGAGAACACACAATGGCTTCATCTTTTAAGGGGAAAAGATTGTTAATTGATCTAAATACTTCTAATTGTTAATTTAATGGTAACCATGCTAATGTTAATCAAATCCTCCTCCTTTTAAGAAATCATCAGAGGGCTTCCCTGGTGGTGCAGTGGTTAGGAGTCCGCCTGCCAATGCAGGGGACAGGGGTTCGAGTCCTGGTCTGGGAAGATCCCACATGCTGCAGAGTAACTAAGTCTGTGCACCACAACTACTGGGCCTGCGCTCTAGAGCCCATGAGCCACAACTACTGAAGCCTGCATGCTGCAGCTACTGAAGCCCATGCGCCCTAGAGCCCGTGCTCCGCAACAAGAGAAGCCACCGCAATGAGAAGCCCGCGCACCACAACGAAGAGTAGCCCTGCTCACCGCAACTAGAGAAAGCTCGCGCGTAGCAACGAGGACCCAACGCGGCCAAAAATTAATTAATTAATTAATTAATTAATTAATTATAAAAAAGAGGAAATCATCAGAGACTGAAATGCGACCTCACATATGACATATCTTCAACTAGTATGGCTTAATGGAATAGTAGAATGTGAAATTATTGCTTCTTTAAAACTGTCTTTACGGCATAAGAGTATACAACATTCCAGAAGGCAAATCAATCTTAATATATACTTAATCCCAACATTCTCAATACTGAAAACAAAGAAAAATAACTACTGACAAAATGTGAGAACTTTTACTGCCTGCATTAAATTCTAAGACACAGTCTAAGACCCAAGGCAGATTTTCTTCAGGATTACCATTTGCCATTTTATTGCTGCGGCTGGTGATTTTATAAAACACTTCAGTGTTTTTTAATGTGTTGAGGTACAGGGTGCCTGACACCATTACAATAGAAGGCACTTCTTTTTTTTTTTTTTTTTTTGGTTACACGGGCCTCTCACTGTTGTGGCCTCTCCCATTGCGGAGCACAGGCTCCGGACTCTCAGGCTCAGCAGCCATGGCCCACGGGCCCAGCCGCTCCGCGGCATGTGGGATCTTCCCGGACCACGGTACGAACCTGTGTCCCCTGCATCGGCAGGCAGACTCTCAACCACTGCGCCACCAGGGAAGCCCTAGAAGGCACTTCTTTCAGAAAAAGAAATAAAAAAACATACTTCCACATCAGTCAATTAAAGCTAATTGCAATCTATAGCATATAGAGTTACCTCTGAACTTGTGGATATTAGTAAATGTTCATGTTGTCCTGTGTTTTTGGCTGTCAGATTTATCCTCTGTTATTATTATTATTACCATCATCATCATTATTTTTAGGTTAGCAACTATATTGTAAACAGCCGATATGAAAGGATTTGGTGAAATCCTATTCTTGGTGTTTACTTTGATATTGGTGTTGTTATTAAACTGGTTTAATTCACACACTCAATATTCAAGGGTTCTACTGAACACTGGTATACTCAGTCTACATTTCTACTCCTGGGGCCACCAAACCGATGTTCTGAGCCAGGACATTGGCTCCCCTGCGAACATCAGCTTTTGGTATGAACATATCAAGCCAATGTTTAGCCGTACTGTGACACCAAACCACCTGATGAAACCAGTCCTTGCATGGGACTCCAGGTTGGCTGCACTTCACAGCACAGACCAACGCTCAGGCCTCAGGGCTAAGACTATTGGAAGGAAACGTGGAGAAACATGGTTGCATGTGAAGTTCTCTTATCGCTTTTAGTTGAAAAGGGTACTGCCATGTTTTTAAATATTGGGTTGGCCAAAAAGTTCATTTGGATTTTTCTGTAAGATGTTACA
Source organism: Mesoplodon mirus (assembly GCF_964341445.2). Lineage (NCBI taxonomy): Eukaryota > Metazoa > Chordata > Mammalia > Artiodactyla > Ziphiidae > Mesoplodon > Mesoplodon mirus. The sequence goes on along the minus strand of NC_138993.1, from coordinate 6,584,057 downwards.
GAAAAACCCAAAAGAACTTTTTGGCCAACCCAATATATCAAATATAACTTTGCCTATGACTAATAATCATTTGACTGTCATCAGCATAGCTCTGAGCCTCACTAAAAACAGCATTCTTTTCTTGTGCTGTGGATTTTGTTAAATATGTCTACAGTTATTCCCTGAAGTATCATTCTGTCACTCACTATCCTGTCCACCCGTATGTCAGACCATCCCCAGGACGGTATGGAAGGATGGCCTCACAGCCTCACCCACTGTCCTGGGGACACTGAGCTTATGTTGAAAGATGATGAATGACACACAGCCAGCTTCACCTGGTTCATTAAAAATTAAAAAGGATTTTGCTTCCTTCTGCTGTCTTTTCTTAAAGGCCAGCACATGATGAAGTTTAAATACAAATCTGCTTAGGAAGTAAAGGGTAAATGGGAACACGGGACAGAAAAGTTCTGAGCCAGTGATCACCGGCAGCTCATAGAGCACATGGTCGGCACTGGAATGACTGTGATGATGGTGACCCACTTCTGACCTCTTACACCCAAACTTCTCTGGAAAAGCCACCATACACGCTTCAAATGAGGGCCATGCCACATCCCCTGAGGACATTTCCATGTGCTGGAAGATTTTATTACCTCCTTCCCTGTTCTTTGTGGTATTTATATTGCTTCTGGGGAGGTCAAAGGTTCAGAGCAGGCAGACATGCCACTGACCTCTGTCTGCAGCCAGGCAGAGTCAAGTTACGTGTGTTTAGTCTCTTTCCAAAAAAAATCAAAACTCTGGTCGCCTAGAATATTCTGATTTCCATCCAGTTAAACTAGGAAACTGAGACAGTCTCATCCACCAGAGGGCAGATAGCAGAAGCAAGAAGAACTACAATCCTGCAGCCTATGGAATGAAAACCACATTCACAGAAAGATAGACAAAATGAAAAGGCAGAGGACTATGTACCAGATGAAGGAACAAGATAAAACCCCAGAAAAACAACTAAATGAAGTAGAGATACGCAACCTTCCAGAAAAGAATTCAGAATTGTGATAGTGAATATGACCCAGGACCTCGGAAAAAGAATGGAGGCAAAGATTGAGAAGATGCAAGAAATGTTTTAAAAAGACCTAGAAGAATTAAAGAACAAACACCTAGAAGAATTAAAGAAAAAACAGACAGAGATGAACAATACAATAACTGAAATGAAAAACACACTAGAAGGAATCAATAGCAGGATAACTAAGGCAGAAGAATGGATAAGTGACTCGGAAGACAGAATGATGGAATTCACTGCCACAGAACAGAATAAAGGAAAAAAAATGAAAAGAAATGAAGACAGCCTAAGAGACCTCTGGGACAACATTAAACACACCAACATTTGCATTATAGGGGTCCCAGAAGGAGAAGAGAGAGAAAGGACCCAAGAAAATATCTGAAGAGATTATAGTCAAAAACTTCCCTAACATAGGAAAGGAAATAGCCACCTAAGTCCAGAAGTGCAGAGAGTCCCAGGCAGGATAAACCCAAGCAGAAACACACCAAGACACACAGTAATCAAACTGACAAAAGCTAAAGACAAAGAAAAACTATTAAAAGCAACAAGGGAAAAATGAAAAATAACATACAAGGGAACTCCAATACGGTTAACAGCTGATTTCTCAGCAGAAACTCAAGACAGAAGGGAGCGGCACGATATATTTAAAGCGCTGTAAGGGAAGAACCTACAACCAAGATAACTCTACCCAGCAAGGATCTCATTCAGATTCAACAGAAAAATCAAAAGCTTTACAGACAAGCAAAAGCTAAGAAAATTCAGCACCACCACACCAGCTCTACAACAAATGCTAAAGGAACTTCTCTAAGTGGGAAACACAAGACAAGAAAAGGACCTACAAAAACAAACACAAAACAATTAAGAAAATGGTAATAGGAACATACATATCGATAATCACCTTAAATGTGAATGGATTAAATGCTCCAACCAGAAAACACAGGCTCACTGAATGGATACAAAAACAAGGCCCGTATATATGCTGTCTACAAGAGACTGACTTCAAACCTAGGGACACATACAGATTGAAAGTGAGGGGATGGAAAAAGATATTCCATGCAAATGGAAATCAAAAGAAACCTGTAGTAGCAATACTCATATCAGATAAGATCGACTTTAAAATAAAGAATGTTACAAGAGACAAGGAAGGACACTACATAATGATCAAGGGATCAATCCAAGAAGAAGATATAACAATTATAAATATATATGCACCCAATATAGGAGCACCTCAATAAATAAGGCAAATGCTAACAGCGATAAAAGAAGAAATTGACAGTAAGACAATAATAGTGGGGTACTTTAACACCTCACTTACACCAATGGACAGATCATCCAGACAGAAAATTAATAAGGAAACACTAGCTTTAATGACACAATAGACCAAATAGATTTAATTGATATTTATAGGACATTCCATCTGAAAACAGCTGATTACACTTTCCTCTCAAGTGCACACGGAACATTCTCCAGGATAGACCACATCTTGGGTCACAAATCAAGCTTTGGTAAATTTAAGAAAACTGAAATCATATCAAGTATCTTTTCTGACCACAACGCTATGAGATTAGAAATGAATTACAGGGGGAAAAAACATAAAAAACACAAACACGTGAAGACTAAAAAATACGTTACTAAATAACCAAGAGATCACTGAAGAAATCAAAGAGGAAATCAAAAATTACCTAGAGACAAATGACAATGAAAATACAACGATCCAAAACTTATGGGATGCAGCAAAAGCAGTTCTAAGAGGGAAGTTTATAGCAATACAATCCTACCTCAAGAAACAAGAAAAATCTCAAATAAACAATCTAACCTTACACCTAAATGAAGTAGAGAAAAAAGAGCAAACAAAACCCAAAGTTAATAGAAGGAAAGAAATCATAAAGATCAGAGCAGAAATAAATGAAATAGAAACAAAGAAAACAATAGCAAAGATCAATAAAACTAAAAGCTGGTTCTTTGAGAAGACTGATAAACCTTTTGCCAAGTTCATCAAGAAAAAGAGGGAGAGGACTCAAATCAATAAAATTAGAAATGAAAAAGAAGAACTTACAACGGACACCACAGAAATACAAAGCATCATAAGAGACTACTACAAGCAACTCTATGCCAATAAAATGGACAACCTGGAAGAAATGGACAAATTCTTAGAAAGGTATAACCTTCCAAGACTGAACCAGGAAGAAATAGAAAATATGAACAAAGCAATCACAAGTAATCTGTGATTTTAAATCTTCCAAAAAACAGAAGTCCAGGGCCAGATGGCTTCACAAGTGAATTCTATCAAACATTTAGAGAACAGCTAACACCCATTCTTCTCAAACTCTTCCAAAAAATTGCAGAGGAAGGAAAACTCCCAAACTCATTCTACGAGATCACCACCACCCTGATTTCAAAACCAGAAACAGATACTACAAAAAAAATAAAGTTACATACAAATATCACTGATGAATATAGATGCAAAAATCCTCAACAAAATACTAGCAAACAGAATCCAACAACACATTAAAAGGATTATACACCATGATCAAGTGGGATTTATCCCAGGGATGCAAGGATTCTTCAATATATGCAAATCAATGAATGTGATATACCATATTAACAAATTGAAGGATAAAAACCATATGATCATCTCAATAGATGCAGAAAAAGCTTTTGACAAAATTCAACACCCATTTATGATAAAAACTCTCCAGAAAGTGGACATAGAGGGAAACTACCTCAACATAATAAAGGCCATATACGAACGACAAACCCACAGCAAACATCATTCTCAATGGTGAAAAACTTAAAGCACTCTAAGATAGGAACAAGACAAGGATGTCCACTCTTGCCACTATTACTCAACATAGTTTTGGAAGTTCTAGTTTTGGAAGTTCTTCTCTAGAACTAGAGAAATAAAAGGAATACAAATTGGAAAAGAAAAAGTAAAACTGTCACTGTTTGCAGATGACATGATACTATACATAGATAATCCTAAAGATGCCAGCAGAAAACTACTAGAGCTAATCAATGAATTTGGTAAAGTTGCAGGATACAAAATTAATTCACAGAAAGCTCTTGCATTCCTATACACTAACAATGAAAGATCAGAAAGAGAAATTAAGGAAACAATCCCATTCACCATTGCAACAAAAAGAATAACATACCTAGGAATAAACCTACCTAAGGAGATAAAAGACCTGTACTCAGAAAACTATAAGACACTAATGAAAGGAATCAAAGATGACACAAACAGATGGAGAGATATACCATGTTCTTGGATTGGAAAAATCAATATTGCAAAAATGACTATACTACCCAAAGCAATCTACAGATTCAATGCAATCCCTATCAAATTACCAATGGCATTTTTTATAAAACTAGAACAAAAAATCTTAAAATTTGTATGGAGACACAAAAGACCCTGAATAGCCAAAGCAGTCTTGAGGGAAAGAAATGGAGCTGGAGGAATCAGACTCCTGTACTTCAGACTATACTACAAAGCTACAGTAATCAAGACAGTATGGTACTGGCACAAAAACAGAAATATAGATCAATGGAACAGGATAGAAAGCCCAGAGATAAACCCACACCTAATCTATGGTCACCTAATCTATGACAAAGGAGGCAAGGATATACAATGGAGAAAAGACAGCCTCTTCAATAAGTGGTGCTGGGAAAACTAGACAGCTACATGTAAAAGAATGAAATTAGAACACTCCCTAACACCAAACACAAATATAAACTCAAAATGGATTAAAGACCTAAATGTAACACCAGACACTATAAAACTCTTAGAGGAAAACGTAGGAAGAACACTGTTTGACATAAGTCACAGCAAGATCTTTTTTGACCCACCTCCTAGAGTAATGGAAAAAAAACCAAAATAAACAAATGGGACCTGATGAAACTTAAAAGCTTTTGCACAGCAAAGGAAACTATAAACAAGATGAAAAGACAACCCTCAGAATGGGAGAAAATATTTGCAAATGAATCAACGGACAAAGGATCAATCTCCAAAATATATAAACAACTCATGCAGCTCAATATTTAAAAAACAAACAACCCAATCCAAAAAAGGGCAGAAGACCTAAACAGACATTTTGCCAAAGAAGACATACAGATGGCCAAGAGGCACATGAAAAGCTGCTCAACATCACTAGTTATTAGAGAAATGTAAGTCAAAACTACAATGAGGTATCACCTCACACCAGTTAGGATGGGCATCATCAGAAAATCTAACAAACAACAAATGCTGGAGAGGGTGTGGAGAAAAGGGAACCCTCTTGCCCTGTTGGTGGGAATGTAAATTGATACAGCCACTATGGAGAACAGTATGGAGGTTCCTTAAAATACTAAAAATAGAATTACCATATGAGCCAGCAATCCCACTACTGGGCATATACCCTGAGAAAACCATAATTCAAACAGACACATGCACCCCAATGTTCACTGCAGCACTATTTACAATAGCCAGGTCATGGAAGCAACCTAAATGCCCATCGACAGAGGAATGGATAAAGAAGAAATGGTACATATATACAATGGAATATTACTCAGCCATAAAAAGGAACGAAATTGGGTCATTTGTAGAGACGTGGATGGACCTAGAGACTGTCATACAGAGCGAAGTAAGTCAGAAAGAGAAAAACAAATATCGAATATTAACACATATATTTGGAATCTAGAAAAATGGTACAGATGAACCGGTTTGCAAGGCAGAAATAGAGACACAGATGTAGAGAACAAACGTATGGACACCAAGCGGGGAAGTGAGGGGTGGGCTGGTGGGATGAATTGGAAGATTGGGATTGACATATACACACTAATATGTATAAAATAGATAACTAATAAGAACCTATTTTATAAAACAATAAATAAAATTCAAAAAACAAACAAAACAACAAAAAACAAAACGAACACAGACCTTCAAAATGGGGCTTAGTGATGGTTTGGGAGTCGTTAAATCAAAAAGTAAAAGTACTAGTTTTTTACTCTCTGACCGTTGTAAACTTCCCAACTGTTAATGAGGCTAATCCCCAATGCAAGTGTTCGATGTGAAATATATGAACAGAAATACCTAGACCAGTGTCTTGCGGTGACCTTCAGACAGAGACGATTTCACATGTGCACTTCATGTCATGTGTTTTGTGGGGACCAAAATATCTGAGGACTTTTACCGAGCACCTGCTCGGTGAATGACACATGCACGGAGCAGTGGCTAGGCAAAGGAAATGAGGTCCTGCCCTTGCCGGTAAGCAAGCGTCAGGAGGGGCCCGGCCGCGTCTGGGTTTCTGGTGCTCTGATTCCTCGCCGGGGCTCTCACCACTCAAGCGCACTGTTGATCCACTCTGCAACATCTCTGACAGATCTCACGGGTTTGGGGGCATACCCTAAATCTAGAACATTCTCCCATTATCTCAGTCTTGCCCCAATCACATCCTACTGGTTGCATTACTCTGATTAGGGGCAGAGAGAATCTATGATGGTCCCAGTGACAGCTGACAACCCAGAGGAAAGAGCTAGTAACCTTATATTCTTACAAAGGTGAATGCAAACCGTTTGCGTGCAAAGGCTGAGCGCCAGCATGAACACAACCCTTCAAAATGGAAAGAGAACATTAAAAATTCATCTGCAGTCATCTGGTCACTATCCAGAGGATTCTAATGGATGGAAAAGCCTGGTTTAATTTTAAAGCTGGAAGCTTAACTGACATTATAACAAGCAAACAGTGCAGCATTGGGACCTGCATATTTATAATCTCAGAGAAGCCCCATGATCTTAACACTTATAAACAAGAAAGAAAAGAATGAAAGGACAGAACTTTGATAGCCCTCCACTTAAGGAAAAGCACTTCATGAGTTTGGTCCACATCCTAACAGAGAGGGAGTCTGTTTCTTGCAGGCTAGCACCAGCATGACACCCCAGGGAGCACCCCAGGCCAAATTCTTTGTGGTCCTGGACAGGCTTTATTTTTCTTAAACTGATCTAAATTTATTTCAGAAAAATTTGCCAGCAGCACACTACCTTCTACTTAGCACTGGCACTTGTTTGCCTGGACTTGGTTAGTGGTAGGGAAAGGTGAAGAGCAGATGGCATCAGGGTAGGAAATTTCCTTCCGGCCAGTTCCGAGCATGGGTGAGGGCAGGAATTACTAAATTGGGCAGTGCCCAGCCGTATAGTAAGTACCCTAGAAAGAAGAGGTTTACCTTTCCCACTCCAACGAAAAAGCAGACTTTTCTATTTTGATGTATAGAAAAAGAGAGAGGGAAAAAAAAAGGATGTTACAACCAGAGTTTCCAAAGCCAACTATGAAAAATCTGTTACTATAATCCATGCTCTAGACAAAAATTGACATAAAATATTCCCATCTTCAGGAAATTTCTTATTATTTACCAGAAGTACAAGTGCTATTTATGAAGATAAATCGGATTGTCCCCTTTCTTTGAGGGTGAAAAATCATGGTTTAATAGTGTTATAGCAATTGCTTAATTTTTATATTAAAAATTATAGCTATTTCTGGCCAAGATGAAGTAAGGATAGGATTTCCCTTCTCATCTGAAACTACCCAAAACACCTGACCAAAATATATGTCAGTGGATTTCAAGACATTAAATATTAGGAAATGAAGCACAGTGATCTCCAGAGTCAGAAAACAAATGAGGTGCCCCCACAATCCCTACAGTCACCTGACCCTATGGCCTGGGTGGCCTTCCAGGCCATGGCACAGAGAGTCAGGAAACCCACGGGGAGCCTGGTGGCTTCCCCAAGTTGGGAAGGTGGAGCTGGGGGCTCGGGAAGTTCAGAGGTCAGAGGTTACAGGTCAGAGTAGTCAAGAGGACAGAGACACACAGAGGGACCCCTCGAGTATCTGGACAAGTCAGATCAGTGCAGCCTGTGAGGACAGTGTCCAAGGCCAAGGAAAGCATTCCAAACAGGATTAGAGGGAACACTCCCAAGAGCTCACAGGAGGCCAGGATTAGCTCTTGTTCCCACTGGTAGAGGGGAAAACCTCGCACTTCCTGGGGCATCTGAACACCTGGGAGGGTCATGCCCTGGTGCTGTGATAAAATCAGCCTTAGACTGATCGCTAGTCGGGACCATGTAACAAGGCTGATGAGAAAGACCCAAGATGCTCAAACTCTTTCCAAGTCACATAGTTTCACCCAAGAACAAAGCTTAAGAATATTTATAGGATTAAAAAAAATCCAGTACCCAAAAAGGAAAAATTCACAATGTCTGTCAGCTAAAAAAATTCTCAGGCATGCAAATAAGCAGGGATGTGCAACCCATAATTGGGAGGAAATGCAATCAATTGAAGCCCGCCAAGAAATGACACCTATGATTAACAGTTATTATAACTATATGCCATATATCAAGAAGCTGGAGGAATGACTGAACACGTCAAGTAGAAACAAAGAAGACAAAAAAAAAGACCTAAATAAAAATTCTAGAGATTAAAACCTCAAATGTCTGAGATGAAAAATACACTGGATGGGATTAAACGTAGATTAGACACTGCATAAGAAAAGATTAATGACATGGATTTTCATAGCAGCATTACCCACAGTAGCCAAATGTTGGAAACAACTCAAATGCCCATCAACCGCTGAGTGGATAAACAAAATATGATATATCCGTGTGATGGAATGTTATTTAGACAAAATCAGGAATGAAATATTGATCCATGTTTTGACATGGATGAACCTCAGAAACATGCTAAATGAAAGACACGGATAGAAAAGGCCACATACTGTATGAGTCCACTTATATGAAATGTTTGGAACAGGCAAATCCCTGAAACATGAAGTAGACTAGTGGTTGTCAGGGGCTGGGGAAAGCAGGGGATGGGGAGTGACTGCTGAGGGGTGTGGGTTTCTTTTGGGGATAAATGAAAATGTTCTGGAAGTAGTGGCGACAGCTGCACAATTTTGTGAATATACTAAAAACCACTGAATTGTACATTTTAAAAAGGTGAAATTTACAGTATGTGAATTACAGTTCAGCTAACAAAAAAACTCAATCAGAATGTTTTGATAGACCCATTTAGACATGGGGACTGGGGGCGTTTTGCTGCCACTTTATCAAAATGCCAGTGTCAAAACAGCTGCCTCAGAATGTCCTGTGTCCCTTTAAAATATGGTTTCTGTTATCAAGAAGCTTAGAGTCATGGAAGGGGAATAGGTCTGATATGTTGGTGCTTTACATGTGTTATCACTCACCTTCCCCATGACCTGCAGCACAGACATAATTCCTATTTTACCAAAGAAGCAGCTGAGACTCAGAGAAGTTATGTTATTTGTCCAAAGTCATTTATCACGTGAGCTAATGAGCCAGGATTTGAACCTGGTTCAGTCTATTCTTTTGGGCCAAGCAACCTGGCAACCTTTAGAATTTGAAGAAGAGTTTCTAGTGAAGGCAACTCAGTGTAGGCATTTTCAGATGCAGGAAGAGAGCCAGTAGGAATTGGTGTCACAGAGTTGAAAGGAAGGAAAGTTTCAGGAAGGGAGTGATCAATCATGCCAAATGCCACAGAGATATGATAAGGAACAGACATGTCCACTTAGACTTAATAACCAGGAGGTCACTTGTGGCCTTTGCAGGGCAGTGGAATGGGCAGGGTGGGGTGGGGTGTGGCACTAGCCGGCAGCGAGGGGAGGAGTCCCTTGTAAGCAAAGGGACAAAGACGGGGATCATGGGAGACTCTTTCCCAAGCCTGGCTGCAAAGGTGGGGAGAGAAGTGGGTCAGAAATACGCAGGTCAGGGGAATTTTGTTGTTATGGCTTGTTTTGTTTTGGGGGTGGGATTGATGACATAAAATACAGTGACCGTCCTCAGCCAATCTACAGATCAGCAGGGGAGGGGAGCACACCTCAGCTTCACCAGCCACTCCTCATCCAGATGACAGTAGAAGGTTCAAGGCCTGATATAGGCACCACTGGTCCAGTTCACTTTCTTTGGTATCCAGTAATCTGAAGAAAGAAGAGTCACCCTCAGAGAGGGATGAAGGAAGCAAGGAGGGGAGGCTGGAACCGAAATACTATGCCCCCAGGTCTGTCCATTATCCATTACACAGGTTTCTATTCACCAAAGCTGGCTTGAAATTCCCCTGTGGTAATCTGGACTCCAGTGTTTCTGCTCCCTTGCATACATATCCTGCTGTTTTGAACTGAATGTTTGGGTTCTCCCAAAATTCACATGTTAAATCTCTAATCCCCAATGTGATGGTATTCTGAGGTGGTGCTTTTGGGAAGTAATTAGGTCATGAGGGTGAAGCCTTCATGAATGGGACTGGTGGTCTTAAGAGAAGAGACACGAGAGAGATGACCTCTTTCCCCCACATGATGACACAGCAAGAAGGCATCCATCTGCAAACCAGGAAGAGGGTCCTCACCAGTAGCCAAATCAGCCAGTACTTTGATCTTGGGCCTCCCAGGCTCCAGAACTGTGAGAAATACATTTCTGTTGTTTAAGCCACCAGTATGGTATTTGTTATAGCACCCTGAGCTGACTAAGACACCTGCAAAACGCCCTTGAGTGTGAGTGGAATCTGTGAATGTGACGATTATGTAACATTATATACAAAGGGGGAGATTATCCTTTGTGAGCCTGACCTAATCAGGTGAGCCTGTTAAAAGCAGAGTTTTCTCCGACTGGTTGCAGAGTGGGAAGTCAGAGATTTGAGGCCTGAGAAGCATTCAACACACCATTACTGCTTTGAAGATGGAGGGATCTGCATGGCAAGGAATGAGGGGGCCCTAAGAGCTACAAGTGCCCCTACAGACAGCCAGCAAGGAAACAGAGACCTCAGTCCCACAACTACAATGAAGTGGTTCTACCAACAACTTGAATGAGCTTGGAAGTGGATTTTTCTCCAGAGCCTCTATTCAAGAACTCAGCCTAGCTGATAACATGATTTCAACCTTGCGATATGCTGAACAGAGAACCCAATGAAGCCACGCCTGGATGTCTGACCTGTGGAACTGTGACCTATAGAACTAATAATTGGGTGTTATTTTTACAATTTATTTATTTATTTTTATGTTTATTTTTAGCTGTGTTGGGTCTTCATTTCTGTGCAAGGGCTTTCTCTAGGTGCGGCAAGTGGGGGTCACTCTTTATCGCGGTGCGCGGGCCTCTCACTATCGCGGCTCTCTTGTTGCGGAGCACAGGCTCCAGACACGCAGGCTCAGTAGTTGTGGCTCACGGGCCTAGGTGCTCTGCGGCATGTGGGACCTTCCCACACCAGGGCTCGAACCCATGTCCCCTGAATTGGCAGGCAGATTCTCAACCACTGCACCACCAGGGAAGCCCAGGTGTTATTTTTTAAAAAGAAAAGGGAAAGGAAAAGATTAGCAAACATATAGCAGGAGAAACTAGCCAAAATTAAACACACAGAGAAAAAAGACTGAAAGAAATGAACAGAGTAGCAGTTTGGACAGGAGTGGGGCAACTACCAGGGGCCTAACATATGCATAATTGGAGTCCCTGGAGATGAGGCAGTTAGGGTGGAGAATTTTTGAAGAAATAATGGGCAAAATTTTTCAAATATGATGAAATCTACATACCCACAGATCAAAGAATCTCAAGAAAATTCAAGCACACAAAAATAAAATACCACAAAGAAAATGACACCAAGGTATAGTGTAATCAATTTGCTCCAAACCAGTGATAAAGAGAACATCTTTAAAGCAGTCAGAGAAGAAAAAGACACATAGGCACAGAGAGATAAAGATAAGGATGACAGTCCATTTTAAACTGGGAACCAATCAAACCAAAAGACAGTGGAACAACATCTTTAAATACCTCAAGAAAAAAATAATGCCAACTTGAATTCTGAACAAAATAAAAGTATCTCTCAAAAATGAAGGTAAACAAAAACAGGAAGATTTTATCACCAGGAAACCTCCACTTTAAGAAATTTTAAAGGAAATCCTTCGGGCAGAAGAAAGATGATACCAGATAGAAATCTGGATCCACATAAAGGAATGAAGAGCACCAGCAGTGAGAACTAATTGAGTAAATCTAAAAGACTTTTGCTTAAGAAGAAAACTGAGTGCTGATAGTCAAAAATGACAATGTAGTGTGGGCTTATACACAGAACATACGTAGAAGGAAAACGTTTGCTAACAGTAGCACAAATGCCAGGAGGAGAGAGATGCCAGCGTACTGTTGTAACTCTTATACTGTATGTGAAGTGATATCGTACCACTTGAAGCTAGAATGTGTAAAGTTAAAGACGTGGACTCTGAACCTTAAAACCACCACTAAAATAACACGACAACAAGATATAGGTAGCTAATACGTCAACCAAGGGGAGGATGGAATCATAAAAAATAAGTCATGTAAAAGAAGGCAGTAAAAGCGGGGGGAAAAGAACACGTGGAATGAATAGAAAATAATAGCAAGATGGTAGATTTCCTCCCAATCAAACCAATAACATTAAATGTACATCAAAGCTAGAGATTGGAGACTGGATAAAAATGGAAGAGCCAATGACAAACTGCCTATAAAAAACCAACTTAAATATAAAGAGACAAATAGATGAAAAGGAGAAGTATGGAAAGAGGTACTCCATGCTGAAATGAATAGAAAGCTGAGTGGCACTATTAATATTGAATAAAGTAGATCTCAGGGAAAAGAATATTACCAGGGATAGAGGCTCATTTCATAACGATAGTGGGAAATTCATCAAAATGACAAACAATCCTAAACATTTATGTACCTAATAACAGAGCTTCAAAATACACAAAGCAAAATGATGATAGAGCTGAAAAGGAGAAAGACAAGTCCTCAATTATACTCTGAGATTTCAATAACCTCTCAATTACCGATAGAACAGTAGACAGAAAATCAGTAAGGCTACAGAATACTTGAACAATGCTATCAACAAACTTGACTTATGACACTGTAGAATATTCCACATAGAAACGGCAGGAAAGGCATTCTTTTAAAGCACATATGAGAGATTCACCAAGACAGCCCTTGGTGTGGGTCATAAGACAAAGTCTCAATAAATTTGAAAGGATTCAAGTCATCCAAAGTATGTTCTCCAATCACAATGGAATTAAATTAGAAATAAAATCAGAAAGATCCCTGGAAAGTCCCAAATATTTGCAAACTAAAAAAACACGTTTCTAAATAATCATGGGGACACAAGAAATCAAAAAGGGAAACTTGAAAATATTGTGAACTCAATGAAGATGAAAACCCAATATATCAAAATTTGTAAATTATATAGCTAAAAGCAGTATACAGAGGAAAACTTACTCTACTAAGTGCACATTAGAAAAGCAGAAGGACTTCAAATTAATGACATTAACTAATTAAATCCAGTGTAAGCAGAAGAGAAATAATAATGGTCAGAGTAGAAATCAATTGTATATACTTCTGCAAAAAGAGAGTCAAGCCATACCTCACACTATATACAAAAATTAAATTAAATGGATCATAGACTTAAATATAAAACCTACAACTATAAATCTTTTTAGAATAAAATGTAGGAGAGAATCTTTGTGACCTTGGGTTATGCAAAGATTTTTTAGATAACACTCACAATATGGTCCATAAAAGAAAAAAATTATGAATTGGACTTCATGAAAATTAAGAACATCTAATCTTCAAAAGACACTGTTAAGAGAAGCAAAACAAGCCACAAATTGTGGAGAAAAATTGCAAATCACATAGCTGAAAAAACTGTATCCAGAATATATAAAAACTCTCAAAATTCAATAAAAAGAAGACCAAAAAAAACCAAATGATGAAAGATTGGAATATATATTTTATCAAAGAATATACACAGATGTCAAATAAACAAAAAGATGCTCAACATTATAACATCATTAGTTATTAGGGAAATGCAAATTAAAACCACGAGATACCACTGTGTACCTACTATAATGTACACTATTAAAAAAAACTGACCATACCAAGGGTTGGCAAGGATGTGGAGAAACTGGATCTCTATGACACCACCGATGGGAATATAAAATGGTAAAACTACTTTGGAAAACAGTTTGGAAAACTTTTAAACAGTTTTAAAAAGTTAAACACATAGCTACCATATGACTCAGGCATTCCACTCCTAGCTATTTGCTAAGAGGAAGAAAAGCAGAAGGCTATACCAAGACTTGTACAAATGTGCATAGTAGCTTCATTTATAATAGCCAAATCCTTGGGGAAAAAAACCCCGAAGTCTCTCAATAGGTAAATGGATAAACTGTGGTATTTACACAGTGGAATTCTATTCACCAATAAAAAGGAATGGACTATTGCCACGTGGATAGATCTCAAAAAAGCCATGCTGAGTAAAAGAAGCCAGATAAAAGTACAGTATATATTTTTTGTTTCGTATTTTCTTGGCATAAATATTCCAATCCTTTTATTTTCAACCTTTTAGGATTTTCTTTTTTTTTTTTTTGCCACGTGTCATGAGGGATCTTAGTTCCCCAACCAGGGATTGAACCCGTTGAGGAACTAAAATCCCTGCAATGGAAGTGTGGAGCCCTAACCACTGGACCACCAGGGAATTCCCTAGTATTCTCATATTTTAGGTGTGTACTTTGTAAAACAGTCTAAAGCTAGATTTTACATCATACAATGTGCACTTAATAAATACTGTGCGACTGTTCAATAAATGAATCCAGTCTGGTAATCTAAATCTGTGATTTAGTCTAAGAGTTTAGTTGATGTACATTCATTATGACATCTTTAAATTCATTTCTTTTTTTTTTTTAATTAATTAATTTGGGCTTCCCTGGTGGCGCAGTGGTTGAGAGTCAGACTGCCGATGCAGGGGAGATGGGTTCGTGCCCCGGTCCAGGAGGATCCCACATGCTGTGGAGCGGCTGGGCCCGTGAGCCATGGCCGCTGGGCCTGTGCGTCTGGAGCCTGTGCTCTGCAACGGGAGAGGCCACAACAGTGAGAGGCCTGCCTACCCCCCCAAAAAAATAAATAAATAAAATTTAAAAATAAAATTAATTTATTTATTTATTTTTGGCTGTGTTGCTGCGCGCGGGCTTTCTCTAGTTGCGGCGAGCGACGGCTTGGCTACTCTTCGTTGTGGTGTGTGGGCTTCTCACTGCAGTGGCTTCTCTTGCTGCGGAGCACAGGCTCTAGGCACGCAGGTTTCAGTAGTTGTGGACGCGGGCTCAGTAGTTGTAGAGCACAGGCTTAGATGCTCTGCGGCATGTGGGATCTTCCCAGACCAGGGCTGGAACCCATGTCCCCTGCACTGGCAGACAGATTCTTAACCACTGCGCCACCAGGGAAGTCCCTGAATTCATTTCTAATACCTTATTTTATTCTTTCAATTTCTTCCATATCCTTACCTCCTCCCTTCCTTCTTTCCTCTCTTTTCCTCTCCGTTTTCTTTTTCCTTTCTCCCTCTTTTGCCTTCATTTATATACATTAAAATTTTTCTTAACCCCTCTTTTCAACTTTTCCCCCTACTGGTTCAGAACTCTATTTTATTGGTAATTCTAAAAATGTTAACATGTATAGTTTAACTTAACCAAGTCTGAAATTACACAATGTAAAACATCTTTACTCTCTTATTGGTGAATAGAATTCCACTGTATAAATACCACAATTTATCCATTTACTTACTATATAAGGACCTCACTCACAGTGGCTTATTTCCTTGTGTGTGTAGCAGGTTCACATTTTATTCACCAAGTGGACACAAGTACTGTAGCATTTTAAGTTGAGTTTTCAGACTGTAGTGATAGCAGGCATTCCAGCTCCCTGATTGAGGCAGGGTGGATTGAGGTGAGGATTTCCTAAGGGAGGATTGGTTCCCTTCCCACCTTCTCTCAGAGCCAAAGCACAATAGGCCAGACTCCTCCTGCAGGGTGAGCTTTTTTCCCTTCCTAATTTGTCTAGTGAGGGTGTTGCCCTTCAGAAATTCCAGATTTATGAAGGGTTCTCCGATCTCATCTCCCACCCTCTTTAGGCACTGGGCTTGTAATAGGGAAGAACAAATCTGACTCCATATTAGATCTGTTTCTTTTGCTTCGCTGCCTGTGCTTAGTCACGCTGGCTCCGCACCTTTTGTAAAAGAATGTTGCCTATAGCCTGAAATATACAGGATAGCCTAGTCTCAAGGCTCTGACCTTTAAGAAGGTCATTCTTCTAGAGAAAAAAAGTTGCAGAACAGAGAACAGCATTTGTCTTGTTGGAGGTTTACAGGAACAGCCTAACCTGACCTACATGCACAGCTGCAAGAACCAAGGATTTTGACACCAAGAAGTTTGCAACAACTAACCACGCCCCTCCCTTACCTGGCCTTTAAAAATGCTTTGCTGAAACCCTTTGAGCAGTTCGGGGTTTTGTGGGCACAAGCCACCCATCTCCTTGCATGGCCCTGCCATAAACCTTTCTCTCCTCCAAACTCCGAACTTTCCGTTTGTTTGGCCTTCATGTACACGAACTTTCAATTGGTAACAGGTTTCGTCTCCTGACCCTCTCGTGTGTGGCTTTGGATTACTTCCTATACATTTTTAATTTACCAGAAATATTAGAAAGTTCACTATTCTCCAAGCTTTCTGGTTAACAGTGTGGCAACTAAGAGTGCGGTTTTGGGATTCAGAGTGCCTGCATTCAGACCAATACTCTACTACTTATTTCCTGTGACTCTGGGCAAATTAACAAAAATCTCTGTACCTCAATTTCCTCACATGTAAAGGGAGAGGCAATAATAGTACCTGCCTCCCAGTTACTGTGGGCCTTAAATAAATGAATATATCTAAAGAGCTTAGGACTGTACATGGTATACAGTAAGAACTCAAACATCAGCTGCTTTTACTGCTACTATTTTTGTGCTTAAAGAAAATGTTCTGAGGTTATACTGCACTCTACTCTACAAAGGGGTTGATACCTTACAGTATGAGTCTTCTTAATAAACAATTTTCAACTTTCATGTGACATTATGTAGCTTATTCATATCAGGAGGTAAATAAACAAAATAACAAGTATTTGATATCTATCATTTCTCTGTTTTTCTTCTTCTTGGGAAACATTATCTCTTGAAGTTAGATCTCCAAAGTCTATTTTTCAATTATAAATTATTTTATATTCTGTTGGAATAGCAGATACTCCTACACAGAGAAGATTCTACCACTTAAACGTAGCGTAACATTTTGTGTTTTAAGACAAAATGATGCCAACAGCTGGTTCATTTCAGCTAGAGTCAGAACACATCCATACATGTATGTCAAGCCCTGGAACCATCACGCATACCACATGGGCTGGCATTGCTCCATTAATGACATTTGAACAAAATAAATTCCAAGTTCAAGTCTCCACAGATAACACAGTTCACATTTCTTCAATACCTGGCGAATGAAGCTTGGTGGTTGAAGCCGATATTCTCTTAGGAGATGAAACGGCAGGTTTATTAGCATCTTGATCTTTTTGTACTTCTTTCTTTGTTCCTATATATAGTTTAAAAAGAGAAAAAGAAACAAAGAGAGCTCATTACAATTGAAACAAACACAAATTGTTTGTGGAGAGGGAGGCTTAACAAAAGGCACAGAGAACAGAATAATATTTGGGTGATGTGTTGCTATGGTCACCACCCCCTGTGCTTCAGGAATGACACACTTGTTTATAGCAGAGGGAATTTCGCTTTGAGTAGTCAGAGGAATAAGTACACTGCTGTCTCTGATTTGATGAAAACCACCCCACCTCTGGAGGCCACCGCACCCCAAAGACCCCGACAAACTATCTGGGGATTAAAATTGTGAACAAATTTTCATTACACGGAGAAGGAAGCTGTAGCCCAATCTAACTGCTAACGACTCCAGCATCATGAGAGTCGAGCCGCGGGGGACACGGTCTGCCTCTGATTAATTTCCACGCAGCTGGTCCACCGAGGTGACCTGGACAGCCTCTGAGCTCTCTCTCTCTGCTGCAGCTGAGCCTTTGTAGAACCTGCTGGCAGAGCCGGCTGCAGCAGCACGGGACAGCCTGAGCTCGGGCCTTGTCTAAGACCAGGCACTCAGGACACAGCACCGTTTCTCCCTTGTGTGATGGGCAAGGACCCTCCCCGTCACATCCCCTTCATCAGAAAGTCCAAGAACGATGGATGGAAGATCAGAGGAATAACGCCGACCTGGGTGCACCTAGACCCGTCTCCGCCTCAGCACAGTTTATTATGTCATCTCAGAAATAAACCCTCGTGAGGGTGATGGTTCCTTAGAAGTGGAACACAAACTTCCCACTTTGCCCCACGCCCTGCACCCTTACTCCGCTTCTAGAGGTAACCAGCGAGCAATTTGGCCTTTACTCTTC
The DNA here is from genome assembly GCF_964341445.2 of Mesoplodon mirus. NCBI lineage: Eukaryota > Metazoa > Chordata > Mammalia > Artiodactyla > Ziphiidae > Mesoplodon > Mesoplodon mirus. The sequence goes on along the minus strand of NC_138993.1, from coordinate 6,565,744 downwards.
CAGACCTTCTTCTAGGTATTTCTAAGTATATCTACCCAAATACAAATACAGCTATGAATTAGCTAAATGCATCCCATACTGCAATTTCTTTTTACCTACCCACACTTTGGAAGATCTTTTTCATATCAGTGTATTCACAGGTCTTTAAAAAAATGCCACATCATATTAATGGGCAAAGATGTACCCTAATTTACCCATCCTCCTGTTGACGAACGTTTCGACTGTTTGCAAGTGTTAGCTATTAAAATAGCTAAATGTGCTATAATAAACATACTTCTACTTGTTTCTTTGTACGCGTGTACCAGTATCTTTACAGGATGAATGCAGATACACTTTTGCTGGATTAAGATCCTGCTCATTTGCAATCTTGCCAGACACAGTCCAACTGTCCTCCACGAAAAGCTACTAAATTTACACTCCCAACCAAGTGTGTGAGGCCAGTTCTTCCTACACGCCCCGTGCCCTACCGACGCTGAAGTCTCATCATTTCAATTTTTGCCAGACACTTAGAATCTTTTCAAATTGGTCATGTGCATTTCTTTATTTGAAAATTGACTAATTAAACCCTCTGCCCATTTTGCTTACTGATGTGTGAGAACTCTTCATTTATGCTGGATATGAATCCTTTGCCTGCTATACACATTATATTTTCCAGCCTTTCACTTTTTACAACTTATTTAGAGTACCTTCCCTCGTACAGTAGTTTTAAAATATTTACATGTTCAAATATGTCAACTTTTCCCTTACAGCTTTGAAAGCACTGTTACAGATCATTTATACGTATGTGTGCGTGTGTGCGTGTGCGTGTGTGTGTGTGTGACTGGGGAGAGATCGTTCCAGGCTCTGGAGGGGGAGGCAGGGGTCTGGAGCCAAGCCCTCTGTCCCTCTCTCCCTTCCGGCCTGACTGCGCTACTGCGTCTCCCGACACCGGCGGATCTGCCTCACCCCTCTCTGTCCTTGTCCACCCGTCTCCTGCGGCTCTTCCCACACACCTGTGAGCACCTCCTCCGTTTTACCGCCTTTGGACACACTGTTTGAGTCTTGTTGATGTACCTCTTCTAAGGTCTGAGTTCCCTTGTGCATGTCTAGCCACTACTTTTTTTCTTCCTATGTTCAAAAAAGGTGCTTCTCGCGCTTAGCGAACATACCCCAAGCCTGTCCCTTCTCAGCAAACGGCTCCACCCTTCACTCACTGTGCTCAGGCCGAACACACAAGGAGTCACCTTGTTTGGCTCCCAGCCCCCATTCAGTCCATGCGCAAAGCTTGCTGGATCTCCTGGGTGGACACCTCCCAGGTCTGACCACTTCTTCCCCCTCCGCACTGCCCCTGCAGAGCCCAGGTCACCATCGCCCCTTCCTCCTCCTTCAAGGCCTCCCACCGCTCTGCTGCTACCGCTGCCCCTCTACTGCATATGCCCCCAGGGCAGCAGGTGAATTAACTTCAAACCCAAGTTAGAGCGAGTCATTCCCAATCTCAAAACCCTCCACTCACCTCCCAAGATACTCAGAGTGACATGCAGACTCCTCGGCACCCTAACAAGGCCCTACAGACCAGCGCCACCCAACAGAAATACAATGTGAGCCACTTACGTAATTTCAAATTTTCTACCAACAACATGTAAAATGTACAAAGTCCAGTGAGATTAGCTGTAATAACATGTTTTATTTACACCAACATGCTGAACATCGCTTCAGTGTCCAGCACTGGTCACATTTCAAGGGCTCACTGACTGACTGTGGGCCAGTGAACAGCACAGCCCAGAAGTGCTGGTCCCCAGGCTACATCACACACCTGTGGTAGTTCATTTTATGTGTCAACCTGATGGGGCTACGGTTGCCCAGACATTTGGTCATACCTTATTCTAGATGAGAGTAACATTTGAACTGGTAGGCTGAGTAAAGCAGACTGCCCTCCCCAGCGTGAGGGGGCCTCATACAATCTGCGGAAGGCCTGAGTAGAACAGAAGGTTGGGTAAGAAGGAACTTCAGCTGCCTGACTGGTTGATCTGGGACATCAGTCTTCTCCTGCCCTTGGACTGGAACCTACACCATGGGCTCACTGACTGCAGGTCTTGAGACTTCTCAGCTTCCATAATCATGTGAGCCACTTCCTCACAATAAATCTCTTTTTATATACATGTATTCTATATTCTATAATATATATACTATATACTATACTATATATATATACTCTATACTATATTCTATAATTATATATATACTATATATAAGAGTATATATAAAGTATAGACATAATTATATTTAAAATATATAATAAATATATTTTAATTTATATATTATATATATTTACAAATATATAAAATATATTAAAATCTATATTTTTAAAATGTATTTATATATTTATTATAAATAAAATATATAATATATTATATAAAGTATATATGTAATAGTATATATATACTATTCATAATAAATATAATAGGATATTCTGTATTATAAATGTTTTAATACATAAATATTTATTATTTTCCTATATAAAATATGCTATGTATATACATATGTATCTCCTACTGGTTCTGTGTCTCTGGAGAACCCTAGCTAATCACACACACACACACACACACACACACACACATCCCTCTGCACCTGCTCACACACTCCAGCCACACTGCCAGCCCTGCTGGTGCTCAGACTTGTTGTACTTCCTCCCATTCTGGTCACGTTAGCTTGAGTTCCTTCTGCATGGAATATGCTTCCCCAATTCCTTAGGCTTGGTTCACTCATCTGCTCATTCAGGTCTCTGCAGAGACGGCAATCTTCAGGGAGGCCGTGCCTGACACTCCAGGTAAAACAGCCCTCCTGCCACCTGCCACTCTGCCCCTCACCTGCTTCATTCTTCTTCACAGCACTTGTCACCACCCAAAACATCCACACACATGTTTGTTTACTGTCCACCTTCCCCACTAGGACATGAACTTCAACCAGAGGACACACCCTGCCCTGGACAGTGTGGCCATTCAGTCTATGCCCCACTGTCCGCCCATCTCCCACCCAGCTCTTTTCAAGGCAGGTCATGTCCAAGCATTTGGGGGTTCCAGAAGGCTGGACTGGCGGGGACCTGAAAGCCCAGCCCTGACTCCACTCCACTGAAGCCACATCCACCCTGCAGAGTATCCCACTTATGGTTCATCTCACTCTTCTATTCCCTCCCTCTGCTCAGATTTTAGGTTTCAACAAACACAGAAAGTCAGCCAGACTCCTAGGAACTCAGAAGGGAAGAGTTAAAGGCCAAAGTATGTGCTAAACACAACACTTTAAGGGGAAACTAAACATAAGTATTTATTCAGAGTCTCAATATTTTCCATCCAGTCTTCATGGAGTGCTATCTGGCAGCTTCCATCAAAAATTTAAACATTGATAGACTTGACCCAGCAATTCTGCTTCTACAGATCTCTCTTTGGAATACTTCTACAAGTGTGAAAAGATGTACATTCAAAGACATTTCATACATTATTCACAACAATAGAGATGTACAAATAACCAAAAATGCACACAGGGGAATGATTAAATAAACTACTGTATAACCATACGATGTAGCACTATGCCGCCGTTAAAAAGAACGAGGTTGTTCTATATCATACGGGCATGGAAAGATGTCCATGAGAAATAAATTAAAACGCTAGTTGTTGAACAGTAAGCACAGTATTATCCCATTTTTATGACACAAAAATGTTACCTGTATTATAGTTGTAAATATATAAAAATAACTGAAAGGCCATTTACTAGTTTATTTTTTTTTCATTTACTAGTTTTTAAATGTTTTTAATAATGGTTACTTCTGAGAAGTAGGATCAAGGGAATTTTACTTTTTAATATGCTTCTGCATTATCTCCACTTTTAATGATGAGCACACACATTACTTTTATAATAAAAAATAAAAGGCATGAAACCAAAACCAAAATGAAAATAATCTATCAGCTCTCTGAAAGGATAAGGAAGGAAACCAGCCTAGTGCAACCAATTCTACAAGAATAACTTGGATCCAAAGTTTCACGACCCTTCCCCCTAGGAACACAGTGCTGCCTGGAGAATTCCTGTGTGGTTCTGGGAGCTCTTGATGGCACAGAAAATTAGGGCAAGTAGTCAAGACTTACAGTTGTTTTCGCAGCTTTCTTGCAATCCGGACTCAGCTTGCATGTTTTTTGAGTACACCGTCAGCTTTCGTTTTACTCTCTAAGATCCCAGGGTGCCTAGCGAGACCAGTTCTGGTCGCACGGTTCTCCTGCTGCCTCTGTGGCCACTCTCCCTTAGTCCTGTCACTGCGCCTAGTAAAGCTGCCCCAGGATTCTGCCTCGACCTTCTCCTGTGCACTCTTCTGGATGAGCCTGTCCACTCAGCATGCTTAGACCACTGAATTATACCCACTGATGGCTATAAAAATCTGTTATTTCCAATCCAGACGGGCCCAGACATCTCTCCTGAGATCCAGACCCGTTTTTAGGTGTCAGCTAGACATGACCACTTACCTACTGGATGACCAGATCATCACACCCTAAATGGAGCTAATTATCTTCCTCTCTAATCCACTCCTCTTCCAACATTTTCTTTCCTGGTCAACTGTCCCCCTAGTCACTGAAACCAGAAGCTAGTGAGTCCTCTTCCTTATTATCCTCCCAAATCTAATCGGTTACTAAGTCTCTCTAATTCTGCCCCTTTATCCATCCTCACGGTTTCCCTTAACTAAGTCCTCCTCATTTCTTGCTGGGACAACTAGGAAAGTCTCCTAAGTGATTTCTCAGTCTGTGTCTCACATTCTTCATCTTTAGTCAACTCACCCTCCTTACAGCTGCCAGAATGACCTTTCAAATTACGTGATTTTACTTTTAAAAGCTTTCCAAAGCTTTCCCCGGTTTTCAGTAGGAAGCCCCAATTCTGTGTTGTGGAAAAAGCAAGCTCCAGGATCGCACTTCCTCTGCTGCGTGTCCCCTGCTGTGACACTGTGGTCCCCTACGATGCTCTGTGCTCCCACCGTGCTGTCTCGTAGTCTGGAGGGCTCAGTCTCTCCCTCAGCTGCTTGGCCCACCTCATCAACCTCAAATTCAGCTCATCCCCTCTCTGAAGCCCTTCTGTATGAGTTTCTGGTTTGCCACTGGAACAAATTACCATGATCTCGGTGGTTAAAAACAACACACGTTTATTCTCTCACAGTTCTGGGGTGGGGGGTTGTCAGAAGTATGAAATCAGTCTCACTGGGCTACTGTCAATGTGTCAGCAGGGCTGTTCCTTCTGGAGGCTCTGGTGGAGAATCCGCTTCCTTGCCTTTTCCCGCTTCCAGCCTCCCTTGGCTGTGGTCCTTCTTCCACCTTCAAGGCACATCACTCCAGGCTCTGCTTCCATCATTACATCTCCTTCTCCTCCAACTCCTCCCTCTTTCCTCTTATAAGGACCCTTGTGATTACACTGGGTCTATCTGGATCATTCAGGACACTGTCCCCATCTCAAGAGCCTTAACTTAATTGCATCAGCAAAGTCCCTGTGGCCATGCAACGTAACATTCGTAGGTTCCAGTGACTAGTACATGGGGGCCATTTGGGGGTCATTATTCAGCCTATCACACCTTCTCTGTCTACCTGAATGAAAAAATGAAGAAACTCTTTTTGCTCACCAAAAAGGCACTCAGTATTTGGCCTGTATTAGCACCCTAAATCCCTGTCACTTATGAAGCTTTTCCTAATTTCATCAACTCCTCTTGAATAGCAGTCTTTCCTTAGAGCCCATTCAGCTTTCCCCGTTTTCTTCCACCCAGTGTAGACCGTATGCCTCTAGTGGATAGATGTCTCTTGTCTGGCCGGACCAGCTTCTATTTACTGAACCCATGCTGACCTTTGGGGAACCAACCCTTCCCTGCTCTTGGTCCATGTGGTTGGGTGGGGCTGACCTGCCTGGATCTCGAGGTAGGCATGTGACCTAGGCCTGGCCAGTCAGAGCTCTGCATCACACCAGTGTGACAGAGCCTCTTGGCTTAGGAATAAAAAGAAGATCCAACCTGGGATAATGAGAACCCTACCTTGAGAATTTTGCTGGAATTAATAGAAAAGAATTCTTGTTCTGATAGATACCTAGGCTGGTGGGATGTAAATCTCAACTGCCTTTGACCATCTCTGACCAAAGGGGAGAGCCTTTGTGAACAAGAAGCCAGCCAAGGGGAAAGAAGGGCCAAGAGATGGAAAACGTTGATGACGACCATGTTTAAGTACTGTGGACAGCCCCACCTTACATTAGCATCACCTCCTGAGCTTTTCAGTTATGTGAGCCAAAATCTCTCTGATCTTTTGCTTTCTTTTTTGCTAAGGCAGTTTGAATGGGGTTTCTGTAACGTGCAACCAAACAAGACCTGAATTACAGGACGCCAGCCAGTGGAAATAGCTCCTTAATAAATACATATACACGCTCATCTTGCATGGGGCTGTATATTGGCCAAAACTACTCCTTGTGTACCTTAAATAGGCTGGGATTCAGAGCTATATAAACGAATGTGTATATACAAAATCCAGAGCCCTATCATCGGTGCTTTTGGGGTGGAAGGAAGAAAGCGGCAGGTGGGGAAAGAAATGCCAGCCTCACTCTGGTCTCAGAGAAGAAGTCACAGAGTTTCATTTGAAACATGGTCACAGATGGTAGTCACCCATTGCCAGACAACCCCTACACATCCAAATGGCCCTAAAGCGTTTCACCATAAATAGAGCAGCAAAACATCGGCCTAAGGCCCAAGTCGGAAGGTGCTCCCTGGCAAACCGTACAGAGCTCCTTGGAAGAGGGAAGAATAGCATGCCAGCTCAGCTTCTCATACAGACAAGGCCTTCCACGGTGATCTGAGTGACTCTGACAAGTGTTTGTGTTCTATTCCAAGATCCACCTGGTGTTTTATTACAACCTGTTCATCACGATGCTTAACACCAAGCCCACCTGCGTGGGAGCCGTGAGAATGTGACTAAAGCTGCCCAATCAAGAGCGACGGATGAACATGAGGCTGTCCTCTTAAAAAAATATGACGACAAATGTCAATGGCTAAGTCAGGATCCTCACTGAGCACATCAAAATGGAAAGAAAAATTCAATTTAAGATAATGGTTAGAAGAATGCTATATACTTTTTTTTTTAATAAAAAGCAATATTGGGCCTCCCTGGTGGCGCAGTGGTTGAGAGTCCGCCTGCCGATGCAGGGGATACGGGTTCGTGCCCCGGTCTGGGAGGATCCCATATGCCGCGGAGCGGCTGGGCCCGTGAGCCATGGCCGCTGGGCCTGCGCATCCGGAGCCTGTGCTCCGCAACGGGGGAGGCCACAACAGTGAGAGGCCCGCATACCGCAAAAAGAAAAAAAAAAATAAAAAAATAAAAAAAAATAAAAAAAATAAAAAGCAATATGCACATCAAAAAAAATCAAAGGGAATTTGCAGAGGCTCTTAACCACACTCACAATAGGCCACAAATCCCTGCAAATCAATCTTGGTAGAAGTAAGAAAAGATAAGAAAAGAAGGATAAAGAGATATGCACAGTAACTGACTTTATCCCCCAACCGTCTAGCCTTCTCACTCCATCCACCTGTGAAAGCACAGGTAACGGGGCTAATTCCTCCCCCAGCCCTACAGACCCCACCCAGGCAACATGAAAAGCCACGTTGGGAAGATGAAAGGGGGCAAGAAGAACAATGAAAGGTCAGCGTGGCAACAATGAGTGTTACGATCATCAGGCAATGGAATTGGAGGAGGTGATTAGGAAAAAATGAACGATGTAATCAGGAAGTAGGGATTCTGATGTCACTTATGAGACAAACAGAATGAGGGAACATTTCAAGGGGAGATTTATAGGGGTTGAATAGGATGAAGAAAGGAAATGTTATCTAGATACGAATACATCAAATAAAAGAGGAACCTGGATGAGGTATAAATCAGAGAGAGAGTGCCTAAGAGAGGATTCAGGAGGGCTTGCAGGGATAAAAGAAAGAAACAGGTTTTAGCTGCTTTAAAAAAAAATCAACAGGAATATCTGATGTTGGTGGAGAATGGAGTTAATGAGGGAACAATCTGAATACATTCGAGAAAATGCTGGATTTAACCTGTTTAAGGTTCATTCAACTCCATTTATTGAACGCATGAGGGCAGACCTTGTAGCTGGAAATTTAAAGTAAAATAAAGGAGGTCTCTGTCCTCAAATAGAGACCTACAAAAAAATCAGACTCACAACAGAGACCTAATTATTTCCTGGGATAAAAGCAGGGATGATTTAATTCTGAAGATTGTTATGAAAAGGTAAGGATAAAAGAATGAAGAAGTGGGTTTGGGGGGAAAAGATTATATCTGTTTACAAGCTTTATAATTCCCCAAATATATTCTTATTCATTCATTATTAAGCACCAAGTAGGCACCAAGCACTGTCCCAGTGAAAGAGAAGGTGAGAGCTGTCACGGATGTCATATTTCAAGGAGTGTGTTTACTATCACAAGCATTTATAAATGCCAGGCAGCACCCCGCCGTTGCTTCTATGTATATCACCTCACTTTAACCCTCTCTCATCTCTGTTGGTATTATTATTGGTATTATTACTTCGTACATGAAGAAACTGTAGGTGTGGAGGTGGTAGCATGTCCCCATTTACTAGCAGGTGGCTGAGCAAGATCTAAACGTGCGCCTTCCCGCCCTCATTTTAGCTCGCATTTCACCGCCCCACAAAGGCCTCGGTGAGTCCTGAACGTACCGAGCCCTACAGCCTGCCTGCAGTACGAAACACAATGAATCCAGGTGAGTCTGACTCCATAGGAAGGTTTAAAGGGAAGCAGGAGGGTGTATGGGGGAGAATGCTCGGAGCCGAGAGTGGGGATGGAGCAGGGGAACGTAGATGCTGAAGGGCTTCTATTTGGGGCCGTGACCAGGAGACCAGGGAATGCTCAAGCCATTTGTTTTCTAAAGCTGGAGGCCAGTGAATCCCAGCATTCTTCCCATCCCTGGCCCCAACGTTCCTCTCTTTCACTCAGTCTGCCCTGTGTTGAACTACTTAGTCCTTTGGTAAATAACCTCCCTCTCCCACTTCCGTCCTTAACCTTTCAGAGCAAGCTTCTCAAACGGTCCTCATCCTCCTCATCCAACCTATCCTCAAGTCAGGAGATTTCTTCCAAACTATCCAATAAAGCAGCAGAGCTTGAGGCCCCCGTGTTCGCGTAGAACTCCTTTTCCTTCGAGGTTCCAAACTTCTGGCTCATGTGCTGTAACCCTGCTCCCTGCTCTCACCTACATTACAGTCACCGTCCCTCACGTACCCTTAGGCGTGGTCTTCCTCTTACCCCAGGGCCTGCCATCATCCGGGTGAACTTCCATGACCCCTGCACAACTCATCTGACATCCCAGCCTTTCAGTACTTAGACATTTGCGACTCTTGCCAGGCACCTTTAATCAGGACACCTGGGTATCACCCTGGAGCATGTCATCACCGAGAACGTCACCTCTGAAAACCACACACCACACCTTCTGAGCCCGACCTTCTATCCTCCAGCTGTGTTACCGCCACTCCATCAGTTCATGAATCTAGACAACAAATCCCTTTACCCCAAACTGCCAGGCTCCTCCTGTCTTTGCCTCCTTTCTTACCCAACCTGAAGCTGCCCCCAGTGTCCTTCACCTCTACTATCCTCCTGTCTACACTCTTGCTCTAATATCACAGGCAGCAGAACCACGTGGTCACAACCATCTGCAGAATCCAACCCTCCCTTAACCCAGCTGTCACCCTCCCCTGGTCCAGCTGAGCACACGACAACACAGATGGAGCCGCCAAGTTTACAGTCGATAGCCGTAACTGCGGCCACGACCCAGCCCAGCAATTCTCCTATTGTTTTCTTTTCATCTTGTGCATTCTCTTCTTTAACCTACTTTTTTTAAAATCATAGTTCTACATCTGTATCTTTCTAAAAGATTATTCCACATGGCAAAACAAAACACAGCAGTATCTTGTCCCACCCTCCATATGCCTGATTCATAATCATCACTTTCAACTTTTTAAGCTGTTTTTCCTAGTATTTATCTCCATACATGTAAGTAACATGTCTATACTGCTAGTTTTTTAAATAAGTTTATTTATTTTATTTATTTATTTTTGGCTGCACTGGGTCTTCGTTGCTGCATGCAGGCTTTCTCTAGTTGCAGCAAGCAGGGGCTACTCTTCGTTGCAGTGCGTGGGCTTCTCGTTGCGGTGGCTTCTCTTGTTGTGGAGCACAGGCTCTAGGCGTGTGGGCTTCAGTGGTTGCGGCATGCGGGTTCAGTAGTTGCGGAACGCAGGCTCAGTAGTTGTGGCTCACAGGCTCTAGAGTGCAGGCTTAGTAGTTGTGGCGCACGGGCTTAGTTGCTCCACAGCATGTGGGATCTTCCCGCACCAGGGATCAAACCCGTGTTCCCTGCATTGGCAGGTGGATTATTAACCACTGTGCCACCAGGAATGTCCCATATACTGCTAGTTCTTGATACTTACATTTTAGACATTTTAATAGCTCTCTACTACAGAAAATGACAAATTTTCTCTCTATAGGCTCTCTATAGGCACTACCTCCCTCTTCAATACAGGTGTACAATAATCTTTGTTTAAGTCAAAATTCATTGTTCATTTTGTTACAATTACATAAATATTATTCACAACTGAGCAATTTCCTTACTTGTATGACTTTTTGTTTTCCCTGGATTTAATAGTTGCCTTGGTTGTTGTTTGTTTAGATTGTTTATTTCTATGCAGTTTGCTAATTCTCCCCAGAACTCTTTATCAGTCACAACTCTCCTCTCACAATATGTAAAAGGTTTCATTTTTGTTTCCCTGAAGGCTTCAATTCTCCATTTTCTTCTGGACTCATAACTTCTCGCACTGTTGCACAGCTGTCATCCCAGAATCTCCCTTCCTCATCATTCCGTGAAATACTTTTGTCTCTTTCCCATACTGGATTCCTTTTTTCCGGACCTCTCATGTATTCCTTTTTCTTGGTCTGCTTCCTTATTTTGGTAGAGTACTTTTTTTTTTTTTGAGTTTCCAGAGAAATGTACATGAGAAATAAATTATTTGACATCTTCCATGGCTGAAAATTTCTTCTTACAGTTGACTCTTTGGCTTCATACAGAATTCCGGCGTGGCAATCATTTCCCCCAGAACTGTGAAGGCATTTCTCTTTTAGCTTCCAGGTTTGCTACTGAAAAGTCTGATGCCACTCTAAATTTTAACCTTTTGTATGTGATCTGTTTACTCTCTTGGTACCTCTTTTTCCCCACTGTTGTGAAATTTCATGATGTGCCTTGTGTGGGTCTTTTTTCATTCATTATGCTGGGCATTTGGCAGGCTCTTCTAGTCCTACAGTTCTAGGAAATTTTCTTGGAAGGTTGCTCTGATAATTTCCTCCCCTCTGATTTCTCCATTTTGTTTTTATGGAACTCCTATTATTTGTGTGTGTATATTTATATATACAACCTATATATAAATATCTCTTTGGATCTCTCCTGGTGCACATGGCACTCAGCACTCCCAACACTGAACTGTCTGTCACCTAACAAAACTTCCTCTCAGTCCTATTTTCTCTGTCTCGGTAGATGTGTCTTTTTTTTTTTTTTTTTTTTTTGCTATATGCGGGCCTCTCACTGCTGTGGCCTCTCCCGTTGCGGAGCCCAGGCTCCGGACGCGCAGGCCCAGCGGCCATGGCTCATGGGCCTAGCCGCTCCGCGGCATGTGGGATCTTCCCGGACCGGGGCACGAACCCATGTCCCCTGCATCGGCAGGCGGACTCTCAACCACTGCGCCACCAGGGGAGCCCGGTAGATGTGTCTTTTGTCTGAGCCAGTCATGCTCATTGCATCCTTATCTCCTCCCTCATTCTTACTTCTTATATGCAATAAGATGCCAAATCCTATGAGACATACATCTTGTATCTCTCTAAAATGTAGTCCACCTCTTTTTTTCGTAGTCGCTGCAACTCCTCAATTCAGATCACTGTCACTTCTCTTGCAGAACTGCACACCACCTCCTACCTTCTCTTCTCTCCAGTGAACCCTGCTCCAACTCATCCCCAGACCTCAACCTAGAGGTCTCTGGATGCTGCTAATATGCTCTGTGGCTACAACCTTATTGCACAATAGGTTGAAAGCCCTTTACCTGTCCATGTTCCCCATTCAACAATGCATCACATGAAAATCGCCCACTCAGTAAATATTTGTAAATAAATAGAATTGGTTATCATTACTAACTAATCATGTTCTTCCTCTGTGGAAAATGAAGTCAACCTTGAGATTAGGTAAATTCCTGATATTTTGAAACCTCTTCTTATTTTCTTTCTCTTTTTCATTTCTTCTGCAGTACCTCTCTCTCCCCACCTAATAAACAGGCACATCCCAAGTGAGTAATGAGAAATCACCTTACACACTCTTAGAAGAAAAATAAGTAAAGCTCTGCATATGATGGATCTGTGGGAAGAAAATAATCCAGTTCTGGGGAATCAAGACACTGCGTGATCTATTAGGCACTGAGGAAATGTGAATAAGTAAGTCGTGGTGCAAAAAGTACTTTGTATTTTTGAAACTACCCAAAGAGATATTGGGGCTTTATTCATTGTGGCAGTTTTAGTTAGGTAAGCCCAAATGAAAGAAATGGTCTGGGATTATTTGTCTCATTCCATTCAATAATTTACTTTCACATTAATTCAAGAACACAATACAATTGTGCTTTTCACAGCTAACATTTTCCCCATAGAAATATGGTCTACTTAATATTAAATAAGTGCCCACACATTAGTTCCCTGTAGTTTTATTCCAAACGCTGCATCATCCCTTTCTTATTTTCTGAACTATTCATTCCTTGAAAAATCCAAAGCATTCCCTTATTCATTTGTTCATCATGTATTTATTGGGTGCGTCCACGGTACTTGATGGGGTATTAGCTGTTGGAGAGTCCAAGGTGAGAGACAAAATCCTTATGTCCAGAAATTCACCAACTAGTGGGACACGTAAGTAAGTAGTGACAAGATAATGCATCAGGTGCCAGCCCAGTGGTCTGGATAAAGATTTCTCAGGGAGCTCAGAGCAAGAGTCAGGTAGGGCTTCACCGAAGAATGTTATGTTTGAGCTGAAGTGTGAACTATGTAGGACAGTCACCAAGGATAGGACACAACAGGCGTGGGATCCTGTGCAAAGGTACAGCACGTGCAGGGGCAGCAGAGTGGGGTATGAGACGTGAGGGTTTGCTCGAGTCCCACCTTCCTGGTCTCTAGCCCTCTATGATCTCCAACTGCACCAGGCAAATACTGAAAATGCTTAGCATAATGCCAGGCACTTATTAAGCATGCAAACATGGTACTTATTAACAATATTAACTTAATTATTATAAACATTTGTTTAGAACCTATGGATTATCAGTGCAGTGCTAGAGTATTAAATCATTACTGAATCAGGGTGACAAGAATTACACATGCTTCTTTTTCCAATAAGGCATCGAAGGTTGGAGAAGTCAAGTAACTGAACTAAAGTCACCCAGCTATTGGTGGGTCTAACTTCAAAGCTCATTCCCTGTTTCCTCTGCCAGCCAAAGTCTATGTGGTAGAAACTCTCAATTAACAGTGGCTTACTAACAAAGTTATTCCCCTCATTGGAACAAAAATCACGTGGAGACAGAAATATGTCCAAGGTATCTTTGTTTTTTTAAACCTAAAAAGATGTAGCCAATGAATAAGAAAAGGGTCCTGTAACCTTGTTGTTATATTTTCCCAGATCATGGGCACAGAAGCACTGCATGCTGGCAGCCCAAGAAGGTGGGTTCTCTGCTGGGTGATGTTGGTCCCAGCAGCTGTGTGAAGAGGCCCATCACTGTCAGGGCTACAAAAAGGGCACCGGCACCGGGTGCAAGTACAGGCTTTGCAGCTGGATGCCGGGGCTTACACCCAGCCCGTAAATCTCCTCGTTTTGTTATCCTGGGAAAACCACTTGATCTCTCTAATCCACAGTTTCCTAATCTATAAGATAGTCTTAAGAATAGTACCTACACATCATAGGGTTTTTAAGTGAGGATGAAATGAAATGGTGGGTGTGACTAAGCATTAGGTAAGTACTCAATAAAGGCTGGCTATTATTATTATTATAGTTGCTCATCAATGAACCATCACATCTGCTTGGCCTGTTTAATATTTATCCCACTGTCCCAGCTCGGATACACAGCACGGTACTGTCACATTACTTAAAGCTGCATCTACTTAATGAGTGAGGCATTCGGCTTTCATTCACTCCCCATCTACCTGCCATGTGGACTGTTCAACAATCAGAGCTACTTCTAGGCTGGGGGACTCTGTATTTCAGGGTCCTGCGTCTGGTGGTCGTGTGCAGGCTTCTCCTTTTCAGCATGGGCTTTAGACTCCTATCAGTGAGGCTGCTTTGGGGCCCAAAGCAGTTCTCAACACAAATATGCTGATTGATGGATTAAAGATGGACAATACGAAGACTCTGCAATGTCCAAGAAATGTGCTATTCTTTGCCACTTATCTTAGAAAAGGGATGGCTGGCATTTGTCTCTTTCTTATTATATTTGCATTTATTCTAGCTCCCCCCATCCCTGCCCGAAGACAGCAATTAGTATTTGGTATTTCATCGGTGTAAGGTAGCTAGTAAAACATATAAATCTGGAACGAATTGGGAAGTTTTAAACACTGACATGTAATTAAAAGTTCCGTGATCACCAGGCTAAGAGATGGGGCTACATCACGGCAGCACTTTGCATAACGATGCATTCATAGTACAGGAGGCAGAGTTCTGAAGCGTATAAATGTCAGAAATCACAATGGAAACCCGGCTCTCCAGGACCATCTGCATTAATTACTTCTGGACCAGCTCCCATAGCTCTTCGAGGCTGACAAGCAGAGTGGGCAAAATACCAGGTGTGTAACCTTTGAGATGCAATACGTGCATATACTCTTAAGTGAGAGCTAGGGTTTTGTGCCTTACTTTGGAGGGGCCACCACACGGTAAAAGGTTTCACACCAGCCTGCAGGGGGCTTAACAGCAAGGAGAGTCACGGCATTTTATAAATTCTCTCCGGTACAGTGAGCGTGTCCCCCAGTGCTTCCCAAATTATCCAAGATATTATCCGTGCCGTTGTTTCCATGAAGGAATTTGAAAGGCACAGCAGAGAAAGGGAAATGTATCCTGTCCCTTACTTGGATCATCCCGTGGCATTTCAATGATAATTGTTAAATAGCCCTCTACGCCACTAAACTGGCAATAGAGGATGAGGGTGTCAGAGCTTTAAACTCAAGTGTCCACACACACACAAAAAATCAAACTGTCCCAATGAACTGCTTAAAGGGCAATGTTTGTGTCATGATTAAGGCCAGGGTGGACTCACCAGGAAAATCAGAGACTGATGAAGCAGCTGTAAATTTTCTGTACATTTTTTTCACGCTGTCTGTCTTTTTACCACTTCACCGCTTGCAAGTTTCTCCATAAAAGGGACGGAAGGGGAAAGGAGCGTGTTTATTTGAAAATTAATAACGAGTCTAGTTTTTAGCAGCCCTAGCCCAGGATTTTAAGGGGAGGGAAGCTTGGGAACCTCTAAGATTTACAAAGAGGGAATCCATGTGTTCACCTGCACAAAATGCTGTTCCCCACCATTGCTGCCTGGCAACTTCGACTGACCCGTTAGGTCTCTGCCTGTGTGCTTTTTGCACACTACAGTAGGTCTGTATGATACGCCTCCACTGTGCACTCAGCATAACTGTAATTAAATAATTATGTGTGTAAGTACAAGTTTTATGTTCCTCTCTCCTGTTATACCATGGGCTCTGTAGCAACAGAGACTGTTTCTGTCTCATTCTTCATGATTTCCCCAAGCATCCAGCACGAAGCTCAACTCAGAGAAGGTGCCCTGTAACATCCGTGGAATGAACGGATGCCCGTCACTCCCCGGGGTGACTGAGCTGGACCCTGGGGTCACAGCATGTGACTCACAGCGCCTCCGGGCTGCCACGAGGAACCTCCCCACTGCTGGCCAGAAAGAACAGCAAACAGGCCTTCCAGGACACCCACGAATGCCACCCTCTGAACGATGAAATGGACAGTCATTCCATCCATCATCCTGCCGTATTTTTCTGTCTCTATGACCTCATGCAAAGGAATGGGTCTCAAATGTATCGATTTTTCTCCCACAAAAGTTCTTTCTAACACTTCCACTCTCCTCTAATCTCCTCTATCCCCAACCCATTGCAGGTTCCCCTGCTGGCTTCACAATGACAGATGAGCTAAAGTTTGGCTAGCCACGGGGACCCAGCCTCAAGGAAAACACAGCCAACACCAAATGATAACACCATCTGCACCAAAAAGCCCAGCACAGCCTAACTGCTTTGAACTTGCCTCCTTCAGGTCGTCCCACTCCCGGGTCAACGTGGGCTTCCATATTGTGAGGTGCCATGATTCCTCACTGTCAGAAAAATGATAGGCTCTTAGAGCTGTTTATGTTAAAAGAGCATATGCTACGGTAAGGAGAACCTCTCAAACCATCCAGACCCAAGATTCCAGTGGCAAAGTGATCGCTTTACCTGTCCTGTCCTTTCCTAGAGCAGAATATTTTATTTCAGCAAGCTCTTACTCAATCTCCTCATTGAAGATGTGCCCAGAGAGGGGAGATGATGCTTGGCCAAACTGAAGAGAGGCAGGGGAGAACGTGCTAGAGCAGCTGTTTCCGGAAGCCTGCACCTCAAAGTGCTCGGTGAACACATTCTGATGGTGTTGACAAGCTACTTGTCTTTTTAAATTATAGTATGCCCAGAAATACCTAAACTTGTGGAATTTAATGCAGAAATAATAATCCCCTGTTCAAGAAGTAAAATTAAGTTTTATGATACAAGTGGAGTTTCTGTAGCCCATAAAGTAACAGTCTCATTATTTCCAGAGAATATTTTCCTTAGGGAGACAGGAACCCAAACAATAAGACATCAGCTGTTCATCTTCTATATAACCATGGGAAATCCTTCTACAGCTTAGTCTGAATAAAGGAATTTTATTTTCTGTTATACATCATGTCAACATGACAGTATCAGAAGGCATACTGACCTAGAAGTAGTCTATCACCAGATCAATACTTCAACTGAAAATATTTTCCCTTTTGCTACAACAACTGAAAACCAGTTAGAAAAGTCAATCGGTAAAGCCTGATTATTTGTGTAAAATTATACGGATCATATCCTGGTGAGGGCTTCCCTGAGAGTCCGCCTGCTGATGCAGGGGACATGGGTTCGTGCCCCGGTCCAGGAAGATCCCACATGCCGCGGAGTGGCTGGGCCCGTGAGCCATGGCCACTGAGCCTGCGCGTCCAGAGCCTGTGCTCCGCAACGGGAGAGGCCACAATAGTGAGAGGCCCGCGTACCGCAAAAAAAAAAAAAAACACCCTGGTGAAATTTTGTACTTGACATACGAACAACAGAACAACTTTTCGTGACAATTCTGAGAAAAAGAGTCACCAAAACACCAAGGTTACGTTTCTAGAATTCTTCCCTTTACACAGCCAGAGAGAGGATGTTCAGTACTTTTTTTTAAACCATTAGCGCTAAATCCACGGCAGTTTCCTTTGTCGTCACACTGATGTCAAGAAGGCAATGAATGAATGAATGAATGAATGAATGAATGAATAAATAAAGGGACTTCCCTGGTGGTCCAGTGGTTAGGACTCTGCGCTTCCACTGCAGGGGGCACGGGTTCAATCCCTGGTCGGGGAACTAAAATCCCGCAAGCCGAGGGGTGTGGCC
Organism: Mesoplodon mirus; assembly: GCF_964341445.2. Lineage (NCBI taxonomy): Eukaryota > Metazoa > Chordata > Mammalia > Artiodactyla > Ziphiidae > Mesoplodon > Mesoplodon mirus. Next base: position 6,547,986 of record NC_138993.1, on the reverse strand, counting down.
AAATAAATAAACAAATAAGAAGGCAATGATCATTATTAACTTACAGGAAGATGGTATTATAGGAGTGGATCATGCTTAGCACAGCGCATTCGTTCTCAACCTGTGTCTGGAAAGCTGGGGAAAGAGGAGCATGGACAGAATACAGAATTATTGTAGGGGCTCTGGGCGCTGCACGTGCGGTAACCAGCGTTGTCCCAGAGAGAAGATTCAACCTCTAAGCTGTATTTTTCAGTGACAGTTATTTCAATAAAATGTAATTAGCTGGCCTCCATCTGTGTAAGAATCTGTCAGCAGCACAGCACAAAGGTTAGGTATACACCTTTTAAAGTCAGACAGATCTAGGTTGATTCATATTCTGCTGCATAGAAGTGGTATGACCCTGGGGGGGAGGGGGGTTTACTTAATTTCTCTAAACCCCAGTTTCCTCTAGAGCTAAATTAGGTAGAATATAGAAATCCCCAAGCATACTGCATGGTACATAGAGAATGCTCAGTAAATATAGCTTTGAAAAGAAGAAAAGAAAAAAGGAAAAGACCTGAACAAAGTAGTTTTGTTATTTATATTCCTGATATCTAAAACATTTAAGCATCCTTCCAATTATCCAACATAGAATATTACACTTAAGACAAATTAATATTGACTTATTTGCCATCATAAACTGAACTAAGACAACTCTTACTTTAGAAGGACAGCTGAAAACACATGCCAATCATTTCCTTCTAAGGGTCCTCTAAACTCTTGATTATAGAGTTAAATTTCATAAAGGATGTACTCCTAGATTATACTACTTTAGCTCCAGTAAAATATCTCTCCAAACAACTCATTTAATATTGTTTCCTTGATTTAGTTGATTTATGGCTATAAGAAATAGCAACAGTCAAAATATGTCTGCGTTATTTGTAAAGCCATATTTCAATGTGACTCCATATTTCTGCTTTTAGGAATCCATCATAAAAACACACTGCATTGCTCAAGCCCTGCCCATTCCCAAGAAGGGCTTGTTTTCATGACTGGCCTTTGGCCAGCTCCTGGGAGCTGAGCTTTTGGCATGTTCTGACTGAGGAAAGAGTTCTGCCTACCTGAGGTCTTGGGTCACACGGTACCAGTTTGCCTAGATAGTCCAGCAGGTGCTATATGCCAATGTAACTGACCCATAATAAAAACCCTGGACAACCAGACTCAGGTGATGTGCCGTTGCTTATGGTTGCTGAAGGAATTAAGCACACCTGTATGACTCCACTGGAAGGGGACCCTTGGGACCTGGTGTCTGGTTTTCTCTGAACTTCGCCCCGTGAGCTTTCTTCCTTTGACTTTTTACTCTGGATTCTTCCACTTTCACAAATTGTAATGATGAATCTAACAACTTCTGAGTCCTGTGAGTACTCCTAGGGAAATCATCAAGCCTGAGGGTAGTCTGGACAACCCCAGCAAAATATGTTTTTGCAAAATAAGCTTATTGCAATTCCTTGTTTTGTGGTAATGAAACATTGAGAACAACCTAAATGCTGAACAAGGGATAAAGAGTCCTACAAATTGGGGTAAATCAATATGAAGTTATTACGACAGGACTAAAAGTTGAATTTTCACATGTTTATCATGACATCGGAAAATGCTTAGGATATAATGTTAAGTGAAAAAGCAAGACACAGAAGTATCTATAAAGCATCAGCTCAATTATGGGAAAAAAATCCATACCTGTTTAGAAAAAAGAGTGAAAGGAAATATGCCAATATATATTATTAGTAGCTATTCATGGACTGAGATTATGAGATATTTTATTGTTTCATTTTTTTCTATATTCTTCACGCATTTTTCTGGGAGCAAATTATTATCCTATTTTTTACTGAGTTGCTTTTATGTATTTCATTGTAAAAACTGAAACGTGGGGAAATTCTAACTATAGAAGGAGCACAAAACTTAAAACTGAAAGTTTTTTCCTAATCACAATTTTTCTCCAATTGGACACTGCACTGATAATAGCTATTAACTATTTAAATGATACTTTCCACCTTTTTTCTATAAATATACAAAAAGGTATACATTAAAAAAAGATTTATTTTCATTTCGGGGTTTGAAAAAATGGGACCCTGTTCTGCAGCTTTTCTTGCTTTAACAATGTATTATGGACAGTTTCTGAATGATTCATATCGATTAGCTCAATCTTTTCAGTAACTAAATAAGTGTCTATTGAATGGATATATATTGTAACCTATTTAAATATTTCCATATTGATGGATATTTAGATTGTTTCTAACTGTTTAGTATTATAATCAGTGTTGCAAAGAATGTTCCTATACATATATCATTGCTGCTTGAGCAAGGATTTTTGTAAAAGAGAGTCCCAGATGTAGAAATACTGGATCACATGTTAAAGATAGTTAAATTTTCATAGATATTAACAAACTGCCCTCCAAAAGACTGTCCCAATTTACATTCCCACTAATGCTACAAGAGTGTTTTTTTGCCATGTTCTTACCAACACCTGCTGTAATAAACCTTTTTATTTTTTCTAATCCAATATGAAAAAGATGGTATCTTATTTAAAAAAAACTGAACGTATTTAGTCATTAGTGAATTCGAACATCTTTTCATATGTTTATGGCCACTGACCTCTTTGTACTTCTATTGTGTAAGTCACCCATTCATATATTTTACCTACTTTTCAAATGAAATTGTACTTTTTCTATTGATTTTCATAATAACACTTTGTTGAAGCATTTTCATTCAGTTTATCATCCTTCTTACCTCTAGGATGTCCTTTATTGCAGACAATTTAAAATTTGTATGTAGTTAAATCTATCATTTTTTAAAGGTTTCCAGGTTTCATATCATGTTTAGAAAGGCCTTCCCTATTCCAAAATTTTAAAATATTATCTAATTATTTTCCTATCAGAAAAGATATGTTTAAACTATACAATTAAAATTATTGTCCATTACATTGTTCAACATATTTTTTTGAATTCACAGAGTTAAAATTTTACACATTTGTGCTAAAAAATAAGTTTCTCTCTTCTGATAAAGTGGCACACTCTTTTTTTTTTTTTTTTTCCTGATTGTGTTTCTTCTTTTGCCCTTGCAGTCAGGAAGCTCTGAGCCCAGTTTTATCAGGCTCTTCTCTTTCTTATTATTTGGATTTTTATCCTTGTATCTCTGTTATTCTGTGCCCTTTACTACATACTGCCTTGTATCTTTTCTGAAATCAGAAAGTGAAAACATAATACATAAATTAAAAAATGATTAAACAAATAATAAATAGAAAGTGATTAAATAATTTTAAAAGCCTATTATATTTAATTTAAACTTCTTCAGGTCATTTGTTTCTTAATCCATCTTACTATGAATTCCTGGTCTGCTAGAATTAACTGGCAGCCAGCTGATAAGATTATAGATCTCTTGCTCTCACTCTAATTATCAGTGTACAAATCTGTTTACCTTATTTTGAGCCCCTAAAGGTTAAGGACTGTTCTAATTATTCTTGAATCCAAGTCCCTTGGAATCACCAAGGGAAAGAGGCAAAGCATCACAGTTTAGAAATGTTTCCAACAGCATGCGTTAAAAGAAGGGTTGGTGTTACCTAAGTAATTAAAATAACCCAAACACCTCACAGTCCCAAGAAATACAATTATTTGGAATTTAACTGTAATTTGCATGCCTGCCTTCTGCTTTTTAATTAGCTTTGATGACAGAACAAGGTGACGTGAAAGCTGATTTGGTAGTGGGAACTAGATTTTATTTAAATGAAAAATTCATAGCAGTGGAATAAATGCAAACCTAAAATTCAGTAATAAAATTTATCTTTTAACCACAATTTTATAACTGTTGTTAAATTAGGTGTTGGAGTGGGATGAAAGTTAGAAGAGAACGTCCTGAAATCTCTCAAGGGAGCTTTCTGCTTCATTTTCCCAATCCGTGCCTTCCCTTGATAACTACGTGTCACAGGGGTCACAGCCATAGTCTACACAGCAGCTGGTCTGGGGTCCTCCGTCTAGTAAAGGGTAGTGCTTAATCCTCGTTCTAAAACACCCTTGGGACATCCTTGGCAGTCCAATGCCTTCCAATGCAGGGGGTCCAGGTTCAACCCCCGGTCGGAGGGCTAAGATCCCACGTCTCGCGGCCAAAAAACCAAAACATAAAAAACAGAAGCAATATTGTAACAAATTCAATAAAGGCTTTAAAAATGGTCCACATCCAAAAAATAAATCTTATAAAAAACAAACACCCTAGCACCTCCTCCTTATGTCAATAATGGGAAAATATTTAAGAAGTTTTATGTCTTTGGAAAATTCTAACACAGAGCCTTAGGGCATCATTGAAATAGGTTTCCGAGCAGACCTGGACTAAGACTCGGGAGCTCTGTCCACTGCCTGTCTCACCCAGTCCTCCAGAGTCTGGGGCTGCCCCCTCTGCCCCCCCCCCACTCCCACCCCCTGCAGACCCTGGAGAAGGAGGCTGCAAGTAACAGAGCAAGGCTGGCAGAGTTCACAGTTACAGAGAGGAAAAACTGGGGGAGAGAGAGAAGGAAAAGAGACGTGACTGGGGGCAGCTGCCAACTGTTTCTACCGGGCGAGGCCTCTGTAATTTGCCATCAGAGCCTAAGAAGCTGACCTCAGGGCAGTTGCATAAGGGATGTGAAACAGGTGGGAGTCTCCGAGCATCTGCTGGAGCCTGTTTCTAGGACACGGGAAAAGGCAGGACTCTCACTTGTCCTCAGGAACTGGTCTACTGCTTCATTATGTAACAACCTGCCCAGGTCACAAGTACTTTCTGAGCACTCAGCGTGGAAACTGGTAACATCATGGTGACCCTTTCTCTGCTGGGAACATCCCTTACCCTCTATGAAGGCGCAAGCCCTCCTCACACGGTATCATTCCTTCCCCTCTCTTCCCTCTGGTTAACACCTATTTTTCATGGCATCACCAACCGAATTCTAACCAAGACGTCTCAAGGAGAGCCTGGCCTGGGGCAAGAAATCCTGTGTACCATTTCTGTTTACCACCATCCCCAGTTCACACATGTGAAATCTAATGGTAATGGGGGACCACAGATGGAATTCTTATACTCCACAGCTGGATATTTATATTATTGTGGAAAAAGCACAGTACACATACGCAACCTATGTGATTTCCTGATGCCACCACATGACTTGGGGCAAGTCATTTCACCTCTGAATCTTGATTTCCCATCTGCAAAATAATACTTTCCTTGCCTACCACTCTAGGTTTTTGTGAGGACCAAATCATATTTAGCACATTAAAGTGTTTTATAAAGTAATACAGAGTGGAAGAGAATTCTTGTTATCAAGATCACATGGCTTTCCAAAATCCTCTACAGAGCAGAAGTATTTGAAAAAATAATGAAATCTTTATGGTCTTAAACACTGTTGCTGCCTTGCCCTCTATCCTCCACACCTGAAATACCTTATTCCCATGTAGCTCTACCTCCACTAAAACAGCTAAAACAGCCACTCTCTCTGCACAGTTTTCAATGGAACACTTTAAACACGTACTGAAGCACAGAGACTAGTCTAGTTAACTATGTATTCTACCACCCAACTTCAACAACAAGCAATACCCATGTTTCATCTTCTGTGACATGTTGACTCCACTTGCCACCATCCTGGGTTATTCTGAAGCAAATCCCAGAAAGCACATCACTTCATATTTGTGCATCTCTAAAAGACGGCTTTTTAAAAAGACATACCCACAGGGAGGGATAAATGAGGAGTTCGGGATTAGCATATACACGCGACTATATATATAATAGACAACCAACAAGGACCTACTGTAGAGCACAGGGAACTCGACTCAATATTTTGTAATAACCTATAAAGGAAAAGAATCTGAAAAAGAACAGAATATATGTATACGTACAAATGAATCACTTTGCTGTACACCCGAAATTAACACAACATTGTAAAGCAACTATACTTCGATTAAACAGAAACAAAAACATAACCACAAATACTACCATCATACTCAGAATAATAGCAAAAATAGTTTCTTAATGTCATCTAAGAGCCAGTGTTGGTTCACATTTCCTCAGTTATCTTAAAAAAAATTTTTTTGGTGTGTTTGTTTGAATTGGGATACAAAACAAGATCCGTACTTTGCAACTGGATGATAAGTCTAAGTTTTTTGTTTGTTTGTTTGTTTTTGTGGTATGCAGGCCTCTCACTGCTGTGGCCTCTCCTGTTGCAGAGCACAGGCTCCGGATGTGCAGGCTCAGCGGCCATGGCTCACGGGCCCAGCTGCTCCGCGGCATGTGGGATCTTCCCGGACCAGGGCACGAACCCGTGTCCCCTGCATCAGCAGATGGACTCTCAACAACTGCGCCACCAGGGAAGCCCAAATCTAAGTTTTTTATAATCTACAGGTTCTCCCTCTATATCCTTTGTCCCCCTCCCAGAATGTTTATCTGCCTTTATTATTATTATTTTTTTGCAATTTTTGTTGTTGTTTCTACTGTTGAGTAAGTTGGATGGTTTGTTTTATAGAGTTTTTCAGTCTGGTTGGTTGATTTTATTCCCATGGTGTTATTTAATATGCTTCTTTGTCCTTTCTACTTCTAGTAAATTAGTAAATCTAAAGGCTAGAGCGGATTCATTTTTCCCCCAAGACTAATTCACATGTAATGTTGTATATCAGTATTAGTTCGTAACGTCTGGTTTCCCCTTTCCATTGATGATCATTGCCTTTACCTACTGATTCACTAAAGCTTTGAAAAGGTGATATGCTATCATACCTTATTTATTAACTAGAATGCTTTTAAACACTAAAAGAGAAATTTCCCCTCACCAACTATTTGGTTATCATGAGATACAGACTGAATAGGAGAAGTGGCTAAAATATTTTATTCTTTTCTTTCTTCACCAAATTTCAAAAAAAGTTTCTTAGCATCATCCAAAGTAACTAGTTTTTATTTTATTTTGTATCATTATTACCTCATGGATACACATATATTTTGATTTGATGAATATTATTCTACTGCAATTATGAATCTTATTGATACTCAATCTCTTCCTTCCTTCCTTCTTTCCCTCTTTCCTTCCTTCCTCCCTTCCTCCCTCCCTCCTTCCCTTCTCTCTCTCTCTCTCTCTCTCTCTCTTTCTTTCTTTGTCTTTCTTTCTACCAGTAGGAGCTTATTCAGTCTGACTCTTGAGTTGACAGAATCCTAGTAGTCTTTGAATTCCTCTTGGCTGTCTGTTCTGGAGTCTACAGTTCCTGCCCTAAACCTGGAACCAGCCATTTCTTCAAAGACACTTATCTCCTGTTAATGCAAAATGTATTGAGAGATCACAGTCTGGGCGCTGGGGGTGCTCAATGCTATTGGTCTAGCCACTGTTTATAACTTTTCAGTGGACAGAGCTGGCAATACTTTTTAAAGATAAATTTCAGATGAGTTCATAGTTTATCCCCATAATGCCCATATCCTATTTTTCCCATAATACACACATTCAGAATAACAGCAGATTTGGAATCGCAATAGCCACACCATCACCAATAATGTAATTACTAAAAACAGTTTAAGATTTTTCTTGCAATTCTTTTTGAACACAGAGTACATACTATTAGGGCGGAACAACCAAATTACTGTTTTAAAGTCACTTGGAATAAGTCTTCTCTGTGTATTCATGCCACCAACAGGCCATGCAATTACTTTCATTTGTTTAATCATACTTTTGATTTTTAGTATAGCTATCACCTTTTAAAATTCAATGTTAATTTATCATTGTGTAAAATATTTATGTAACTTCAAGGTCAAATCTACACAAGGAGGTATACTCAAAGTCTAGCTTCTGTCCCCATTCCAACCTATTCCTTCTTTTCCCTTAAAGATTTCTTAAAATTTCAAAGGTTATTCTTCTATTGCTTTTTCTTAATTTAAGCAAGTATGTATTTAATTATACATATGATTTCCCTGTTGTTTAGATAAAAGGTTACGTCTATCTTGCTTTTATCACTTAATGATGTATCCTGAAAACCACCTTCTAGTAACATACAGAGAGATCTCCCCACCCATGTGACAGCTGTATAGGACTGCATCCCATGGACGTATGACAATCCATTCAGCTGGTCCCCTATGGATGGACAGCTGAGTTGTTTCAGTATTTTGCCATTTCAAATAGCACTGCAATGAATCACTTTGTGCATTCTGCTTTTGCCAGTCTACCTTTGGGAAAGACTTCTGGAGGTGAGACTGCTAAGTCAAAGAAAAAATGCACATGTGATTTCATTATTAGATATTGCCCATTTCCTTTCATAGGAGTTGAACTATTTTATATTCCAGCCAGCACAGGTACGAGAATGCCTCTTTTCCTGCAGATTCATGATAGTGCATGTTTTCAAACATCTGGATGTTTGCCCATCTCACAGGTAAGAAACTATAGTCTACTGTAGTTTTACTTTATATTTTTCTTATTATGAACGATGCTGATTATCTTTTCATATGGCTAGGAGCTATGTGCATTTCTTTTTCTAAGGACTGTCTGTTCAAATTCCTAGTCCATTTTTCTGTAACAGTGGTTTCACAAGTGTGATCTCTAGACCAGCAGGATCCGCAGCGCCACCTGGGAATCATTAGAAATGCACATTCTCAGGCCCCACCCCAGACCTACTGAATGAGACGCTAGGATGAGGCCCAGTAATCAGTGTTTTAACAACCACTTCAGGTGATTCTGATGCACTAAAATTTGACAAACACTGGTCTATAGGATTGATTCAACAACTGTATTTTAACTCAGTGTAGGCTTGTCTAGTTATTTTCTATTTAAACCAAGGCCAAACTGTTAAACTAGAACCAAGAGTCAAAGGCCGTGTGACATTCATTCATTGATTCATTGATGTATCCAGCCATTAACAAATAGATGCTAAGTAGCCACTGTGTGTCAGTCACTGGGGACACTGCAGCAGCGGGGATACTGTGCTAAATAAAATGGACAAGTCACCGTCCCCAGGAGCTTTCCCTCCACTGAGGAAGAACAAAACCAAACAAGTCAATTTAAGTCTTACCAAAGGGGATTACAAGGTGGTACTCCATTGAAGGGCAAGTGGTCAGGGAAATGCAAATTTAAAATAAAAATGAGATAGTATTTTACTTCCACCAAATGGACAAAACATTTTTTAAATGCTGTCTGTTCTTAGCAGGGATATGGGTGGAAATGTGAAGCACTGAAGCCTCTTTGAAAAGGAATCTAATCATATCTATTAATGCATCAAACACAGCCATCCCACTGCTGGGGATCAATCCTGTAGAACGAATGCCACCAAGGACATGTACTGCAGCATTGTTTATAGCAGCAAACACCAGTTACAAAGTGAATGTCCACCAGTGGGGGGATGGTTCAATAGATCATGGCATATCCACACCAGGCAGCCACTGAAAAATGAGCCATACACTGACTTGAGGGCAGCTCTATGACATACTTTGAGTAAGGAAAGTAATATGTAGAAAAATGGGTACAATCCAATCTTACTTTTAGGAACTCATGCAAGCCCATCTGTGTGTATACGTATATGCATTGGTACATGAGTATAAGAGCACAGAAGAGGGCTTCCCTGGTGGCGCAGTGGTTGAGAGTCCGCCTGCCGATGCAGGGGATACGGGTTCGTGCCCCAGTCCGGGAGGATCCCACGTGCCGCGGAGCGGCTGGGCCCGTGAGCCATGGCCGCTGGGCCTGCACGTCCGGAGCCTGTGCTCCGCAACGGGAGAGGCCACAGCAGTGAGAGGCCCGCGTACCGCAAAAAAAAAAAAGAAAGAGCACAGACGAATAACCTGGAGCAATGAATAGCCATAGGGATGAGCCATCTACTGTGGATTCAGGCTCAACACCCAAGCTTCCTTCCTCTTAGTGTGTCTTCCTACAGCACGGAAGATGGAAAGCTAAGCCACATGCCGCGTGCTTGGACATCCCGCGGGCAAACGTGCGCGTTTGCGAGCTGGGAGGAGAAGGCGGGGTGGGGGCCGCACTGGGCTGCTTCGGCTGCTGACCAGCACCTTCATTTGTCACACCTTTGCATCAGCCGAATTCCCTGTGTCCCTCACTAGCTTCCTGGGTGTGGAGGCGCGGGGCTCGGGGCATCGGCTTTGCTGGTCTGGATAGAGCAGGCAGGGCGCGAGCTCGGGAACAAGGCTTTCTGCGGTAGCCGCTGATCCCTGCATCCCAGCGTGGGTGGTGCAGGCCTGGGACCAGCAGGGGGATGGAGGCCCTGAGTCCCTGTAGAGGCAGCAGTTTCCCCCAGGGATCAGGGACTCACGCCCGGGGGCACAGTCTGCAGCTCGCTCCTACTGGCCTCCAATGATTTCATCAGCGCCTGCTTCCCTGAACCAAATTTGCCTGAAACAGCTTGATCCTTTTTTCTCTGCAGTGAAAACTGTGTGATCTGATGGGTTACCAGTCGCAGAGAGGAGTGAGAGGCAGTTGTGAGAATTTAAACATAGGAATATATGGAAGTGCCTTGAAAACTGTGGTAGTATTATTATTAATAATTTTAAATGCCATCTGACACTAGACTTCTCCGCAGCGCAAGTCTTACCGGCCGGTGTGGTCGTGGATTTTGGCGCCGGAAGCAAACTCCTGCGAGGTGTTGTCACACTGGAGGATGCTGGAGGGGCCCCCCGGGCAGCCCCTTTGGGTGTGTCTTTGGAAGGCAGAGCTGCCTTCAGAGCCGGCTGGTCTTCAGTCCCAAAGGTTGACCCTGTGGAAGCATACAAGTTCATGAAAAATGGATGGAGCCCCTGGCCGTGTGCCATTGCCGACCATCCTACCGCTGCCACCTGCTATAGAACTTGACCCGACTCCTAGTGAGTGGCCTTGAAAAGCATTTCTCTGGGACCAGATGTGGAAAAGAGCTCCCTTTAGCCACCGCAGGGAAGTCTGTCATTCAAATCCCCATGCCAGGGGCTCCATAAAAGGCCAAGAGCAGCCTCACTTCTCTGAAGATTTTACACGTGTGCTCATGCACACACAATTTGCTTGTGTGGATGTGTAGCTGCAGACACGTGTGGTAAGCATTTATTTTGTAACTCACAGAGGATGAGCAACAGTGAGAAGCAGTGTGAGTGACCCAGGGGGGACGAGAGTAGGAATGCGCATGTGCACCACTGGTCCAGGAAGTGTGTTCAGGGCTCCCTGAAACCCAGCTGATTGTACCTTGAGAAGAAGAGGCTTGGGATGAAGGTAGATGGGTGAGAACATGGAGACAGAGAGTCCCTTTGAAACTCATGAAGCTTTTTGTCTGAAAAGCTGAGGCCTCATCAAACTAAGAGGACCTTGCATTCGAGTCCAGTTTACTGCAAAGGCAGATATTTATTGATCATTTCAGTTTCCTATTCAACACAGAACAGGCTCTGCGTCTATAGGACAGCTTGTTTACAATGGACTGCTCTGAAGATAGGGCATACTGGGATTTGGGTCAGATTTAAATGCCCGGAATGGTTGTGGCCTAACTTTTTCCTCTATATCTTTTCAAACCTATTATGGTTTATACATTTGTAATCTCTTAAAGACAATGACACCACCATCTATTCCTATCAAAGGATAAATCTTCTAAATGCACCTCTGGGTACAGCTGCAAGGACTAATCTACTAAATTAAATAGAGAGCCTGAATATACTGAGATTACCACTTGTTGGGGATAAAACTATCCAGTTAGGAACATGACCATCTACTGTGGAAAACAGGCAATGACAGCTGGAAGAAGTATACAGAATTTTAGTGAAAGATTAAATTTTTTTGTTTTCATCATTTTAAAAGGATAGTCATAACATCCTATTTAGACAGGGCCTGCATCCAAATGATAACATTATTAAATGGCTTTAGTGTTAAAATATTCAGGAGTTTTAGTCAACCCCTTAGAGTAAGAGATGGCTGCTCTCCTCCCTCTGAAAGTCTGTTTAAAATGGGTAAGATTTGTTTGGTTTCTAAAGAAAAGTGTATTTAGGAAGGAAAAATAAAGAACGTGTGATTTCCTAACAGAGAACCTATGCCCTATAGTTCTTTGAAGGTCCCGTGCAAGGTTTAAATAGTTTTAAACAGGGCTAGGAGAATGCACTTGATCCACACAAACAGAATAAAAATGATGAAACTCCGCTGAAAGGACGTACACTGTATCCTGAATTTCAGATTAAAAAGTAAGCACAGGACAGCCATATGCAGAAAAATGAAACGACCACTATCTCACACAGTACACAAAAATTAACTCAAAATGGATTAAAGACTTGAATGTAAGACCTGAAACCATAAAACTCCTAGAAGAAAACATAGGCAGTACACTCTTTGACACTGGTCTCAGCAATATCTTTCTAGATGTGTCTCTTCAGGCAAAGGAAGCAAAAGCAAACATAAACAAGTGGGATTATAGAAAACGAAAAAGCTTCTGTATAGCAAAGGAAACCATCGACAAAATCAGGGGACAACCTGCCAAATGGGAGAAGATATTTGCAAATAATATATCTGATAATGGGTTAATATCCAAAATATATAAAGAACTCATACAACTTAACAACAAAAACCCAAACAACCATATTAGAAAATGGGCAGAGGAGCTGAATTGACATTTTTCCAAATAAGACATATAGATGGCCAACAGGCACATGAAAAGATGGCCAACAGGCACATGAAAAGATGGCCAACATCACTAAATTATTAAGGAAACGCAAATTAAAACCATGAGACATCACCTCACAACTGTCAGAATGGCTGTTATCAATAAGACAAGAAGTAACAAGTGCTGGGGAGGACGTGGAGAAAAGAGAGCTGTCAGGCACCGTCGGTGGGAGTGGAAATCGAGGCAGCTACTATGGAAGATAGTATGAAGGTTCCTCAAAAAATTAACGATAGAACTACCACTTGATCCAGCAACTCCACTTCTGGGTATTTGTCCAAAGAAAACAAAAACACTAATCCAAAAAGATACCTGCACCCCCATGTTCACTGCAGCACTATTCACAATAGCCAAGATATGGAAACAACCTAAATGCCCATCAGTGGATGAATGGACAAAGAAGATATGCTACATAAACACATACCTAACCTAAGTGCCCATCAGTGGATGAATGGACAAAGAAGATGTGCTACATAAACACATACCTACACACACACAATGTAATACTACCCAGTCATAAAAAAGATAAAATCTTGCTATTTGAGACAACATAGATATACCTCAAGGGGATTACACTAAGTGAAATAAGTCAGACAAAGAAAAATACTGTATGATTTCACTCATATGTGAAATTATAAAAAGCAAATACTCCCCAAGCCAAAATAAAATGAAAAAACTAAACCAAACAAACAAACACATAGATACAGAGAACAGCGGTTCCCATAGGAGAGGGCTCCGGGTTGGGGGCTGGCGGCAGGAGGGTGAAATGGGTAAAAGGGATCAACTGTATGGCGATGGATGGAATGAAAATTTTGGTGGTGAGCACGTTGTAGGGTATACAGAGGTAGAAATATAATGGTGCACACATGAAACCTATATGTTATAAATCAATCTCACCTCAACAGAAAAATAAAGTAAGCACGTGTTTGATCGAAACCTCATCAAGAAAAGGGGCACCAGGCACCTGCAGAACAGTAAGTCTTAGCTTCTGAATCATAGCGCAGGCTCACCAGTCCCATCGTAGGACTCAGAGAATCTCTGGGGGTTGTAGGACATTTTGGGGGGTGATGGCAATGGCTCGGCCACTAGAAATATTTCACGTGGAATTATCTAATGTTCAGCCTCCTGCTGACATACTGCCAGAATAATCTATTCACTGAAATGTGTAGTGGAAGTTGAATTGAACATAAAATCTTCCACACAGAGTCTTTTATTTAATAATTTATTAAAGTTTCTTAAGAAGGGGAATATTTTGTATCATTTGTAGAGTTCAAATGCCCTTTTATCAAATCCTCTTGTGCCTGGCATTATTCTCTTACATGAAATTTATAATTCAGTGAACATGTCAATTTGGAGATCTAGCCGCTCTCCAGGCTGGGAAGTAATTCATCTGTTTGAAGTAGGAAGTATCAAGGAAGCTCTGTACTCCCCTCTGAGAGAGGTCTTGAATTACCAAAAAATAAAACAGAACAAAATAATACAATACAATAAAATAAGATTGAACTCTGCTCTTGTACCTTATTGTGGGAGACAGCTTGGCAGTGAACAGCACCCCTCATTGAAAACCAGCTTAAGTCAGCCAGTACTTAAAGACACATGATTCAGTAAATGAAAAGTACTCTGAATTTGGAAATGGCTGCTGAATTCTGTAACTGCTCTGGGACTTCACAACAATGCAGACAACATCAAACCACTGCTTGGTAAGAGGAGAAAACAACTGGAAATAAACCAACCGTGCCTGTGTGAGCCAGAAAGATGTTCTGGGGGATACAGCTAGTGAGAGTGGTCCACGCATCTTATCAGTCATCCCATTCCCTACCAACCAGAACCTACTGTGTCCCGAACCATCCACATGATAAATGGTGCAGACTCGGGGGAAAGACAACCAGGCCTCCTCTCCCTCCCACCTCTCTGCTCCTCCATTTCTTCGTCTGTAAGTGACGATAATGATAACTGATTCCACAGAGCTGCTGTGAGAATTAAAAGAGCTAACGCAAGTGGATTTTTTAAAAGGTGATGCAAGAGTTAGTTCAAAAAAAAAACCAACACATTTAGAGTGGTGCCCAGTGCATGGTATGCTCTTATGTGTTAGCTATGAACACTAACAAGTTAGCAACACAGCAAATGAGCTTTTCATAGGAACTTGGAAAGTATTCAAGGATTACTATCAGATGTCACATCATCATCACCAAAGTATGAAGGGATTCCTCTGCTCATAATAACCAAAGGACTACAGCGTTCTGCTTCACTGCCGGATAGGGGCCATCTTTTGTAGATATCCAAATCATCATACCATTGACTTGCTATTTGGAAAGTAAGATCTCCTTCATTAGAGTGTGAGAATTTGCAAGGCCTATATTCTGCATGGTTATAGAATTCAGCTGGGTCCATTTCTATACATAAACCTGATCTCTCTACCTTTTTCTCTTCAAACTGTCAGGATAACGATGCTTGTTCAGCACCAAGTCCTAGGAGAAAACCATCTTATTCTTCCTCCAGGGACAGCTCCTACAGTTCATTCCCCACATGCTTGAACACCCTGAGCTGATCAACTGAGTCTTTCAAATTTTCACTGGCAGTTCCCTGGCAGTCCAGCGGTTAGGACTGGTGTTCAAGTGGTTGGCGCTTTCACTGCCATGGCCCCGGGTTCAATCGCTGGTCAGGGAACTAATATCCTGAAAGCCGTGCAGTGCAGAAGAAGAAAAAAACTTCATGAAGTCATGAATTTCAGACCATATTCAAAAACTAATTAAAAATGAATCAAAGACATAAATGGAAGGGCTAAAATTATAAAACTCTTAGAAGAAAACTGAGATTATGGTTTCTCAGTTATAACACCTAAAGCACAAGTAACTAAAGAGAAAAACAGATAAATTAGACTTCATCAAAATAAAAACATTTGTCCTTCAGAGGGCACTATTAATAAAGTGCAAAGACAACTGACAGAATAGAAGAAAATACTTACAATTCATATATCTGATAAGGGTCTAGTATCCAGAATACATAAAGAATTTTATTGCTCAACAATAAAAAGACAAATAACCCAATTAACAATGAACGCAGGATTTGAATAGACACTTCTCCAAAGAAGAGATATTGATACGAATGGCCAATAAGCACATGAAAAGATGCCAACGTCACTAGTCACTAGGGAAATGCAAATCAAAGTCATTAAATACCACTTTCAACCCGCTAGGATGGGTATAATTGAAACACAGACAATAAGAAGTGTTGGTAGAGATGTGGAAAAATTGGAATCTTCATACATTGCTGGTTGGATTGTAATACAGAGTAGTCTCTTTGGAAAACAGTTTGGCAGTTCCTCAAAATGTTAAACACAGAGTTACCATATGACCTAGCGGTTCTACCCTTGGGTATATGCCCAAAAGACTTGAAAACATATGTCCCCACAAAACCTTGTACACAAATATTCATAGCAGCATTATGCATAATAATTTAAAACTGAGAACAATCCAAATGTCCATCAAGAGATGAATGGTACATAAAATGTGGTTTACTCATACAACAGAATATTATTCAGCCATAACAAGGAATGAATTATTGATAGAAGCTGCAACATAGATGAACCTTGAAAAGGCTGTGCTAAATCAAAGAAGCCAGGCATGAAAGGCAACGTATTATACAATTCCATTTATATGAAATGTCCAGAATAGACAAAGCAGAGAAGCAAGAGTAGATCAGAGATTGTCAGACGCGAGGGGGCCAGGGGAGAGAGGGCTGACTGCTAATGGGTAAAGGGTTTCTTCCTAGGGGTAATGAAAATGTTCTGGAATTAGGAGTGATGGTATATAACCTCGGGAATATACTAACAACTATCAGATTTATGCATACAAGGGTGAATTTTATGGTATCTGAATTATCTACGAAATCAATCAATCAATTAAAAAATTCTCATACATCAGTTTTCTTTCCTGGACCCCCTGGTTGGAACAGATTCCTCGAATTGGGATTCAGCTCTCACCTCTCCCCTGAGACCTCCTGTTCCCACGCAGGAGCGATTATTCCTACTCCCCATCCAGGGTCCCTGCATTGTGACTACAGCAGATCCCACCCCGTCCGTCCCAGGGTGCTTCTGTCTCCTGGTGGCCCACTCTTGAGTAACACAAAAAAGACCACTCCTGGAACCCACCACTGCACCCCATCCCCTGCAGCAGAAGGACCAAGCTCCCAAGTGAGAAGGACAACACCCAAGGCATCGCCAACTCCTTCACTTTTCTCACCTACTCCCACCAAATCAGGTGTGGGTCTCAGCGGCTCTGGGCCCACGCCACAGACAGAGGAGGCCACGTGCAAATTCAGGCCAGACAAGGCTGCACTCAAGGAATGAAAGTCCCTCGTAGGTCTTGAGGCACTGGGCGGAGGAAGTGCAGATTTATAGGAGCCCTGATAGCCCCCTACCAAGCGATGAGTGGTATCTACCCAACCTGCTCGAAAGGATCATTCTGACCATGACTGCAGTCAGGATGAGACGTTAGGGTTTCTGATGCATATCCCAGTGCTCTTGTTACCACTTCATTTATTGGGAATGCCCATAATTGAGACTGAACTTTATTTTTTTTTTGTAAGTATACACAGAAATTTCATTTATTCTTTTTTTTAACATCTTTATTGGAATATAAATGCTTTACAATGCTGTGTTAGTTTCTGCTTTATACCAAAGTGAATCAGTTATACATATACATATGTTCCCATATCTCCTCCCTCTTGAATCTCCCTCCCACCCTCCCTATCCCACCCCTCTAGGGGGTCACAAAGCACGGAGCTGATCTCCCTGTGCTATGCGGCTGCTTCCCACTAGCTATCTATTTTACGTTTGGTAGTGTATATATGTCCATGCCACTCTCTCACTTCGTCCCAGCTTACCCTTCCCCCTCCCCGTGTCCTCAAGTCCATTCTCTACGTGAGACTGAACTTCAAAAGAAGAAAGAATGGCAAGGAGGAATGAACACTAACCAGACCAGAATGAGGTTCTTAAGGGGAAGGCTGTAGAAGAAAAGCAAATCAGTTATTAATACTATGAAGGCATTACAGCCAAAGTTGAAGAAACATGTTTTCCTGATTCTGAGTATTTATCCATATTACAATGATTAAACTAGTCTCTTCACTGATTTTTTTAAACAATCCCAGGCAATCAAGTTGTGTAAGGTTCTGGCTGCATGATTGCCTAATTGATGCATATTTCCTTGATTTAGCAGCATTTATCACCTGGCAGCAAAATTTAGTCTAATTATTAAGGTACCAACTGGATGTTTTATTTCCCACCTCCTGCATATTTTAACCCAGGTGGATGCTTTATGTCTCACTAAAGAGCTAAAGTAAACCCGCTAGCTTACCATTTCGGCGAAGAAACATCTTTGTCAAAAGGAAGGAGACTAAGCCTTCTCTGTGCCATGCTCTGCCCCAGGCAGGAGGCGCAGGGCAGACGGGGTCCTGTCTTCACAGCACTTACATTCCAGCAGGGGGGCACCCGGAGCACAGACAGGGACGGACAAAATCGTCTCAAACTGCGACCAATTACAAAAGAAACACAGGAGCAGGACAAGCTCAAGGGTGAAAGGGGTACTTTAAGTGGAGAGGTTGGGGAAAAGGTAACGTCTAAAGCAAACATTTCTCTCAGCTGCACGCTGGCCCCCGCTCTCCTTTATTCTTGAGTATTAATGACCATCACTGTTCTAGAAACTTAGAATTAAAGCGTCAGAATCCTCCTGACTCTCTCCCTTCTGTCAACCAATGCAAGTCAGTGGGCTTCCACTTCCGTCACAGACTCCAAATTTAAATCCCTGTCTGCTCCTGCGGGCGCCCAGGTCAGCCCCTTAGCGCCTGTCGGGGACACCATGGCACGGACCCCGCTCTCCCCACCTCCTCCCCTCCTCCCTCATTCAGTGCATCCACCTCCCTATACCTCTGTGTGGTCTTCCACATAAGCTCCAAACTCTTCTTTCTGGCCCTCAAATTCTTGCATTATCTGGTCCCAAAGTATTTTTCCCACCTCCATTCCCAGCATCACATCAAGAACCATACAAACTCCAGGCAGGCAGGATTCTACCCTGTGAATTCCTGCCCCGCCATAAACAAGGCTACGCTTCAGAAGTATCTGCTGTGTGAACAAAAGTACTGAGGGCAAACCTGTCCCATGGGGCCAGCGCTTCCTTTCATAGTCAATTCTTCTTCTCAACGTCTGAGCCCAGAGACGCTCTAAAAGGTTCACACTTTCCTCAACAGCCCCCATGAATGCAGTCACACTGAGCACGGCCAAGGTGGGGCAACAGTTGCCTAAAAGGTGGGGACTGTCTATGGTAGTGCGGTGGTTTTCAAACATTTTTTAAAACAATACACAGAAAGATAAACAGAATTAAACTGTTTGGGGGTCTTTTTGCCCAAGCACCCCTACCCCTCTCCCCAAGAGAGGGTACCATTTACCTAATACTTTTCCTCTATATCATTTCAGTACTTGCTTTAGTCTCATCTTACACATTAAGCTCTGGGTTTCATAAAGTTTGAGAGGATAACAGTTAAGTGGTTAAGACTGCCTGGGTTCAAGTCCTGGACAAGTTGTTCATTCTCTCTGTGCCTCATTTCTTCAACTGTAAAATGGGGATAACAGTGGTATCTACTCATTAGAGTTGTTGTATTAAAAGGGTTATTACACGTTTAGAATAAAGTGCTTAGGACAGTATGAGGCACGTATAAGCCCTCAGTAAAGGCAACACTGACATTACGCCCACTAACCCAACACTGAGCCTCATTCAAAGCCCATCAGCCTTATCAGCCTATTGTCTCTTGTCTTTTCTTCCAACCACCAACATCTCATGGCTTCACACCTTTCCAAGGCAGTAACTGGAGTCTGGCTCTGAAGAGGCAGCTCTAAAGAATCATGGTTCTTCCTCTATCCACCGTTCCCCAGTAGCCTAAGTCCTAATGAAAGAAGGAGAAACACACGGCATGCATTTCACTACTCCCACTTCACCTAGAGTGAAGGTTAACTTCTCACTAATCCAGGGCTGGCCTTAGCATCTTCCTCAACACAGTACTCCAGGAATCTGGTAAATGATTCCAGCCCTGGACCAGAGGACATCATGGCATCCTAATCATCATGGCATCCTGATTAGGATGCTGGATTACACAGCATCCTAATCAGGCAGCAGGACACACTTCTCTAGGTCAGGTACTGGGGAGAAGAGGGTTCCTCTAGGTCCACAGAAACTCTCTGGATTCCTGCTGCAGGGCCTCCCCTCCTGAGCTCTGCTGGCTGGACTTTGACAGCAAGGTCTTAAGAATAATAATGTAATAGTGCCATATAGTAGAGTCACAGACACCACAGGCTCTGCCTAAATTCAATACCTGATGTGAAACCTACTAGTAATATTCTCTTTAAAGAGTTAATTAATTAAGCCTCTTTTATGAAATGGCTTATTTATTTACCCTCTGTCATTAGGTTAACCTGAGAATTATGTTCTTTTTTCAATTGTCTTTCGTTCTGTTTTGTTTTGGCTGTGCCATGCGGCATGCGGGATTTTAGTTCCCCAACCAGGGATCGAACCTGTACCCCTTGCAGTGGAAGCACGGAGCCCTAACCATTGGACCACCAGGGAATTCCCAACCTGAGAATTAAATGAGAAAATACATATAGATCACTTTGCAAAGTGCCTGGTACTCAATAAATGTTAGCTGTCATCACAAGGATCATCAGCTGTCATTTTGTCAAGTGCCCCATCTGTCCCACGTGACTCCTAACGGCACCTTGTTTTATGAAATCCTGTTCCATGCAAGCCCTACGGAAATACCCTCAAGACATCCCTAACTCCCCCAGATCAATAAGGGAGGCAGATGAGCGGACGCCAACACTGACAGCCATCTCTGCCTTCACAAGTTCCCACTGCTTCAATAGGTAGTTTTCGCAGTGCCCCAGGGCTAGGCATACTTTCCCAAAATTTCCTTCTTTTAACAATGATCACAATTAAATCATCAGAGAGGATTAGAGGAAAAAACCACCTTTGTCCCCCTACTCTCTACCCACCTCCTCCCCACCCAGCCTCTCCAGAAAAGCTTCCTCATCTCTTCCTGGATTTCATTCTAATACATAGCAAAGAGGGTCCTCTTTTTTTTTTTTTATGTCTGCTCAGGAAACAGGGGGAATATGGGTGCAGCTGAACTGGTAAGGTGAGATTCACAGTCCAGGGACACAAATGTTAAAGGGAGAGTGGGCCTGTATGAGTGGTGCCCTTCCCTTCCATCTGTGACATCCTGCAACATGGGCAAGCCTTCCAGTCTTTTGTAGCCTCATTAAATGCTATCTTCTCTATAACATCTTCTCTTAATTCCCCTCTAGGAAACAGAACTACTGTAAGAAAAACCAAGCTGGTTAACAAAGAGAGCAAAGGCCAGGGGTGATCACACCATCTCTCTTAAATCATAGATGTAATCACGGAAGATAAAAGCCAGCGTCACCCAGCCCAGGACGTTTGAACTCCCAGCACATAAGTGACTTAAAGCTTCTTTTTGACTTGAGAAATTCTCTTTAATATTTACCAAGTCACATTCCCAAAGGAGAGAATATGGTCAAATATTGATGCAGGTTAGTGACTTAAAAGACCAAGGGCTAACACGGTATTTCAAGAGGCTTTTGAGTAATTAAAGGCAACTTCTTACCATTCCTCTTTTATATCAATTAGACCAGTTGTAATAAATCCCTTTTCCTTATCTGAAGTACTTAAAAGCTTGAGGCCTCATCCACGAATACTCTGGTTCATCACTGTGTGAATCTTTTAGTAGTTAATACCTTGGGGAAAATAGTTAAACTGGAGCATTTTAATTATATGCTTAATATGGGAGTTAAGAGATAAGAGCATCTGATCTGAACTCAATTTAAATTCTGCTGAAGTTATTAATAAGGTATAAGAAATTACAGGAATGATCAAGGGCTTATCTACCGGCTTTTATTAACAGAGCAATAAGGAAGGTTAGGTGTTCCACTTCCATAGCTTGGATTTGGGGCTCTAGTATAGTTTGCTTTTTGTGTCACAGATCTGTTTAATTAATTGTTTTGAAGCATCCGAGGAATGCATGAGTTACTCCGTGTCAAACACTGCTCTGTAAGCCACAGGCTGGCAGCAAACCAAGTCCAAATCCTGAGAAACCAAGTCAAATGTTGAAAAGTGGGTCATTGCAACTGAGCCCTAACCTTCTTTCCTATATATTTATAAACCCTTCAGGGGCTGCTAGAAGAAGTCAGAATTGTACCTCTAGCCGGGATTTCTTGCCCTCCGAAAAAGAACCCTTTCTACTTAGTAGTTTCTGGAGGATATGAAACCTTTAAGGGAGAAGTAACTGAACAGCCTGTTAAAAAATAAACAGCTGGGCTTCGCTGGTGGCGCAGTGGTTGAGAGTCCGCCTGCCGATGCAGGGGATGCGGGTTCATGCCCCGGTCCGGGAAGATCCCACATGCTGCAGAGCGGCTGGGCCCGTGAGCCACGGCCGCTGAGCCTGCGCGTCTGGAGCCTGTGCTCCGCAACGGGAGAGGCCCCAACAGTGAGAGGCCCGCGTACCGCAAAAAGATTTTTTTAAAAATGAACAGCCTATTGGCTTTAGGAGGTTCGCCAACTTGTAAATCCAAATAATATTCATCCCTTGAACTCTAAGAATTTTCTCTCCCCTCCAGGGAGCTAGAAAACTCTCCCTCTTCCTTTAGGGTCCAAGAGGGTAGTTATCTTCCCTTTTTTTTTTTTTTTTTTTTCTCTTTCAACATAGTATTGGTTTTGTTCCTCAATGACAACTTCATTATTCTTTCCCTTTGGCCCAGAGTTCTCCAGCAGGGCACTATCCACATCTTGGACTGGATAAGTCTTTGCTGTGGAGGCTGCCCTGAGCATTGTAGGATGTTTAGCAGCATCCCTGGTGGCCTCTACCCAGTGGATGCCGGTAGCACCCTCTCTCCCTGCCCATCCCCAATCTGATTTGTTGTGACAATCAAAAAATGTCTCCAGATATTGTCACATGCCCTCCAGGGGCAAAAACCATCTCCAATGAGAACGACTGCTCTAGTTGAATGAAAGACTGAAAGATTTAGTGAAAAGACAGTACTTACTTGTCTTAGTGGAAAACGAGACTGGTAACATCTAAAGTTCTGCTGGGTTAGCTTGATAGCTAATTCTTTACTAATTCTTGATAGCTAACTTTTGGTTACTTCTTTAGCTAAACTAGGGCTGTACAAAAATACCTTCAATATTCAACAATGCTTTAATGCCTGTCAAGTAATGGACCTTTCCTGCTTTCCAAATGTAACACCCTAATCTGTCTCAATCAGAAACTGGGAAAATGTACTGAAATCTTCCTGATTCTGACAGCCTTGGTCCAAAACCATGAACCCCCAGGAGCTGTACTAATGTCCAAATAACATAAATAGCAACTGTTTTCAACTGAAATTGTATGGGGAAACCTCAGTAGAAAACAGATGGTAATGCTCTTCAAGCAGTTTAAATCATCACGGTTTAATGGCAAATACATCATTCCTTGGAAGAATCCTAGGGTTATAGAGAGAAATAAACCATTTTTAAAGCATTATAATTACTGGACTTATGAATCAAAACAAAACAAAGAGAATCCTCCTTTGCTTTGCTTTGGCTGTGCCTTTCTGGCTCCAGTGAAAGGGCACTGTGGTCGCTGAGGCCCGGGGTAAGCGCTGCGCACTGAGAACACGGCAACCCTGCGACGGTCACTAACTTTTCTTCCCCTGCAGCTTCATTTGTAACGTTAGAAGAGCAAGCACCGCTGGGACCACAAAATCATGTCTAGAGTATCTCATATGCCGTAAGCACTAAATAAATGGTGGGCTCCCCTCTCCTGGCCTCTGAAAACCATTTGCTCTTCCTTAGTTTATGGACACAATCCTTTTCCTCAAAGTCCTTCCCAATAGAAAATTTCAAAATCGAAATCCCTATTTCCATTCATTGTTATGGGTGAAGGTATGACTGGTACCTGCTGTTCAACCATCATCTATGCAAAATAAAATCACAAATATTGAAAAACCTATCATAAAATCACGCAGGCAAACATTATTCAAACTGGTTTTTGCAAACTGTCGTCAACAGACTAGTAAATGAACCTTACAACCCCTTTAAATCCTTCAAATTTCATGATATATGAGCAAAGGCTTCAGTTGACCACTTCCCTTAGGGAAATTTCTCAAGGATGCTGCCAGCAGCCTCCACACTAAGCCTAAAGCAGTGAAGCCAGGCCTGTCTCTTGGCTTCTGGATTTTATGAATCTCTGATCCCAAGCTCAAGCTTGTGAGTTTCAACTCTTCTGCATCTCCTCTCTCCAAGGGCTTTCCTCTTCATTCCTCCAACAATGGCGATGTCTTATTCTGGGTAACCGTGAGGTGCAAACCAGGCACGGGTGAACACCTGGGGTCACCCTGCAACCCCAAAGGGCAGGGAGTCCCATGTCTGCACTGGGCCATGTTCAGCATCCGTTCCTGCCTGCTCTCCCACAAACTGAGGAACTGCCGGCTCATGAATTCTCTTTCACTTCTTGTTTTTGTCGTTGTTAGAAATTCATAGAGTTGAAAAATGTTTGTAAATAAAAAATAAGTATAAATATTACTCATAGAGCTGAAAATTCATAAATTAAGGTTTATAAGCAGAAGCATTTCAATCAGTAGCAGGATCTGAATTCTGCATTAGTCAGAACATGTGTCTGAAGGGCACAGAATTCCAAGAAAGCTTCGCCTTAACTAAGTGGCAGTAGCTTTGGGCCAGGTAGGTACAGGGAAGGGGGACTGGAACCTTCTCTGTGTTCTGCTCTGAACACGGCACCTAAGGCTGTGTGCACAGAAAGCAAAGAATGGGCCAGCCTGCTGCCTAGGGGCTTAAGCAGAAGTGGAATAAATTGTTTGCTAAAATATTAATGAAATGCAACATCTGCTGAGGTCTCCTCCCCTAAGGGGACTTCTGGCAAAGTGTTAGGCAGCAGATAGGAACAAAATCCTGGGCTATTCCAAGGAGGAAAGTTTTTATTTTAAATAAAGGCAAATTCTAAACATAAATGTAATCAAGGTATGTGTGTGAGCAGGATGCTAAACTGTCTTCCAAGAGCCCTGTTCCCCAGTGTACATGCCCTGCATGATCCGCAGGAAGGTGAACCTGAGGGATTTGACCCCAGCGAGTACGTTGCATTATACGGCACACTGGATAGTAGGAAAGGGAGTTACCTGGGTGTGCCTGACCTAATGGCACCAGCCTTTTACAAGCACAGCATTGTCTCTGGCTGGAGGCAGAAGAGCAAGTCAGAGATTCAAAGCACTAGAGGAAGTCAACACCCCATCCCCAGCTTGGAGGTTGAGGGGACCAGTAGCAGGGAATGTGGGCAGCCTCTGGTTGCTGAGGGTAGATCCCCACTGACAGCTGGAAAGAAAAGGGGACCTCAGTCCTACAACCACAAGGAAGTAAATTCTGCCAACGGTTGAAGGGGCTAGGAAGTGGATTCTTCCCCAGAGCCTGGAGGGGAGAATTTCAGCTCAACCAACACCTTGACTTCAGCCTTTGAGACCTTGAGCAGAGAACTCAGCTCTGCCATATGTGAGCAAATAAACAGGTATTGTTTTAAGTGGATAAGTTAGTGGTAGTTTGTTAGGTGACAATAGCAAACTCCTACAGACTACGAGCTAGCGCATCAGCCACGTAGACGTGACAAGCTGGTCCAGCACAGCGCCACATGGAGATGGGCCCCAGGGTAAGGGAGGCTGTAGCAGAGGCAAGGACAGGCCAGGACACCCCAGCTGTGGCCCTGATCCCCTGAGCTGGCTACCCTAGTGGAAAGCACGGGGATTCACCACATATAAGCTGGAGTGATTCAGAAAAAAGGCTGAGTCCTTCTGAATCTACATTTCCTCATCTATAAAATGGGTTCTGGTGCAAATCAGAAGAAATAACCTAGACGAAGCATCTAGCAGGGTTCCTGACACATAGTAGATATTCACTGAATGTTACCTTTTTTCTCCAGTCTCTTTGACATCCTCCTCTTTCTCAAAAACAAAACTAATCATTTTCAATGATCCCTTACTTCATTTTTTTTTTTTTTTTTCAGTACGCAGGCCTCTCACTGTTGTGGCCTCTCCCGTTGTGGAGCACAGGCTCCGGACGCGCAGGCTCAGCGGCCGTGGCTCACGGGCCCAGCCGCTCCGCGGCATGTGGGATCTTCCCGGACCGGGGCACGAACCCGTGTCCCCTGCATCGGCTGGCGGACTCCCAACCACTGCGCCACCAGGGAAGCCCCCATTTTTTTAAATTTAATTTATTTTTTTATACAGCAGGCCCTTGTTAGTCATCCACTTTATACTCATCAGTGTATACATGTCAATCCCAGTCTCCCAATTAATTCATCACACCACCACCACCACCACCCGCCGCTTTCCCTTACTTCTTTTTTTTTTTTTTTTTTTTTCTTTTTGCGGTATGCGGGCCTCTCACCGTTGTGGCCTCTCCCGTTGCAGAGCACAGGCTCCGGACGCGCAGGCCCAGCGGCCATGGCCCACGGGCCCAGCCGCTCCGCGGCATATGGGATCCTCCCAGACTGGGGCACGAACCCGTATCCCCTGCATCGGCAGGCGGACTCTCAACCACTGCGCCACCAGGGAGGCCCTCCCTTACTTCTTATAAAGTAAATCCAAGCTCCTTAGTAGACCAAGGAAGGCCACTCCTCTTCCCTGGATCTTAAAGTCTGATATTAGACTATTTATCATGCTATGAATATACCATGATGTTTTTTGCTTTGTTGCCTTTAAGCATGTGGTTCTGTCTGGAATGGCCTTCCCATTCCCCTCCTGCCAGGTGAACTCTGTTTCATCCTTTAAAACTCAGCTTAAGTGTTACGACCATAGTAAACTATTCTGGGAAGGTTGCAGATAATGGTAATAACATTTTGCTCTGAGGTTCCAAAGTCCTCTGCATGTACATCTACTTGCCCCATGGTAGCATGAAGGAGTTTGAACTTGATCCTGAAGGCAACAAAAAGCCACCGAGGGGTTTCAACATGGAATGACATGGTCATGTATACATTTTAGAAAGATGGCCACGGCTGTGGAATGGGGAAAACGGATTAGAATGGGGCAAGGCTGGAAACAAAGACTCAGTGCAAAGCTGTTTTAGTAGATCAATAAGACAAAGTAAGGGCCCTAAGTAATATCTATTGTAAACAGTACTGGGTACATCAACTGTTTTGTAACAGGACTGACCAGAAGAAGGCAACTTCAGAGGAAGCATTGAGAAGCAGGTGAGGGGGGAATATTACTGTTGACCAACCATCACTGGGTTGAGAACACCTGCTTGGACAAGTCTTTAACGAGCTAAGATGTGCTAATGAGCCCTGATTTGGACCAACTCCAAGCCTGGTAGGATCCTGAATGAGGTGTGAGGAAAGTTCATTCCAAAGCAGATAAAGCTGGTTTATGATCAATTAGAAGTGAGAAAAGTCATGGTGATTACAAACCACTTAAGGGTCCCACAGTAGTAGAGATGCTGCTTGTTTCTTGCAAAATGTCAAACATTTTTAAACACCAGAATTAAGTCTTCTGTTTCTTTCCTTCCCTGTTTTTAGGAAGTGAAATACCCGTCTATTCTGTTGACAATTGTTCTCAAAGCCATACGCATTTGCAGACCTTAAAGAAACAGGACGTGAAAATACAGTGATGACAATAAAATACAATGATGTCCTCTTCCCTTTGTTGGTGCTTTGCCTTCCTCGCCCCCCTATCCAGGCTCGGCCCATGCCCCTCACTGTGGCCCTTCCTGCCCTCAACAGTCAGCATGGGGGCTCAGGCTCACCAATCTCCCCTGTAGGAGGGGGCAACGGGGCCCATTTCAATGCCTGGACAAGTTGTCCAGTGTTGGCCACCAGATTCCTGCTCCCCAAGTTGCTATCTGGCAGACACAGTGATACACCCGTGCTGGTCACTGGGCTCCCCCTTGGCTCACTGCCCTGTCATTTTATAAACCACAGCCTCACAGCTGGCATCCCCAACAAGGACCTTTGCCTCTGATTTACTGCTTGATATGATGCTAATGCTCCAAACCCCTCCCAGGAGTAGACCCCTGTCACTGCCCAGGCCTGCAGGAAACAGAAACTAACATTGGCCAAGGGCTAACACCAGACAAGTAACTTTTACTAAACACCTACACAGATGCAGTCATTTAATCTGTGCAATCTGCTGCTCATTTTGCAAAAGCAGAAACTAAGGCTGAGTAATTTGAGCCAGGACAGATTACAAAGGCAATAAATGCATAGTCAGCATTGAAATTCGAGTCTGATTCCAAAATCCAAGTCCTTTCAACAACTGAACACAGCCTTCCCAGAAACTGAAGGCTGTTCCCGAACCTCAGCTGTCTGGCGGCCTGGAGGGGTGAGTGATTCCTGGGGATGGACCCAGCTTCTAGAAATCAGTGTCCCCGCACCTGCAGCGCCCATTACCTTCCACCCCGCCGCCCCCAGGCTCTGGCCGACGGCTCTGCTTCACACAGCAGTTATGAGTCCATGAACCACAGAACTGTGCTCTCCTGGCTTCTTCAAATCCCGAAGGGTAGAGCCTGGGATTTCAGAAGTGTGGTCCTAAGAGAAGTCTTTAATCTGGTATATTTCTGACATTGTTAGTTAGTCTTTGATGGTTATTTTCTAGAAAAATGTAAAACCATCACAGAACAAGGTCCCCAAATGAGCCAAAAGGAATGTAGAACCAATATTGAATATGGGTGAGATCCTTTACCTTTGTGTATAAATAGTCAGAATTTTAATTCTGGGATAATGACAGTTTGACAGATGGACCAGAGGGGGCTGCAAGCAATCCTAACAGAAAATCACGTAACAGAGGAAGAAATCCTCACTTAATCTCATCTGAAATGGAAAAGCACCAGGATTAGTCTCAAAAACAAAGCCCAGGGCTTCCCTGGTGGCTCAGCGGTTGAGAGTCCGCCTGCCGATGCAGGGGACACGGGTTCGTGTCCCGGTCCAGGGAGATCCCACATGCCGCGGAGCGGCTGGGCCCGTGAGCCATGGCCGCTGAGCCTGCGTGTCCAGAGCCTGTGCTCCGCAACGGGAGAGGCCACAGCAGTGAGAGGCCCGCGTACCGCAGGAAAAAAAAAAAAAAAATTCACCGAGACTGAAAGGAGAAACCCTGGTGATTGCCCGGGGCTGGAGGGAGGAACAAATGAGGAGTTACTGTTTACTGGGTGCAGAGTTTCAGTTTGAGAAGATAAAGATGTTCTGGAGACGGATGGTGGTGATGCTTGTAGAACAATGTGAATGTACTTAATTCTACTGAACTGTACTCTCAAAAAAGGCTAAATCGGTAAGTTCTATGTTAATGCATATTTTACCACAATTAAAGACACACAAGCAAGCAAACAAACCGAAAAACCTCCTAACACCCCAGATGTTAGGCATTCTATCCCCATTTCACAGGCAAGGAAGTCGAGGCTGAGTGATGTTACCTAAGTAAGTACAGAACTTGGCTCTTAATTTATGCTAAATAATGTTGCTCATACGAACTTGGGTGGAACATCTTATATTCCTTCTCCAATTTCCACCACAGCCTCACTCACAACTTTAAATTTGAAATCAGCATCTAGTCACCTCCTTCTTCTTCTTCACTTTGCATTGTCGCTGGCAAGAGGGAAGATTTCATGAAGTTCAAGAGAGTCGGTGACTGGATGAAGAAAACACAGCCTGAGTGACAGGATGACCAGGCATCCCTGCTGCCCTGGGTTTAAAAGCTCGGTCGGCACAGATCTGTAGGAATCTCACATCTTCTGAGCACTGAAGATCATTTTTGTTTTCCCCACACAGGTGTTCAAACTGGAATTTATGGGCAATAAAACACTGGAAATTCTTGGTACTTAACTAGGAAATTTTCCAACATATATTAAACTTGTAATTTATCGGAAGAGCTGATCAATATCTTTTCAAATTGAGAAGACCTATTTGAACTAAATTTAAACTGAAATTTCTGAAAGCCTAAAATCCAAATCCTTCCCTCCTCTCTGTGAAAGCATGAGGGAAAGTGAGACCCTTCATGTCACAGTGACAATAACTGTCTTCATCCTCCCCCTCCACATGCTTCCCTGGGGAGGGGGGCTCAGAGCTAATCTAGCATGGAGAACTCAGCCATGCAGGAGAGAATGACTGCATTATTTCCAAAGATGGATTAGGACAATAGAGCAACTCTTCATTTTTCAAGTCAACGAGAAGCGTACTGTCCTCAGCAGCTGTAATCAATAGCACTGTTCTGAGGCCATTAAGAAGAGATGCTGATGTTGAAGTTCATTAATTTTCCTGTCCAAAATCCCACAACCAAATTCTTTGGGACTCTGGTGACAGAATGAATTGTTCCCTGCTCATAGCAGAACTGTAAGAGCCAATGTCTCCAGCACATAATCCAAACAGTTCAACGTAAATATTTTCTTTTCCTCCTTTTTCACTGGAGCACTAGCTCGCCAGCCGTTTCCCCCTATCCATTTCTATAAAAACCTCTTAATGTTGCCTTTGCCTGATTTCATTGCCTAAAAGCCCAAGCGCCCTTCAGCAACACTTGCTTAGAATCTTGGTCCTAGTGGAGTAAGTGCTGGGGTGGAGGGAGTGGGGATGAGGAAGCCCAAGCAGGGGCTCTTTGGGTTCAGCTGGTTATATCCGAGGCTCTCTACAGTTTCAATAGGGACCTTCAGAGTGAACACAAGGGACGCCTGCTCGCTTGCTGCTGGGGAGCACAGACGGGAAAAGGATGCCCTGGATTGGCCATCCCGCTGCCTTGTTTCTGGTCTCATGTCTGGGGGCAGTGTGAGATCTGAGCTGGAGGAGCTCTGGGGGTCTCTCTGGTTCTGGAGACTCCTTGGGGGAGTCTGGAGGATCGGAACAATCCAGAACTCTGCCAGGTCGGTCTCAGGGTGCCCCTGCGTCAGGTCCTGTCTCTTCCCCCAGTTTTCATTCTTAGCCTCCTCTGCCACTACTGCCTTCCCTTCCAAATCCTCCCCCTGCACCTTGCCCTTCACCAACTGTCCGCTGGGTCAATACCTCCAAAGCCTCAGTCATTCCTGTACCACCTTGGCTACTTTTGCCACATCTGCTCACCACTCTGCTATTATTTACTGAATATTTAGAAAATAAACTCTTTTAAAAAAACTTTAAAACGTTTTTAATAATGGATTTTATATCAAACATAAACACACCAGTAACATTTTCTGTAAATACAAGGTAACTATTCAATGAAATGCCCACAAAACCATATTAAAATCTAGCTCTACACCTGAGGCCACTCTCTCTCTGGGGAAAAGAAGATGAGCAAGTGTTAGAGGGTCTTTAACGATTTTCTCCTTGATGAGTGATAGGATGGAAGGGGAACTGAATCAAGTTCTCACGTGGCGAGTCCCCAGGACCTGACACAGGTGCCCCTAACTCAATGTCACGCTTTGAGAAACTCTTCCTTTCCACACCAGCCTCTGCTTGGAACACACTTTGGACTTCCTTGCCTCCCCCCAACTGATCTCTTCCAAGGCTTCCTTTTCCCCTGCACCCTTCTCCAGCCTAAATTCTTATTCTTCTATGGGCCAAATACTACGGAGTTGAGTTGGAAGGAAGTTTTGCCATCTCTGCTCGCCTCATTCCCACCGAAACCATTAATCAGCCACCAAATTCCTGTGAAACTTTCCCATTATTTGAGGCTCATTCCCTCTTATTCATCAAAATCCTTGGCATCTGGCTCATGTTTTTACAATCCCATTGAAGCCCTTACCAGGATGTTGTCAATATCCAAATGAATGATACATCCAACACTCTAGCCTAATAGTTCCTTTACACGTTCAGTTCAACTGCCTTTTACTTTCCATCCACCTCATTCCACCTTAACCATAGCCAAGCACCGCACTTTGGAGCCGATCCACATTCGACACCATAAACTCCCGTATCATCGCCAAGCACGAGTCCCCATCCTGTCAGTTTTCTCATGCCCCTGACCTCACTGGCACGTCCCTTGGACCTCAGGTGGCCATTCAGTCTCCATATCCTTCATTTGCTCCTAATCAGCTTCCTCCTGCTTTCACTTGCTTCTTACTCATCCTGAAATTTTCCATCAGTAGGGTCTTCCATATCCACTACCCCGTCCTTACTGAGCCCCTTCTTGGCAAAATCCCAGCCCCGCGTCAGGAATCCAGTTCTCTCTCTCTGCTCTCAGGCTGCCAGAGGAAATGGCCCTTCCATGTTTGTATTTGCATTAGAACCGCATTAGCGCTGTGTGTCTCTAACTACTGACAGGCCAGCAGCAGCCAGCGGACCACTGTCATCTGCCATTCCCGGTCCCTTCAGCAGGTATTCCAAAGTTTTACCTTTTTCTCAAGCCGTCTAGCCTCAGCTCCTCTCATCTTACTATTAGCCTCACACTTTAATTGAGAAAGTTGAGGTCAACAGGCAGATACTACTTCATCTTCCTACTTCCACATCTGTAAACCCATCTACGAATATACCTGTCCTTGACTCTACCTCTTGGTCAAGGCCAACTCTTCCATGTTGTATTAATCCCATCTCCTACCATCTCCTCTGGAATACCATTCCATCGATGATTCCAGTGCTTTTTCAACCCTGGCTATAAATCAGGATCATCTAGGGAGCTAAAAAATGTATTATGAGTGTCTGAGCCCCACTACCAGGTCAACCGAATGAGAGTTTCTGTTCTTCTTAAGCAGCATCCCTCCCTACTCCCCTCAACCCAGATGGTTCTATTGATAATGTGCAGCCAGGGCTGAGAACCACAGAATTGTTCCCTTATTCTTACATCTTCAAAACTTCCTTTCTTGGCTCCCTGCCTCATGCTTATAAATAGTCTCAAGGCTGTAATACTGAAAAGACAATCTTCCCTTGATGCTCTGAGCCTTCAAGGCTTTAGTTCTTGAATGTCTTGAAAGAGCAGCCACCAGTGTGACCCCACTAATCATGGCCCTTTGATTTTGAAAGCCACTACTAACTGGCTTCCAAGCTCTCCAATGCCCCGAAAGCAGATGTAATCAATAGCCTCCACATTCCCATAGCAGGAGACACTTCTGGTCTCATCTTCCTGGGTCTTCCAGTTGTACTTGCTGCCTTGACAGTCCGCCCATGGGCTTCTGTGGCTCCACCCTTTTTTTAGCCCCTCCTCCCGCATCCATCAAGGTTTCCCCCTAGTGCAGAGTTGCCTGCCTCTTGCTGCCCCCTGCACAGTGGTGCTCCCCAAGATTCAGCTAAGGCTTTTCTCAAACTACACATTCTCCCAGGGTGACCTCATCCCTCTCATGATTTCACCTCCTCTTACATGCTGATGATACCCAATTTCTATCTCTAGCCTTGACTTCCCGCTGCAACGTTACATGACTACATACAAATACTTGGTGGACAACTCTCCTTGAGTGTCTATGGTATCTCAAATTCAAATGATCTCAAACTTTTCTGGTTTTGCCCCCACTAAGTGTTCCTCTTTCTGCATTTCCAGTCTCAGTTACAGGCACTACCATCTAGCCAGTCTCCTAAGCCAGAGCAAGTTACTTAACCTCTCTGGGCCCAGTTTCATATACAAAAGGAGGATGATAAGGATACTCTCCTCCTCAGATATTACAGCCAGGATTTAATAAGACAATACACATAATGTACTCAGAACCATCTCCAGCAATAGTAGGTGCTCAATTAACGTTAGCTGTTATCGTTAGACTGTAAGGTCTTCAAAGGCAGGGATAATGTCTTACTTGTTTCTGCATCTTCAGGGTCTAGCACAAGGGTGCTCAGTACATGCTGATATAAACAGAAGTTGAACCAGTGTGACTCCCAAGGGTTCTCTACCCTGGAAACCACACATAGACAGGTTGGCCTATAGCCAGGGTAATGATATCATCCTAACACACAATTCAGAGGGGAAAGGGGGCACTAAAATAATTAAATTATACAGTTTTTGAAATACGTATTATCGAAAAATTGGTTTTAAATGATAATACAGTTCTATTAAGCAGACAGATAAAATGAGTTGCATCCATAAATTTGAATACTACTCAGCAAAAAAAAAAGGAATGAACTACCAATACATGATATGATATGGATGAACCTCAATCCTTATTGAAAGAAGACAGACACAAGAGACCATATGCTGCATGGTTTCGTTTACGTGAAATTTCCAGAAAAGTAAAACTTATAGACAGAAAGTAGATTACTGGCTGGGGGTAAAAGTGGGCATGAGGGATCTCACTGGGGTGATGAAAATGTCCTAAAGCTGGAGATGGTGATGGATGAACCACTCAGTAAATGTACTTAAAATCACTGACTTTACACTTGAAATGGGTGATTCTATGCTATGTAAAAAGCTATTAAAATTATACAGAGCTATTAAAATAATAGCTATTAATTTTAGTAGCTAACAAAGCTATTAAAATTATACAAATTTATATTTATAAAAATAAATTATAATACAGTTTTACTTAAAACTACATTCAAAATTAAAATTATTTCTTAAACATCAAAATAACATACTTCTGAGATGACTACTAAACTGAATGGGACGCTGGGGTAAGCAGACCTGAAATGGGGCAAGTACAAGCAAGGCAGGATGGACAGTAATCCCAGCCACAGCACACCTCTCAGATCAACATATCCCCTGCTAACCCAGAAATGGGCTTGTTTCTGGGGCTAACAGGACAGAGTGCCAGAGAATAAGTCAATTTGCCTACTGTGCTAGGCCAACACCCACAATGTTAATGTTTTTCATCCATCTAAAAATTAAGCATCTATTATATACTGGGCACCATCCTAGATGCCAGGGATAAGAAGATGAGTGAGAAAGGATCCTTGTCTTACAGAGGTTAAATGACTTGCAGAAAGAAAGAGACTTAAAACAAATGCAGTTAAATGTATGACGTGCTTTTATTTTTCAGAAATAAGTACTGGGTAGGTGGGCGTTTGAAGAGAGACTGAAGTGTTAATTCCACCTATCAGGAAGAAAGCAGAGCAGTAAAGGCTTCCAAGGGGATGTGACTCTAGAAGGAGGAGAGGGTCGGCTAGCATATGCCAGGCACTGTGCTAGGTACTGGGCATGTAAATCCCTGTCCGCATGAAGTTAAAAGGTAACCCACAAGAAAACAACAAATTAATACATCTTAACAAATAAGATAGCTGCTAAGACAGGAAAAGATTAAGGTGTTGGGGGGGTGTCCTATACTGAGCTATTAGGCATTTGATTTTCATTTAAAGTCACTCTAGGGGGCTTCCCTGGTGGTGCAGTGGTGAAGAATCCACCTGCCAACGCAGGGGACACAGGTTCGAGCCCTGGTCTGGGAAGATCCCACATGCCACAGAGCAACGAAGCCCATGAGCCACAACTACTGAGCCTGCGAGCCACAACTACTGAGCCTGCGAGCCACAACTACTGAGCCCGCGTGCTACAACTACTGAAGCCCACGCACCTAGAGCCCGTGCTCCACAACAAGAGAAGTCACTGCAATGAGAAGCCCGCGCTCCGCAACAAAGAGTAGCCCCTGCTCGCCGCAACTAGAGAAAGCCTGCGCGCAGCAACGAAGACCCAACGCAGCCATAAATAAATAAGTTTATTTTTAAAAATAATAAAAGTAAAAAAAAATAAAGTTACTCTAGAAATATGTCAATTTTATAGACAAGAAAAGAGAAACTGATAGAGCAAAGTGGTCTGCTCAAGGTCACACAGAAAGTGTCAAGGTCAGAGCTGGGAACAGCCCCTAGATATTCTAACCCAGGTCTGGGGCTCTTCAAACTATGTTCAAAGTTCTTCTCCTCTTCGTAATTTCAGATTAGAGCAACCTGCATTTGATTCATGCTAAATTTAAAATATATTTGAGCTTTTTCTTCTCTCCTTTATCAATAATTACAATATAAAAACAAATACATAACATCTTTAAAGAAGCGGGTAAGTAGAATGAAGGAAGGAGGCATCTCTGGTCATTTAGAAGAATTATAATTTTTCTTTTCTGTAAGGTTGGATTTTATGTCTAAAGTTTTCATGAAACTGTCATACCTACAAACTCAAAAAAAAAGAAAGCAAATCAAAGGTAAAAGGATAGATTCGAGATAAAAACAAATGTTCATGGAAAATACTCTTCATAACATAAAATTCTAAGAAAGGTAAAAATTGCATTTGTTTGCTGAGAACGTTCATCCCACAATCAGAACTTCCCCACCCTTGGGGATTTTAATCATATGAGATCACTCAGAACCAAATCATGTACAGATGATAATGCATGGAAATTTTCACTGTGCATCGAGAATCCCACTGAAGAAAAATTAATATTTTATTTATTTTTACCTTACACTGGCAAAAGCTCATGTTTCTAGCATTACATTTGTGATTCATGCAGTGCAAAGGCAACTGAAAAATAGCAAAAGCGGGAGGAAGTGTCCTCGACTTGGCAAACAAAGATCAGATATCCGATCTCACGCTAAGAGTGTTTCCGACATCATTACAACAGCAGTAAATCGGCCGATGGCCGCTACCACGGCACATGAGGTAGCTGGGATTTTATATGCTAGGATTCTTACAGTTAGAAGATGGCTAATTAGGCCAGAGTTGTCAGCACACTCTCCTGTGCGGACACTGAGTTTTTAAACATCTCCATAGTTTGTTAGTGATAATGCTGGTGATCGTATTAGACAGCACAGGAATAATAACGTACATCCTGATGAAACACTGGCCACATTAACTGCAGTTCTCATGGCATCTGTGGTCTCTGTTTACTGACTGTGGGGCTGAAACAAAATTACTTCTCTTTCCCGAAGGACTTGCAATGGAAACCCGAACAGCTTTGTCTTACGTTGACTTCAGCAGTTTCTAACCCTATGAGGTCTTACAGAGGGGCTCCTGGAATCCAGAAACCATGAGCAAAATGAATATTTTCCTGAGAACAAGGTCCATAGGTATTTTTTTCAGATTTTCAAAGGAGTCTGAGCTCCTTCCAAATGTAAGAACCCCTTGGACTGTACCCACATCTGTCTACTCTGCTGAGTTCTACCCCCCAGAATCCAACAAGTGGCCTGACCCCTGAGGTACCCCAAGCACCACAGAAGAAAATGCAAGTTCCATCCATTCCACGCTCTGTCTGTCCCTCCTACTGGACCATGAACCACTGGCGATCAAGACTACTTCTTGTCTTGTATAGCACCCAGCACAGTAACTGCCCTGTAATAGCTTCTCAGTAAGTATTTGCTGAGTTTAATTGAAGTGAATTAATAGAAGAAGGAGATGTGTATAGGCCATATAACTATATAAATTGAGGCCCCTAACTGCACCGCTAAGCATGGTCAGTGTGATCATCACTCCAGATTCCCAGGCAATGGTGTGCACACGATTGGCACACAAGGATCCTTTTCTACCTTTGCCCCTTTGTTTCTCATGGGAAAATTCTGGATAAAACAGAGCCAAATCATTTTTAATTGCATAGTTGACCTGAAACCAAGAAAGGGAAATAAATCACCAGCTATAAAAACTCAAGAAGGAATCAAAGTCACAGAAGTAGGAGTCGAAGCCAAATGACTCCCTGGACGTTCCCTGAACATCCAGGGTTCTGACGGCCCTGTGGGCACCGAGTCCAGACCACAAACCACAGGGAGCTGGAGACTGAGCTACTTGTCCCAAATCATGACATTCAGGGACCAGAGTATTCTACCTTTGGCCTGGAGA
The DNA here is from genome assembly GCF_964341445.2 of Mesoplodon mirus. NCBI lineage: Eukaryota > Metazoa > Chordata > Mammalia > Artiodactyla > Ziphiidae > Mesoplodon > Mesoplodon mirus. Next base: position 6,510,669 of record NC_138993.1, on the reverse strand, counting down.
AGTAGCAAAGAAGCTCCCCACCTGCCTGGGGACTGGTATAGGGTCACCCAAAGAAATGGGAGCCTCCTTGGCCTGAGATGGGATGGATATTAGAGCACAGGGAACCCAGGCTGAGAAATGACCATAAAATGGACCCAGGGGCTTCCCTGGTGAGGCAGTGGTTAAGAACCCACCTGCCAATACAGGGGACACGGGTTTGAGCCCTGGTCCGGGAAGATCCCACATGCCGCGGAGCAACTAAGCCCGTGCACCAAAGCTACTGAGCCTGCGCTCTAGAGCCCACGAGCCACAACTACTGAGCCCGTGCACCTAGACCCGGTGCTCCACAACAAGAGAAGCCACCACAATGAGAAGGCCGCGCACCGCAACGAAGAGCAGCCCCCGCTCGCCACAACTAGAGAATGCCCACGTGCAGCAATGAAGACCCAACGCAGACAAAGATAAATAAATAAATAACTTTATTTAAAAAAAAAAAAAAAGGACCCAGAACTGGTGCAAGCCCCTGGGCCCTGTTAGAGACACAAAATCATCTAAAGGATGCTTCTACGACCCAGAGCACACAGGACTGCCCTGGAAAGCCACAGCACAGAACATGAGCTCACAGCCAATCAATTCCAAAATGTTAAAAACCTTTAAAATCACTTCCAGTGCTCACAGTTTATATAACTCGACGTAAATACCTAAAATAGAAGCAAACCAGATCCACTGGAAATTTTTTTAAATGGTTTTTTTAAACAAGTCTTGGACCAAATAAGGTATCAAAGTCACAATGGCAGAAAGTAACAAAAATTTAAAGGATACAAATGAAAACAGTTGGCCTCTAGGAATAAGCTTATTTCGTGTGTGTGTGTTCATCTTTCTACCTTCCTCCTGGTCTTCACAACAAAGAATAAGAATTGGCAATTGGTCACATTCCAGGACCTGATGGGGACAAATCTGCTAGTGACCAATAGTAAAAACAGACCCTAGGTCTGACTGTTCTGCACCTCCCTTTCTGAAAGTGGGGGTGATGCCACAGCACCTGCTTCTGCACGAGAGGAGGAAGGAACATCTGGTTCTCTCTCTCCTCTTCCTCCACTGTATAGGCACTGTCATGGCGCAGACCAGTCCAACACCAGACATTGTGAGCTAATGTGCCTCTTCTGGCTCAACAATATCTTCCTCTATTTCCCTTTCTCATTATGCTGATGGTCATGGACTATGCTTTTCTAATACTATATTGAGTTTGGGCTTGCATACTGAAAGCAATGGAATAGAACAAGTCTCTAGAAACTAGTGCTATTTATCAGAAGCTATTTAAGTCTATTCTGGCTAGGAAAATATAAGTGTTTTACACTGTTCATCCCAGCTTTCTAGGTTCTGTATACTGGGGCTTAAGTCTTAGGGACCTTATGGGAAAAGGTGAACGAATGAGGTCAGGATTCTGTATCCTTGTAGTTCCAGCCAATAATATAATCAAATAGGACCAATCTCACCCTAGTTATTTAATAAAACCTACAGAATACAGTCAGGTGTATATTCAGAGTAAATACATCTTCTGTGCTAATACAAAATAAAATAAATGAAGTAGACAATCAATGGAAGAGGTTATAAAAAACACAAATAAATATGCCCATGGAAAGGCAAAAGACTGTCTTAAAGATTTTAAAAAGTAATAAATTAGGAAAAAGAAGTCATGGTAGATAAATAAATTAGACATTGTTTTTTGAGACAACAACCTCAATATACCACACAAGCCTCTAGCTGGTCAAAAATTAGGTAAATCTGTAACAGTGGATCTAAGAGGGGAAGGCAGAGATACAAGTAAAACTTAAAGAACTGTATGCTCATGTTTTAGGAAATTGGGGAGAGGGGATAGTTTTGCAGGAAAACATGTTACAGAAATTAACTGGAACACCTAAATAGGCCAAAAAACAAAGAAATCACTGAGAAAGTTGCTAATTACTGATTGATAATAAGCTCCAGGACAAAATGGCTTCATGAATGAATTAGAAAGAATTAGTATGCCAATTAATTAGTTTCAGAGTACAGAGAAAATAACTCAGTATCAGAAAAATCTATTTAAATAATTGAGTGTATCAAAAACTCAAGGAGGAAAATCACACGAGTCTGTTGATTATTGATTTAAACAATGACAAAACTCACCATCTATTCCTGATTGAAAAAAAAAAGACTGAATAAAAATAGAATAGAGATAATTCCTTAAAATGATAAAAGCATGTATTTCACACCATCAGCTGAACCGCTAAGATTAACAAACACTAGAAACACTCCCAACAAAGCCCAAAATGAGATAAAAGTATTCATTAACACCATTATTATTTAATATTATTTTAAAACTGCATCTAAACAAGAGAATAAAAGCAAAGTTTTAACATTATAAATAAAAAATCATCATCATTATTTGAATTCTTTGTTAGTATATCATTACTGACATACCTAGTAAAAATATATCAACTGAAAATATAATCAGTAAGCATTCAAAGGACCAGTTAAAAATATAAACAGCAATAGCTTCATTGGTTTAAGGAAGCACACAAAAGATCACATTCAAATTATTTACAAATCAATTAAAAACTTATATACAAACTTACCTGAAAATGTGTGAGACTAATAATAAAAAGAAGTACTAACTCCTATTTTGTGGGGAGGTGACCTTGAAAAAATGACTTCGAAAGGCCACCTTGAAGAATGAATTTGTGAGGATAGCTGGAGGTGTAAGAAACAGAAAAGGAAGTAGTAAAGAGGCCGTAACACTCACCAGAGATAAATACTACATAAATACCAGCTCTAATGCTATAGAATTACACGGTGTGAAACAGATGAATCCACAAAGGGAGAGTGCAGAAGGAAACTCCAGCCGGTGATAAAGGTGGTATTTATAACAGTTAAAAAAAAAAGAAAAGGAGCTATTTTCTAAGTGTTTGTACAACTGGCTAGATGATGTTTGGCTACAAATCAAGCTTGACCCCATTCTCAGGCTTTCCATGAAAACCCATTCCAGGTGAACCAAAGATACATATTTTAAAGACTAGGGGAAAATATGGCTGAGCAAAATCCAAGACCAAAATCAAAATAAACAACTGAATATGTCAGGAATAGGGAAAATCTTTGTTAGAAAAACATTAAAAACAAGAAGAACAACAGAATTAATGGTAAAGGTATACACACTTTATTAAAAAAGTAAAAAACTTAACAAAAATCCTATTATAAAGTTAAAAATATAAACAACATACATGTGGAAAAAACATTTACAAAATATAAGATAGACAAAAGTTTACTAACTTAAAATAAACTTTTTATTAATTAACAGGAAAAAGATGAACATCCACATAGAGAAACTGATGTAACATACATAGGTAATTAATAAAAGAAGCAATACAAGAGACCAATATATGTGAGAAGATAGACTTATGGTGAAAAAAAAAGCAGGTAAAACTGTAAGACCTCTCTTTCTGCTTATCTAATTGGCAAAGATACAAAAGCCTGGCAATAGTCAATGCTGGTGAGAGTCTGTGGAAGCAGGCAAAGTCACCCATGCTGGTGGGAGTATAGTGATTTCACCATAAGGAAATTTGGCCAAATACACATCAATTAGTATTTTGTATAACTTTCAATCCACTTTGAAGAATCAGTCTACAGAAGGCAACTTGTCATATATGCAAGGTTGCAGTATTGCTAATAACTGTGTAAAACAAAAGCAAAAACAAAAGCTCTCAGCCCACATACACACAAAATCAAAAAAAAGCAAAATTAAACACAGACTTCAGTTTCTAGTCCAGAATGTAAGAAACTTAGAGGTCATCACTCACACCCACACAGTAAGAAAAAAGCTCAAAAACTTAAAATCAGCAAATCTTCTTAGATCCATCAGAAAACTGAGGACACAGGGCAAACTGCTGCCCCCAAAGTTGGAGAGAAAGACAAACAGGCAGATACAGAGAATCACAACTTCCTGGAGAAACCCACAGGCAGAAATCTCTGAGGGAACCAGTACTGGGGGCATGAAAACCTAATTGTAATTGAGGAGCTGCTAGGGGCTCAGAAGGGGCATTTCTGAAAGTTAAAAACTCCAGGGGGGCCCAGTCTTAGCGGGTGACTCACACTTTTGTGAGTATTACCTCCAGATGCCCAACCAGCTTCCACAGTGAAGATCAGAAAAAACTCCCATGCTTCCGGCAGAGGGAGGGGAAAAGTGGGCATTCTGAAATAAGTCCAGTGTCCATTCTGTTCTCAAAGAGGCGCCCTTAAGAGAAATTATCTCACCAGAGACTCACCAACTGCTGCTAGAAATATGAACGTTAAAGGCGCTTCTGGTAGGTCTCAGATGGAAACGAGGAACATGTTCTTAGAAAGTGGAGGAAAAATGATGCTTGCTAAAAAGTGACAGAGAACTTGGCTGAACTGCATTCTGCTGTGCTGTGGAAAGCAGAACTTCTAAGTCATGAACCTGGAAATTTAATTGAGGTGATTTCTAAGCAAAGTGTTGAACGTGAGGCCTGGTTTCTCTTTGCTGCTTATAGTAAAATGCAAGAGGACAGAGATAAAGTAAATTAGAGATAGGAGTGATGTGTCTACAAAACAAAGAAAGTACCAAAGACTGTCAGCAAACCACCAGAAGCTAGGAGAACAGCATGGGATAGATTCTTGTTCTCAGAGCCCTCAGAAGGAGCCAACCCTGCTGACACCTGGATCTCAGACTTCTAGCCTTCAGAACTATGAAGAGTAAATTTATGTTAAGTCACTCACTGTGGTACTTTAAGGTAGTACCCCTGGAAATCTAATTTAACAATCAAGTGGGATTTATTCAAGTTATACAAGGCTGGTCCAACATTAGAAAAATCAGTCAATTAATGGAGCCTATTGCTTAACATACTAACAAAGAAAAATCATATGATCATATCCATAAATTCAGAAAAGTATTTGACAAAATCCAACACCCATTCATGATAAAAACTCTCAGCAAACTACAAATAAAGAGAAGCTTCCTCAATTCGATAAAGAACATCTACAAGAAACTACAGCTAACATCATACTTAATGCAGAGAAAACAGGTGCTTTCCTCATAAGATCAGGAACACAGTAAGATGTCCACTTTCACCACTCTTGTCCAACACTGTACTGGAAGTCCTAGCTAATGCAATAAGTCAGGAAAAGGAATAAAAGATATAGAGACTCGGAAGAAAAAAGTGAACCTGTCTTTGTTCACAGATGACATGTAGAAAATCCCAAAGAATCAACAAAAACTCCTGGAAATCCTGGAATAAGTGTTTATATCAACATTGCGAGATACAATGTTAATATACAAAAGTCAATTGTTTTATTATATACCACCAATGAACAACTAGAATTTGAAATGAAAAACATAATACCATTTATATTGGCACCCCAAAAGTGAAATATTTTGGTATAAATCTAACAAAAAAATGTACAAGATCTATAATGAGGAAAATGTAAAACACTAATGAAAGAAATCAAAGAATATCTAAAAAAACACAGAGAGGTATTCTATAAATATGGATAGGAAGGCTCAATGTTGTCAAAATGCCAGTTCTTGTCAACTTGATCTATAGATTCAATGCAATACCAATCAAAACCCCAGCAAGTTTTTTCATGGATATTGACAAACTGATCTTGAAGCTTACATGAAACAGCTAAAGATCCAGAAGTCATCCCAATATTACAGGAGAAAAAGAGATGACTGACATTACTCCACTTTTAAACATGCTATAATACTACAGTAATCAAGACAGTGTGATACTGGGGAAAGAATAGACAATATAACACAGAGCCCAGTAACAGACCTACATAAATACAGTCATCTGATCTTTGACAAAAGAGCGAGGCTGACTCATCAGAGAAAGGATAGTCTTTTCAGCAAATGGTGCTGGAACAACTGGACATTCACATGCAAAAAACTGAATCTAGACACAGGTCTTCCACCTTTAAAAAAAATTAATCCAAAATGGATCATAAACCTAAATGTAAAGTGCGAAACTCTAAAATTCCTAGACGGTGACATAGGATAAAGTTTAATAATCAGGTGATCTTGGGGTTGGCAATGACATTTTTGATATAACACCAAAATCAAAATATATGAATGAAAAAATTAATAAGTTTGTTTCCATCAAAATTTAAAATATATGCTCAGCGACTTCCCTGGTGGTTCAGTGGTAAAGAATCTGCCTTCCAGTGCAGGGGACGTGGGTTCGATCCCTGGTCAGGGAACTAAGATCCCACATGCCGCAGGGCAATTAAGCCCACACACCACAACTACTGAGTTCACTCGCCTCAATGAGAGAGCCCGCATGCTGTAAACTACAGAACCCACGTGCTCTGGAGCCTGTGTGACACAACTAGAGAGAGAAAACCCACATGCCACAACTAGAGAGAAGCCCGTACACCATGACTAGAGAGAAGACCGCGCGCCACAATGAAAGATCCCACATTCCTCAATGAAGATCCCACGTGCCGCAACTAAGACCCAACGCAACCAAAAATAAAATAAAACAAACAAAATGTATGCTCTATGAAAGACAATGCTCACAGAATAAAAGAACAAGCCAGGGCCTCCCTGGTGGCGCAGTGGTTGAGAGTCCGCCTGCCGATGCAGGGGATACGGGTTCGTGCCCCGGTCTGGGAGGATCCCATATGCCGCGGAGCGGCTGGGCCCGTGAGCCATGGCCGCTGGGCCTGCGCGTCCGGAGCCTGTGCTCCGCAACGGGGGAGGCCACAACAGTGAGAGGCCCGCATACCGCAAAAAAAAAAAAAAAAAAAAAAAATAAACGAACAAGCCATAGCCTGGGAGAAAATATTTGAAAATATATATTTCATAAAGTACTGGTATCCAAAATGTACAAAGAACTCTTAAAACTCAACAGTAAGAGAACAAACAACCCAATTTAAAAATGGGCATGAGGTCTAAACAGACACCTTACCAAAGAAGATACACAGATGACAAATAAGCATATGAAAAGATGTTCAACATCACATGTCATTAGGGAATTGCAAGTTAAAACAACAATGAGATACCACTACAAATCTATTGAAACGACAAAAATTCAAAACACTGACAACACCAAATGCTAGAGAGGATGTGGAGCAACAGGAACTCTCACTCATCACTGGTGAGAATGCAAAATGGTACAGCCACTTTGGAAGAGAGAGTTTGACAGTTTCTTTCGAAACTAAACATACTCTTAAAACATACACACACACACACACAATCCAGCAATCATGCTCCTTGTCATTTATCCAAATGAGTTGAAAACTTATGTCTACACAAAAAGCTGCACATGGATGTTTAAAGCAAATTATTCACAATTGCTAAAACTTATAAGCAATTGAGATGTCTTTCAATAAGTGAAGGGATAAACAAACTGTGGTACATCCATACAATGGAATACTGTTGTACAATAAAAAGAAATGAGATTTTTAAGGAAAAAAAAGGGGGGGGAACCTTAAATGCATATTCCTAATTTAAAGAAGCCAATCTGAAAAGGTTACATAATGTATGTTTCCAACTATTTGGCACACTGGAAAAAGCAAAATTATGAAGACGGTAATAAGTTCAGTGGTTGCCAGTTGTTCAGGTGTCGGGGAGGAGAGAGGGATGAACAGTTGGAGCACAGGGGATTTTTAGGGCGTGAAACTACTCTGTATGACACTGTAACAGTGGACATCTGTCATTATACATTTTGCAAAATCCATAGAGTACACAGCACAAAGAGTGAACCCTAATGCAAACTACTGAATTTAATTAATAATAATCTGTCAATATTGGCTTATCAACTGTAACCAGTGTAACACACTAATGCCAGATGTTTTACCCTATTAGTAACAGAGTAAACTGGGACAAGGGTAAAGGGGTATATGGGAACTGTCTGTACTTTCTGCTCATTTTTCTGTAAACCCAGATCTGTTAAAAGATAAAACCTATTCATTTAAAAAAATAGCAAAAAATTAAATAAAAATTAAATAACTCTGGAAACAATCTAAATGTTTTTCAGTAGGAGATGTTTTACTTAAATAATGGTAGAAACACAGAACTGAACACTGTGCAGTCTTTAAAGAGTGTGATACAGTTATATTCCTCAGTAATGCGTTGTCGTTTACCATAGATCACATTATGCAGCATCATATGAGATGATCTCCTACAAAACTATCCATCAACAATATGCATGCGTATCAAGCAATGTCGGGAAGAACCATTTCGGGTGAAACACTCAGGCAACGGTGAGAAGGGGCAAGAACCGTGCCTGTCTGAACACTGATGAATCCCCAGCACCCAACCTGCACACAGTAGGTACTCAACAGATACTTCTGAAGTGAAAAATTGAAATCAATTCTTTTGTGTGCTTTTCTCTATTGCCTGAATTTTTTCTTCACATGAAACCATACTATCATCATAATGGGACAGAAACTGGAAACTATTTTCACTCTAGAAAAGTCCATCTACATACTTCACGGCAAAAATCATGCTGGGTTCTTGACACTGTTTAAAATTCATTGAATAACTGCTCAATTCCCCATTTTACCTTATGAAGGTCGGCCCAGTCCTACATAGCTTTTCTTTTGAGAAGAACCTATAAAAATAATTGCCTATTACTTCTCTTCACTATGTAAGGCACAGCAGTGGCAATATTCCATTTCAACCTCTCAAATGTCTTTCTCACAGGAGAATAACCTTCTGAAATGGGAATGCTTAAAATGGCTCGTTTTTTTCCTCTTTCCAAAAAGCATTCAAAAAAGTTGTTTTCCTTCTTTTCCTATCAATCTCCAGGTGATATGGTAGATTTACCTCTCCCTTTCCAAATCATGGCAGAAATGTTTCCCTGGAAATAGCAACTTCTTAGAACTAAAAAGCTGAGATTGGATCACTGCAAACACAAAATGTCTGTGGGTGGGTGGAAGAACAAAGTTACGTCTCTCCCAGCCCACTCTGAATTACGGCTTCTCATGGCATACCAGCTGATGGCTGTTAACCATTGGTGGTAATAAAACTGTTCAGTTTTGTGCTTCAGATGATCAGACTTACATAAAAAGAAGTCTAAAATGATATCCACATTGACTGCAATTTGACCTATTACACTTCTGGGTACATTTATGCCGGCACACTCACTGACTCGGTCCCAAGAAGCCAGTGGGCTCAGCGCCACTGTCCCCCTCGGGGCATCATGTCTGTCCTCCTCTGTCCTGCCTGAGCCCCCTCGGGGCATCATGTCTGTCCTCCTCTGTCCTGCCTGAGCAGAGTCCACATCTTGGTTACCTACTCCCCACCATGCCAGGCTCAGGGTGTTTCCACATCGCCAAAAACTTTTTTAAACATACGTTTAGTTACCAAGGGGGAAAGGGGAGAGGGGAGATAAATTGGGACATTGGGATTGACATATACACACTACTATATATAAAATAGATAACTAATAAGGACCTACTGTAGAGCACAGGGAACTCTACTCAATACTCTGTAATGACCTATGTGGGAATAGAATCTAAAAAAGAGTGGATAAATGTATCTGTATAACTGATTCACTTTACTGTACAGCAGAAACTAACACAGCATTGTAAAGCAACTATACTCCAATGAAAAAAAAACACTACACTCCAATAAAAATTAACTTTAAAAAAAGTTACATGCTACATCCATGCTACAACATGGATGAACCTGGAGGATATTATGCAAGTGAAATAAACCAGACACACATACACACACACAAAACGCAAAAGCCAAAACCCTCAATAAATGGCCCCAGACAATGGTGGAACCACATCACAATTGGAAGGAATAGAGTGGAAAGAAAGGTGAAAACTTGTTAACATAGATTCTAAAAAGGCAACAGCAAGGCCTGCATGTGACTGAGCCCACTTTTCATACGGTGTTTATTCAAAGTAATTGTGATGTTCTTTTTCTTCATACCCAGGCCCAATGCTTTCATGTCCCCTCTGGACAGGAGACTCTGAACTTTTAGAGACATTCACTGTCAAATATATATACTACCAAACGTAAGATAGCTAGTGGGAAGCAGCTGCATAGCACAGGGAGATCAGCTCGGTGGTTTGTGACCACCGAGAGGGGTGGGATAGGGAGGGTGGGAGGGAGGGAGACGCAAGGGGGAAGAGATATGGGAACATATGTATATGTATATGTTAAACTGATTCACTTTGTTATAAAGCAGAAACTAACACACCACTGTAAAGCAATTATACTCCAATAAAGATGTTAAGAAAAAAAAATCCTTTCTAGCTTGGTTAAAAACAAAAAAAAAAAGCAACCCTAAATTCGAACACTTTAATTCTTGTGAGGAATGCTTTCACTCCCACAGCATTTAATATGGACATTTTTTGTGGAATAGTGAATACCCAATGTTGTGAAAGAAGAATTTTCTACCTACTTGAAAGAAAGTAGAAGCATATTAATTAATTCTGAGTCACAGATAATGTGGAGAAACCCAGACAATACTAATTCCCTCCTGCCCCCAACAATCATATCTATTGAGGTAAAAATGGAAAAATATGGACGGAATTGCTCAATTAATTCAGGTCAAAATGAGGAAATTTACAGCCCACCAACCACCCACCACTCCCTGAACGCTTTCTGCTTTGACTATCTGGTTATAGCAGGGTTTCACAGTAACAGTGCAGATCAAAAACTCAACAGATTAGAAACCTGCAATGTCCTGAAATGGGAGTCAGGAGTCTGGGTTCTGAATTCTTCCCCCTCAACAGCAGTTTATTTTTGATAAGCCCTAAAGTTTCTTCCAGCTCTAACATTCTTGGAGTCTATAAGGATATAAAACAGAGATTCCAAACGGACACCTGCAAGCCAAGACAGCTCAAGAGACACAATGTTTGGCCCACACATTGTTTTCAGAAATCATGGAATTAATCATATTCAAAATGGAGGGATTTCACCAAAAATATGAATTTCTGCTTTAATTTTTAAAAAAAATCAGAAGATATGGAAATATACTAAATGACACCTGGCTGGAGTTGGGTAGTGGCTTCCATCTTCAGACAGGGCACTGACTCTTCAGTTTGCCATAGTCTCCACTGTTCTCTAATGTCTACCCAACACCAACATCCACCCAACTCTAACATCCAATGTCAGCCGCCATCAGTCATCAAGCTGTGCCACTGTTTCTCTTACACTTGAATAGAAGTACGTGAATTATTTCTTTATCCATATTAAAAGCAGGAAAATACAAGACAGATCCAAAAAGCTGAATGTGCCATAAAAAACATGAGAAAGTAATATTCTTCACTTCCACACAAAAATATGCTAGGTGTTTAATATGCAAACATGCATGTCTGCACTGAAAGGATACGGCATAAGATGCCATTTCTAAATAAGCCACAATAAATGCTGGCATAAGGAAAGATCTGTAAGAAAAACTTAATAAAATGAGGAAAAAATTCTACTTTGTTTCTATTAAAAACTATCAGATTTGTTTCTAATAGAAACAAAGTGAATGAAATAGCTGCAACTGTGAAATAATGAATTAAGTGAAACAACTGCTGAGCAGTCAACCTTTTAGGGATGGTGAGTTTATAAAAATGCTAATTGAACACAGCTGTAACTATGTATCCTGACCAGACAGAAATAGCCTTGTGGAAATATAAGTGTGATCGGAAACACTGTTGTTCAGGGTGCTGAGGAATTAGTGGAAAACTTGCAGGAGAAGTTGCATGAAAAAGATAAATTGTGACATTTTCTCTTGCAGCTGATGAGAGCACTGTAAACTACATTTACTTGTGGGTTGAAGAGAACATTGGTGGGACTGAAGAAGTGTTGGACATGGTGCCCATGAGATAGACAGCAGCAGGAAATTATTTATATTGATGAGTTGGGAAAAGCATTTAAGTGGGTTTTGGGTTTTTTTGTAATTTAATGTAGTAATAAGCATGTCTAAAGATAGTCCTCCCATGGGTGGTAAAATCACACATGATATAAAATATAACACGTTCGTGCTATATTACATAATACAACAACAACATGTATATGAATAATTTGAGTCAGTTCATTGAATCATTCACCAAGAAAGGCTTTGCACTGAAAAGTTAAAAACAGAACATAATAAAATTATGAACTAGATACACTCCTACAGCTTGAACCACAGCAATTCAAAGCTTGGCTGGATGGACCAGATGTATAATACGGTATTTAGCAATACTATATAAAGTCAGGCAGTGGTGCTGAAGATATTTTTTTAAGTGTTGAGGAGTAAATTCGTCCTCATCATGCAAGCAAAATCCTGAGGGTAAAAAAGTGGATCAAAGACTTGGCATCCTTGGATGATGCTGCAACCCATCTAGATAATTTGGATACTCTTTTGTTGAGATACTCACAAGCAGTATACAAATATAGGAACTATTAGCAAAGTCATATGCATGAGTAATTCAACTCATTTTCCTATACTTAAATTAGTCTCTAGAAATGAAAATGAAGGCCCAAATTCTAGTCCCCAGATTGTGAAGCTGAAACCTTCATTCCTCCAAAATGTTATCTGATTTTAAAGTTTATGAAAATAAATTACCCATGTTTAACTGACATTTTTCATTATCATGTACGTTCAGTCTGCTTCTGACTATGAAGGAATAGCTTGTAGTACGTCAACCTTCCTACAGAAAAGAGTGACAACCACCCACACACAGAAATACAAAATTTAGCCTCTTGAAGACATCAGAGAGCAACCAAAGCAGCCAACATACCAGCACGAAGCAAAACATAGTAAGATGTGAGCCAGACCTTCCCTCTGCTTTCTCCCTGAAGCTTTCAGTGACTTGCAGTGCAGGGCACTATGCAGAGTAGGAAGCAGCAATCTAACCTTCCAGCATCTCACAAGGTGATGTTATCAGGGTTTTTTCCTCTTGGTTTTCAGTTATTTGGTCCTCTCTTCTGGGATGCCTGGTAGTTTTTGCCATAATGCTACTCATTGTGTATGGAACATTTTAGAGGCTCTTGATGATGTTATCATCAGCAAGAAAGGATCCGATTTTCACCTGGCTGCCAGTAAGAGTACAGAAAGATCCCTGGTCAGATTCAAATTTAATATAACTAAGGAAGAAATGCCCACAGATGAAAATGAGTTAACTCTGGAGACAGTGAGTGTCTTATAGTGACAGGAAAATGTTTAGAAATTTGGCCAAGCTCTCTTGGAGGTGTTTCAGAAAGTATTATTGTACTTGAAGTATGGTTAGATTAGATGACCTTTAAGATTCCCTTCCAAAAAGATCCCATGCATCTGTTTTCAAGGCAAAGAAACTAGTATGCTGAAATGAGCCAGCGTCCAACCCAAACATCCAAATTCACCTATAGGATTCATGCTTTTAAAGCAACATGAACAGATCCACCTGACTCTCTGCTGTTATCAATAACACAGTTGTTCCAGAATGTTCCATGAAAAGTCAATGAAAGGAAATAACACTTAATATAGTATATCTTAAAACTATCCTTGGTCCTGGACCAGGGCAAAGTGGATTAAGAAGACAGGTTATTCTAAGTAAAGGTCAAGAAGAGAATGAAGGAAAAAGGGAATAAAGTACTTTATAGTAAAGGGATGGTTCAAATGTAGACATTACATGAAAGTTAGAGGTCAAAACAAGATCAAAGCCTATAACCAAAGGTGGAACCAGAGAAAGAACCAGGAATCACTGCAGAAAGCTAGAGGTCAAATCAGGTGATGACTTAAAGGCTTAAAGAGCCAGCAGAAATCAAGCCTCAGAATCAAGGTACCAATGTCTAGGGAACCTTAAAAATGTCCACAGCCTGCCTCAGTCAGGAAGCCCCTTCACATTCACATCATGGCAAGACCAACAGAACCTCCCCAGAGGGCAGGCACTCCAGCAGATGGAGGCAGCATGGTGGCTTATACCCCTCAGACCTTCGCACTATGGATGTTGTCATGTCATGTATCTCAAGCAAGAACACCACTGCTCCCAGGGTTATGCTGTGATGAGACAGGGAGAGGGCAAAGCCACTTAGCATGAGCCTGTCAGCTCCCAAATTTACAAGAGAGGGGCAATTTTTTTATTTAAAATTTGTATTGCCCAGATCACATATACATATCTAACTTCACATGATTATATAAATGCAATATTTTCTTTTCCCCTGCCTCCTTCTTCTTTCATCCCTCCTACCACAGGTAACCTGGTGAGCTACCTATTTCCCCATGCTAATATTATTTACAGAACATATAGAAACATATACAGTTACTCTGTCATTGTTCTTTTTTTTTTTTTTTACCTAGACACTTGTTAGAAATGTATATTCTTTTTTTTTTCATTTTTTTATTTTTTATTTTTTTTTGCTTTATAACAAATTTAATCAGTTATACACATACATATGTTTCCATATCCCCTCCCTTTTGCGTCTCCCTCCCACCCTCCCTATCCCACCCCTCCAGGCGGTCACAAAGCACCGAGCTGATCTCCCTGTGCTATGCGGCTGCTTCCCACTATCTGTCATTGTTTTATAAACATGGGCTCTTAGATGTATTCCTTGCATTTGGCTTTACTCACAGAAATCCCTTCAAGTCGCCCAGCAGAATTCCAATTCATCCTCTTTAAGGGCAGCACAATACCACAATGTGGTGGTTCCACAATTTATATTCAATGACTTCCCTGTTGACTGCCATTCATTTTATTCCAATTTTTGCCATGACATGTGGTCATATGTATCATTATATATGTATCTTGATGTACTGATGCTTTTATTTCTATGAGACCGATTCCCAGAAGATTGCTGAGTGAAAGGGTACATGTATTTTTAATGTTAACAGATATTGCCAAATTGGATTTCAAAAAGGCTGTAATAATTCACAAAAGTGACACTATAATTCTATTAATGTAAAACTGGATATATTTTGGAATAAGATGCAAAGTTCACACGATTTTTTGGAAAACACATAAGGCTTCAATGAAACATGAGACCTTCCGCTATCTACACTCTAATATTCTCTAGGCTGTGGGTTTTCTCTTCTCTGCCAAGTTTGAGATGTCCTAGATCACATGAGAGAAGCAGTACGTAACCTATAGGAATACTGCGTAACTCTTTTCTGGTGGAGTTACAACAGCAAAGCCTGACACCAGCTCATTCCAAGGATAAAGTAACTTCCCTCCCAGAGGCTATTAGAGTATCAGCCTGACTATAATTTTATCCTCCTCTGTTTTTCACAGAAGGAAAGCATCCCAGCCCAAGTGGCAATAGAGTGTTCTCAGAGTCTCCTCAGCATGCCGGAGAGGACGCTGTCTAGGGACAGCCTGAAGAAGTTGACTTGATGGGCTTCTTGGTTCCGCCCCAGCTAGAAGAGAAGCCACCAAGCTCGGTCTCTTGCTACAGCTCCAGGAAATGGGCCTTGGGTCACATGCCCCCAAGGTTACAGAGCCATCCATCACGGCAAGGAGACCTTCAATGATGGCCGACACCCCCAGCCAGAGGCGGGTCTCTCTCAATTTTTCATGACCTAATGGGGGTTTTTCTGTGTGAGATGGGGCCACCTCTCTCACCTCCAGATTAGGGTTCCAGGCACAGTGCAGAAAAGAAAGAAGACCCAGGAGTCCTGCTGTCATTCTAAAACCTGTACTCTTCTTGAAACAATTCTAAAATCAAACATCATCTTCACAATGGTTTAACTTTGGCACTTAAGTGAAGCTTTACAAGTCACAAAGCTTATCTGTGTGGTTATCTCTAGTTATACAAATTTCTTTCTTTGGCTAAAAAGGCATAAAGAGATCCCCTTTCCTCAGCAAAGATTTTAATATTAAAAAGGCTCCAGGGGCTTCCCTGGTGGTACAGTGGTTAAGAATCCACCTGCCAATGCAGGGGACACAGGTTCAAGCCCTGGTCCGGGAAGATCCCACATGCCGAGGAGCAACTAAGCCCGTGCGCCACAACTACTAAGCCTGTGCTCTAGAGCCTGTGAGCCACAACTACTGAAGCCCACGTGCCGGAACTACTGAAGCCCGCACTAGAGCCCGTGCTCTATAACAAGAGAAGCCACCGCAATGAGAAGCCCACACACTGCAACGAAGAGTAGCCCCTGCTCGCCACAACTAGAGAAAGGCCGCATGAAGCAAGAAAGACCCAATGCAGCCTAAAATAAATAATTTTATTTTAAAAATCAATTAAAAAGGCTCCAAGTGTAAATAAAAGCAATTCAAGTTTTTAAGAATTTATTTCCACATTCTATGAATTTTGATGATCCCTACTGAATTCCATAGTCTTAAAGATTTGTAGGGGAAAAAATGTTTATGTCATGTTTAACATTTAAAGAATGAATCTTGGGCTTGTTTTGGGAATTCAAATGGAGTTTCCACGAAGTATCAAGTGATGTGGCCTCTGAAGGAGCGAGGGTGTCCAGCTCTCTGAATTCTTCACATGAAAAGCTTTGCTATTACAAACATTTAAAATCTAATTCCGGGACTTCCCCAGAGGTCCAGTGGTTAGGACTCCACGCTTCCTCTGCAAGAGGGCGCATGTTCCATCCCTGGTCAGGGAACTAAGATCCCGCATGCTGCATGGTGCGGCCAAATAAATAAATGAATAAATGACCGATACTGACAGGGTTTAAAAAAAAAAAAACCTAATGCCAATCAATCAATACATAAAAACAAACCAAAAAATGTTAATGAATGGAAGTTTACATATAATATAAACACATTGTCTGTTAAATGAATAATTCTTTTTTACAATATGTCCAAAATTGTCATGTCTCGATCACAGCAACAAAACTACTTAATTTAAAAAAAAATCTAATGCCAACGTCTTCTCTCCATAGTGTAAATGAGAACATAAAAAGCCACTTAGACGCTGAGCATGAAATTTGGCCATAATGTCAAATATTATTTGCCAGAACCAACAATGAACTATCCCGCGAATACTTTATACCATTTTCATTTTAATTTGAGATAAAAATGAGGGCAAATCTGAAAGGTCCACTTAGAATCCGTAATGTTATCTTTTTAATCTGAGGGAGGTTGCTTCATTAGCATGTTCTAAGATTGATGGCTGAAGAAGATGAGATACAGGCTAATATTAACTCCGTGCAACACTGGAAAAATACGGCCAGCACTAACTTAAATTTAATATGGCATCTTGGGAGACACAGCCCTAATTCTACAGGACATTGTATGCTAGAAGCAGGAAGTAATGAACAGAGAGAGTTTATTAAAGAGGAAGCACAATTTCTTATTTACTTAGACTGTTGACAAATTGTTGAAAAAATTACAGAGTATGATACATCCCAGAACAATATTAATGTTGTATTATCATTCTTGTTCCAAAAGGGAAACTGGGTATTTTAGTGACAGAAAGTCTTCTTTCAGTCAGCACACGAACAGTGATCATTTATGACCAGCAAAGCAGTTAGACTTTCTGACACTGCCTTACCTAAACTGGTAAAAACATTTTGATGCTAATTGGGTAAGACAAGAAAACTAAAGAGAATTCATTTCAGTTATTTAAATCCTGTCACTGATGTCCATGCCTTATGTCTCAGATAAACTATTCAGATGTGTCTTTCTAATCATGTTTTCTGAATTAATCTCTCAGCTGGTGGATCATGATATGATTCACTGAAAGACTGTCACCCTCAGTTCTATGATCATAAAGACAGATGGGCAGGGACTGAAAGGATGCAGAATTGCACTGTTGTGATAGGCAAATGTGACGGTAACACCACACCACTCTGCAAATTATCTTTTCTAAAATCAGGTTTGGGGACTAGTCAAGATGGCAAAATATGATCACATCTTGATGTATATCCTCCGCTCCAAACATACGCCCATGACAGATTTAAAATATAAATAGAAGTAACCATGGTCGTCTTCCAAACGGAGATAGATTTGTGAATCAGGATTGGAACAGAACATGAAGCCGTGGGAAGGGTCCACGAGGCTCCCAGTCTGGAGACAGATTCCCATGGGGGCAGGGATACACTGCACTGCACTGTCCAGAGTGGCCATCAGAGACGGTGGCCAGCCCTGTGAAGGACGTTGAACAAGTCTGCTGTTCCCTGCAGGCCTAGCGAGGTTAAAGGAAGCAGACACAGCCTGGTGACGGGAACCGTGGCGCCTCCGCCCGCCTCTCCCCCTCCCCAACACCGTCCCACCTTCCACTACATCCCACTGCACTGGGCTGGATCAGAGTCATCATGGCACAGGCGCTCAAGTCACCTATGAGGACCTCGTTTTGACTGGACGACTCAGGGCCTGGCAGACACAGCCATTAAGCAGGGAAGGCAAACGTGGAAGGGGAAAAAGAGAAACAGTAATCACAAAATGAGTAAGCCAAAGCCTCAAAATATTAATACAGCTAATGCTAAGAAACACAGCTAGCAAAATCTACATGAATTTACCAGGAATGAATTCATTTCATGGACTAGTCTGACAAAGATTTTAAAATAAGTACGTTTAGGACACTCAGAGAAATAAAATACACCCATTAAAAAAAAAAAAAACCCACCAAGACCTTATGGAATGAAAACAGGAAGAAATGTAACAACATATGGATCCAGAAGAGAACTAACTAGAATGTTTGGAAATGGAAGATACAGTCATTTAAATAAATAAAAACAGTCCAGGTGGGATGAACTCTGGACTGGATGGTGGAAGCAAGATATAGTGAACAAGAAGAGAGCTCTGTGGAATTCACCCACGAAGCAGCAATGTAAGATGAACAGTTAAGCGACCCAGGAGACAGATGAAGAGCAGGAGAAACATCTGAAGAGATAACAGCCAGGAAGTTACAAGGCACCCAGGACTAAATCATACAGAAGATGCGAAGGGTCTTTTTGAAGTATCAATAAATTACAAAGTGCTACTGAGAGACACAAAAGAACACTTGAATATATGCAAAGCTAGAGCATTTTCATGAAAAGAAAACAATACTATAAATATTAGTTCTCCCCAAATTATTCTATTAATTCAAAGAATAATTATAATAAAAAATCCTAAGAATTTTACTTTTTAGCTAAACAAACTGACTTTAGAATTCATATGTAAGAACAAAGGTGCAAGATTAGGCAAGATAACGATAAAGAAAAAAGAGAAAAGAGTGAGAGAAATTTCCCTGCCACATCTCAAGACGTAGGGTACAGCTATTCTAATTAAGACAGTGCAGTGCTGACACAGAGACAAACAGAGTGCAGCAGAGCAGAGAGCTCAGAAACAATCCCAGACACATTGAGAAAGCAAGGTGAGGGGGGCGAGCCCTGGCCATGTGCAAAGACTGTTTAATCAGGAGTTCCTGGGCCCCTGGTTATCTCTCAAGAACAAAATGAAATGAGACCTCTACCTCATGCTAGACATAAAAATCAACTGATCAGGTGCAGGAGGAATAAAAACTATAATATGAAAAGTGAATTTTTAAATCTTATAGAGAAATATACTGGGGGGAAAGCATGGGTAGGAAAGAATTTCTAAAGAAACACAAAGAGCACAAACCATAAAGGAAAAGATTGATAAATCTGATTAAAATTAACTTAAATTGAGAAACCTGTGTCCAAAACAGATGCCATAAGTAAATTTAAAATACATCTGATATTCGTATAACGATCCAAGGATTGGTAACCAGAATGTATAAGAATAAAATAAGTAAGAAAAAGGCAATACCTGAATAGAAAAATGGAAAGTATGTAAATCAGCAATTAACAGAAGAAATCCAGCCACAAAAATTATATACAAAAAAGGTGCTCACACAGACTAATAATTAGGAAAATGAAAATTAAAACACTACAATACTATTAATGCCCCTCAGTTGGCAAAGACAGAAAAATCTGACAGCAACAACTATTGGCGAAGATGGGGAACAGTCTTTTTATACAGCGAATTGGAGCATCACTTTGAAGGGCCTTTGCCCACACGTGGTTGAAAGAAGAACTATGCACATACCTTATGACATACCCAGCAATTCTACTCAGAGATTTTCTCAACAAGTGGTTCTCATCTGAACCGTAATGACTGGAGGATTATCTTCTCAAAACCCCCAAGGAGCAGTCCAGTGGTTAAGACTCCATGCTTCCACTGCAGGGGGCACGGGTTACATAACTAACACAGTTCTAGATGCATAGGCAAGAAATTAATTCATACAAATAATGGGTGATTTGCGGCATTAGGGCTTAATTCTCCAGGGGACCCTCGATGATGAAGGCCGTGACAGCTGCTCAGAGCCCACTGCTAGAAATAGTCTAAAGTGAAATAAACTATGTGTTCATCAACAGTAAAAATATACATATTGTAGTACATACCACAACACTGTATAATAGTTGTCAGGAAAAGCTCAAGCTAAATGATATATCAACATGGATATCTTTTAAAAATAATGGAAGCGAAGTAAGTCAGACGGAGAAAGACAAATGTCATATGGTATCAGTTACATGTGGAATCTAAAAAACTGATACTAATGAACTTATTTATTAAACAGAAATAGACTCACAGACATAGAAGACAAACTGATGGTTCCCAAAGTGGAAAGGGGGAAGGGATAAAATAGGAGTTTGGGATTAACACATACACACTGCTACATATAAAACAGATAACCAACAAGGGTCTATGTATAGCACAGGGAACTATATTCAATATCTTGTAATAACCTATAAAGGAAAAGAATCTGAAAAAGAATAGATTTATATATATATGTGTGTAACTGAATCACTTTGCTGTACACCTGAAACTAACACAACACTGTAAGTCAACTAAACTTCAATTAAAAATAAGTAAATAAGGGCCTCCCTGGTGGCGCAGTGGTTGAGAGTCCGCCTGCCGATGCAGGGGATACGGGTTCGTTCCCCGGTGTGGGAGGATCCCATATGCCGCGGAGCGGCTGGGCCCGTGAGCCATGGCCGCTGAGCCTGCGCGTCCGGAGCCTGCGCGTCCGGAGCCTGTGCTCCGCAACGGGAGAGGCCACAGCAGTGAGAGGCCCGCATACCGCAAAAAGAAAAAAAAAAAAAAAAATAAGTAAATAAAGGGGGAAAAATCATCATGCTATACACCTTAAACTAAAAAAAAAAAAAGGAGAATGGAAAAAGTAAGTTATGGAATATTACATATAGTTTCATAACACTGACGTAAAAATGTAAGATATGTTAAAAAATACTATATTTTAAGTGTAGGTACAAACATGTGTAGCAAAATATAAAACACATGCAAGGGAATAATAAGTAGCAAATGCATATGGGGAGGAGACTGAGATTGAGGAGAGGTTCACAGGAAAATCTAACTAAATTGTAATGTTTTATCTCCTTAACAATCAAATTACGTTAAATATTAATACCTGTTGAACGTTTGTGGTTGGAAGGTCTGTGTTTGTATTACCTCCTATGCTTTTCTCCATGTTTACAACAGCTCTTACTTTTAAAAAAAATATAGACTAGGGACTTCCCTGATGGTCCAGTGGTTAAGAGTCCGCCTTCCAGTGCAGGGGACACGGGTTCGATCCCTGGTCGGGAACTAAGATCCTGCATGCTGCAGGGCAACTAAGCCCGCGCTCCACAACTACTGAGCCCATGCGCCTCAACTAGAGAGCCTGTGTGTGGCAACTACAGAGCCCACATGCTCTGAAGCCTGCGTGTGCCACAACTAGAGAGAGAGGAGTCCAAACAAGACCCCACACAGCCAAAATAAAGAAAGAAATATTTTTTAAAAATAGACTAAAGAAATCCACAAAATGTAGGTGTGCACATCTTTCTGTAACACCTGCAGGACTTGAGGCCTGTGTCACCTCAGCTTGGGTATCTGGACAGCCTCTGTGATTCTCAAATTCATCTTCCTCCCTTCCCTGCTGCCAGAGCGATCTCTGTAAAACACCCATCTGCTCACATCAGTCACCTTCAAAGGCTCCACCTTCAGACTCCAGAGCAAGTGTACAGGCCTTCCTTGCTTGATGCAGCCCAGGAATCCATTGCCAGCCTTACCTCTCAGTGCCCCCCCACCTTTGATGCTTCCAAAATACACATTTCTTTTAGTTCCTTGAACACATTACACTGCTTTTTGCTTCTGTTTTTTTGCTTAGGTTGCTTCCCCTCATGAAGCACTCCCCCGACAACTGCTCAGGCCCCACCTTCACCGGGATGACCCTCCTGACCGGGCCAGGCTGAGCTGAGAACCCTTCCATAGGGCTTTCCCCCCAACAGGGCTTTCAACTCTCCGCTCTTTTGGAAGATGACTCTCTGTGTATCTTTCAACACCAATCCCAGAGCTGTGACCTATTAACTATTATACCTCTTAAGACTTAATACAATGCCTGGCCCAGAAGTGCTTAATGGAATTGAATGGTGAGCTCTACTACTTTCCCCCTTTCTAGTTTTCCCTGACTCAGTACTCTACATCACTGTCTGAGAAAACAAGAATTATACCCAAGGAGTATCAGTCTCCGATCAGCTCCTGCATTGTTTAGCAACCGCAAAGAGATCTCTGCTGACCTGAAACAAACTGGCTGCCAGATATCTCTCCAGCAAAGAGGGGTTGATTCAGGATCAGAAGAGAATTGCAGTTCAGGGTCTGCAACCATGGTGAGTCATGTGCAAGTCCCCACACAGCAAGGGAAGGAGAAGAATTTTATAGAGGGGGAAAAGAAATTGGGAGGGCTAAAGTAAAACAGTCCATGGCTTTTCGTTGGCTGAAAAGGGAAAAGGAAAGCAGAGGGGTTTCACAGGTCCTGAGAGCTCCCTCTTCTGATCCCCCAACTCTATTTAATTGAGGTTTCTGTTTATTAATTTTTTACATCTTCAAGTTATATATTAACATGACTTCTGCAGTCAGAAGGCTGGAAATAATCCATTTTCAATGTTCTGCTCATTGGTTTAAAATGTAAACTTATGCTATTGAGCCACTCTCCCCAGTGAATTAATCCTGGATGAAAATACGAAATGCATTTTTTGGTTTTATCTTCTCTTCCAGTACTTTCCCATGGTATGCTCTTCCCCACCTCTTCCTCTCACACCCAAGGCATCCTACTGTCTGTCTTACATCTTAATTTACCATCTCTGCTTTTCAACCACTCTGGGATTAATAAATTTAAAACACAGAGTGCCGTTCCTAAGTATCCTGTAGGCAGCTTGACTATGGCCTCAGAGATAATGCAGCAGTTTGGGTTTAAAAACAAACGACTGAAATTTCAAGTGGGGTATGGGAAATGAGACATGGCTAGCTTTTTAACAAGCAGGTTTCATGCCTTGAACAGAATTACACACCTATTATTCTGTATACTTACTAACCTCGACCTTTTCCCAAGCATGACCTCACTAAACCCCAAACAGTCTCAGAAAACTTGAAAATATTTAAGACCTAGATGAAGTTTATGAGCGTACACACAAACTGTAATCACTTAATTTGACTGACTTACTACTCATTTACTACCATCGATGCTTCAATAAAGTATCTTGACACAAAGCAAATTTTGAGATTTATGACATCCTTATGGACTTGCAGGCTGTTAACAGCTTTTCCCAGCTTTATTTACCACTTGGGAAATAACTCACTGCATTATACTCACCACATCACTGACATATTTCTTTGCAGATGCCGTACAAAGTCCTATACTGCAAGGTCCTGGAGACTTCGCTATGGTCAAGGGGCCGGTGTAAGAAACTGATGATTATGTGACTTCACAGTCATTACTGTACAACCACACCCATTCAAAAAAGTCAGAGAGACACTCAGGGAAAATTTACGCTGAGCTATTGCTCTTTCCTTTCAGGTCTGAATACGAAGGCTCTCATGATCAGGGAGCATCAGGTTGACACTTAGCCCCGCCCCCAAGATTCCCCAGGATCATCATCCGCTGAGTGGTCTGATGTTGAGCACTGGCTCAGTCCAGCTGTGGTCTCTTGGGCACAGCAGCCCAGATACCCCCCAGTCCTCAGCCCACCATTTGCACATTAGTTAGCCTCCTTCACAAACACTGCAGAAGAGCTTCCAGAAGCATAGAGAACAGAGGCTCATTCCCTAGCTGCCAGGATGTCAAAATCTCAGTTATGCTGGTACCCAGGGAGACAAGAGTTAATTTCTCCTCATACATCAGATTCCCTCTGAGCCAATTATGCAAACGAGGCAAAGAGAAAAACACACTGATATCTTGGAAATTCTGGTGCCAGCCACGGAATGCTGAAGCCAGCAAGAGACTGAGATTCCCTGTGACGTTTTCCCATTTCCTACTGCTCATCACTGTCTAAAGAGTCACCCTCAAACTCAGACTGGGTTTCTGAACCTCCAACAACAGTACAGCTAACAACGATTACGACCTGGACAAGCTGAGGCGCCCTGAGACTCCGGAGCAATGGGTCTGAGGATGCCCAGGACCAAAACCTCTAGGCCCCGACATCCGGCCACGTGGCAGCTGTAGATGATGCTCCCACTTCTCTGCACAGGGTTCCAGACAGCCCTTCTGTAATGAGATGCCTATGCTGGTATATTCTCAGGGCAAATCACTCACACCTGGCTGTTTGAATTAAAAGGGAAAAACACGTAGTCACCAGAGTCCACTATGGTGATGATGTAAATGTCCCCAGGCCACCTGTGGGCAAGGTTTCATGGTCCAGAAATGCCTGGGAAGCAACCCTTGGCTGATAGAGTGTCACGACACGGTTACTCTGATAACCTCCAAAGTGCTGGAATGACAAGGCACTAAGTTACACACATGAAGTGCTCTAGCTTGAGAACGAGAACACAGTTAACTAGGAAAAAATGCCAAGCAAGTCCATCCTCTCTGTCCAGCAGCGCTGAACTGCTGCATCCAATCAGTGCAGCTTCTCGTGCTCGCCTGTGCCTACTACCCACAGGCCCCTGAGCTCTCCTGGGAGTCTGTCAAGGCCACAGTGAGGTCAAACCAATTCCAAGATGCATGAGTGTTCTGACCACCTCCACAGCCTGGGGCTTAGCAGAGGTGGCCAAGCATGTGGACCATGGATTCTGGAGCCAGATGACCTGGGTTTGAATCCCAACTCCACCATTTGCTAGCTTTATAGATCTGGGCATTTTTCTTTGCCTTGGTTTTCCCACCTGAATAATGGGGTTAGAATAGTATTTAACTCAATAGATAAACAACAAGAGTTTACTGTATAGCACAGGGAACTATATTCAATATCTTGTAATAACCTATAACGGAAAAGCACAGAAGAAAAAGAATATAGATACACACACACACACACACACACACACACACACACACACACACACACATATCACCAAATCACTTTGCTGTACACCTGAAACTAACACAATATTGTAAATCAACTATCCTTCAATTTTAAAAGAAGTACTTAACTCATGGGTGGCATAAACATTGAGTTAATATGTGAAAAGCACATATTAACGTAAGTGCCATATTGTGTCAGCCGTCACGATGTTATTTTTCTTATTACTAGAGCACATGGGAGAAGAAAAAATAGGTGCACCATCGAGGATAAATCACTGAAGACACTGTCCCCTCCTTCCATAGAGCAACCGCTTGGCGTCCACTTCAGCTGTGAGATGGTGCTTCCCAGCTTAATCCAATGGGCAATAAATTATATTTTAAGTGTAATAAAGGAAAACAAACAAAAAGACATGTGGTTGGGCTACATAAAAGAGCAAAAGATTGATCAAGTAAATTGGCAAGTTAAGTAATTACAGGAGAAAAAAAATCTCTTCTTTTTTTTCCCCCTCCAGTGAATTTCTTTAACGGTCCCCTCGCCTGGGCTAGAGAAAATGATTTTTTTCCTAAGTGGGTACTGCCAGTTTTAATGACTTAACTAAAACAAAGATAGCTTTATAGCCTTAATATTGTGAAGATAACATGAAGAGCTGTTATGAGAATTTAACACATGGGAGGCTGTCTCTCCACAGAGTGAGATAAATACTAAAAATTGTAATCGTCTCTTCCTTAGGAACAAAAAAGATCTCCGTAACAAAACAAATTACTTTTGGCTTTCTATCCTCTGAAGAAGTTTCTAAGTTCCCAATGATGAACTTCTTGAACCTAATGCTTGTGAAAGTCCTGAACATTCTTTCCCGTGATCCCGAGTGCCACACCTTCTAGAGATGAGGTGAACCTGTAATTGACAAGTCAGCCGAGCATCCCAGGCTGGTGTGAGGGTCCCTGGGGACTCCAGGACCTCCACACTACCCGCATCCCGAGCAGGATCCTGAGTTCCGGGCTGCCGGACTCAGAGGTGCTTCCCAGGCTCAGAGCTGACTGCATCTGATCTGGCCAGTGGTGCTTCTCTTTCTAATGTTTTCTGACTTCCAGAGTCTGCATGTTGTCTGTTTACCCCCATGGTGCCTGTGTAGGGGATTCGAGGCATTTCAGGGCTGAGCAAGGAAGAAGAGATGACCACAGGTGGCAATAGCACACATAAGCGTTACTGGATGATGCTTTGACAGCTTGCGTGCAGGGGAAGTCCCTCACAGCCTAGGCTGGTCCAGAGGCTACCACACTGGCTTGCTACTCAGAAGGAAGGGAAGGCCAGGGGACTCCTGGGGGAGAGAGGAACAGGAGAGGACACTTGTGTGACGTTGCTCGGCAGTGTGGCAGGAATCCCTGGGTCTGAGTGCTCCAAAGGGCAGCAGCAGCTTGGGGTCCTATAGCCCACGGCTTATCTTGCCTGTGGCTTGCAGATGCTGGGTCCAGTTTTACCGTGCATGGAAAGCAGGCAGGCTATAAATGGCTAAAAGTCTGCTTATCTGGGCTATGTTTAAAACAGTTGGAGGTATAAAAACTTGAGTATGCGTTGGTGGGCTTCTGAGCTCATAAGTCTCAGCCTAGAGGTCCGGCATCAGGAGAGGCCCTCAGAGCATTTGGCTTCGAAGGCGAGCGGGGCTTGATCGCAGGAACTGCACAGGACTGGGGGAAACAGAGACCCCACTCTCGGAGGGCACATACAAGGTCTCACAGGCACCAGGACCTGGGGCAAAAGCAGTGACTCCACAGGAGCCTGGGCCAGACCTACCTGCTGGTCTTGGAGGGTCTCTTGGGGAGGTAGGGGGCAGCTGTGGCTCTCTCTGGGGTCCTAAAGCTGGTGCTGGACATAGTGGGGAGTGTCCATCTAGCGGTGAGTGAACTCAGGCTGGAGGCAGACATCTTGGGTCCTTGGCACTGAGACCGGGCCCCACCGAACAGCCTGCAGGCTCCAGCACGGGGACACCTCAGGCCAAGCAACCCACAGGGCGGGAACACAGCCCCACGCATCAACAGACAGACTGCCTAGAGAGTTCCTGAGCCCACAGTCACCTCCAGACATGCCCCGTGGCACGGCCCTGCCCACCAGAGGGCCAAGACCCAGCTCCACCCACCAGTGGGCAGGTACCAGCCCCTCCCACCAGGAAGCCTGCACAAGCCTCTAGACCAGCCTCACCCACCATGGGGCAGACACCAGAAGCAAGAAAACGACGATGCTGCAGCCTGTGGAACTGAGTCTCCAAACACAGGTCAGAACCTACCCTGGTCCAAAAATTAAACTAAATTACATTAATTTTGGTAACAGGTAAAGTAATCTGCAAAGGAAACTGAGGTATCTTGACGGAAATGTTTCTGAATTTATGACGTAAGGATGGATAGGAATGAATAAGTCTATGTGTAACAGTAGCTAACATCTATTTAGCAATAACTATGGGCCAGTACCTACAATAATAGCTCTAGGAACATCTCATTTAATGCTCAAAGCAGTTTTATTTCTAGGAATGTGTCCCTTTCACCCACATCATCTAATTTCTTGGTATACAATTGGTCACAGTATCCCCTTATAATCCTTCTTATTTCTCTAAAGTTGGTAGTAATGTCCCTCCCCTCTTTCATTACTGACTTTAGTAATTTGAGTCTTCTCTCTTTTTTCTTATTTTTCAATTTTGTTGATTCTTTTCTAAGAACTAACTTGTGGTTTCATTGATTTTCTCTATTATTTTTCTGTTCTCTGTTTATTTACTTCCTCTCTAATCTTGTTTCCTTCCTTATGCTTGCATTGGGTTTTGTCTCATCTCCTTTTTCTAATTTCTAAGCATGGAAGATTCTTGATTTGAGATCTCTCATATAATTTAACATATGCATCCACAGCTATAAATTTCCATCTAGGCACCACTTTAGCTGTACCCCATAAGTTTTGACATGTTGTGTTTTCATTTTCATTCATCTCAAAGTATTTTTCAATTTTTCTCTTGGGATTCTTCTTTGACTCATTGGTTATTTAGGAGTGTGTTTTTTATTTTCCAAATTTCTTTCACTTGTTTATTCCTAATTTTATTCCATTGTCATTGAATAACATAGTTTGTATAATTTCAGTCCTTTTAAATTCACTGAGGCTTGTTTTATGGCCTAATATATGGTCTGTCCTGGAGAACGTTTCATGTGCACTTGGGAAGAATGTATGTTCTGCTACTAGTTAGTTGAGTGTTCCACAGAAGTCTGTTAGGTCTGGGCTTCCCTGGTGGCGCAGTGGTTGAGAGTCTGCCTGCCAACGCAGGGGACACGGGTTCATGCCCCGGTCCAGGAAGATCCCACGTCATGGAGCGGCTGGGCCCGTGAGCCATGGCCGCTGAGCCTACGCGTCCGGAGCCTGTGCTCCGCAACGGGAGAGGCCACAACAGTGAGAGGCCCACGTACCGCAAAAAAAAAAAAAAAAAAAAAAAAAAAAAAAAAAAAAAAAAAAAACCAGAGAAGGCCACTGGACTCAAGGGAAGCCAGTACACAGGCTGGTCAGTGACCTGTGACCTGGAGCAAAATGGTGAGTTGGTATAATCAAAAGCTTAAAGAAAACAGAAAATGGATCATGAACTACTGTGTGAAATGCTGCAGATTTATCTGAAGATACAGACGTACGGCCATGGATACCCATGCAAGTCCAACCTCTCAGGAAACATTTCAGGCACTTCAATTCCAAAACAAGTGAACTGAAACACCTGCAGACGTACCACAGTAGGGCTGCAACTTAATCTGCTGTTAGTGAAACACAACTTCTGTCTTGGCCCGACATCCCACTTCTCTTTCTTTATCTTAGGGATGTTTGTTTTTTTCCAATACACTAAAATTAATGTTGTGTACGTGTCTGTGTCATTGTGAGCCTCTTCTTAGGGGCTCAGTACCGGAGTTCAGTGACCACGGGGTTGTGTGCTTCGTGCGGGTATAGCTTTGTGAGTAGAGAGATCAATCAGCCATGGCAAAGTGGTTATGAAAAGCTAGCCTTCGAGGAATAACTTCCCTCTACAATATTAAAGACTCATAAATTATTCAACCCCCTTGGAAGAGGGTTTTACAGAGAAGTATTCAAAGTCATTAAACACCACTTTTCTTTTTAAAAGAACATCTTCGTTTGGAAACCAACCAAAGACAAAATAGTTAATCAACCAAATTTAGGACTGAGAAAGCTTTCTCTTCATTTAACATATTTTATGTTCCTATTTTTGGATAAAGTTTGTTCACCTCACACACCTACACAGACAGTATTGATGCCTAAGAACACAGCAACTGTTGACTAATTTTTAAAGAGTTTATTTATGGTCCACCCATAAAATTTCTCCTCAGTCTGAGGAAAAAATGCCTACAGATATTTGCAAAGGAAAGGACCTAGCTGTTTTTATATACCAAGTGAGATAAATCAGAAAATCTGGAAACCTAAATGAAATCAGAAATCATAGGTACAATTTGAAGCAACAATGTACCTACTGGAATCACAGTGCAAATCGAATGTACTTTCAGATTTTCCAAATAAAATTTTTAAAAATAATCAATTTTTCAAAGTTTGTTTTTTAATTGCTCAAGAAAGATATTTACTTTCTGTGCTTTTTTCCCCCTGGGTTGAGGACACCTAGCATCACTGTATAATATTTTGTTTGCTGAGAGTAGGTATAAGAATTTTAGGAGACTCAACTGAAAACCCCTTCCTCAGCTATCCAGATAGGTGCTTCTGTCTCTCTCCTCTAAGGAAGAATCTCTCCGTGGTTATTACCACAGTTCCTGCTAAATATTTCCAGTGGCATTGCCTCAAACAGTATCTTTTGACAAAATTCAGGCCAGTAACTGATCTATTAAAATCGTAACCCCCTTTACATTTAAGTTTACTCGTTTCTTTCCAGTTCCATACCATTTCTTTGTAACTTACTACATGAGCCCATGTTAAACAATCCCTTGCATTAACATCCCACCCAACCTTAGAGCCTGTAATGATTTCCTTTAAATTATGATCCTTATTTACAGTAGCTTTTCAGGTTTCTTTCCTTCCTTTAAATGAATCCACCTTCTCTCCTCACTGTTCTATCTACATTTACTCTCTTTGTGGTCTTATCCAGGCTCACAGCTGTCAGTATGACCTAAAGGCTAATGACTTCCAAATCTTATCTAGAGTCCAGACCTCTCCCCTAAATTCCAGACGTGCATATTCAACTGCCAGCTCTACCTGCATGTCTATTAGCACCCCAAATGTAATATGTTCAAAAGTGAACTTCTGGTTTTCCCCTCAGACCTGCTCCCTGCCCCAACATGGTGGCCATAAGGAGAGTGAGGAAGACATCTGGGCAAATCTTAAGGTGAGAGGACCCATCATGGCTCCCTGCCCAGGTATTTGGGCATGGAAGAGATCTGAAAGTCTTCCCACAATTTAAGGTAAGGTAAGGTAAACAGAAGACAGCTGAGAGTCGAGAGCCACATGCCTACTGGGGACAGCCACGGTGCAGGGCATGGGGACCCGTTAGCAGAAGCTCAGAGAGAAACTAAGGAGGATCTCAGGAAAGCAGCAGTGCCAATGAGAGCCGAGATATGGAGATGGCCCAGCCAACTCGAGAGCTTGCCCAGCCCTGGAAGCAGTACTACGTACCACTTGCACCAAGAGGACAGACAATGAATGACACAGTTCAGCTACGGAAAAATGAAGAAAAATATGACTCTCTTCCTGACCAAGTTGGGATTGTAAATTCAAACCCACTAAATATATAAAGAGAACAGACAAATACATGAGGCTGTTGGGTGAATCTGTCTCTGTTACAGTTGTACCTGAATGTTTATATAAATTATATGTTTAAAATATGTATGATATTTAAGTAAATGCTCATCAGCCACATCAGGATGCAAGCAAATCTCTGTTGTAAGTTTCAAGAAAAAAGACCAGAAAAGCATATTTTTGAGACCCTGCATAATTGAGCTTTGTACTTCCAGACAGCAATTGGTGGCCATGGGCACATAAAGCCAAAGGTCTATTTCTGTTAGCTACACTCTACTGTCTTGCTCAAAGGCAATCATTAGTGAATTCAATACATCCAGCAATCTAACCAAGCACTCAAAATACTGTAGCCCCCCAAGCCAAAATGTTCCCCAAGGTCATCGACAGTCTGTACACAGGACAGATACCTACACAGGCTGCTTTCTTTGTTACCATCCTAAAGCGATTTTTTTTCCAGCACACATATCAAGTGGAGAACACACCTTGTCTAATGGCTATTGCAATGGGGTATTGTCATTTTCTCCTCTGTTACTGACTATGCAAGTTTCAAGTGGAAATAACTATAATTATGGAGGGAGGGACAGCATATCCACCTCCCCTGGGGGTCAGTGGAATCAAACCCCTTTCCTTTACAATCATCCGTAAATAATTATGCTTTACTGTCCATTAGTCTTTGCATCCTGAAAATAAGAGGCGTAGTCTTATAATCGGCTTTCATCATTCAAAGAAAGAATTTAGACTTTATCTCTACAACGTATAAGTAATACTGGACTTCAGTGCCAATTTTTCTGCTTCAAATTCTTTTCAGCTTGTAATTAAAGAATGTAAATTTTCTAAAAACAGCATTAAACAATGATATGTTAAGAACCTCAAAAATACGATTCTCAGGTCCTGGATATACATAAGACTTAAACATTCTACTCAGATTCAAACTATCCATTTGATTTATGAACATATTATTGGCTGAAAATATAATTGAGGCATGAAGAGGCTGAATGACTGTCAGCAGAGGAAGAGTGAGCTGCTTCAATTTAGGGGCTAGAAAGAGGCTGGCCAGACACAGTTCAGCATTTCACATTTACTCTGCAAATAGTTAATCCTTAAAAAACATAAACAGCAGGGAATTTAATTTTCATGAAATACTGACCATAAATAATCCCCATCTGCCCCCCTGGGACTAAGGAATCAGCCCTTCAATTTATTCCACCGAAGGTCTGCAATACTATGCAGAAGGGAAATTCCTGTGCACGTGACCATGGGGGTGTCGGGAGAAAACTGTAATTTGCTGCAAACCAAGTTGGACAACAAAGTCCCTAATCAGTGAAGGGCAATATATTTATTAGGCAAATCGAGAGTAATTTTAGAATGCAAAACAGAATGAAGTTTGGCTAATCTTTTGTTCGTGTATCACTCCTTTTTACAGTTCAAACCTAACCTTGTTTCCACGGAATAAAATGCTTTCAAATTCCATAATTCAATATGGACACCCATGACAAACACTAATGAATAGAGCATGCCAGCTACTGTTCTGCCTCTGATGGCTCACTGGTTACTTTAAATGTTGAGGCTTAAGCAGTGTGAAGGATTTCTCAAGGGCAAAACAGTAAATAGAAATGTGCAAACTACCATTGGACCCTCCGCTTCATTTGTTGTCAGGAAATTGGTTTCTTGATAAGCTCAGAGGTAAACAGAATACATTAAGAGTGCACCCAAACTTGCAAGATGTCACATTATGCAAAATAAATGGTGCAGGCATATCACTGTATGTCCAGGTAGCATGGAAACATCTGGGATCAATGAAGCACATTTTCCAATAAAGTAAAGACAGCCTCATTTAAGGGGAAAATGACAGTGAAACAGCTGTTAACTTGTAAGTGTGATGTTTCCAATTAATATAAAATCAAATAAAATCAGGCTGCCTTTGCAAGTACAACGTCACAGTTTACAGTCTGCCTTAAAGGGAAGGGAGTGGAGAAGGCTGTACTCCCTGAAGAGAGCAGGAAAGTATCATCTAAACGGGGGAGAGGGAAAAACATCTCTATGAAAATCTAAGTTCAAGTCTCAGAGGCTATCAGACAGTAATATAAGCAAAAGATATGGTTTTTGTAATTTCAATTTCAGGAAATAGACAAAGGGGAGTTTAAGAAGTTTACGTATGTATGTATGTAGGTATGTATGTATGTATGTATGTATGTACTTGAGCCACAAAATAAAAGTGCAAAGAACCATATAATTTCTTTGAATGCAGTACCAATGCAGTCATAATCTTCTCAGAAGGTTCGAATAATTCATCATCTTGACCTTCTCTGGGAGAGAATCAATTGCTATTTCCATCCTAATCATTCACGCTGAACTACATTTTTTTCCTAAGGAAATGGAAGACATTTAACACAGTACTGAAGGCCCTAATATCTCCAATTACTAAGCCCTTCCACTCACATGTGAAAATTACAGATAGGCAATAGACCAAAAACCAGAGCTTTATAAGCAAATAAATTAAAATGTGAGGGTAAAACCAATATGTAAAACATTTAGCATCACATAGGTGCTTAAATTTTAATTTATTTTCTTAAGATCCTTAACATTTAGGCCTAAGGAGAAAACAAAATAAACTCGAAAACTGAAGCAAGTAGCTCAGCTACTTACATATCTTGAGGTTCAAACTTACCAAGGAACAGCATCCTTTCTCGATGTTTATTTGCAAACAGACAAATCCTTACAGTAGAATGGCTGACTCTAAGAAGTAAAGATTGAGGATAGAGAGATACTGATTTTAACACATTCTACCAAATATCAATAAAGAAAAGAAAGATAAGTCATGGAAAAAAATCTATAATAAAAAATGAACAGGTGCAATTATTTTGCAACCAACACAGCCAAAATCCCAGATCAAAGAATGAACTGCCCGGAAGGGTGCCTGGCATACAGTAGGCACAAATTCCATGTATGTTAGAGGAAAGAATGAATGAAAGAAGAGGATGAGAACCTATGAAAAATGTGATTCGACGATTTCTATGATCTTACTTAGGACTGGGACAGCATTTGCAGTCCCAAAGCAAAATTTTAAACAAGGCCCCTTGTTTCAAAATTATTAAAAATTTCAAGATGGTGACAACAGAACATGAAAGCAAGTGTGAGGCCCTGCTGAGAGCCGGGCTCTGTGTAGCTGCATGGCTCGTTCACCCCCAGAGCTGGCCCTGCTCCTGCCCATGGCATCCTATCCCCAGGCTCGCCAATGCTTTCAGGTCACCGTGGTTCTGAGTTCAAACACGCTCTTCCCTCTTCCTTGCCCTCAGGTTCTGAGCACACACAAGGGCTTCACTTCCTAATGTGCTCCTTTACGTTGGACCCTTAAATCTCTCACCTTCCCTTCTTGCCCCAGAACATCTCCACCCCACACCCTGTTCACAGCTCACCTACGCCAAAGTGGTGTCTAGCCCCACCTCGCACCTACAGTACCCTTCAGTTCCTA
This sequence comes from Mesoplodon mirus, assembly GCF_964341445.2. Taxonomy (NCBI): domain Eukaryota; kingdom Metazoa; phylum Chordata; class Mammalia; order Artiodactyla; family Ziphiidae; genus Mesoplodon; species Mesoplodon mirus. The sequence goes on along the minus strand of NC_138993.1, from coordinate 6,476,301 downwards.
AACGCAATGGACACTTTCTATTCCTTACTTATATTTGTACACATTCATCTGTTCACTATGCATTCATTCTTTTAGTCAACACATACTTATGAAGGGCTGCAATGACCCCAATTGTATGCTAGTCACTTTACAGTGGTCAACAAAACCACTGTTTGTGTGTGTGTGTTCACGCGTGCATGCATGCGCGCACACGCGCACACACACACACAAGGACTGCTCCTCATAGAGCGACTTCTAAGAAGCACTGATCTCCTGAGTTTCCTCCTACCTGTCAGTTCCTCCCAACTCTCTCCGCTAATTTTTCTCTACCCTAAATGCTGTCATCCTGAGTCCCTAGACCAGGCCCTCTTCCTAGGTGAGCTTGTGTCCACCACTCATGCAGTGATGATTTCGCAACCTACACATTTACCCTGAACTCGACCCCAAAGTTCTCTGCCTGCATGTCGACTCCCTGCTGCAGACCTTCACGTAGGCGGCCCCCACGCATCCCACACCCAGCCCGCCCCAGTCTGCGCTCCTCCGTCTCCCCCTTCCACTCTGTGCACACCTTAACCTGATCTCGTGTGCTTGTGCGGGACCCTGCACTAGCCTGGAAATGTCCCTAATGCAGTGCCTGGCAGTAGGTAGACACTCAAATTTTTGTTGAGATAAACAATCCCCCTGCCTAGGGTTCTTTTTGTAATTTTATCTCCTTGAACGATTTCAAGCTTGAGTGTGCAATTGAATCTTATTATAATAAATTAGAATGTTAAATTCAGTCAGAGCCAAGAATCTTACGCCGAAGAAGACGCTGAACTGGACACTGCCAACATTTAATTCCCCGTGACATATCAGGTCTGATTAATCCTTTAATTCATTCCGCCATTTTATTCAGTTTATTAAATGCTTTGATTTGCTGGGTGACTTTTCTCTTCACAGGCCAAAGAGCATTCACATGGACGAGAGTAAATCCTTCATGCTTTAAACCCCAACTAACTAGAGTCGTAAATCTCTTTGGTCTTGTTTTGACCAAACACGTTCAGGAGGAGAGACGGAGCATGTGTGCGGGGCAGTGATCTTACAGAGCATCAGGTCCTGCACCTCTCCTCTAAACATGACAGAGCTGACGCTGAGCAGAGTCCAGTGGCCCAGCCGTGTCACACAGGGGGGCACTAGCAAAGCAGTCACGAGGTTCCAGACACAGATTCCTACTAACAGGTGTTGCTTCCGTGATACCACAATCATCCACTGTCGCCAAACCTCATGGCAAGGACTGCTGGCTGTCTCCCCATGTGCATTTCTCCTTCCATCTTAGTACTAGAACCCCATAAGTTTAGTGGAGTATGGGGTCACCTGGAAGAAGAAAGACACTCCCCAACCTCCCTTGTAGCTAGGGAGGACCAAGTAGTTAAATTCTCATGCCTGAAATGTAAGCAGAACTAAAGTGTGCAACTTTCAGAAACTGCTTTGAAAAGAAAGGGACTAGCCGGTGTTTGGCTCCTCTTCCTTCCTACGGACTGGAATGCCGACAGCACGGCTGGATTTCAAGCAGCCTTCTTGGACCATGACGCAAAAGCACTGAACTGAAGTTGGCAGAGAAATATAGTAGAAGGAGCTTGAGTCCCTAACACCAAGTCATACAGGCCATCCAGATTTCTCCAGATTCCTTTCACATGAGAGAAAGATTAATTCTGCCTTGTTTAAGTCACAGTTATTTTAGATTTTCTGTCATATGCAGGCAAACGTAATCCTGACTGATATAACCCATCTGCCCTATCTTTCCTCCATTTGGCTCCCGCCACTTGCAGATCTCACCTCCACTACTGTGAATATCAGGTCTACTCCGTCTCCCCCATCCCACCCTACAAGTCTCATCACTGCTCACTTAGAAGAGGAAGTTCTCAAACAGATCACATTTCTGCCCAATTACCTGTGCTTTTATGTCAATAAGATTCTTATTCACTCAACCAGGATTTAATTGTATCCAATGTTCTATATTTATAAGGCAAAGGAGTACAATGAAACATTGGAGAAAGGTTTTTGCCTAAAACCCGAACAAAAAGAGCTCTACGTTAACCCAAAAATTTAATTCGCTAGAACCCTCCATCCCCACTGATCAAGTCTTCCAGCTAAATGAAGAGACTGTGTTTACAAATTTCCTTGTAGGAATATGCACACAACCCACAGTTTAAACATGGAGAAGAGGAAATTGGAGAAGGTACAGCAAATTTCTAAAAGTCAAACACCAGTCAGTGAACATCTTATTTCCTGATGCAAAGACGAGTGAGATAGAAAGCCTTCCTCCCTCAAGTGCAAGCCTGGGATGGCTGCCACATTTTAGAAAGATTTTTCTTTTCTTTCTTTTTTTTTTTTAATCAATGGTCTCTAAACATAGAAAGCTGTTTCAAAGAACCACGAATAACAACCACAAGAGACACACGGAAAGACAACCTCCATCACCGTCCGGGGCTGGAGGACCCACTGGGTTTCATAGCCATTTCTCCAAGCTGCCGATCAGCCCTGATACGAGGTGTGAGCCTCACCTAGGCCACCAGGACCTGAGAGCAGATACCCTGCCCCGTTTGAGAGAACTCAGGGTGGAGGGGCAGTAAGGAAACCAGATAGGTGGGCTCCGTCGGAAACGTACTTATGTTAGTAAGCATTTGTATCCAGTTTTACAGTGCACGAGCATCTTTATATACAATCTGTCATTTGATTTAAATAATTCAGCCCCAGAGTTTCCTTGGCTCTCTAGGTCTCTTGGAAGTAGAAGCTGATAAGGAATGGCATGATTATTAGGAGCGGGGTTGACGAACCTCGAGTGGGAATTCAGCTCCAATCCATTAGTGCTCAACTTTGTTTCCGGTGTCAGTGCTCACGGGAGCAGAGTTAATAGCAATGCAGTAATAATAATAATAATAATAATAATAATAGCAATAGGGTAATAATGCAAGCTTCCTTGCCTTTTAGAAGCTCTCATTAAGAAAAGCTCTTTAGGGCTTCCCTGGTGGCGCAGTGGTTGAGAGTCCGCCTGCCGATGCAGGGGACATGGGTTCGTGCCCCGGTCCGGGAAGATCCCACATGCCGCGGAGCAGCTGGGCCCGTGAGCCATGGCCGCTGAGCCTGCGCGTCCAGAGCCTGTGCTCCGCAACGGGAGAGGCCACAACAGTGAGAGGCCCGCATACCAAAAAAAAAAAAAAAAAAAAAGAAAAGAAAAGCTCTTTAAGGGCTTCCCTGGTGGCGCAGTGGTTGACAGTCCGCCTGCCAATGCAGGGGACACGGGTTCGTGCCCCGGTCCGGGAAGATCCCACGTGCCGCAGAGCAGCTGGGCCCGTGAGCCTTGGCCGCTGAGCCTGCGCGTCTGGAGCCTGTGCTCCGCAACGGGAGAGGCCACAACAGTGAGAGGCCTGCGTACCGCAAGAAAAAAAAAAAAGAAAAGCTCTTTCTGCACTTATGCTAAGATTTCCTCTTCTCAGATTCACTGCATCCTTGTACATTTTCCTCCACCTGGTCTAAATCAGTTGGTCCCTCATACCCGAGCACCTTCCTCCCCTAGGCTCTCTGTCCCTGCTTCCTAGCTTTCACTTCCACAGACAATTCACATCAGGCCTTTACTTCCTTCTCCACGCCCTTACTAGCCGCTGCTGTACCTCTTCTTTGAACCTTTTCTAACATATCAACATGCTCTTCACAATGAAGAATCCAGGGGTCTCTTGACAGGGAAACACTCTGAATTGACAGGTTTGGAGGATTTAGCTAGAGGTGAGACAGTACGAAAGGCACATGCAAATCATCAAATCTTTGTTCCAGGCACATCTGCAACTTCCTTGGCATCACCTTTACTTTCTGCAGACTTGGCTAGACAGTCCTTGTGATGGAAGAGAACAACCCTTATGTTTATCACATGAGAACTGGCTGGAAATGTCCTCAGCTGCTGGCCCAAATTCAGAAGAACAACAGAAAATTAAATACTTGTAGAGCAAATAGGTAGATAAAATGAGGATATCTCTAAATTGAGAATTAAATGTATAATTATATTTATGTGTATAAAATATATACACATAATTATCTTTCTGAAATTTTGCCCTGTCCCAGCATAATCCCCTGTGTACAATGCAGATACCTAATGCTTCTGACACACATATAAATTAAAAGCCTGCCTTATTCTGATATAAGTTCACTGCTGCAAGCACCCCCTCTTATTTTCCAATGCAAAAGGATGAATCACACACTCAAAACCATTTTATTTTCCAAACAACTATTTTTATTTTACTTTTAAATGCATAGAAACTGTGTTACCTAGACACACGCATGCTATCCACTTCACTCTTTTTTTTCTGTGAAATGAAAGGACATTTCACCAAAGGGCCTAAAAAGCACCCCATCCTTGGGCTAATATTCCATTTTCCTTTTTTTTTTTTTTTTTTTTGGCGGTACGCGGGCTTCTCACTGCTGTGGCCTCTCCCGTTGCGGAGCACAGGCTCCGGATGCGCAGGCTCAGCGGCCATGGCTCACGGGCCCAGCCGCTCCGCGGCATGTGGGATCTTCCCAGACCGGGGCACGAACCCGCGTCCCCTGCATCGGCAGGCGGACTCGCAACCACTGCGCCACCAGGGAAGCCCCCATTTTCCTTTTAAATCCTGCTTTTATAAACGCGAAACATTGTGTTTCACTCTGCAACATCTATGCAGTTTCATGAGAATTAGTGAGATCTGTTTTAGATTTCACTTGCTGTTTTGCCCCAACAAGCCTGGGGCACAGAAGTCAGAACTGAGGCGGCTGTCCCATTAAAAGCTGTGGCAGGTCACAAACCTAAAAGGAAAGTTACCTCATTGGTGACTACTCCACAGCTAATTCCACTGTTAATATATGGGCAGGATTGACGTGTGCATGACCTAGAAATGATACACGGTACAACGTATTCTTTTCACATATACACACATGGATTCATAAAGTGAAAGGAGTCACGTGTGTGATGGTATATGCAAAACATTAGCATTATCCTCCCGGAGGCAAGGCTTAAATTGCAGAATCAGCATTTCCCAGCTTGACTTCTTCCTCCTGCTTTGAACTTTAATATAGTGATCCTGAAATAATGGTAATAAAGACTCAGGGAGGAATAAAGAAGGGGCAATTTGTTCACAAGGCTGGAAATAAAATATTTTGGCTGACAGTAGTGTCATATTTGAATGCCTAGCCCATCTTCCTGCTTGAAAACGAGTGCTTCCTTGTTCGGGTAAAATTAAGTATAAGCAAAGGCACAGACAGAGATTTCTGAACTGTGAATTCTGACCCCTGCTCTGGCACCGCCTAGGCATTGGTAGGTTATTTAATCTGTTCAACTATAAGAGGAGGCGAAGTGCAATTACCCTCCTTGCAAGAGTGCTGAGAGAATTCACAAAAGAACACTGACTGCTACACTGTCAAATCCAACACGTCTTATAAGAACAGAGCTATCATCTAATCTAATTTATTGAATGAGGTGCTTTTCTAAGTGCCCGTACGTGTGGAACTCAGATAAAATCTGAAACATCATCAACGTACATAACAAGCACAAGTCACACTCAGGGCTAACGTGAGTTTGGAAAGTCCAATTGTTTCTTGTTTAATGACCAACAGTCAAGGGCAGTCATTTGGGAAACATAAAAAACATTCAGATAACATTCAGAATAAACCCTCCTCTAAATTTTCTGGGATTTAGTGAGTTGTTCTGGCTTTTTTCCAAGTTTGCTCATCAATGTAAACTTTAAATAAATTTGTCATACTAGATACACTAAATGTCAGCTGGTATCATTTAAAATGAGATTAAGCTCAACAAAATTATACATCTCACCGTGTCCCTCTGTACTTTGGTTAAAAGGACACAAAAGCATTGGTTTGCTTCCCTCTTTGTTTCTCTGTTCATATACTCTTTTTATTTCTTTCGGTATTATACATATGTGAATTTGAAAGGGCAAATATAATATTAATTAGGTTCTTTATTGTGGCTTATTCCTAAAATATATTCTGATTTTAACTTTTCTGGTTAAATAAGACAATTTTAAAAATCTAATTATTTTCTAATGGTCAAATTTAGAAGCCATGAAGATGGTTCTGAGTTATCAATATGGAAAGACTGTATTACAGTTCAACTTACATAAAGCACTAAGCTACTTTTATTTAGAAAGGAGTTTCTTTTAAAAAATGATTGTATTATTAGAAGTACCTTATTTTTAAAAACGTTAATAATTGGTTCTAGACAATACTTGAGAATTAAATCTAAAGAACACAAGAACCGATATGTGACATTAAATGTAAAACATATGGCTTGATAGATGCTCCTGTTCTTCCATAAGGCCGCCCAAATTACACTGTTGGAAAAACTGAATTAATTACACACACGTGTACTGAAAGGCAATTGAAATTCATTTACTTTCTTCAAATCATCAATTGAGCTGTATTACTTTAAAACTAAGTTAAATATTATTGTTAATAATGGTAGGCAAGACCTGTATGCAGAAAATTATAAGACACTGATGAAAGAAATTAAAGATGATACAAATTGATGGAGAGATGTACCATGTTCTTGGATTGGAAGAATCAACATTGTGAAAATGACTCTACTACCCAAAGCAATCTACAGATTCAATGCAATCCCTATCAAACTACCACTGGCATTTTTCACAGAACTAGAGCAAAAAATTTCACAATTTGTATGGAAACACAAAAGACCCCGAATAGCCAAAGCAATCTTGAGAACGAAAAATGGAGCTGGAGGAATCAGGCTCCCTGACTTCAGACTATACTACAAAGCTACAGTAATCAAGACAGTATGGTACTGGCACAAAAACAGAAAGATAGATCAACGGAACAGGATAGAAAGCCCAGAGATAAACCCACGCACATATGGTCACCTTATCTTTGATAAAGGAGGCAGGAATGTACAGTGGAGAAAGGACAGTCTCTTCAATACGTGGTGCTGGGAAAACTGGATAGGGACATGTAAAAGTATGAGATTAGATCACTCCCTAACACCATACACAAAAATAAGCTCAAAATGGATTAAAGACCTAAATGTAAGGCCAGACACTATCAAACTCTTAGAGGAAAACATAGGCAGAACACTCTATGACATAAATCACAGCAAGATCCTTTTTGACCCACCTCCTAGAGAAATGGAAATAAAGACAAAAATAAACACATGGGACCTAATGAAACTTCAAAGCTTTTGCACAGCAAAGGAAACCATAAACAAGACCAAAAGACAACCCGCAGAATGGGAGAAAATATTTGTAAATGAAGCAACTGACAAAGGATTAATCTCCAAAATTTATAAGCAGCTCATGCAGCTCAATAACAAAAAAACAAACAACCCAATCCAAAAATGGGCAGAAGACCTAAATAGACATTTCTCCACAGAAGATATACAGACTGCCAACAAACACATGAAAGGATGCTCAACATCTTTACTCATTAGAGAAATGCAAATCAAAACTACAATGAGATATCCTCTCACACCAGTCAGAATGGCCATCATCAAAAAATCTAGAAACAATAAATGCTGGCGAGGGTGTGGAGAAAAGGGAACACTCTTGCACTGCTGGTGGGAATGTGAATTGGTACAGCCACTATGGAGAACAGTATGGAGGTTCCTTAAAAAACTACAAATAGAACTACCATATGACCCAGCAATCCCACGACTGGGCATATACCCTGAGAAAACCATAATTCAAAAAGAGACATGTACCAAAATGTTCATAGCAGCCCTATTTACAATAGCCCGGAGATGGAAACAACCTAAGTGTCCATCATCAGATGAATGGGTAAAGAAGATGTGGCACATATATACAATGGAATATTACTCAGCCATAAAAAGAAATGAAATTGAGCTATTTGTAATGAGGTGGATGGACCTAGAGTCTGTCATACAGAGTGAAGTAAGTCAGAAAGAGAAAGACAAATACTGTATGCTGACACATATATATGGAATTTAAGAAAAAAAAATGTCATGAAGAACCTAGGGGTAAGACAGGAATAAAGACACAGACCTACTAGAGAATGGACTTGAGGATATGGGGAGGGGGAAGGGTAAGCTGTGACAAAGTGAAAGAGCGGCATGGACATATATACACTACCAGACGTAAAATAGATAGCTAGTGGGAAGCAGCCGCAGAGCACAGGGAGATCAGCTCGGTGCTTTGTGACCGCCTGGAGGGGTGGGATGGGGAGGGTGGGAGGGAGATGCAAAAGGGAGGGGATATGGGAACATATGTATATGTATAACTGATTAAATTTGTTAAAAAAAAAAAAAAATGGTAGGCTACTGACCTGGTAAGCATTTAAATGCCAAATCCTCAAAAAACTTTTTCAGAAGCGAAAGTCTAAAGAGATGTCTGTATAAAATCTATTTGTTTTGAAAATCTATATGTAAATACATATAAAAACCACCACTTCACAGAGCTACTAGACTGCACCCCCAAATGAAAACCTATGTATTTAAGTGTGTTATAAACACAGAAAAAATAAACCATACGCATTTAAATCCCGGACATGTATTGCTGAGAATTCCTGGAGGATGAAGAAACTTGCAGAAAGGTAGAGGTAGATAACGGGCCTGGAGCAGACACCCATCAACAGTAGCAAGAAGACTCATGGGTTGTTCTCTGTCTAGAAATGGGGGTACAAGGAAGCCCACTTTATATTTAGGAAGAAATGACATCTCAAGAAGGTTTGCTGAAGGGTTCATTTGTTGGAAGAATCCTGTAAGAAATTCTACTACAACTTTTTCTGGTTTTCCATGTCAGTCTATTTTTCTCTTCAATTCTATGGATCCATAAAATTGTGTCTCAAAGCTCCTGTAACGTAAGTTTCCAATCCAAAAGTACTGATATTTACAGATAAAAATCCTAGTCCTAGAGAAACAGATATTGTACGAAATTTAAAATCCTGTGTCCTCACTCCAATTAGGATGAGTGGCCAGGCCATTCTTTTGACAGTAAGAGCAGAGTTCACCTTTCCCCGGTAGCTGTACCCTGACACGAGTGTTTTGGTAAGAGACATCCTTTCTCACTGCATCAGTTTTGTGGAAATTCAACTTCTCATGGCATTTAACTATCCCCCACTGTCCTTAGTAGAAAAGAAAAAATGCTTCAGAGCAGCAGGAACTGCATCTCAAACAGTTTGCTTCCGCCCAGAGCACAGTGGACAGGTTAACGTTGTATTGTTAGCAGAAATGTAATGACGGCCAAATAAATATGGAAGAGAAGAATTTGAAATTAGAAGATGAATAAGGTCTGGAGATCTAATGCACAGCATAGTGATTATAGTCAACAATACTGGTTTATATACGTCAGATTGCTTAGAGACTAGATCTTAAATGTTCCCACCACAAAAAGAAATGATAATTCTGTGACCTGATGGAGGTGTCAGCTGTATCAAATCAACATGAAAGATTCTCTGCAACATTGTCTACTCATGAAAACACGAAACTTCTATCGGAAATACAGCAAGCGTTTTAAAAGAAATTTTTTTTAATGTCAAATAAAAGAGCCATTAAAAAGGACCAATCTCACATTGACTGTTTTCTCTTCCTTCCAAAATGTTTATTAAGGCATCAGGGTAGACAGAAGGGATATCACACCAAGCAAAACCAGGCTTAAGTCCCAGCTCTTAAGCAACTCACGGGCTATACAGAGGTTGAGGGAGATGATTAAACAACCTTAAATGGAACTATGGAAGTGCAGCTCTGATAAGAGCTATGAAGGAGAGGAATGTGAAGTGGGTATTGTGTGTGTGGCTGTGGAGGGGGAGGATTAATGTGGTCAAGAAGGTCAGGACAGGCTCCCCTGAAGATGACATGCTTTAGCTGAGATCTCTTAGTGCAAAAAAGAAAGGGGAGGACAGGCCCGGGGTGGGAGCAGAATATGAAAAGGTCCTGGGGCAGGAGGAAGTATGCAAGCACCTGAAGGATGGTCAGGGCTGTGTCAGTGGAAGGAGTGAGGGCAGCTTGTGTGATGACACCAGAGGGAGGAGAGTAGCATCTCACAGCTCCCGCCGAGCGGCGCAGAGTCTATCCTAAGAGCCACGGCAAACCCTAGATTCAAGCTTTCCAACATTTTCCTGATGACCGAGAAAGTCATCCCTGTTCCTAAAGTTAAACCTTTAAGAATATTTTTCAGTATTTCATAATGATACATTTCTGCCTTAAATGAAATGCCTTTTCCATAATTTCAATGCCTAAGTAGAAAAACACCACATAATTATTTTAATTTGTTTCATTTGTGACTACTCATAGAGCACCTGATTTTAAATTATTTGTACTTAAGGTGGAAAAATTATTTCCTCTTTGAAATTATTTCAAAAGACCAATACATAATTACATGTGGTGTCAGGATTTTCTCAGAAAATTTTTTTCATGAAAGCACTCCTTATGTTAAATATTCCATAAAAGGATCTTATCTGCAGTCATTTCTCTTTGTGGGTTCCCACTCCAGTACAAAAATGCTATGAATTAAGTTCACATATCTGTTATCCCTAGACAAAGGATGGTAATACCTCAAACCATATTACATAATAGAAAGGCTTTTCTCCAAGAACCCTGTCAATAGCCAATTTTAAAGAGATCATCTCTGAGCACCCAGGTGGTTTATAATCATTGACATCATTAAGATTTATGTAAGGCACCGGTCTTCCCACCACAGTGCACCTTAGCCAAAATCGCTGTCAAAAATATAAGCTCAATGCCCAGGGCTGCTAAATTTAGGACAGAAATAATGGTGCAAATAAAATGAGCAGACAGAAGAAATGTCACCAGATAAAACAAGGCTGCATGGAGCCTGGAAGGCAAAGGAAGAAGGGCCCATGCATTTCAGTCCAGTGCGGGCACAGGGTCACTTCCGATCTGGACCCACAGGGCAGGTGTCTGGGACTGTTCAAGCTGCTCCCCACTTTGTCTGCCACTGATCGTGCCTCACCACCTACAGGCAGATCTGGGTAGATTTTATGGCGTCGGGAAGGGGAAATGCTGCCTAATGATTCTTTTTTCGGGATCCTCTGTTCTGTCGGGGACAGTGGGGACCGGCCCGACAGCCTTGCTCTGGCTTTTCTGAGCTTCTTTCAGGGCAGGTAAGAAAGGATGGGAACTGGAGTTTTCAGCAGAGTTCAATCACAGGGCACATGAGGTCAAGAAAAAGGTGTCTTCATCCATTTAGGGATTCAGGGCTCATGATGCCTGGTGTGGAGGAAAGATCACGGAGGCTATTCTGAAATGCTTTCCCTGATGTGTGCAGACATTCATCGGGAAGTTCAGAAGTGCCCCACGGGTGGACTGCAATGTTGGTTCTGATAGGCGGGACAGACTGGGCTGCACCATCCTCCGTGGGCTCAGGAACAACCTGGCCCCCCCTGGGGTCAGCCTGGCTGGGCCTACCCTTCTAGTGGTGCTGAAATGAAGTCAAACTCTGGGGGACTGTCTTAACTGAATTTGACCAAGCACCACAAAACCATCTGTAGCTGTTCTAGAGCCAAACCCTAGGACAGGAATTGAACATACAAACACATACATGCACAAACATGCATGAACACACATGCAGCCTGGCATGCGACTCATATTGGAGTGTGAGGCAAGAGGAAACACTTATTAAAAAATCCTCTACAATAAAAAATGACTGTGTGTGGTACCCACTTTGCTCAATCTGTGCCCACACAACAGTCAGCCCTTGTGAACCCATCCAACAGGGATGCAAGGACTGGCCACATGGACCCAGAACAGCTCTCTGGCCTCATGCATGATAATCTAGGGTCATAAAACAAAGTAGCAACAGCCTGTTTTATTTTTAAATTCAGTATTTTGTTTGTTGTGGATTTTTAACATTATTTTTTAATAATATTGCTTAAAAATACTATTTATTTTATCAATGAGTTTTTTGGCATCCAAGGTGAAGGCTTCACTCACATCACCCTAATTCTGGTCCTGTGACACACACACCACACACACCCCACACACACACAAAGGCTGGACCGGACAAGGTCTGACCTGTAGGGAGTGGGAGAGACAAGACACAAAGCACTTTCTTCAAGGCCTTCAGAATGCACTCAGCTCTCTATGCTTATCCGTGACCCCCAGCAGACAAGGACCAAACCCCTGGGCAGCATCAAGGAACAACAGCCAGCCTCAGACACACCGAGTTTTAGATCCTCAGGGGTCTGATCTGACTCTAGTAATTCCAAGTCCATCAGAAAGCAAGAAAGGAAGCAGCTTTCCCTTAAAACCCTTTGTTGACAAGTACATATACACTCTGGATCTTATCACCAAGAATCTTATCAAGCAAGAGTGAAGTTTTCACTTAAAAAGAGCCAGAATGATATGATTTAGAAAACGTAACATTCTAAAGGGCCAACTAAGGTCTCTGTTTTAACTCAATCACTTGGTAGTCTGTATTTGTCTATTTGTTGAGTAAACATTTGTCTAGGGGGTTGAATGACGTTGCTCACATGTAGAATACCACAGAAGTGTGTCAGTAAGCCCCTGAAGTTCATTACGTGATATGTAAGGGTACTGTTTAATTTCCTGAGATTCTACTCTTTGCTATGAAACATTCTAGGAAATGGGATACATTCAGGACCAAACAGACAAAAGTCTCTGCCTCTAAGAAAGTTACATTCTAGAACAGGCAGCCACACAATAACAAAATACATCAACTGTATAATCATATGGTATGGGAATCATATGGTATGGGTACTGTTTGAATAGTGTCCTCCCAAAATGTATGTCCACCAGGAACCTGGGAATGTGACCTTATTTGGGTTGTGGCAGATGTAATCCAGTTAAGCTGAGGTCACACTGGATTCGTGTGGGCGCTGAATCCAGTATCAATGCTGTCCTAAGAAGAAGAGGGAAATCTGTACACAGAGAGACACACAGAGGAAAGACGGCCACATGAAGACAGAGGTGGAGATTGGAGGTATACTGCCAGAGCCAAAGAATCCAAGGATTTCTGGCAAGCACCGGATGCTAGAAGAGTAGAAAAGTCAAGGAAGGATTCTTCCCAAGAGCCTGCAGAGTGCGCACGGCCCTGCTGACACCTTGATTTTGGACTTCCAGTCGCCAAAACTGTGAGAGAGTAGATTTCTGTTGTTCAATTTGTGGGACCTTGTTACAGCAGTCCTAGGAAACTAATGCAGGAGGTTAAGAGGTGGTTAAGTGTCTTGGAAAGTACTCGGGTAAGGGACTGGGCATGCTAAATGGGGGGAGGGTTTTCACCGTTAAATAGGGGATTCAATGTAGGCTTCACTGGGAAGGTGAGAGTAGAGTGAAGATTTGGAGTTGGGAGAACTGGTGATGTGGATCCTGGCTGAGGAGCCCTCCAGGCAGAAGTGGGAGTGAGCCTGGCAGACCCGAGGAAGAGCAAGGAGGCTGGTGTGGCTGGAACGAGCAAGGGTGGGGAGAGTCCAAGAAGTTTATGGAGTTGACCGGAGACACGGGACCACCACGGTAGATTGGCTGACTGCATCTCACGGTGGGTACTCCTACAGTTTTGAGCAGAGGATTGACATCATCTAATCTGGTTCTAAAAGGATCACTGCAGAAGCTCCGGTGACTTTAGGGATAGGTCTACTGGAGAAACCCATTTGGAGACAACGGAGGCTTGGAGCACAGAGGCAGTGATCTAAGTGGAGAGATGTAGTTTAATCCTGAATGTACTTCAAAGGTAGAGTCACCAGGATTTGCCGACAGACTAGATGTTGGCGTGTGAGAGAAACAGGAGCCAGAGACAGTCTCAGATGTCAGAGGTTTGGGCCTGAGCAGCTGGAAGAATGAAAATGCAACAGTCGAGAGGGGGAGGCTGTGGGTGCAGAAGGCTCTGTCGTGGCAGGGGTGGGGGGTGGGGGGGCCAGTGCTGGAAGTCAGAGGCTTGGTTTGCCACCTGCTAACTTTTAAGATGCCTGGTAGATATCCAAGTGGAGATGTCAGGCATGCGGCTGGGTGTATGAATCCACAGTTCAAGAGAAAGGAGCGAGCTGGAGTATAAAACTGAGTCATAGGCACGTAAATGGAATTTAAAACCATAAACCAGGTGAGATCACCAAGGGCATGCAGGCAGAGAAGAGGCCCAGCCACGGATCCCAGGCCACGTCACTCTAAGGAACCAGGAAGCCACGTGCAGAAAGATGTCAAGGAGGAGGACTTCATCCAGCAGGACCGATGAGGCTGCTGGGCTACGAGAGGTGGGGACAGGGGAGGAGCCTGCAGTGAACACTGTGTGTTTGGTACCTTTGGATAAAATGTGTAGGTGAAACCTTAAGGAAAGCGGCTTTGAAAGAGAATGGGAGAACTGGGTACAATGAGTACAGATAACCCTTTCATAGAGTTTTGCTGAAAAGAGGAGCAAATTGGTAATTTTATTTTGCAATGATATACGTATTCCAATTGGTCAAGTTCTTCAGTGATGTATTAGTAATTAATCTATTTCTTATGAATACCAAACTATAATATATATACTATAATGTTATACACAAATAATAATACATGTTATGTAATTATGTAAATATAAGTCAGGAAGAGAAAAACAAATATTGTATATTAACGCATACATGTGGAATCCAGAAAAATGGTACAGATGAACCTATTTGTAGGGCAGGAATAGAAAGGCAGATGTAGCAATGGACGTGTGGACATGGGGCGGGGCGGGGAGGGTGGGATGAACTGGGAGATAAGGTTTGACATAAATACACTACCATGTGTAAAATAGATAGCTAGTGGGAACCTGCTGTAGAGCACAGGGAGCTCAGCTCAGTGCTCTGTGATGGCCTAGTTGGGTGGGATGGGGGGCGGTGAGGGAGGTCCAAGGCGGAGGCGATGTGTATATGTGTACGGTTGATTCACTTTGCTGTGCACGGGTCCGGGTGAGTGGCTGTTTATGGCCATTCTGATTAGCTACTGCCCATGACTCCTGTGTCAACGCCTGTGCTGTACCAGTTGTTAAGTATCTTTAATAATGCCCTTCTTACAATGCACCACTAAGTGGGTAATAGCAGAAATCAAGTTATATTACACTATGATTACAATCATAGAGATATGTATACCAAAAAAACCCATATATGCACACACACACATAACTGACTTAACGCAGCTAGAATTACTGGTGGGTTTTCCTCTATCACACACATTTTCCACAATTTGATACTGATTTTATAATCTGAAGATCAAATACTGGAATCTTTTCTTAGAGTACATCTGTCCTGAGTCAGCCACTTTATGACCCTATCCTAGACTTTTCACTCAATTCTGCTCTTCCCACGAGGGCACAGTTTATGTGCTGAGGCAGTGAAGTGTAATTCCTGGCTGAAAGAGGAGACACAATGGCTCTACTTTGTTTTCAGATAAGATCAAATGCACTGGACTTATTTTATGTGTTTCTATCTTGCTAAGGGTACTACAAATTATATAGACATATGGAAAGACCAAATGCCATCAGCTCCTTTTAATGAAATTCTGATCCTCTTAACCCCACAGTTCTCTCAAGTCTTATTTTTCCTATTGGGATGTTACAGACACCCACACATCTCTTCAAGACTGAAAATGCATGCTTAGTGCTATCAGAGAAAGTACAGTTTCATCAAATATAGGTAAACCTTTCAAGTCTTATAAACCCTTGTGATGGTATTATATTTTATGTTTATCAACCTTCCTAACCACGAGAATTCATCCTTACAATTCAGAGGGATGAAACCGGCATTTAAAAAAATAGGTCCAGGTTTTTTGTTACACATCCATGTGTGTTCAGAATGCTCACTCTTGGAATTTCATTCCATCAACAGGAGCTGACATCAGTTAAACTTACCTTCTTTTCCACTTACCCTGGTGAAAGGGGCTATTTTAAAGTGACTTACATCTTTATACCAAGAGCTACTTTTTCTCTTTTTGAAATGATCAGTTTCTTAAGAAATTACAGATTCAAAATACAAGGGGTAGCAGTGAGGTTATGAATTAAGAAGCAGAAACACCAAAACAGCGGAATATTTCACTCTATGTAACAGTTAACACATAAAATCCAATCCAGCTCAGCCACATGAAATGATTTCAAGTTGGATAAATGTCAATTAAATATATTATGTAAGCAAAAGCCGTAGCATATGGCAGGATGCTAGGTCATTTGGATTCTTTTCGCGCACTGCTTTCCCTGCAGAAGTATCTAGCAACACCCCAGCACTGGGCTTTCCCTCTGGTGTCAGCTGTGCAGAAATCCCATTTTGCACTATCATTGCAACAGTGTATCACTTACGAAATCGATTCCTGACACATGGTGTTGTAACAAGGTTAATGGCTAATTAATTTAGCCAGTGGTAGGATTTGCTATGTTTAACAATGCATGAGATGATGGCCTTTTAATGCGTTTATATTTCCAGTAAGACTATAAACTTCTGCAATATTATGAGAAAGATATGTAAAATGATTGTACAGATTAGTTCATGTTTTCAAACACTGGAAGCATTTGCAAATTCAAGAGTAACCAAACAAATGAGCTCGGATATTTAACAATGATGTACTTCATGATGGAAATCCATGTTGAAAACTTAGTTCTCCATAAACCTTAAATGCTCACAACTAAGAGTTTATCTTCTATTAAGAGGGCCTACAAAACTCAGCGATATTGTTTCTCCCTAATTTTTCTAGCCAGATCCAGTGAACAATGGGAGAGCAAAGCCAGGGTTGGAAGAACACAATAAAATCATCTGACCTCCAACATCTGACTGTGCCTCTATTTGCCATCCTTCAATGCCTTCTGAATGGGGGAGATTAGATTCTTTTAGGTGCCCATGGCTGGGTCTTTTTCCAGCCACCTTGATACTCTTTTTACTCTTAAAACTTCTTGACTGAGCAACCGAGAGTACAGATTGGTATTACAACCTTCTATTTTCCTTCCTACCAAATAAAACCCAGAGTCTCCAAAATGTTAAAAGACAGTGTCGTCACCTGATCCTTTTCCAACTCAAGTGAAGGCTGTTAAAGACAACCAAAAAGGAAGAAGGGGAGGAGGAGGAGGAGGAGGAGGAGGAGGAGGAGGAGGAGGAGGAAGTAAGCGGGAGGGAGAAGTGGGGGGATGGGTGGGCAGGGGGAGACCACACTCACTCAGCAAGAGCCAGGGGAAAGCTAGAGATTGGGCAGGGTGGGACCAAGGCCCTGGCATCAGGGCAGCAGGAGAGCTGGAGACAGTGCTGGGACGGAGGCAGCCTAGTGCCCGCCATCTTCCCCTCCAGGAGATGGAAGCCCGCAGCGGGAAAGCGCTGTGCACCGGGAGACCCTGGTTCCCTTTCAGAGCATTTGCAGTTGTAACGTTGGGCGAGAAGAGGCTCAGGTAGGGAGGCTGAGAGATGGTGTGCCCGGCAGCCAGGATGGAACCAGGATGGGGTAAGAGTTGAACTGGCTCATTTGCTTCCGAGGGAAAGAAATGACTGTGCGTTTGAGGGCAGTTAGTTAAATTTATCAGTTAGAGTCTATCATGCAGAACTGGAAATGTGAGTTTTTATTTTTATTTTTTTTTAACATCTTTATTGGAGTATAATTGCTTTACAATGTTGTGTTAGTTTCTGCTGTATAACAAAGTGAATCGGTTATACATATACATATATCCCCATATCTCCTCCCTCTTGCGTCTCCCTCCCACCCTCCCTATCCCACCCCTCTAGGTGGTCACAAAGCACCGAGCTGATCTCCCTGTGCTATGTGGCTGCTTCCCACTAGCTATCTATTTTACATTTGGTAGTGTGTATATGTCCATGCCACTCTCTCACTTCGTCCCAGCTTACCCTTCGCCCTCCCCGTGTCCTCAAGTCCATTCTCTACATCTGCGTCTTTATTCCTGTCCTGCCCCTAGATTCATCAGAACCTTTGTTTTTTTTTAAGATTCCATATACATGTGTTAGCATGCGGTATTTGTTTTTCTCTTTCTGACTTACTTCACTCTATATGACACACCTTAGGTCCATCCACCTCACTACAAATAACTCAGAAATGTGAGTTTTTAAACTATGTCTTTAGGCTGTTAATAGGTGAATGGTAATGACAAGGCAATGAGCCTGCCCTGTCTAACCAGACAGCTGAGCTTCCATTTGGCCTGCACTACTGCAGTACACTCAAGTGTCACGACCCACTGGAACTGCCGATTGGTCCAAATCAGCCAACTTAGAAAGAACTTTGGACTATTTAAGTGCAAGGCACTATGGAGTTCATCTGGTATAACTCACATTTGGTGTGTGTAAACTTGAAATGCAGAGGGTTAGGGGATTCTTCCAAGGTCACACAAATGATCAGCCTCTAAAGTATATAAAGTACTTTCCCTTCACACATTAAGGCTCCCAGATAAGAAAAATGAAAGCATCTCGGTCATACTTTTAGGGAACTCCTATCCTAACACCTCAGAAGTTATTTATTCTGTGGTGATTATTTAGCACTAGTCTTTAAGGAAGATTCACTGGTGACAACTGAGACATGGTGAATATCAGAATTATGCATATAAAATTCTCCTTTCACAACTAGATGACCAGGAAGACAGGAAGTGTCTGATTTCAGATTGTGGCTCTGACAGATAACTGACTGCAGAAATCACACACAATCAGCCAGCTGGTAGCCTCTATTTCATCAGCTATAGGAGTTCTCCAAGGAGAGGAGCTGATGTCTGTTGTAAGGTGACAACCGTGACTTTAACCTAAATGATACCACAGGCTTCTTAGATGAACATTGCTTCTTTCTTGAATGTACTTCATTGATGGTTAACGAGTGTGGCTTAGAATCAGCTGAGTAATAGATTCAACTTTGACCTCATGACATATAGGCTTTATTTGGATTTTTTTAAACATATAATGGGTATTAGAGCCACCTTGTTAAAGTTAACAAGAGTATTCAGAACAACTGTTGTTACCTGCTAGTCCTTGGTTTGCTATCTCACTGGTTTTTCCATCCTGAGTGAAAACTGCCACACGATAATAATTCATCAAGTTATTTGTTCATCCATCCATTCATTCACCAAACATGCATTGCACACTTGAAATATCCTATACAGTGCTAGGCACTCTGCATAAATGATGTTTCACCCTTAAAACAATCCTGCAACACAGAGATTTTTGTGTTTCCCATAGTACAGACAGGAGACCAATGAACTCGGGCCTGTGTACAATCAGGGCACTTCAGTCTGCTACCCCAAGAAATGTGAACACTACAAGCCAAATACTATTAATCTCCATATGGACATTTAGCCATATTTGCATAGGAAGTAACTAGCCTCTCTTGTTGGATAATTTATTTATCTCAAGTTTCCAAGTAAACATTTTTCTCCTGGCATGTTTACCAAACCTTAATGGTTCTTGGTTCAGAAATGGCAAACACTGTGCAATTCTAAAATAAAGACAGCTGCTAAGGTTGGATACATGATGGTCTATAATATGAATTGTCTGGTCATTTTTGTTTTAAAATATCTGTGTAAAGAGCTGAAATCTTTGGATCAAGAAATGGGAGTGTAAATCTGTTTTAAATTATAGGAACCACTTCTCAAAGATTTAATTCTCAACTTTTTTCTTAAAGTTATCTTGCTTCAAATTGAACATGCACGCCACGGATGTAACTCAAGGGCCAAGAAAAGTGGGTGAATGGGCGTCTGATAACTTTTCAAATTTATTTGTCTCAGATGTGTTCTCTGCTAGGAAGCCTGTAGTGTATTACTTGGCAGACAGGTCCACAGTGTGACCTCACCCCCATCATTTCCACCTACTGTTGTTTATGTCCTGTGTAATCCCTTCACCTCTGAGTGCAGGTGGCGCCTGGGACTGGCTTATAAGCCACAGAATATGGCAAAGGTGATGACATATCACTTTCAAGATTAGGTTATGTTATGTAAATCTCCATCCTTGACTGGAAGAAGAGATTCTCCTTGCTAATTTGAGAAAGTGAGTGGTCATGCTGGACAAGCCCATGTGTCAAGGAAATGCAGGTGGCCTGTAGGAAGTGCAGGAGGCATCTAGAAGCTGAAGGTGACCTCCAGACAACAGCAAGCCAAAAGCGGGGACCCTCATCAAATAGCTCCAGGAAATAAATCCTGCCTACAACCTAAGTGAGCGTGGAAATGGATTCTCCCCCCACCCCAAGTTGAGCCCCCAGATGAGGATGCAGCTAGCCAAGACCTGACTCTGAGTCTTGTGCCCAGACTCCCAAGCCATGGAAACAGAGAGAGAGGTGTGTTGTTTTAAGTCATTTCTGTGATTAGTTACACAGCAGTTAAAAAAACTAACGTAAGTACTCATTTGGTGGTTTTGCAGCCTCATGTTTACCTTTCCATCCCCCTCACTGGACTGTGAGCTAGCTTACAGAATGGGAATGGACGGTGTCTTGGTTTACTTTTGTTCCCCGCTCCCCTGGTGTTTAGCACACTTATGTGACACACAGACAGTCAGGAAGTGTGCGCTGAATGAATAATCCAGTGAACGGACAAATGAACAAACAAATGAATATGGCGCCTTAGCATTCTGGTGTCTGTATCAACCACACGCCGCTTTTTCCTCTAATATCTCTTGGTTAATCAACGTGCTGAGGAAACTGAAACTATTTCCTTTTCTAAGCAAGTCGTTTGTCTTCATTAAAATGGAGCTGCTGTCCTATTTTCTGGTCATACTGTTTGATTAGACCCTTCTGGAATACTGTGTAGAATTCTCTGTGGTTTTCAGTAGCCTACATAATTCTGTGCCATCAGCTACTTCAATGAGCTAGCTACTTTTCTCCAACTAATTATTTCAAATGCTAGGCACCAATTCCTGAGGCTCCCCATTAACTCCTTTCTATGAAGGGAATTTGCACAAATTTCCTTTCTCTGAACCAATTTAAATCCACACGACGAGAACTTGATTTCTTATTCTGTCGTTAGCAATAATAATTATACTCAGGCTTTTGGAGGATGAAAGCACTTTATACCAATTATTTTATCTGTGTTATACCCAGAGGTAGGCTTGCTATGTAATACCCATCTTTTGGATAAGAAAAGAGAGGCTGAAAATGTTTTTGGAAGTAACCTGTAAGTTATTTATTTTCTCAGTCAACAATTTATTAAGCACTGAGAATATGTGGAGAATGGTATTTAGAAAAAATGAAAGGAAAGAAGAAAGGGAGGGAGGGAGGGAGGAAAGAGGGAAGGAAGGGAGGAAGGGAGGAAGGGAGGGAGGAAGATGTGTCTTGCCTGCCTTATTAAATTATAAGTTCTCCATAGTTTCATCTGTTTTTTTTTTTCAATTTTATTTTTTCTACTAGTAATTCCACAAGAAAAGCTGGGCATAAGCCTTCATCACCTTACAGCTAGAAAAATACAGCAGACTTCTGCTTGTCTTGGTGCTTCTGGGTTTTCCCAGCCTCTGTTTATCCAACTCAGGATTTGGAGAATATTTTGTTAAGCTCAATCTTATTGCTTCTGAGGTCCCTACAGTGATTTCCTGTGACTAATATTTAAGATACAATCATTCTTGCTTGGTTAAAGACCCTTTTAGACATTTCATTCACCCTTCCTCCCCAATCTAATATCCTCTGTTAATGTCTTCCTTATTTCATAACCAGGAATTCTCTGTATCAACAGTGATAACTAGCTTATTGCCCCTTTAAGCAAAACTTCTCCTCCACTTCTTTTCTCCACACCATCTCTTCAAGCCAACATGCCCTCCTGGCTCACGCAGGACAACCTGACTTCTCTCTCCTCCTATAAAAGCAGGTGCAACATTCACCTCTGATTCACCTTTTCCTCCTCAGTTAGGCCTCAACTCTTTGCCTCTCATACACCTGAACTTTTTCATTTTGCTGCATTTACACCAGTGGTCCCTGAACCAGCAGTATTAGCTTCACCTAGAAACACACATTCTTGGACCCCACCTCAAATACACTGCATCAGAAGTACTGAGGGTAGATCCCAGAAAACCATTTTAAAAAGCCCTCCATGTGATTCTGATGCCCTTTCAAGTCTGAGAGCAAATGACTGATATGTGTAAATATAAGTAAAAACACATACAAACATGCACACACACACACAGACACAAATTTCCAAAAGGGTATGTCACTGAAAAACCTTAGATCCCCACTGAGATTGTAAGCTACTTCCGATGGCAGGAAGCATGTGATAAAGCTTCACTAGTCCTATGAGTGTTCTTCTAACACCCGCAGTACCTAGAGCAGTATGTTGCACATATTCTGTACTTAACTACGTTTAGCTAAATACCACCTGCTCCTTTAGCCCACCGTGGCTTATTGACAAAGCACACTCAACCAAAAGGGTACAAAGGAAGAAAATAAATGAAGCACATTATTCTTATCAAGTATGTATTTGCAGCTCTGATTAAGTCTAGGAAACCTGAAACCAGTTCTGCACACAAAGCTCTTGCCCTGGGGCTCCTGTGTACCTTCTATAGCTATACCTTCTTCAAAAGGTTCCAGTCAGGGCTTCCCTGGTGGCGTGGTGGTTGGGAGTCCGCCTGCCGATGCAGGGGACGCGGGTTCGTGCCCCGGTCCGGGAGGATCCCACATGCCGTGGAGCGGCTGGGCCTGCGAGCCATGGCCGCTGAGCCTGCGCGTCCGGAGCCTGTGCTCCGCAACGGGAGAGGCCACGGCGGTGGGAGGCCCGCGTACCGCAAAAAAAAAAAAAAGGTTCCAGTCAAACTGAGCTATGTGTGTCTCCCCAGCAGCATCTCTAAGCTGTACCTTCTACCTGGGATGCCCTCTGTTCCTTACCTGCCTGCATAACTCCTCTGTATCCTTCAAGTTCACCTTCAAGAAGCTTCTCTGCCCCCCATTCCATCCTAGTGAGACACCCCTCCCTCGTGCTGCCGGGGTGCCCTCTATTTATCCCTATCCTGGCACTCATTACACTATATTACAAAATCACCTCCACCTGTCTGTCTGTCTGTCTGCTCCACTACACTGAACAGTAAGCACCTTGAAGACAGAGAGGTCTCACGGAGGTATTCTAGTGCTTCTCATGTAAGTTGCTGACCAGGAAAAAAAATGGCTAAGATTTGATATCAGATGTACTTCCGTTTTCTATGCTTTAATTTCCTCAACAAGCAAACATGAATGTATTTTACGCCAGCAACCCATGTAGTTCAGAATTAGAACGCAGTTCATCTCTGCTGGTCCCTGAAGGGATCGGGGACCCCCAAGGCAGTACCGGCCCCCTCCTGATGTCCAGGGGACACTGACACTGCCTTTCTTCAGCAGTTACACCAGTGATCCAGAAGCGTAAATGTCAGGCTGGGGAGGCGCTCCAGCACAGGTTGTGTTGTATTTTCAAGCACGACCTGCGGCTCCCGTGGGAAGGTTTGCACATGGCTGCTTCCCATGAGGACAGCCCCCTTGACTGCGCACTGCATGGGCTCCACTCAAATCTATGCAGATGATGGGTCACTGCGCTCAGGGGAGGAAAAGCTCATTTTCTTGTGATTGGTGCTTCCTAATCACCTAACCGGGCACTGGGGCACGCAGAAGAGAAAAGACAAACACCTTTGGGTGATCATCTTTCCAGGCCGGTGAACCCCATCCCACTGCTCAGGACAGAGAACAATCTGTCCAGGACACCACCAAGCACTAGCGACTTGGTTGCCTACAAAAGGAAACCATCCCATAATTGCTGCAGCATTTAGAGCTAATTCCTGTTCTCCTTCACAGTCTCTGGCATCCCGTCCGACAGGACACAGGGCTGCAGATAGGGCACCCTCATGGCAAAGCCACGTAGGCACGGGGCCCCAAGAGCTGTGCGCAGTGCCAGGAAATACAGAGGCGCCGGGAACAGCCCAGAGATTCCTTAGGAGCTGTCATCCCTCTGAGAAGATGACCTTCCCATCCTGTGGGCATCCGTCTCCTCACAGCTTGTTCCTAAGCGTCTGAAGATTCCAAATTTAACATTTTTCCTCCCGTATTCTTAAATGAAGATATTCTCCTCATTTAAGAAACTGCTTATCTTGATGAAATCAGGAGAGATTTTCTGCATATATTCATAAACAAATTCTGTCTCTCAGTTGTGAGGGGAGGAAAGCTAAAATGAGGGTTTAAAATGGCATCTGGTTAGCAGCCCCCGGTGCAGTTCCTCATCCGTGAAAACTCAGAGGAAGAAGAAAACCCTCCCCACTGACAACCATGACTACAGGCACCCTAACATTTCAACGGGATGTTTGGGGAAACAGTTGCTAATTGCTGGGCAGGTGATGCTTGGTGGAGAGAATCCAACCGAGGAAATGCTGGCTGATGAAAGATGGCAGAGGAAGGGGAGGATAGCTATTCCTCTGGCCCCAGACACCTCTGTCTCAGGGACCCAAGACCTGCACACGTCAGAAACTTAACAGCACAAGAGTGAGGAAGTCATGACCCAAAAGGACTAGAGCTAAGTATCAAAACCAATGAGAATAGATATGAATCTAAATAATGGTTGTACCATTATTTGCAAAATGGGGCAGTTTTCCTTACATGGTGAAAGAGAATGAAATGATCACCTAGATCTGAAACGTCGAAGACCAAGAAAGGGAGTGAAGAGAACAGGAAAATAAAAGGATAGAAAACACCTTGTCTTAAAAGTAGGATAACTCAATAAGAGGAACAGGGTCAATAAATTTACACCAACTGATATAAGAATCTACCATGATAATAAACATCTCAAATCAGAGGAGGAAAGTATCTTTTTACATGTTGTTTACAAACCACTGGCCAATCATTTACAAAATGAAATCAGAGTCTTGCCTAATTGTGTCCCCAAATTAATTCTATATAGCTTAAAGATTTCAGTATAAAGAATTAAAGTGCTGGAGGAAAACAGAAATGCGTGATGCAGAGAAAAGCTTTCTGAGCATTAACCCAACACAAAACTGAGGAGGAAAAAACATTAATGTGTGTTGGACAGCTACTTGTAGGAGAATGAAATTAGAACATTCTCTCACACCATGCACAAGAGTAAACTCAAAATGAATTAAAGGCCTAAATGTAAGACTGGACACTATAAAACTCCTAGAGGAAAACACAGGCAGAACACTCTTTGACTTAAATCGCAGCAGTATCTTTTTGGATCTGTCTCCAAGAGTAATGGAAATAAAAGCAAAAATAAATAAATGCAGCCAAATTAAGCTTAAAAGCTTTTGCACAGCAAAGGAAACCATAAACAAACGAAAAGACAACCTACAGAATGGGAGAAAATATTTGCAAATGATGAGACCGACAAGGGATTAATTGCCAAAATAGGCAAACAGCTCATGCAGATCAATATCAAAAAAACAAAAAACCCAATCAAAAAATGGGGGGAAGATCTAAACAGACATTTCTCCAAAGAAGACATACAGATGGCCAAAAGGCATATGAAAAGATGCTCAACACTGCTAATTATTAAAGAAATGTAATCAAAACCACAATGAGGTATCACTTCACACCAGTCAGAATGTTCATCATTAAAAAGTCTACAAATAATAAATGCTGGAGAAGGTGTGGAGAAAAAGGAACATTCCTGCCCTGTTGGTGGGAATGTAAATATATTCTCCACAGCCACTATGGAGAACAGCATGGAGGTTCCTTAAAAAACTAAAAATATACCTACCATATGACCCAGCAATCCCACTCCTGGGCGTATATCCATAGAAAACCATGATTCAAAAAGACACAGGCACCCCCATGTTCACAGCAGCACTGTTCACAGTAGCCAAGACATGGAAGCCACCTAACTGTCCATCGACAGACGAATGGATAAAGAAGATGTGGTACATATATACAATGGAATGTTACTCAGACAAAAAAAGAACAAAATAATGCCATTTGCAGCAACATGGATGGACCTGGAGATTGTCATACTGAGTGAAGTAAGTCAGACAGAGAAAGACAAACATCATATGCTATCGCTTATATGTGGAACCTAAAAAATGTGTACAAATGAACTTATTTACAAAACAGAAATAGAGTCACAGGTGTAGAAAACAAATTTATGGTTACCAGGGGGAAAGGGCAGGGGGATAAATTGGGAGACTGGGATTAACATAGATACACTACTATATATAAAATAGATAACTAATAAGGACCTACTGTAGAGCACAGGGAACTCCACTCAATACTCTGTAATGACCTATATGGGAAAAGAATCTAAAAAAGAGTGGATAAATGTATCTGTATAACTGATTCACTTTACAGCTGGAACTAACGCAACATTGTAAATCAACTATACTCCAATAAAAATTTTTTTAAAAAGACTGTGGGCTTTTGAGTCCAAATGACAGTTACCTTCCAAAGCCTAGAGGCCTCGGCTTCCCTCAACTGTAAAATGAGGATAACAGCTACCTCCATGACTGAAAAGTGATTAGCTCAATGCCTGGCAGGTAGTAAGAAGCCAATATTCCTATTAATTTTGCTGTGATCGTTTCTATGAATTAATCTACAAAACTGTAAGCGGGGGCCTCAAGGACTCTGAAACATCATCATGCTTTTCTGTCCATGGCGTCCCCATGACGCGCACAAGGAATACCGTTTTTGGCAGATGGGGTAACTGACACACTGAGTCTTAGGTCAATTCATTCAACCCTTATTTGAGGGCCTACTACGTGCCACATGCTGTTTTAAGCACTCAGGATACATCAGTGAATAAAGAGGACAAGGATCCTTCCCTCCTTGGGGCAGAAGGAGATGGATAATGATCGATATATATAAAGATAAGTAAATTCTATGTATAAATTAAATACATAGAGTGAATAAGTGTGCTAGATGGGGAAAATGCTGGAGTTAAAAAAAGAAGGGTTTGGGGGACTTCTCTGGTGGTCCAGTGGTTAGGACTCTGTGCTTTCACTGCCAAGGGCACGGGTTCGATCCCTGGTCGGGGAACTAAGATCCCACAAGCCACGCAGCATGGTCCAAAAAAAAAAAAGAAGAAGAGTTTGGGTGTCCTGGGTGGGGGGGTGAATGTGGGCTGATCAGAGCAGACACTGCAGGGAAGCGAACTTTGAGCCAAGGCTGGAAAGAGGAACTGCAGGCCTGCAGGGAGGGGCTGACGTGTGGGCGGAATGACAGCAAGGAGGCTATAGTGGCTCAGCACAGTGAGCAGGGGGTGCAGAGAAGAATGACTGATGACAGGGGCCACGGTGGCCTTTTCAGTGAGGACTTGGGCTTTACTCTGAGTGAGAATGTTAGGGGGTTTGGGAATGAGGAGACCTGGATCTGACTTCATGTCTTAAAAATGGTCACTCTGGCTGATGTGTTCCTTATCCAAGAGCTTTACATCTGCCTTTTTGCTGAAAGACAGACTGCAACTTCTCCCCCCGCCCCCCTGCCATGATCTATAATCTGACTGCCAACTACAGCTTTACTACGACAGGACATGTGGGGAAAGTACATGCTCAAAATTTACGTGTGATCCTGCTGCCTTCAATGGGGGTCCCAAAGCAAAGGCCAAATCCTCCTCTCTTCTTGACCCTACTCTGCCCTCCTTATGATGGGGGAGAGACCCTAACCTGGTCCTCCAACCCATGGCTAAGCAAAGCTCATGGGCAGAACGCTCCCTGGCAACACGAAGGGCAAAGCTCTCCTGACAGCAGTGACCCACCAACCAGCAGACAGGACCGTCCCAGTACCGAGAAGGGTCCTTGGGTTTCCTCTAAGTGTAAAAATAAAACCAACCCTCCTCGTTCTGACCATAATGAACCATGACTTCCCCACCCCCCAACCCCCATTTTCTTTTCTTGCTTTTAAATACATCCCCAGAGCTGATTTATCTTATAACTGGAAGTTTGTACCTTTTGATCACCTCCACCATTTCCTCCACTCCCCACCCCCTCCTCCTCTTGACATCCACAATATCTTCTTTGGGAAAGTGTCTATTCAGTTCCTCTGTCCATTTTTTATTCAGACTTTTTGGCTTTGTTTTTCCTACTGAGTTGTATGAGGTCTTTATACATTTTGGATATTAACCCTTATTGCACACATGATTTGCAAATATTTTCTCCCGTTCCATAAGTTGTCTTTTCTCTTTTTTCTTGATACTTTCCTTTGATGTGCAGAAGCTCTTTAGTTTGATGTAGTCTCACTTGCTTCTTTTTGTCATTGCCTTTGCTTCCGGTGTCAAATCCAAAAAAATCATTGCCAAGACTGATGTTGAGGGAATTACCCTAGGTTTTCTCCTAGGAGTTTCATGGTTTCAGGTTTTACATTCAAGTGTTTAATCATTCCGAGTAGATTTTTGTGTACGGTATAGGGTAGTGGTCTAGTTTCATCCTTTTGAATGTGGCTGTCTGGTTTTCCTAATAGCACTTACTGAAGAGACTATCTTTTCCCCACTGTGCATTCCTGGCTCCTTTGCTGTGAATTGCCTGACAATACTGACCCCAACACATTCTGAGAGAGCGATCTTCTCTCTCCCAGCACCAGCACCCACACCACAGGGAAGCAAAAGGGCGACAGAGGCAGCGCTCTGGGCTCAAGCATCCTCCTTAACCAGCCACGGCTCAGGCCGTCCTCCTTTTGCTCACAGTCACATCCCGCCAGCTATCAAAACAGCAAGCTTTCCCAAAAGGATAGGGACGGGACCTGCACCAGTGGGAGGGAGCCGTGAAGGAGGAAAGGTTTCCACACACTAGGAGCCCCTTCGTGGGCAGAGACTGCGGGTGGCGGAGGGGGGGAGCTTCGGAGCCACAGAGGAGAGCACAGCCACAGGGGTGTGGAGGGCAAAGCGGAGAGATTCCCGCAAAGATGATCGGGGCCGACCGGCACTCACCAGCCCGAGAGGCTTGTCTGCTTGGCCACCGGGGCGGGCGGGGCTGGGGGCTGGGGGCTGGGAGCTGAGGCTCGGGCTTCGGTCGGAGCGCAGGGAGAGGACTGGGGATGGTGGTGTGAACACAGCCTGAAGGGGCCAGTGCTCCACGGCTAGCCGGGAGGGAGTCCGGGAAAAGTCTGGACCTGCCTAAGAGGGAAGAGACTTTTTCTTGCCTCTTTGTTTCCTGGTGCGCGAGGAGAGGGGACTCAGAGCGCTGCTTAAAGGAGCTCCAGATACGGGCGTGAGCCGTGGCTTCAGTGCGGACCCCAGAGACGGGCATGAGACGCTAAGGCTGCTGCTGCCGCCACCAAGAAGCCTGTGTGCGAGCGCAGGTCACTGTCCACAGCTACCCTCCCGGGAGCCTGTGCAGCCCGCCACTGCCAGGGTCCCGGGATCCAGGGACAGCTTCCCCAGGAGAACACACGGCACGCCTCGGGCTGGTGCAACGTCACGCCGGCCTCTGCCGCCGCAGGCTCGCCCCGCACCCGTACCCCTCCCTCGCCCCGGCCTGAGTGAGCCAGAGCCCCCGAATCAGCGGCTCCTTTAACCCCGTCCTGTCTGAGCAAAGAACAGACGCCCTCCAGTGACCTACACGCAGAGGCGGGGCCAAATCCAAAGCTGCACCCCGGGAGCTGTGCGAACAAAGAAGAGAAAGGGAAATCCCTCCCAGCAGCCTCAGGAGCAGCGGATTAAATCTCCACAATCAACTTGATGTACCCTGCATCTGTGGAATACCTGAATAGACAACGAATCATCCCAAATTTAGGCAGTGGACTTTGGGAGCAACTGTACGCTTGGGGTTTGCTTTCTGCATCTAACTTCCTTCTGGTTTTATGATTATCTTAGTTTAGTATTTAGCGTTTAGTATCACTTATAGACTTATTTATTGATTTGGTTGCTCTCCTCCTTTTTTTAAAAAATATATAGAGATATATATTTTTTTCCTTTTTCTCTTTTTGTGAGTGTGTATGTGTATGCTTCTTTGTGTAATCTTGTGTGTTACCTTTGCTTTTACCGTCTGTCCTAGGGTTCTGTCTCTTTTTTTGTCTTTTAGTATAGTTTTTAGCGCTTGTTATCATTGGTAGATTTGTTTATTGGTTTTGTTGCTCCTTTCTTTCTTTCTTTTCTTTATGACTTTTTAATCTTTTTATTTTTAATAATATATTTTTTAAATTTTGTTTTATTTTTTTTTTCATTCTTTATTTTTTCTTCTCCCTCTTCTTCTGAGCCGTGTGGCTGACAGGGTCTTGGTGCTCCAGCCAGGTGTCAGGCCTGTGCCCCTGAGGTGGGAGAACCAAGTTCAGGACATTGGTCCACCAGAGACCTTGCAGCTCCACGTAATATCAAACAGAGAAAGCTCTCCCAGAGGTCTCCATCTCAACGCTAAGACCCAGCTCCACTTAATGACCAGCAAGCTACAGTACTGGACACCCTATGCCACACAACTAGCAAGAGAGGAACACAACCCCACCCATTAGCAGAGATGCTTCCTAAAATCATAATAAGGTCACAGAACCCCAAAACACACCACTAGATGCGGTCCTGCCCACCAGAAAGACAAGATCCAGCCTCATACACCAGAACACAGGCACCAGTCCCCTCCACCAGGAAGCCACTGAACCAACCTTAGCCACTGGGGGCAGACACCAAAAACAATAGGAAATAAGAACCTACAGCCTGTGAAAAGGAGACCCCAAACACAGTAAGTTAAGCAAAATGAGAAGACAGAGAAACACACAGCAGATGAAGGAGCAAGTTAAAAACCCACCAAACCAAACAAATGAAGAGGAAATAGGCAGTCTACCTGAAAAAGAACTCAGAGTAATGATAGTAAACATGATCCAAAGTATTGGAAATAGAATTGAGAAAAGACAAGAAATGTTTAACAAGAACCTAGAAGAATTAAAGAGCAAGCAAACAATGATGAACACCACAATTAATGAATTTAAAATTCTCTAGAAGAAATAAATAGCAGAATAACTGAGGAAGAAGAACGGATAAGTGAGCTGGAAGATAAAACAGTGGAAATAACTACCGTAGAGGAGAATAAAGAAAAAAGAATGAAAAGAATTGAGGACAGTCTCAGAGACCTCTGGGACAACATTAAACGCACCAACATTCAAATTATAGGGGTCCCAGAAGAAGAAGAGTAAAAGAAAGGGACTGAGAAAATATTTGAAGAGATTATAGTTGAAAACTTCCCTAATATGGGAAAACAAATAGTCAATCAAGTCCAGGAAGTGCAGAGAGTCCCATACAGGATAAATCCAGGAAGAAACATGCCAAGACACATATTAATCAAACTATCAAAAATTAAATACAAAGAAAAAATATTAAAAGCAGCAAGGGAAAAACAACAAATAACATACAAGGGAATCCCCATAAGGTTAACAGCTGATCTTTCAGCAGAAACTCTGAAAGCCATAAGGGAGTGGCAGGACATATTTAAACTGATGAAAGGGAAAAACCTACAACCAAGATTACTCTAGCCAGCAAGGATCTCATTCAGATTAGACAGAGAAATTAAAACCTTTACAGACAAGCAAAGGCTGACAGAGTTCAGCACCACCAAACCAGCTTTACAACAAATGCTAAAGCAGTTGCTCTAGGCAGGAAACACAAGAGAAGGAAAAGACCTACAATAACAAACACAAAACAATTAAGAAAATAGTAACAGGAACATACATATTGATAATTACCTTAAATGTAAATGGATTAAATGCTCCCACCAAAAGAAACAGACTGGCTGAATGGATACAAAAACAAGACCCATATATATGCTGTCTACAAGAGACACACTTCAGACCTAGGGACATACACAGACTGAAAGTGAGGGGATGGAAAAAGATATTCCATGAAAATGGAAATCAAAAGAAAGCAGGAGTAGCAATTCTCATATCAGACAAAATAGACTTTAAAACAAAGACTATTACAAGACACAAAGAAGGACACTACATAATGATCAAGGGATCAATCCAAGAAGAAGATATAACAACTGTAAATATTTATGCACCCAACATAGGAGCACCTCCATACATAAAGCAAATGCTAACAGCCATAAGGGGAAATCGACAGTAACACAATCACAGTAGGGGGCTTTTAACACCCCACGTTCACCAATGGACAGGTCATCCAAAATGAAAATAAATAAGAAAACACAAGCTTTAAATGACACATTAAACAAGATGGACTTAATTGATATTTATAGGACATTCCATCCAAAAAAAACAGAATACACTTTCCTCTCAAGTTGCTCATGGAACATTCTCCAGGATAGCCCATATCTTGGATCACAAGTCAAGCCTTGGTAAATTTAAGAAAATTGAAATCGAATAAAGCATCTTTTCCGACCACAACGCTGTGAGGCTAGATATCAATTACAGGAAAAATCTCTAAAAAATACAAAAACATGGAGGCTAACCAATACACTACTTAATAACCAAGAGATTATTGAGGAAATTAAAAAATACCTAGAAACAAATGACAATGAAAACACAAGGACCCTAAACCTATGGGACGCAGCAAAAGCAGTTCTAAGAGGGAAGTTTATAGCAATACAATCCTACCTCAAGAAAAAAGAATCATCCCAAATAAACAAGGTAACCTTACACCTAAAGCAATTAGAGAAAGAAGAAGAAAAAAACCCCCAAAGTTATCAGAAGGAAAGAGATCATAAAGATCAGATCAGAAATAAATGAAAAAGAAATGAAGGAAATAGAAAAGATCAATAAAAATAAAAGCTGGTTCTTTGAGAAGATAAACAAAATTGATAATTGACTCATCAAGAAAAAGAGGGAGAGGACTCAAATCAATAAAATTAGAAATGAAAAAGGAGAAGTTACGAGAGACACCGCAGAAATACAAAGCATCATAAGAGACAACTACAAGCAACGTTATGCCAAAAAAATGGACAACCTGGAAGAAATGGACAAATTCTTAGAAAGGTATAACCTTCCAAGACTGAACCAGGAAGAAACAAAATATGAACAGACCAATCACAAGTAATTAAATTGAAACTGTGATTAAAAATCTTCCAACAAACAAAAGTCCAGGACCAGATTGCTTCACAGGTGAATTCTATCAAACATTTAGAGAAGAGCTAACACCCATCCTTCTCAAACTCTTCCAAAACATTGCAGAGGAAGGAACACTCCCAAACTCATTCTATGAGGCCACCATCACCCTGATACCAAAACCACACAAAGATACTACAAAAATGAAATTTACAGACCAATATCACTGATGAAAATAGATGCAAAAATCCTCAACAAAATACTAGCAAACAGAATCCAACAACACATTAAAAAGATCATACACCATGATCAAGTGGGATTTATCCCAGGGATGCAAGGATTCTTCAATATACACAAATCAATCAATGTGATAAACCATATTAACAAATTGAAGAATAAAAACCATATGATCATTTCAATAGATGCAGAAAAAGCTTTTGACAAAATTCAACACCCATTTATGATAAAAACTCTCCAGAAAGTGGGCATAGAGGGAACATACTTCAACATAATAAAGGCCATATATGACAAACCCACAGGAAACATCGCTCTCAATGATGAAAAACTAAAAGCATTTCCTCTAGAATCAGGAACAAGACAAGGATGTCCACTCTCACCATTGTTACTCAACATAGTTTTGGAAGACCTAGCCATGGCAATCAGGGAAGAAAAAGAAATAAAAGGAATACAAATTGGAAAAGAAGAAGTAAAACTGTCACTGTTTGCAGATGACATGATACTATACCTAGAGAATCCTACAGATGCCACCAGAAAACTACTAGAGCTAATCCATGAATTTGGTAAAGTTGCAGGATACAAAATTAATGCACAGAAATCTCTTGCATTCCTATACACTAATGATGAAAAATCTGAAAGAGAAATTAAGGTAACACTCTCATTTACCACTGCAACAAAAAGAATAAAATACCTAGGAATAAAACTACCTAGGGAGATAAAAGAACTGTATGCAGAAAACTATAAGACACTGATGAAAGAAATTAAAGATGATACAAACAGATGGAGAGATATATCATGTTCTTGGATTGGAAGAATCAATATTGTGAAAATGACTATACTACCCGAAGCAATCTACAGATTCAACGCAATCCCTATCAAATTACCAATGGCATTTTTTACAGAACTAGAACAAAAAATCTTAAAATCTGTATGGAGACACAAAAGACCCCGAATAGCCAAAGCAGTCTTGAGGGGAAAAAACGGAGGTGGAGGAATCAGACTCCCTGACTTCAGACTACTCTACAAAGCTACAGTAAGCAAGACAATATGGTACTGGCACAAAAACAGAAATATAGATCAATGGAACAGAATAGAAAGCCCAGAAATAAACCCACGCACCTATGCTCAACTCATCTATGACAAAGGAGGCAAGGATATACAATGGAGAAAAGACAGTCTTTTCAATACGTGGTGCTGGGAAAACTGGACAGCTACATGTAAAAGAATGAAATTAGAACACTCCCTAACACCATACACAAAAATAAACTCAAAATGGATTAAAGACCTAAATTTAAGGCCAGACACTGTAAAACTCTTAGAGGAAAACATAGGCAGAACACTCTATGACATAAATCACAGCAAGATCCTTTTTGACCCACCTCCTAGAGAAATGGAAATAAAAACAAAAAAAGCAAGTGGGACCTAATGAAACTTAAAAGCTTTTGCACAGCAAAGGAAACCATAAACAAGACGAAAAGACAACCCTCAGAATGGGAGAAAATATTTGCAAATGAAGCAACTGACAAAGTATTAATCTCCAAAATTTACAAGCAGCTCATGCAGCTCAATATGCAAAAAACAAACAACCCAATCCAAAAATGGGCAGAAGACCTAAATTGACATTTCTCCAAAGAAGATATACAGACAGCCAACAAACACATGAAAGAATGCTCAACATCACTAATCATTAGAGAAATGCAAATCAAAACTACAATGAGGTATCACCTCACACCAGTCAGAATGGCCATCATCAAAAAATCTATAAACAATAAATGCTGGACAGGGTGTGGAGAAAAGAGAATCCTCTTGCACTGTTGGTATGGAGGTTCCTTCAAAAACTAAAAATAGAACTATTGTACGACCCAGCAATTCCACTACTGGGCATATACCCTGAGAAAACCATAATTCAAAAAGAGACATGTACCACAATATTCATTGCAACTCTATTTACAATAGCCAGGACACAGAAGCAACCTAACTGTCCATCGACAGATGAATGGATAAAGAAGATGTGGCACATATATACAATGTAATATTACTCAGCCATAAAAAGAAACGAAATTGAGTTATTTGTAATGAGGTGGATGGACCTAGAGTGTGTCATACAGAGTGAAGTAAGTCAAAAAGAGAAAAACAAATACCGTATGCTAACACATATATATGGAATCTAAAAAAAAAATGGTTATGAAGAACCTAGGGGCAGGACAGGAATAAAGACACAGACATAGAGAATGGACTTGAGGACATAGGGAGGGGGAAGGGTAAGCTTGGACAAAGTGAGAGAGTGGCATGGACATATATACACTACCAAATGTAAAATAGATAGCTAGTGGGAAGCAGCCACATAGCACAGGGAGATCAGCTCAGTGCTTTGTGACCACCTAGATGAGTGGGATAGGGAGGGTGGGAGGGAGACGCAAGAGGGAGGGGATATGCGGATATA
Source organism: Mesoplodon mirus (assembly GCF_964341445.2). NCBI lineage: Eukaryota > Metazoa > Chordata > Mammalia > Artiodactyla > Ziphiidae > Mesoplodon > Mesoplodon mirus. The sequence continues at coordinate 6,440,863 of NC_138993.1, read as the reverse complement.
TGTATATGTATAGCTGATTCACTTTGTTATAAAGCAGAAACTAACACAGTATTATAAAGCAATTATACTCCAATAAAGATGTTAAAAAAAGAGAAAGAAAAGTTCCCCATTACAAACCGAAATTTTCAGTGTTATAACTCCAATTGTGAAAAGAACATCAATATACTATTCCACAAATTCTGGGCCCTGGCACAAGGACAGAAAAACAGAACTACACATCTCCCAAATAACAGAGCTAAACGACAGCCAGTCCTTTCTGGATCTTAATGTCATTCCAGATGAAAAAACAGAATGCCAGGGAAAAAAAGTTCCACGGCGATGCCCGGATTTATGAGTAATCATGGTACTAAATATTTATAAAGCAGGGGAAGTGTACAGAGTGTCCATCATTTTGTAAAATTGTGCCTGCGAAAACATTTAGAAGAGCCTAAAGAAATGCTCTACTCGGCCCCATGGTTAGGGCCATGGTTGGAATACAGTCACAATTTTATCATTTACAATTTCCTTCAAACTGGGGTCATCTTTTGATTTAGAAAATAAAGGCATCAAAGATGAAAGGTTTCCTCTTTTTCTTATTTCCCATTTAATCACCGAATATATTCAGTCCTTGTTCATTTTTATATGTGAGCAAAACATCTAGGCTCAGAAAGACTCAAGGCTGTTAAGATGGTCCTTTTTGATAGACACAGATGAAGGCAACCTGGCATTCCTTTACACATGTACTAACTGCACAAGTACCACATGGCTGTCATCAAAATTCTAAATAGTGGTACGGAAAGAAAAGACAAAACAAAATAAAACTGAAATTGCCTCAAGTGCCACCATTCAGAGATATTCACTGCTGATTTGGGAAGTGATATGTTTCTTTATCCTTGCTCTTGTAGGCATCGACAGTTCTTTTTTTTTTCTTTTTATTGACATATAATTCACATATAAGATAGTTCTTTTTTTTTTTTTTTTTTTGTGGCCGCGATGCATGGCACGTGGGATCTTAGTTTCCCGACCAGGGATCGAACCCGTGCCCCCTGCATTGAAAGTGCAGAGTCTTAACCACTGGACCACCAGGGAAGTCCCAGTTCTTTTTTTAAATTAAGAGTAGTGAGATTTAATTTCCATGCATTGGTATTTGGTTTTGTCCCTACGTTTTATGGCACTCTGCAATTTGGAAAGTGAGGTCATCCTGAAGACCTCTCACACCCGGCCCTTCCTCTCCACGCTGCCTCTGTCCAGGTACAGGCCCCTATCATCTGTCCCTGGACCACTCCTCCCTGGTCTCCGTGAGTTCCCCCTCTCTGCACTCCAAACCCACTCTCCGCACTGCCTCTCGGGCACTCCTATTTAATTCACAAATCTGAGTCATTCCCGGCCATGCATTTCCTTAGGCCCAAATGCTTGCCTGGCAGTGGGCCCCAGAGGACCTATTCCTGCTGGCTTCCTGCACATCAGGCCTCTGAATTCACACTGCTATTCTCTCTGTCTGTCCCCCCTCATGAACTCTGCTGTGGCTTCCGGTCTTCTCTTCCTCCACCACCTTTCTGATGTCCCAAGCAAACTTTCTCTGTACACGCCTCCATCATAGCGTCTTACAAACATCTGCTTCAGTGTTGATCTCCCCACCCGACGGCAGCTCTTGGAAAGAAGGCATGTGGGGTCTTTACAGGTTGGTATGTATAGCACTTTACAAGGTATGCGGCGTGTAGCAAATAGTCAATTAAAGCATTAGCTGAATACCTTAATTTTTTTCCCCAACTTCATTGACAAATGTCATTGTCTATATTTAAAGTGTACAATGTGACGATCTGATATATGTATACACTGTGGAATAATTACCAAGATCAAGATAATCAACACATGCATCATCTCGCACAATTAACTTTTTCTTTTTTTTTTTTGAGATGAGAATGCTTAAGATCTACTTTCAGCAACTTTCAAGTATATGATACTATATTAATAACTATAGTCACCATTAGATCCTCAGAACTTATTCTTACAACTGACAGTTTGTACCCTTTGACCTACATCTTCCCATTTCCCCCTCCCCATGGCCCCGGGCAACGACCCTTCTATTCTCTGTTGCCATGAATTTGGCTTCTTTTCCCCCTTAGATTCCACATATAAGTGACACCATGCAGTATTTGTCTTTCTCTGTCTAGATTATCTCACTTAGCATCATGCCATCCAGGTTCATCCATGCTGTCACAAAAGGCAGGACTTCCTTTTTTATGGATGAATTGTGTGTGTGTGTATATATATATATATCTCAGTTATAAATATATATTTTCTCACATTTTCTTCGACTCTTCATCTGTTGACGGACACACAGGTTGTTTCCGTATCTCACCTATTGTAAATAATGCTGCCATGAACGTGAGAGTGCAATCTTTCTGTGATACTCTGTTTTCATTTCCTTTGGATACATACCCAGAAGCAGAATTGCTGGATCACACGATGGTTCTGTTTTTCACTTCTTGAGGAACCGCCATACTTTTTTCTTAGTGGCTGCCCCAGTTCACATTCCCACCGACAGTGCACAAGGGTTCCCTTTACCCACAGGCTTTGGTTATTCCTTGTCTTCTCGATAAAAGATATCCTAACAGGTGTGAGGTGACACGTCATGATCTTGATTTGCATCTCCCTGATTAGTGATGCTGAGTACATTTTCATGTGCCTGTTGGTCATTTGTCTGTCTTTAGAAAAAAATGTCTATTCAGATCCTTTGCTCATTTTTAATTGGGTTATTTGGGTTTTTGTTACTGAGTTGTATGAGTTCATGTATATTTTGGATATTAATCTCCCATCAGATGTGTGGTTTGAAAATATTTTCTCCCATTCCACAAGTTCCTTTTTCATTTTCTTGATGGTTTCCTTTGCTGTGCAGAAGCTTTTTGGTTTGATGTGTGCAGTTTCACTTATTTTTCTTTTGTTGCCTGTGCTCCAAAACAAATCATTGCTGAGACCAGTGCCAAAGACAGGACCCCCCTGTGTTTTCTTCTCGAACTTTTATAGCTTCAGTTCTTGAATTTAAGTCTTTAATACAGTTTGAGTTCATTTTGGGGTATGGTGTAAGATACTGTCCAGTTCCATTCTTTTGCATGTGGCTGTCCAATTTTCCCAACACCATTTACTGAAGTGACTCTTCTTTCCCCACTGTGTATTCTTGGTCTCTTTGTCATAAATTAATTGACCACATATGCATGGGTGCCTGTTCTTATGCCGTTAGCATACTGTTTTGATTACTATATCTTTGTAATATAGCTTGAAATCAAGAAGCATAATGCCACCAGTTCTGTTCTTCTTTCTCCATATTGTTTTAGCTAATCAGAATCTTTTGTGGTTCCACACAAATTTTAGGTTAGTTTTATTCTTTTTTTTCAATTTTATTTATTTTTTTATACAGCAGGTTCTTATTAGTTATCTATTTTATACACGTTAGTGTATATATGTCAATCCCAGTCTCCCAATTCATCCCACCACCACCACCCCTGCCCCCCCAGTGTTTTTCTATTTCTGACAAAAATGCCATTGAATTTTGATAGGGATTGCACTGAATCTGTAGACTGCTTTGGGTACTAAGGACATTTTCACAATATTAATTCTTCCAACCCATGAGAATGGAATAGTTCTCCATTTATTTGTGTCTTCTTCTTCAATTTCTTTCACCACTGTCTTATAGTTTTTAGCGTACAGGTTTTATACACTGAAAGAATAGTGTATAGTGTACACCTCCTTGGTTAAATTTATTGGTTAAATAAATTGGTTAAATTTAATAAAAAGCTATTTTATTATTTTTTTGTAAATGGGACTACTTTCTTAATATCTCTTTCAGATAGTTCATTGTTAGTGTACAGAAACACAACTTATTTTTGTATGTTGATTTTGCATCCTGCAATTTTACTGAATTCATTCATTAGTTCTAATCATTTTTTGGTGGAGCCTTTAGGGTTTTCTATATTTAATATCATATCATCTGCAAACAGAGACAATTTTACTTCTTCCATTTTGATTTGGATGCTTTTTATTTCTTTTTCTTTTACTATAGTTAGGACTTCCAGTACTCTCTTGAATAGAAATGGCAATTCTGAGCATCCTTGTCTTCTTCCTGATCGTAGAGAAAAGGCTTTTAACTTTTCATCATTGTGATGTTGGCTGTGGGCTTTTCGTATATGGCCTTTATTATGTTTAGGTACCTTACTTCTATACCTAATTTGATGGGATTTTTTTTTATCACAAATGGATGTTGAATTTTGCGAAGTGCTTTTTCTGCATCTATTGAAATCAGCGTATGATTTTTATCCTTCATTCAGTTAATGTGATGTATCACGCTTACGGATTTGGGCACATTGAACCATCCTTGCATCCCAGTGATGGATCCCACTTAATAATGGTGTATGATCATTTTAACATGCTCTTGAATTCCACTTGCTAGTATTTTGTTGAGAATGTTTGCAATCTAGGTTCAACAGCAATATTGGCCTGAATTTTTCTTTCCTTGCAATGGCCATCTGTAAAGCCACACTATGCAGCAGGAAGGATGGAATTATTAATCCCATTTTACCATGTGGGGAAACTAAAGCACAGGTGATTTCACAACTTGAGTGACTTGGTTGGGGTTCACACCCACACTGTCCAGCTCTAAGTTCCCATTCTTTCTGTAAAACAAAAGGCAGCCTGCACTGCTGCCAGGATGGGGAAACTCAGCTTAATATCCCGACTCTCTTACAGAATTTGTGTGGCAGCCACAATATCTATCTCTTGTCGACCTGCATGGAGCAATTAGCGCACAGAGCTCATCTTCTAGTGGGGACAACCTTGCTGAACGTCCCCGGCAATGACTTAAGTTCAAAATGCAGACCACCTTCCCATCCTGAGCCTCTCTTTGCCCTCATCCCTGTAGCTACAACCCCACCTCCTGCTCTCTCAGTCTGGATCGAGGCTATCGCTCCAAAGCTCTGACAAATCCCTGTGGTTCAGTCCCCACCCCCCTTTTTGGTGCTGAGCCCTTCTTTCTTAGGGCTGGGGAGGCACAAAGGCTGAACAGGATCCTTGGAGGGCACAGGACACCGACCTCCACTGTCTGATTACACTGTGGCTCCCCTGGGACTGGAACCACAGACACTGTTTCCCAAGAATCAGCAGACAGAGTGAATAGAAGTCCTTCCAAAAGGGGAAGTGCCCAATACACTTCTCTCCCTGTAAAGCTATTTTTAGTTCCTTCAAGTGTCTCTGAATCCAAACAAACCAAGGAACTGCCTGAGTTCGCAGTTTCAACGTGTTCCAACTTCGACAAAATACATTATGTCATGTGGAAAGAGAGCCAGCCAGCCTAACTGCATCACAGGCCCACAGCGCCCGCTCAGAAATAGGGTCCTCATCAACGCTGGCGGTGTCCAGAGATGATTTCTGAGGACTGGTGACCCTCTCAGCAGTATACGGAAGAAAAGCAGGGATTGGGTTTGTGCTGGGCAGATCAAGCACATGAAGAAAGAGTGGAAACAGTGATCAGTGCAGGACAGCTTCCAAACTGAAAATAAAAATGTTGCACAATAACGTTAGAGAGAAATCTGGACTTTGGAGTAAATAACGCATCACGTATCTACACCAGCATCTTCAGCCAGCCTCAGCCTGCATTTCAGAACAAACCTCTTGCCAGAACTTTCAAAGAATCCGATTATAGAAAGAGAAAAATACTAATGAAGGGTGAAGTGGGGAAAAAACGTCACCCAGCCCCGAACAGCTGTTTATGAACTATTTTCATCTAAATGCTGCATGCGTAGGAAAATGAAAGAGCTAAATCCCAAAGTGGGTCACAGAAGTGCAAAGAATAAATCAATCATGACCCAAATACATGACTGATTCTATCTCTGAGGCCAGTGGGTGACGTAGAAGGTGAGGGCAATAGCCAAGCCCCTTAATGGCTGAGCCAGGGGGTAAGGGAGACAGCGTTCTGTGTGGACTCCATCTACAGGGGTGACGGGAAGTTACCTGCCAATTAGGAGAGTTATTCTTCTCTACATAATTGTTTTTATTATGCTCAAGGATATGGCACGATACATTCTGACGGACTTCCCCAGTATTCATTCATTCAGGACAAACTGAGTTGTGGGATTAGCACGTGGAGAAACGTGGGTCCTGCCTGCACGGAGCTGTCAGAGCAGAGGAGATTCAGAAAGCAAATGGGGTGTGATGCAGTGTGCGTGCAGGGAATGCCGAGCCAGGCGCCTTCTCCAGGGAAACAGAGCCAGCAGAATATGAACACGCGTATGCATGTGTGAGTGTGGGAATAAATATATTTTCATACACACACACACACACACACACACACACACACACACAGTTATTTCAAGACACTGCCTTACACAATGATGGGGGCTGGCGAGTCCAAAATCCATACCGCAAGCCTGTGGGGAAGAAACGCCCAGGCAGAAGTCAATGTTGCAGTCTTGGGGCAGAATTTTGTCTTCTTCAGGGAAGCCTCTGTTTTGCACTTAAGGCCTTTGCAATGATTGGATGAGGGCCACCCAGATTATAGGGGATAATCAATCTCCTTTACTTAGAGTGGACTGATTACAGATGTCAACCACGTCTACCAAACACCCCTACAGCAATGCCAGGATTGGTGTCTGATGGAAAATGGGAGACTACAGCCCAGCCACGCTGACACATAAAACTGTCATGGAGCGGAGGTCCGGGGAGACCCTCACTCACACTTGGGCCCGGAGTTGGGTGGGGAGACGGGGAATCAAGTCTCCTGGAGGAAACGCTAATAAAGACTGAAAGCCTGGAAAGCAAGTAAAGAAGGGCTGTGGGAGAAGCCAAACCACTGTGGGGGGCAGGCAGGCAGGAAGCTGGTGAGCACAGGAATGGGCTCCCGGGAGCCCAGGTGGAGGCCCCAGAGCCAGAATCTGTGGCAGAGAAGTGAAGATGCTGAAGCCAGGCATCACAGTGCTTCCTATGCATCACCTCCTAATCCTCATAGGTACCCTGTGACACAGGGCCCGCTAACCACAGTTTGCTGATGAGAAGCTGGTGCACAGCAAGGCCAGCTAGCTTCCCAAGGCCCCACTGCTCCTAGGCACACAGGCAGGATCCCAACCCACGCCTTCTCACCAGAGGAGGGGTCTGCAGGTTGTGGGATGAGCTGGGGTCAAGGGCACACATGGAGAAGTTACTTTAGCTTTGGACAGAAATAGGAAAGAAAGAACTCAAGATGAGCATGGAGAGGCAGGTGGGTAAGCAGGAACTCCAGAGAACCGGGGAGGTTTGGAGCAGCCACGGTGGGAAACAGGGCAGGAGGGGAAAGGGTGGGAAGGATGGAGCAGACGGGCACAGAGAGCAAAGGTGGCAGCTGTCGGTGTGGAACTGAGGTTCGCTGGAGTCACAGAGACAAGGAGCTGAGATGACCGGGTACCGGATGCCTCAGCCACGCGAGCCCCCAGGCAAGAGTAGAGTTTAGGCAAACAACAAGTCCAGGTGCCAGGACTCCCCACCGACCTGACTGGGGGCATTTGGAGAAAGCAACGGAGCGTCAGAGTAATTCACGTGCTTAACCACAGTCCTCCTTGGTCTGTCCCGGAGACAGTCAGTCAAATACGGTGAAGGCTGTAGTCCAAGTAGAACACACAGCTCTGGCTTTAGAAGGAAAAAGAATCCCCTTTCTTCCATAGGTAAACTTTGGCCAATCCAGTTGAATCACTTCAATTTTGAACGTTTCCTACTGACTCCATCTTTGTGGATCACAGGCATTAGAGCGAGAATGCTTCAAACAAAAAGCTTTCTCGTTTAGGTCTGTTGTGATGCTCCGTGCAGGAAGTACAATGAGTAATTTAACTTCTATCTTTTTCTTTTTTCTTTTTTTTTTTTTCCCTAAGCTTAACCAAAGGAAGTCCTCTGGATTGGGGGAAAAAAATCATCATTAAAGAAAACGTTTGCCACTGTGAGGTGTTATTTTGTTGAGTGATTTCAGAACATCTCGGATGTACAAAGCTCAGCCCTCACAGTGTGAATCCGGCACCAGATACCCACTGGTGTCCCCTGGTCTCCTGGAACACACTTGGACAAAAAAGGCAAAACGCAGGAGCTGACGCATGAAACGCTGTCCTTGTGGAAACGGCATGGCGTGTGACAATCCAGGTGTTTGTATTTTTCGTTGGAGTAGGTAGAAATGAAAACATTCTGACTGAACATTTCTTCTACCATTTTAAGCGATTATAAAATTAATGTTAGATGTGCTCCTGTTGACGGCAGTCATACGTTGTTTGGCAACCCCAAGTGTCTCTCGGGTTGAACTGCGAACCACTGGGGCAGCTACTCATTTTTAAACTCATGAAGCTGCTCAAGAAGCTGAATGTGGTGCCTACCACACCCGGACCTCACGATGATGCAGGATATTTACACGTAAGACGCTCCCACAGTTGGATGTAACACCAGATGCCCCCTGGACCTCCAAGCTTTCCCGAAGTCATCAAAATGTCATCCTGGTCCACTTGATCCAGTTTTCTATTTCCTTCGTGGCTACTATATCACTGGCTCTCACCAGATTCTTTTAAATTTATTTTTAAATTGTGGTCAAATATACATAACATAAAACTCATTACCATCTTAATCTTCTTCAGGTCTACAGTTCTGTGGCATCAGTACATTCACCTGGTGCAACCATCACCACCATTCATCTCCAGAACTTTTCTCATCTTGCAAAAATGAAACTCTACACCCATTAAACACAGACTCTCCACTCCCCCTCCCCCAGTCTCTGGCAAACAACATTCTATTCTGACTCTGATTTTTGAGTATTCTAGGTAGTCATATATATGGAATCATACAGTATTTGTCCTGTCTTGTCTGGCGTATTTCATTTAGTATAATGTCCTCAAGGTTTTCCCATGTTGTAGCATACGCCAGAATTCCTTTTTAAGGCTGATTAATATTCCATTATATGTATATACCACACTTTGCTTATCCATTCATCCATCAATGGACATTTGGGTTGCTTCCACCTTTTGACTATTGTGAATAATGAATGGTGCTATGAACATGAGTACACAAATATCTCTTCAAGACCATGCTTTCAATTCTGTGGGGTATATACCCAGAAATGGACTGATGAATCATAGGGTAATGCTGTTTTTAATTTCTTTTGCGGAACAGTCATACTGTTTTCCATAATGACTGCACCATTTTACATTCCTAAGAGCAATGCACAGGGATTCCAGTTTCTACACATCCCCACCAACACTTATATTATTTTTAATAGTAACCATCAGTAAATGTTGTTAATAAGAAACATAATCATTAAATCTAAGTATGGTGAAAGGAAGCTAAAGAGATACTTACCAGAGAAGCTAAATCAATGAATAGTGATTGTAAGCTTGAATAAAATGTTCCAAGAACTGATAAGAGAATATTAATATAAAATGATAGGCTTTAAAAAAAATGAGCCATCCAAAGATCAAGGATAAAGAAGAGGAAATACGTATGTTAGAAATTATAGTAATTTTTATCTTTACCAGTTTTAAAGTTATTTCCGATTTTTAAACCTTTACTTAGCACCTAAAATAGAGCAGGCACAGAACTAGGCACTGGGAACATTGCAGACCCAGCAATGGAAAAGCTGATGGTCTAGCTGGAGGACAATCAGGTACTGGCCACAAAAGCTACATTTTTTTTATTCCTTTGATATGCGGTACGTCCCTCTGACAGAGCTTAAAGGGACTGAAGGACAGAAACAGTGATATGAGTGGAGATAGGAATTTGTTTAAAGTCACATTGTTTAGTTTCTTTTCTCTGTTTCTGATCTTTGGGCAGATGTAAAGTTCAACTCCTGTAAGAGCCTCTACAGGTAATTAAACAGCTCTTGTTTTCAGCGTGATTCTTTACCAATCTATCCATGTTCCTTCCTCAGCTAGACAGAGATTAACATGAGTGCAAATACAAGAAGCCACTCTAGACAACACTGCAAAAACACGACTTTCTGTCTCTATTAACAGATGCCACTGAGGAGGGAAAGAAAAGCAACCTAGATCCTCCCAAAGGAGCTGTGAATACAGGTGGGGAAAAGCTATGCCTTGCATGGAATAGTAGGAAAACATATTCTCCTTTTTAGTCATCAGCAAAAAGTGAGTGTGGCTGGTAGAGAAGGAAATGTAGCCCAGGCAGGGACAGGACCCACAGGGGTGAGGGCTGATCTAACAGTCCCCTTACTCATCACTCCTTCTGGAGAAATGTGCCCCCGCTCACTTCCACCAACACAAAGCCTTCTGTCCTTCAAGACCTAATGCATCTCAGCCCCTCCCTCTCCCTCCAGTGAGCCTCATCTGCTCACCTAGGATGACTGATCCACACTCAGGGGCAGGGGCTCAAACCAGGGGCAACAGTAGAGCACAAATTTCTGCCCAGCACTGGGTTACATAAAAAGTAGTCCTATTCATACTACATTTTAGAGCCTTTAGCCTATTGTGAGCCTCAATTACATGCTCTCATTCTCACAATACAGTGGGGAATGAGGTTTGGAGAAGTGAAAGGGTGAGTGGGGCCTTGAACTACCATCTTCTCCATGAATTTCTGTGCTCTTTCCACACCCTTGCCTTAGCCTAAACACACCTTGTACAGAACTTCACTTTAATACCGTAGTTCTTTAAAAAATTCCCCATATTTATCTATATGATATCGCCTGTCCAAAATCAATATATATATAATTCCTTATATAAAATTAGTTTTATAGAGAGAAGTCTTTTTTTAAAAAAAGAATAACATAAATATAAGCTCCTTAATGCCCAGACCCTCATCTTTAGTACATATTTCTCCCTTGCTCCTCCAGCACCCGGCACAGGACAAAAGCAATGGGCTCTTAGTGAATATTTCTGGAGTTTTTTCACTACTATATATAATACAGATCACCAGTAAGGACCTACTGTATAGCACAGGGCACTTTACTCAGTATCCTGTAATAACCCATAATGGAAAAGAATGTAAAAAAAACAATATCTATCTATCTATCTATCTATCTATATATATATATATATGTTTAACTGAATCACTTTGCTGTACACCTGAAACTAACACAACATTGTAAGTCAACAATATTTCAATAAAAATTTTTAAAATATTTCTGGAATTTTTTGAATATGAGCATGATCAGAGATACACGCCCGACAACATCTGTCCAACTTATACTGACACCGTTTTCTTAAGGATGAGTGAGAGTTATTCCTTATAGCTGTCTCATAAAACATCTACATGGTTACGTCTTGAGAAGTAATAAGGAATTATGGGGAATTTTATCATCACTGAAATAACACTCCCTCAAGAAAGAGAGAAAGGTGGGAAATTTCAAACGTTCTCACACGGTTAGGGAAGTGATCGATCTGGCGTTTTGTTCCATGTATTGTCTGTCCCATAACCTGACATAATTTATAAAAGAGGCTTTTACCAAAGTCTTTTCCAAAGACAAGCAGGTTCTGCTTTTTCTTGCTATATTAATTATTTTATACAGCCTCCTTTCATCTTTTAATTTTCGTCAGAATGTTGTAGAGATTATTTCTACCCCACATGGATCTCATTGCCAGAAGTAACTGAATTCAGTCGTGGAGGGAATTGTAATGTACACCAGACCCCAGGGGCACCAGGCCATCCTTAGGTGGTGAACTCCCCAGTCACTTCCTACTGAAATTTAAACTCCTTCTCTGGTCTCTGGTAACAATGGGACCATTAGCCATTTATTCCCTTTCCTTTTATTCCTCTCTTCTCTTAAAAATGTGATATATTTCCATCTTCTTTTTTCTTCTCTCTTTTTTTCTTCTCACTTCGCTCCCCATGCTTAGAAAATATAAGTGAACAAACATATTTAAAAGTCTCCAATAATTCTAATTATTAACGTTAATGTAGAAAGAAATCTAGGCATTTATCTTTGTTTTTTCATTGAGATATAATTGACATGTAACACTGTACAAGTTTTAGATGTACAGCATAATAATTTGATATATGTATACACTGTGAAATGATCATCACAATAAATGTAGTTAAGATCCATCAAAGGTCTCACAGAGTTTTGTTTTGTTTTTTTACTTTAATTTTTTTATTGAAGTGTAGTTGGTTTACAATGTTGTGTTAGTTTCTGGTGTACAAAGTGATTCAGTTATTATATATATATATGTGTAGTAACTGAACATATATATATATATATATACACACACACACACACACACACACACATTCTTTTTCAGATTCTTTTCCGTTATAGGTTATCACAAGATATTGAGTATACTCCCTGTGCTATTCAGTAGGTCCCTGTTGTTTATCTATTTTATACATAGAATACTGTGTGTATACAGAATAGTGTGTGTAATAGTGTGTGAATCCCAAACTCCTAGAGATATTTTTTCTTGTGATGAGAACCTGTAAGGTCAACTCTCTCAGCAACTTTAAAACACAGTATTGTTAACGATACTATACAGAGACAGCATAACTCGTATGTCCTTCAATCGTAACAGAGGAAAAATACATGGGAAACGGAAGGGGTCTTTCCTTACAGTTTCCGAATGAAAACGTAAGAAGGAACAAACTTGTGCCCTCGGGGCCCTGGACCCCCTGAGAACCTTCTGCTCAGGAGTCTTGGGACCAAAGACACAGGATCCACAGAAGGCGTGTTAAAAACCATGGTCCCATCCCTCACTTGAAAGGGAGGACACTGGAGGCCCACAGGGATGTGTGACTTGTCCAAGGTGACAGCCCAGGGCAGCTCTAGATCCGCGTCCTCTGAACTCCCAGCTACCCTTCACTGCCCCACCCCACCCCCGCCTCTCCTGGCGTCTGGGAAGGAGTGCAGGGTCCTGCCAGTCTCTGTGCTCAGCACACAACACTCACACCTCCACCCTCCCTGTCTCTGGGGATCGTCACACAGAACCGCAATCAGTACCGACCCACGGCTAACGGGCTCCGTGTACTGCGGGCAGCTGGGCTAGGCTTCCTGCAGTTCCTCAGCAAAGGGAACGTCACGGGAAACTGCTAGATTCCAGTTGCTGCCAATTTGCATCGTAGGAGCTCAGGGATGGAATCGAGCTACACGTGGAACAAGCATCCATTTCTCCAATAAACCCTGGAGTGACACTCAGTGCCTCTCACCCTGGTGTGCATCATGGGATGAGGCGTCGGATTGATGCTCCAGCCCCGGGTTCATCACTAACTCACCCTGGGGTGGTGATAAGTCACCTCGACTTTCCTTACATCCTCTCCTTTTTTGTAGAATGGTCATGATCACTTGGATAATACCTGAGGTGTCAGTGTGGACATTGTAGGCTTCTGTGATGGTAAAGCAAGGCTTCTGGCAGCAACAGACAGCTAAGGATACAGGAAGAAGGAAGCTGGTGCAAGCATGAAGATGCCCAAGGCATAGAAAGGACCAGCCGGAGGGAACTGACACTTCCTGGACAAGTAATCAGTCACCAGCCAGTGAGCACATATATTCCTCAACTGAAATAAAAACTAGGAAGAACTGGACTCTTTCTTGTGTTCTTTCAGAGCCACTGTTGGACACAAACTAATAACACCTGCTTGAAACAACACCTGCTCCTTGACCTCCGGCTTAATTAGCATATCTGTTCAGTGAAACCACTGTGACAGGTCCATCCAGGCTCATTTGCTTTCATTAGCAAACCTCACGGGTGGCAACAGAAGTCTCCTGTGTAGGCACCGACTTTAGAGGCAAACCTTGGGGTTAACGGCACCCGAGATGTGCTGGCATTTTTCATTTTCTATTCAAAGGGGTCAGAGTAAACGGGTGTTGGCAGTTAACAGCTGAGGCTGTCTGCCTGTCATCTCCCTGCCACACACAGTTTCTAACAAAGAGTGCTAGGGAGAAGATTGGAGCCTTGGATTTCTGTGACAGGGGCCATGGTAGGAGATGCTGGGGTGGCCGTTTCCCATCACATTTATTTGTGGCAAGGGCAAGAGGTGGAGGTGGGGAGACTTCATTGTGACGTCTGGCAAAGCTGTAGTAAGGTTGTATGCGTACACACATACGTCCAAACCACACACACACACACACACACACACACACACACGTCACACGTCCAGGAAGGCAGGAGGATCCCTGCGTAGCTGCTGTTACAATGTAGGAGCCAACCCTGAAGGCTGACGAGAGGGTGTGGCACAGGGACCAGCAGAGGTGGAAGAGAGCAGGGCAACCCTCCCGCGGCTCTGAGAGCTGCAGCTGGCCCTCCGCGGCCACACCAGTGGCAACAATGGTGGCCCTTGCCTGCTCAGGCCAGGGCAGCGTGTGCTCAACCCAAGTCCCTCCCGGGGCAGCAGGCAGGGAGATGCAAAATCTGTGGGTCCAGCATCCACGTCTCTGCTGGAGAAATCCACGACCCATGTTAAAGAAAACCTAAGAAAAAGGGTTGTGAAGCATCTCATTCTTTGCCCTCAGGAACCCCAATACACAGAAAAAGGACAAAGCACTCCACACAGATGTAGAAAACTAACTTACGGTTACCAGGGTGGAAGCGGGGAGGGATTAATTGGGAGACTGGGATTGACGTAGACACAGTACTATATATAAAATAGATAACTAATAAGGACCTACTACATAGCACAGGGAACTCAATACTCTGTAATGACCTATATGGGGAAAGAATCTATACATATGTATATGCATAGCTGATTCACTTTGCTGTGCACCTGAAACTAATACAACATTGTAAATCAACTATACTCTGATAAAAATTAAAAAAAAAAAAGAACAAAGCACTCAAATTACAGAAAACATCATGGGCACAGTGAAGAAGTGCTCTCATGTGGAAAAGAAAACGGAGTGAGGGAATTTTCTGGAACTTATGGGAAGTAGTAACTCTCCTTACCAAGACTGTGACAAAACTCTTCCCTTGGGGTCAACTTGAAATTAGCACGTAAATGGAACCACAGACTAAGGCCTGTTATATGAAAGTGACATGGCAGCATCTTAGCTGTACTGGGAGAAGGTTCTCACCAGTTCCTTAGGGAGGAAGAACTAGACCTTTAGGTCAGAACCTACCACTTACAATCTAAATTGACTGCATATATTTAGGGTAAAAATAATACATAGTAAGTGCATCTAATTCTATCACACGGGTTTAATTATTCTCACGTACCCCTAGCATCTTCACGAAGTCCTGACCTGCTTGACAAGCAGATCTCTGAACTGAACCCCGTGCAGACCCCGCATAGCGACACTGGGGTCAGCCAGCCAGGCGTGGAGGTGGGCTTGCAGGAGGTGGGCTCACGCTTACCTACGCCTGAGTGTGTGCTCAGTTGTTCGCGTTATTCACAGATATCTACACGTTAAAACAGTAAAGACAGGGTTTCCCTGGTGGCACAGTGGTTGAGAGTCCGTCTGCCGATGCAGGGGATATGGGTTCGTGCCCCGGTCCGGGAAGATCCCACGTGCCGCGGAGCGGCTGGGCCCGTGAGCCATGGCTGCTGAGCCTGCGCGTCCGGAGCCTGTGCTCCGCAACGGGAGAGGCCACGGCGGGGAGAGGCCCGCATAACGCAAAAAAAAAAAAAGAAAAAGAAAACCAGGAAGAGGCTGATGGAGCCCTCACGGCTCCTTATTCTCTTCTTGGTTACTTCCCACCACAGATACGTCACCACCTGCACCTCATTCCCCTCACTTTCCTTCCCTGCCCTCCCCCTGCAGCTTTCCTTTGATTTCATGTATTTCTCTCTCCCCCCCCACTTTTTGCTTTTAGTTTGGATACTGTCCAACTCTGCCTAGATAGAATGGGCTTAAGTTGTTATATTTACACCCCACGAAGGTATCTTAAACAAAACGTTCAATTACATGTACTCTGCTTTTCTTATATATGAAGAAAATGGCTCTGAGTGCCATCACTCTGGATGATTTATTCCAGCTTCTATGACCTAGGCTTATGACCAATGGTATGAACTTATAAAGCAGCCAGTGAGGGAGAGAGGTAGCATCTACGGTTTTAGAAGGTTCTCCCCAGCCCTAAGCCCTGTAACAAGACATTAAAGGGATCAATATGGGATCTTCATTAGTTCGATGTCACCAACCCAGGAGTCCAAAGCTTTAGTCTTCAAGGATTCATGTGGGATGTCTTCACGCAGAGGAATAAATACCCACCACTATGCACCTTACAGATGTTATGGTCAGTATTATTATATCTTTCAGAAATTCCAAACTGATAATAAATCTGGAATTGTGTTATCCAATAGGGTAGCCCCTGGACACATACGGCTACTCAGATTTAAAGTCATTAAAATTAAATAAAATTTAGAAGTTAGTTCCTCAGTTACACTAGCCCCGTCTCAATGGCTCAGTAGCCCCATGTGACCAGCGGTTACTTTTCCAGGAGCACAGATACGAAGCACATCATCATCCCAGAACGTTCTACTAGACAGTGATGCTCTAGAGACACACGGGACCCTATGACAAACCAGCAAGTAGGAAATGCCTTTCTCGGCAGTGGTAATTAGGACTTTGTATTTTAGAAGAGGATTTTACCCTTTCGTCCACAGTAGTGAATTCTGTCTCCAATTCTTGAGCCAACGAGACATACTTGCCACAAAAGCCAGTGATTTCCAATTGTGCTCCATGGATTTCTTAGGGGTTGGTACAGCGGGATGCAACAGGCAAGGGGAAAGGTAGAGCGGACTTGGGGCTCTCTCCTCCCCCTTCAACCAGCACCTCTGCCTCGATGGAGCTGTATTTAAATATCAGCCGATTCAAAGCTCCCGAGAAACATTATTCACTCTGAGATTTGAACTGCTCTAACTTACAGTACGACGGGGACAAGAGCAGAGAGAGTGGGACCCTCACATCACCGGGGACAGTCCTAAAATGGAGCCGACTGTCTCCCATACAAAGTCATGTTCTCCAACCTCAAGCTGGCCTTCATGCAGCTCTCTAGTTCTCTGTCACCTCTTATGACTCATTGTTTTGCTCTAGGTAACCACCACGTGCCTTTCTACTCTATGAAATCCCAACTCCATCATGTGTGCTCTTTGCAAAAGCCCTACTTTTTAATTACCCAGGACAAATGAGGCTCCTAATGTGAGCTCTCTCAGCCTCTTTTCCTTCTCTCCAGCGTATCTCTACATTCACCCTTCATCCCTTCCTGACTGGTGCCCTTTCCACTTGTATCTGACATCACTCCTACGTGCTCCAGGAACGGCTCCATCTATCACCCGCACTTGCTTTCATCTTATCTTCGTCTTCATCTCTCCTTCACTACTGGATACCTCCTCTCGGATCAGAAGCATTCTTACGTGTGCTAAAAAAAAAAAAAAAACGCGAACCGAACACAAACACAAAACAACTTTCCCTGCTCCTCTGCTAAGCTACCACCCTTTCCCTTTCCTCCATCAAATTCTTAGCATTAATCTATGTTCTCTACCTTCACCTTCCTTACCCTCTTGTAACCTGATTTCTGCCTTCATGCATTTTGTTCAAACTATCTTCAAGGTGACCACTGACTTCCTAATCGTTAAGTCAGCAGACCCATCTTGCTCAGTATGGAAAGTCCGCCTCCACAGCACAGATGGCGTTGACCACCCACCTCCTCTCCACGAATCTCTCTCCTCCCTGGGCTTTCCAGAGGTTCCCCGCCCCCCTCGCTGACCACGCCTTCTCTAGTTGTGTCTGCCCTGCTCCCCACCCTGACGGACACGTCCTGCAGAACCTGTCCTCATCCCTCTTCCCATCCCGTCCTACATGCACTCCCCCAGTGATGTCAGTCAGGGCTCCACCTATTTTCCATGGCTGCTCTTCCTTCGCTGCAGTCCAGCATTTCCGTACAGCTGCCGGATATATTCATATGAATGCTTTTCTGGGACTCAACAGACCAGAGCCCCACACACCCACTCCTCCTCCTGCACCCCCAGTTCTGTGAGTGGCCCCCTCACCCTTCCTGTCACCCCACCCTCTCAGGCGCTCTCGCCCTCTCGGTCCTGACACTTTTCCATCTGGTCCTTTCTTTCCGTGCCCACTGCTGACACCTACTTCAGGCTCCCACCAACCCGCGCCTCCCAGTTGCTGCCTGTTATGGGAGCCAAAGAACCCTCTGACATCACCATTAATTGATTTTCTTTCTCATCAAAAGCAAAAGGAATTATTGATCTGTGCTGCCCCATCTGCTGCCTTAAGGAAGACCCTGCAAGGATCGCTATGAACCTTCCCAGATGATAGACTGTGCGTATTACAGCAATACAAGAAAGCATGTACTGTTGGTCAAGTTTCCGGGAGAAGTCAGTATGAGTCTGGAAGTCATGCACCTCCCTGTCTCTGTTCTGATTCTGGACCAATAATCCAAGATGCCCAGCATTAGGCAAAGGGCCGGAGCAAGAAGGTGACTTCTAAGAACCTCATACCTCTGTATTTTAGAGGAAAAAATCAGGGCAGTAAAACCTTTGAGCTGTTCTCTGTCTGTTAGTGTCCATCTCATATGACAGGAGAAGAATAACAAAATAAGGTCAGGCCAAGACGGGAAGAATCCCTAATTTTGGCAGAACTAAGACCTCTCACTCTCTGTCTCTCTTCTCCAAACTAATTAACTTACATGACCATATTAACGTTTCTCAAATACAATTCTGATTATTCACCACTTAAGAACCATAAATGATTCCATACATTTATAGAATTCAGCCACAAGATCCCAGCTCTGAGAGCCAAAAGCGGTCAATTCATTTAATTCGATACCTTCCAACTTTTATAATAAAAATCTGAGTCCACTGAGGTTAACTGGCCTTCCCAAAGATTATTCTATTACCATAAATGCTGATTTTATTACATATTATGCATGCAAGTGTGGCATATTTCTTCTCTCAGTTCATAGTTCAAAGTACCCTTTCTTCATAAAATATCTTGAATGTGCTAAAACATGCAAGAATACGGCACTATTAACCTTTTGAAGGGCTATGTGATTTCTAACAGTTTTGTTCACATATCTGATTCAAAATGGATAAACTAGGTGTTACTTAAGCAATAAAGAAAATATTTTCACTTACAGGCAACACCGAATAACACCCAGAAGAACTCATTCTGATGTGAGTGTATGAAGGAAGCAAAGAAAGGAAAAAAAGAAAGAATTGAATGTGTGGGAATCACTGGGAAAATTAACAGCAAGATTCAGTGAAAATGATTCTGTTTTTTTCCTTACAAAGAATACTTTAAATTACCTAATTACAGATACCAGGGAAATAGGTATTTAAATCCACCAGTGGCATGTGTTTGACTTCCTCATTTCCAGAGAAAATCAGGAGCTTATTTTGGTTTTTGTTCTCACTATTCTCTTTTCCCCACCCACCCAAATCGGGTTGAGATATCCGACAGAGTAAAACCCTAGTACAATGGAAATTAGACTCTAGCAAAATGAGAAGCTGTGTGAAACCCTTTTCACACTGCAAAATCAAATGTTCCCGTTTTTTCCTGCAGACATTAGAGGCACAGAAATAAAAATCAGATCCAACTCTCAGTTTCTATCTTGAGCAGAGGTTTTAAAAGCCATCAGCTTAGATTAATGTGCTATGTGTTAGTCACCTTGCATAAATACATTTCATTTAAAGGGAGCCCAACTGAATGTATTCTCTTAAATGATAACATGCTAAAGGCATGGCAGAGCCCTTTTAGATAAAGAGATAAAAACATGACTTGCCCTGCCTATGTTTTATAAATATCCAAACAACCACAAGCTTAGAGACCAAAAGTAAGAGACGCTCATGAAAATCAAGATTAACTTCTAGAACTGCCACCTTACGGTTTCATGAATGATACACGTTTTAGTTTAACGCTCAGAAAGGCATTCACCGTACATGAGAGAGTTGATGATAACAACGGTGAAATGGAGTGAACGTGGACTCCCTGACCTAGACGTTATCAATACCAGTTTCCTCACCCCGCACCAGACATGGTTAACCCACCACGGCATTTTATCATCTGAGCTTTTAAATCCCTCCCAAGAGAAAACTTTCTGCATGTGGGAAATGGGTGGAAACAGCCACTGGAACATTATTATCATTATTGTGCATACATGAATTCCATTTAATGTTCTCATCAATCCTACAGCGGCTTTTGACATTATTTATTAGTAGTAATATTATTATTATTTTACAATGAGAAAGTAGAGGCACAGAGAGAGTAAGTGACTTGCCCAAAGTCACAAAACTAGCTAGTGGCAGAGGCAGAATGGAAACCCAGCAGTGCACCTCCAGAGACCACATTCTTCACCACTATATGCTATACTGACTCTTTTTTTTTAAGGATGTCACTTAATTTTATTTATTTATATTTTTTAACATCTTTATTGGAGTATAATTGCTTTACAATGGTGTGTTAGTTTCAGCTTTATAATAAAGTGAATCAGCTATACATATACATATATCCCCATATCCCCTCCCTCTTGCGTCTCCCTCCCACCCTCCCTATCCCACCCCTCTAGGTTCGGTGCTGATCTCCCCGTGTTATGCTTGGAATGTAAAAAAAAAAAAATGGTTCTGAAGAACCTAGGGGCAGGACAAGAATATACCGACTCTTAAGAAAAGAAAACCAAAACAGAGAGAAGATGGGATTGTAACCTTCTTCCACGGAAGGTTAAATGAAAATGGAAATTTTCAAACATACAAAAAAAACCAAAACAAAACCCCAAACCGGGAAGTAAATAATGCAATGAACCCTCAGAGTTCCATCATCCAGCTTCAAGGATTATCAAACTTTTGCCTAACTTTCCTTATCTATGCTGCCCCCCCTCCAGTTTTGTTTTGTTCTTTTCTTTGCTGGATTATTTTACAGCAAATCCAGAACATCTGTCATTCCCTTGAAGCAGAGTGGAATAATTAGATCTGAAGATATAACGCAGTAGGGCTGAGACAGCCCAAGGGGACTTGAGGGGCGTGGGGTCAGGACGGGCAGGTGCTCCGCCCTTCGGGTTCCTCCTCCCCTCACCCCTCCCCAACGCTGTGCCATCTCCAGCCACAGCCCCCTCACAGCTCCCTGCAGGATGCACTTGGATACCCCACCTCCCCACCAGACACTAACTTCACAGGGTGTCCTGGCCCCAGCACTGAGTTCCATGCTCACCACGTAACAGATGTTGCAAGACTGCAGGATTGGGGAAGGGCAAGTGGACAACCCGATCTTCACAAAACAACACAAGCCCCCCAAATGAGGCAGTTCAATTAGACATTACGTTTACTACATATAAAATTATTATCACCCCAATTTCAGGTTATCTTACTTTCAATCATTTAACAGTCAGTTTTCTTCGAAACAAAACAAAACACATTTACGCTCTAATCTCATCTCTGGGTAGTCGTGATCCGTGTCCGAGTGTTTTGAAAAGGAATGTACAAGGACATCAATAGGCTCAATCTCAAATAGGCAATAGCTTCTCTGAAATTTAACCTCACAGGTCCCGTTCAGCTCCTTTTTCCATGAATAAAAAAGGACTCCCTCTTCGCCAATGGAACATGAGACAGGTTGATGGCTGTTTCAGTAGGAGTTATTAATAATGCTTCTTGTCGACTCTCATTTATTTATTTTTATTTATTTATTTTTGGCTGCGTCGGGTCTTTGTTGCTGCACACGGGGGCTACTCTTCGCTGCAGTGTGCGGGCTTCTAGTTGCTGTGGCTTCTCTTGTTGCGGAGCACCGGCTCTAGGCCCGCAGGCTTCAGTAGTTGTGGCTTGCAGGCTCTAGAGTGCAGGCTCAGTAGTTGTGGCACACGGGCTTCATTGCTCCCCAGCAGGTGGGATCCTCATGGACCAGGGCCGGAACCCGTGTCTCCTGCATTGGCAGGTGGATTCCTAACCACTGCACCACCAGGGAAGCCCTCTTATCTTATTTAGAATGCATGTCAGTTACAGAAAATCAAACATGTTATGTATGTAGAAGAATTCTATAGCGTTCATAAGCATAAACACTGAAATGAACACTGCAAAAAGCTTTCATATTCACCTTTACTTTCACTGACTAACTTCCAAAATGGTTAGTGATTTCCACTTCAGATCATTATCTCCAGAACCCAAATTTTATTCAATAATTAAAAGACCACCTACCTATTTATTGTAAGTATGAAAATAAGAACTAAAGCTCTAGAATTTAATGAGAATATCCAGTCTCTCTAAATTGAGATGTCTAATTGGAAACTAATTGGAAACTTTGAAATTCTCTCATGAACAGCTTCAACAGTTGGGTTTTAGCCTAATTCTTTTAAAATAGCTAATTACATGCAAGGAGATATATAAGATCTTAGACATCTGTGAGACCAGTAGGTCAGTCCACATAACGATTTAGCGCTGAATATAATTATACTACAAATAACCTATTATCTTTTCCATGCTTTGAGTTGTATAAATTGTCTATGGGTACACCACAGTCAATGCAAGCAACATTTTAGAGATAATTGAGATAATTTAGAAAAGTGTGAGAACCACAGTGATGGAACTTCAACCATCAAGACCTGTGAAAGTCCTAATAGACTGAAAATGTGTTCCTGGTACAAAATACTTCTGAAAGTTGCCCAACTTCCTCTCTCAAAAGTCTCTCTTGGGCTTCCCTGGTGGCGCAGTGGTTGAGAGTCTGCCTGCCAATGCAGGGGACGCGGGTTCGTGCCCTGGTCTGGGAAGATCCCACATGCCGCGGAGCGGCTGGGCCCGTGAGCCATGGCCACTGAGCCTGCGCGTCCGGAGCCTGTGCTCCACAACGGGAGAGGCCACAGCTGTGAGAGGCCAGCGTACCGCAAAAAAAAAAAAAAAAAAAGTCTCTCTTGTTCTATACCCTCACATAAGAGAAAATCTTTCCACTGGGAGAGAACTTCTCTTGAAATTCTACTAGTGGAAAGCCCACGCTAGGTAGTGTGAGGTATACTAAAATTATTAAGAGACATACCCTGTATCCTCAAAGAGCTGAGAATCCACAGGGGAGACAGGACATAAAAACAAAAAACTATACCAAGATGGTATGTGATAAGCCACAAAAGTGATACAAGCAAGGGGCAGTGGGAGTTCCTAGGAGAAAGGACCACTTCAGGTTCACAGATGAAGGAAGGCTTCTTAGAGGAAATGGTATTTGAATCGCACTGAAAATGACTGAATCCACCGAGAGATCTGTGGGAGGGGAGAGCATTCTAGAAATGAATAGTTTAAACCAAGACCCAAAGGCAGGAAAGCACAAAGCCCTCAGAGAACAATGTGAACAGCTCTCGTTGTGTGGTTGAGGGTATATGTCAGGGGACTGGGTGAGGGAAAGGTGAGAAGGGGGCTAAGCAATTCACAGAGGACCTGTAACTTCTGGAAAGCAGTGGAAGTGAGTACAGGCACACATGGAGCATTCACAACAGGCTCAAAAGAAAACTGTCTAGGACCATGTGCCTTGTGGATTAGAGAGTGAGGATGTACTGGGAATAATTTAGGTGACAGAGATTTAAACAAAGATGATGAGGAGAAAAGAAAGAGGATAGAGTAAATGTAAGAAAGAACTGATCAGATTTGATCTCTGAATACAAAGGAAGGCAAAAAAGAAAAATAAAATGGTGAGTGGTAACGGCTGATTTTAAAATTTCCAACCTCAGTAGACAGGAGATCATAGATGTCATTACATCATAGAGCAACTTTGAGAGGCGGCGTCAGTTTGGAAAAGATAACGGAAGATTCATTTTGTGGGAAATGTTTAGTTTGAGGTGACTTGAGTCACCCAGCTGGAGATATGTGACAGGTCATTTGAAATGTAGATGAGAAGTTCTGGAGGGAAGTTGGGGCTGGAGATATGGATTTGGTACCACGTCTGAAGTGCTAAGAGCTGAAACTGTGGACAAGAGGACCGAGGGGAAGATGGCAGCATTGGGATAGATGCATTCTGAGGACAGACCCTAGGGAGCTCAAACACTGGACTTCAGCACCAAGGAGGCAGACCCCACCATGATGAACCAGCAGGCTTAGCTTCCGGAGGTGTTCTGGATGTACCAACAGCTCCTCCCAAAGGATCTCCTAGAAAGAGCCCACCTCTACCTCCCCAAATACTGCCCAGCTGACAACCCCCTCTGAGAAACTCCCTGATCACCCTAATCAGAAATGAAGCCTCCACCCCAACTCATTTAGAAGGCTGTCGGCACATATATCCATGCATCATGATTATTTATACCAATGTCAGTCTCTCTGTCCACATCCAGCTCTATCCCTACATCTCTAAACATTCTACTACTTCCCTGCACCAGAACAAGAAACAACAGAAAACCCTTCAAATTTCTTTTTTATTTCTCCTTTCAAATTCTTTGTCTCATGATTTCTGGTCTCAGCTCACCGCACAAAGAAAACATGAGAATATCGCAGAGAGAAAAAGAGGAGGAGAAACTGGAAAGGACAGCTGCAAAGGCCACCTTCTTCATGTTATTTTCTGATAGATATTTTCTGCTTCTTGAGCGCCAGTAGGTTAGGTGTTATTCAGAGTCCACAATGAGAGATCATCCTCCACATAAATTATTCTATCCTTGTGTGATATGATCTATTTTCACTAATGATTAATTCATGAAACCCTAAGTCTTCCTATTTCCCTTCCCACACACACACCCCCCCCAGAGGTTTTAACTTTAAATTATACCTCCTTACCCACCAGAAAAATCAAGTCTATAAACCTAACTGCTGGTAAATTTGACAACTAGGTATACTTTGGGCTATAGTTTGTTACCAGCACTAAATTACACTGTAATTGTTTTTCTCCAAATTTCTATTGCCTGAAGCATATTGGAGAATTTTTTAAACGATGAGCTACATGTTGGGTCAGACCTGCTCAAATACTGTGATTTTAAGCTTAAATTTAAGTTTTAAGGTAGAGAATGACTGTTTTCCTGTTCACTTTCCATCTTAAAAAAGCTGTGGGTCACGACCTAATGTCATTTGAAGTTTTCTTTGAGGTTCGAAATGGGCCAGCCTCATGATCTCCACGTGATGACCCTGTACAGGAGTGCAGGGAGGGTGATCTCCTGCGGCACGGTGAGGGTAAAGGTTGTGTGTTAATCCAGAGAAACTGAGCTGCTAGCAAGAAATTACAGGGAGGCAGCCTGAACCCACAAGGAGCATGGCCTCACCACGCGAGCCGCTCACCAAACAGCTGGCTTCTTCACATGATGGAATGGTCCCCATCACCTGAAGCGAGTACACACACCTGAGAAGGGGTGGTGCAGGGACAGGTGAGTTGGGCCTGAGGGGCCTCTCAAGGCAACTCAACTCTAAGATTTGCTTCACTAATAGAAAGAAATGACTTCACGTCATGGGTGTGTCTTTACCATACATGGCAGCTTTGAGAACTAAACTGAGGAAGAGGAATACCATCCCAGGATGGGAGCATGTCATTCTGATCTCAGTTTGCTCAGCTATAAAATGCAGGGGTGGACAGGATGCTAAAATACCCTCAGGTTCTAAGGACCTACAGACGATTCCTTTCCCTGTGTCGGCCCCATCTGCCAAAGCCTCGTGGAGAAGGTCAGAAAACACAGCAGGGCACTCGCCTTGGGAAGCCCTTGCCCAGCGGGGTTGAATGAATCGTGCAGAGCCTGAGCCTGGGGTGGAGGGCAGACTCCAAATGGAACAGCCGAGACCCGCACTCAGGGGGTTCCCAGGCCCCCCTCTACAGTCAGCATCACTTGCCCATCAGGACCCAGGAAAGCAACACAGAAAAGTCGCAGCTAAGCCAAGGTAGCCCAAAAAACACTAGTAGGTTCATACTGAATCACTTAAAAGTGTCCCCCATACAGCATTCACAGTCACATGGATGCTGTCAGACTGTTTATAGGCACGTGAGTATCTAAAATCATCAGTCACACATTTGCAAATAGTTCCTCATTGTAATCATGTTTCAGATTTTGAGACATCTACTTACTGTGGTGCAAACCCTTTTTATAGTAATATTCCTAAAATGAACCCTAAGTAGTGTCTAAAGAAAGACAAGACAAGGAACAAAAAAAGGAACCAACTCTGATATCATGTTAGCTGTTTCCATGAGCTAAACTGGCAACATTTGCTCCTAGGATTTGTCTAAGGACTTTCAGCTCTTCCAAGAGCTTCGTATTTTACTTAATCTTTGTCATCAAAGCATCATTTCTTTGCTAAAGAACAGGAACAGAAGTTTTCTTGACCTTAACTCTGATAACAAGCATAAGCATCATGGTTAACGACACTAAGACATCAATTCAAATACGGGCGAAGTTTTTCTGTGATTTACTGGTGAAGGACAAATTTTATATACAGTTAGGCGGCAAATAATTACAGACCGATTCTAACATATTGTATTTTAGAAACAGAAAACAGTTCTGAATCGAGTAAATATTTCTTTTACTATAAAATCTTTAAACCAGGAATTATTTTCTCTGGCACATAACAGCTCTTATCTCCGGTTGCTCAGGGAGTCCCTAGCTAGTATGCTTTGAAGCACAGGTGAGAAGAAATGCCCTAAGCACACCTGGAATTATTCCATCCACACCTGTCAGCTCTCCTTTTGAAAAAGTGGCTGCCATGGGGACATGCTTCAGGTCACCTTGAGGTTAATTTTTTTTAAGAAATCAAAATCTTAACTCCTTCCTTGGAAAGATACATACCATATGAGATTTTTTATCATTCATGCTCCATCTAAAACAGAAACATGCCACTGAGAATTTCACTCCTAAAAATGATGACAAATCGTCACTCCTCTATCTCAAAACCTTCAGACTGTTAACACACACACACATATCGAAAAATAAGAGTTACGCATTTGCAAATTTGAGACTGGCACTGTGCCATGATGCCATCCCTAATTCCAGTGGGGTTTCTAAAATGATTCCCATATGAAAGTAGGTCTGAGACACAGCACCTGCAGGAAATCAAGTGAACCAAGAACCTCTCAGAAATGCTTACAAACACGTCGAGATGTGTTACTTTTTGGAATAACCAGGTAGACTAAAATTTAGAACTACAGAGGTACAAATGTTCCACCCATGAGCTCTATAAAGCCGAGAAAGGATAGGGAAAAAACAAGCTTGGAGAGGGGAAATTGAAAAAAATAATACAAAATCAATCTTATTCTCAATCTCTCTTCCTCTTCCCCCTCCCCGTGTTTCACTTTGTCTCTATCTCTTATTCCAACTTGATTCAACTACTATAATCCCTTCAAAACAGCTTTCCACATGAAAACCACTTAGACTTCCCTGGCAAATTCTTACTACCCAACATCTGAGGTGTCATGACTTCAGATCCAGTAACAATGACTTTGAAGTCGATGAGGCCGAGATGGGGTTTGGCCCTCAAAGGCTCAGCCAAATGGGGCAGCCTTGGGTCTTCTTTAGGGACAGCAGCTGATGTGACCTGCTTGGACGCTATTAATTCATACGTTAAAATGCAGCTTACACCACCAGTGTCAGGTAGCAGGCCTGGAGTGACACCATCTCAGCTAACAGGGACCTTCCTGGGCACAGACCAGAAGAAGCTCCGCTGGGCTTCCCTATTTTTAACATCATTTAATTAACTTATAGAAATCAAGTGCTCCACCAGTATGAAGGCACGACGGGTAATCACAGGTGACTAAAATGATTTTCCCACTAATATTTCATGTCTTTTTCTGGCACATTAACTCCCCATAACTTAGAAAATGGTAGTGCCAAACAGGCTTTTATTTTTCTTCAGCAGATTATTTTTAAAGTCCCAACAACGGTAGATTAAGGTAGTCAACCCAAATTCTTAGTTAAACGCAAAGAAAATGCAACCCTGTTGTACCACACGCCGATTCGCCCTCTGCTGGTCCTGCCTGTCTGGGATGCAAGCCCGCCCACCCGTCCGCCCCACTTACGGTTGGCCAGCCGGCTGGGCTCGGGCTGGGCGCTGTCCGCTGACGGGGTGCTGGACACTGAGGACACACTGGAGCTCCGGACGAAGCCAAAGGCCGCCAGCTTGGCTGCCGGGAGACGCGAGTAGCCAGGAGGACGAAGTCCAGATTTGGGTAGGTTGGATTTTGCAGCATTTGAACCGGAAGGTTTCTTTAAATCTGCTAAAATGAACCCAAACCAGAAAAAAAATCTCAGTTGATAGCAAGCTAGAGAAGACACAGATTGTAAATATTAACCCAGCTCCAGCATAAACAGACCACAATTACTCTGGCACAGTCTGATTCAACACATTCACAAAGGCATCTTCATGAGAAAGGGCCCTCACTGCGGGCTGGTGCTGAGAGGAGGAGAGACGGCAGGCAGACGAGACCAGAACAGACAACTCACCCTATTATACGGCCCTAAAGAAAGGCATAAAGTGCTTAGGGGGCTGAATGGAATGAGGACACACGCTGTTGCAGGTCACCCTAGAATTGTGGAGCTGAGATACACCTTGCTTCTGCCATACGATGGGTGAAGAACCCTTGTGGCCAAACACTCCTCAGCAATTATAAGCTGTATGTAATAAGTCATAGAAACACTCACAAAGAATCATTTAGTGGTGGTAGGAACGAGGTGAAAGAGCACAAACTGTGTAGCTGGCTGAAATCTAGTCTCTCCCAATTACTACTGTGTGACCTCAGGCACTTGCCCTAACACTAAGAACCACAGTTTCCCCCGTGGAAGGAACAGGGTTGATACAACTGGCCTGGAAGTGTTAGTGTAAGTTCCACTGCTTGTAACACACAACTTGACAGGCGCTGAAACTGAGGCTAGGCTTCATTCTCTCCGTTTTCCATTATCCGTTTTTATGTTAGTCTAAACTTCAAAATTAGTTCCCAGGTATGTGCAAAGCCAGCTCATTTGAAATCATAAAACATTATTATAAATGCATGATCTCAGCACTCCTGTGTCTGAGCCGGGCTCCACGCACAGCTACTGGGACGATCATCCCAACCCTATGAGAATTCTCTCAATACCAGATAGAACCAGAACATTATCAGCACGCAAATGCTCGTTTTTTTATAAATTCATTTATTTTATTTATTTATTTTTGGCTGTGTTGGGTCTTCACTGCTGCACGTGGGCTTTCTCTAGTTGCGGCGAGCGGGGGCTACTTTCCGTTGCAGTGAGCGGGCTTCTCATTGCGGTGGCTTCTCTTGTTGCAGAGCACAGGCTCTAGGCACACGGGCTTCATTAGTTGTGGTGCACGGGCTCAGTAGTTGTGGCTCGCAGGCTGTACAGTGCAGGCTCAGTAGTTGTGGCGCATGGGCTTAGTTGCTCTGTGGCATGTGGGATCTTCATGGACCAGGGCTCGAACCCATGTCCCCTGTATTGGCAGGTGGATTCTTAACCACTGTGCCACCAGGGAAGCCCACAAGGCTTTAAAAGGAAAAAGGGCCAAGCGTCCTGCTATTCTGTATAATTGTCCTAGTCAAGCCATTTAACAACTTTCACTCTAGCCATATTTACTGTGAGTGCTTGTTCTTACACTACAGTCAGGCAACTCTTCATTATCTACTGAAAGCTCCACCAGGTTGCAGATTAAAATTAAAATGGGCTATTTGTAAAAAAAAATTCAAGGTCTAAAAAATCAATGAAGAGTCTACATATTAGAAAGCATCTATGTGTGGAAATACATCAAGAACCAACAGATGCCAGGCTGGGCCTGCAGTGCCCTTTCCTCTAGCAGCAGCTCCCCTGAGAGTGAGACCATGGTCACTCATATGTCCAGGTGATGGCGAAATCTGTACAACTGTGGTTTCCTGACTTCTAGGTCAGGACTAGGAAGGGGAGGAATCAGGTGAGTGCAAAGGGAAGAGGGGACAAGGAGCTGGTGCTGCTAATATTCCCAACTCAGGTCTGTTCTAACACTTGGAAAAATATGTTCAACTAGGACAAAGAAGAAATGATCATTGTTTAACGTGTAATATTGGCCCCCTTTGTATCAGAAAGTAAATGTCATGTCAATGCCTTAGAATTATTGTCTCTGCTTCTCCAAAAGACATAAAGTTATATGAAGTAATAACTAAAAATATGTATTACTGGGTTTGTAACAGACATAGATGTAAAAAGGAGAAAGATGGAATAGAGCTAAATAGGAGTAACATTTCTGTATCTCACTGACATTAGTATAAATATTAAGTAGATTCTGATAATTTAAGATGATATGGTAAGCCCTAGAGCAATCAGTAAGAAGATAACTCAAAAAAATATGTGAAAAAAATCACTAAAGGAATTAAAATGCTACCTTAGAAAATACTCACTCAGTGCAAGAGAAAGCAGTAATGAGTAGAGAAACAAAAAAGACATGAGGCAGACACAAAACAAATAGCAAAATAGCACATGTAAATACAACTATATCAACAGTAACATTAAACGTGAATGTATCAACCAATCCAGTCATAAGGCACAGACTAACAGACTGGATGAAAAACAAGACTGAAACATATGCTGTCTGCTGGACAGACATTTTAGATTCAAACATACAATCAGTTTAAAAGCAAAAGGATGGGAAAAGACATATCATGCAAAGAACAACCACCAGAAAGCTGGAGTGGCTATATTGATGTCAGAAAAAACACATTTTAAAACAAGAAAGAGATAAAGAGGGAGATTTTTATCATGATCAAAAGTCAGTAAATCAGGCAGATACAGCAGCTGTAAATATATATACATCTAAAACAGGGTCCCAAAATACACAAAGCAAAAGCTTACAGAATTGACAGGAGAAATAAACAATTCAAAATAATATTTGGAGACTTTAATACCCCACTTTCAAATGGAACAACTAAGCAGAAGATCAACAAGGCCATAGAAGACAAACACTATCAACCAACAAGACCTACAGACATCTATAAAACACTCCATCCAACAGCAGCAGAATATACATGCTTCTCAAGTGTACACAGAACCTTCTCCAGGATAAACTAAATATTAGGCTATAAAATAAGCATCATTAAATTTAAAAAGATTGAAATGATACAAGTGCATTCCTTTCCTGTTTTTATTCTGTTTTTTGCTTGTTTCTGTTTTTTCATCTAACGTCATAACAAACGTTCAGCCCTGCAATACACACAGATTCAGTACTTTCATTGTTGAGACAGTTTATGGTCATTGCCAATCTACCATTGTCCAACTTACCCTCCCTGACCTTTAATAGCAGGATTAGGGCCCAGCAATACCTTGGCAGAGACAGGTGCTGGTGACGTAATCGAGCAGCCTCAAGGTGTGAATATATAGGAGATGAGACTGTAACAAAGTAACGATACCATTTTTCTTGAACCTGGTTTTGGATCACATGTCTATTGACTGTACTGTATATGTGAAATCAAAATTGTCCATCACAACCCTGCTCCTCTGAGCCAGTCCTGCCCAGTCACAGTCATTATGCACAGCAACTGGAAAGAATGGCCATAAGAAATTCACCTCCATTTTGACAACAGATGAAGATCCTGTGGTTGCACTACCATCAATGACATTCGGCAAATTCCTGCTCCCTGGATTTCTGCCCATGTTTGAATCCTGCCCCTGTCTCCTTAAACGTCACCTGTGATTCCCTGATACTCCCTATCCCTTCTCAAAGGACTATGGTTGACTCAGCTCTGTAGACCCCCTTCTCTGTAGATGCCTGAGATCAAGCCTGTTCAGCCTAGTCAAGTTGACTTTAGCCTTACAAGGGTTATCTATGATTTATTTCCATGCTTGGGTTGCACAGGACTGAATTAGTTTGTAAGTACAAGCTCTAACTCTCTCCAGAAGTGAAATGTTAATGGATTTAAGTGGTGTTAACACAACTCTGAACACATGATATAATTTCATAGAACTAAATATACATGTACAAACACACACACACACACGCACACAGGAGTGCATGTAAAAACGAGTGAAATCAGAGTAAGTTCTGTAGTCTAGTTAAGAGTATTGTCCCAATATTAATCTCCTGGGGTTTTTTTTTCCTTTTTTTAAAATTTTCGTTGCTTATGGGAAGCAACTAAAGCAGTACTTAGAAGGAAAGTTGTATCTATAAATGCCTACGTTAAAAAAGGAGGGCTTCCCTGGTGGCACAGTGGTTGAGAATCTGCCTGCCAATGCAGGAGATATGGGTTTGTGCCCCGGTCCGGGAAGATTCCACATGCTGCGGAGCGGCTAGGCCCGTGAGCCATGGCTGCTGAGCCTGCGCGTCCGGAGCCTGTGCTCCACAATGGGAGAGGCCACAACAGTGAGAGGCCTGCGTACCCCACACACAAAAAAAGAGAAAGATGTCAAATCAATAAAGCAAACTTCCACCTAAAGACACTGAAGAAAGAAAAGAGCAAACTAAACCTAAACCAAGCAGAAAGCAGGAAATAATAAATAAGACAATGGAAATAAATGAAACTGAATGGAAAAACAACAGAGAGAATCAATGAAGTCAAAAGTTGGTTCTTAGAAAGATCAACAAAGTTGACAAACCTCTAGCTAGACTAAACAAGAGAAAGGGAAGACAAATCTTTAAATTAGGAATGGAAGAGGGGACATCACAACTCGTTCTTCAGAAATAAAAACAATTATAAGGAAATATTAATGAACAACTATATCTCAACACATTAGATGATCTAGTGAGACTGGAAAGTTCCAGAAAGACACAAACTATGAAAACTTACTCCAGAAGAAACAGAAAATACACCTATAACAAAAAGATTGAATTCATAATTCAAAAACTTCCCAGAAAGAAAAGTCCAGGCCCAAATGTCTTCACTAGTGAATCATATCAGACATTTAAAGAAAAATTTATACCAATTCTTCACAAATTATCCAAAATTGGGGGGATGGGTGAAGAGAACACTTCCAAACTCATTCTGTGAGGTCAATATTACCTTGATACCAAAACCAGACAAAAATATCATGAGAAAAGAAAACTACAGACTGATATCTATTGTAGATGCAAAATTCTCACCAAAATATACAGCAAACTGAAACCAGCCACCTATAAAAAGGATTATATGCCATGACCAAGTGAGATTTATCCCCAAAATAAAAGACTGGTTTAATATGGAAATCAGTCAATGTACTTATATTAATAGACTTTTTAAAAACCCACACAACTATCTCAATAGATGCAGAAAAATCACTTGACAAATTCCAACAGCACTTCATGATAAAACACCTAACAAACTAGGAAAAAATGAAAATGATCTCAACCTAATAAGGGCATCTAGGAAAAACCCACAGCTAACATCATACTGAAGGAAAACAGACTGAATGCTTCCCCGCAAATCAGGAACAAGACAAGGATGTCTGCTCTCACTTCTATTCAACATTTTATGGAAGGTTCTAGCCAAGGCAATTGGGCAAGAAAATAAAATAAAAGGCACACAGATGGGAAACAAAAAGCAAAACTTTCTCTAGCTATAGACGACATGATCTTGTATATTAAAAAAAAATCCCATAAAATCTACTAAAAAACTATTAGAACTAATACATGATTCAATACATGAAAATCAATTGTATTTCTATACACTTGCAATGAATAATCCAAAAATGAAGTTAAGAAAATTCCACTTACTATAGTAACAAAAAGAATAAAATACTCAGGAACTGTAATAAAGGGTCAGACTCTATTTTTTCAATGTTTGATTGATCACAGCTGTCAACTTTCAAACGCTGCACCCCCTTCTGTACTCCCCACACCCCTCTGCCCCACGTCTGAGAAAGCTGATAAGAACTTAAGCCCAGTGCTCCCTCCTTTGCCACTGGGAGCAGATTCAAACTACGCAGGCCCCTACCACTTCCACTGAACCCTGCCCCGTCCCACCTCTAACCTCTGACAACAGTAAAAAAAGAGCTGAGCCAGTGTCCTTTCCTGGCTCTCTCAAGCCATGTCAGCCATGTTTGAGAGGCCTGCCGATCTCTCCCCAGAGACCTCAATTATGTGAGTAATGAACTTCCTCATACTCTCTTGCTTTGTGTATGGCATCATCAATCTTGACATCCAAAACAAATTGGGGGTGGGGGTCCCTCCTACTGAGACAGGCTGGGACCTGGGGCCCTTTGCTGCAGGGCTTGCACCCGGACACACATTCCTCGAGTAACAGAATACAAAGAAATGATAAGGGGCTAAAAATAACTGCGTGCGTGTGCACTTGGGGCAAATCATAGACAAGAAGACACAGAAAGACCCAAAAAACCCCACTGTCACTTCTGAAGAGCTGGGAGCAAAAACAGGGGACTGCACATGCCCTCCTGCACTCGACACCACCAAAGGGGTGGGCAAAACACCTAAGCCACCCCTCCAGCCTGACATACCCCTACTCTCACCCCATATAAGGAACCAGCTATCCCCTCTTCAGGGAGCGAGCAAGGGAACCTGTTGCTTGTTCTTGCACCCCTCTGCTGCAGCAGGGGCCCCAATAAAGCCTTGCCTGAATTTCTTGTCTGGGCTCTAGTCAATTTCTACTGATTGTGGAAGGTCAAGGACCCTGGTCGGTATCACTACCTCTTCAGGGCAGCCACAACAATAGGTGCTGTGATCAGGATACTGAGACAGTGACCACCATCACAGGGAGTCTTCTTGCCTTGCTTTTATTAACTAGCTCTGCTGACTAAAAGCAAGCATGCACTTCAAGCTGCTGCTGGCTGGTTAGCTGGTGCTTTGAGCCGTGGGGCTCTGTGCTGCATTAATGAGTCCTACAGAACCTCTGTTATATAGACTTCCCCGACCTAAGTTGGAAGTGTCAGTAATCAATTGGCTTTTAGGAACAGGATTATGGGATTGGAGTGGGCCTTGGGTCACATATCTTTGCCTGGACCTATGTGTACGTCTTGGAATGGAGTTGTGACTGATCCTTGGTTCACGGGAAAGACTACCTTGTCCTATATGCAGGCCCACTGGGTGGTCACTCATGAAAAAGCAGTCATTAGGGGGAAAACAAGACCAAAAACAAAAAAAGCCGTCATGTGAGCACTGAGGTCTACATTCCTAAGAGCAGATGTCTCAGCAGGACCCTGAAATGTCTCTGCTGCCGCCTGTGCCTCTGTCAGAAACCCTGATCTCAGGGTTATACAGAAAAACACCCACTGCATCTCTGCAGACAGCAAAGGAGTTAATTCAAACCCTACTGAAGCCCAGGGTCCTGAAATCTTATAAAGCAACCACTGCCACGGGGAGGCCCCACCCCAGCCGATGCTGAGCTGAAGCTCTCTGGAAGAACGTTATCAATACAAGCAGATTAGAGAGACACTCCCCCAGTAAAAACAACAAAGGAAAAAAAGACTGGGGGTGGGTGGAGGGAGTGACAGAGAGAGAAAGAAACTGGCATTATTCGTAAGAGCCACAAAGTAGAAACAACACAAACGTGCATCAACTGATGAACAGATAAACAAGATGTGGAAGGTCAATACACTGCAATATTTTTCAGCTACAAAAAGAACGGAACTACTGATACATGTTAAAATATGGATGAACCTTGAAAACACTAAGGCAAGTGAAAGAAGCCAGACACAAAAGGCTGCACCTTGTATGATTCAATTATATGAAATGTCCAGAAGAGGCAAATCTAGAGAGACAGAAAGTAGGTTAGTGGTTGCCAGGGGCTGGAGTTTGAGGAAACGGGGAGGGCCTGATAACAGGCATAGGGTTTCTATAAAAATGTTCTAAAATTGATAGTGGTGATGGTTACACAATTGTGTGAATAGACTAAAAACCACTGAACTGTATCCTTTAAAAGGGTGAATTCTATCTAGTATATGAATTGTGTCAATACAGCTGTTATATTAAAACAAAACTTTTTTTAAAAAGAATAAATCTTGTCTTCAGTTGAGTAATAAGCTTACACTGAGCTGGAGCAATGATGACTTTCCCAATCTCTATCAGTATCTTCAACTTCCAAAGGGCCTGTGACAGACAGAGTGGACTTGGTCTGTCGTTGTGAGTCCTCCAAAAAACCCCTTCTAACCGGCAGATGGAAGAAATGTTCTATACAGCAGATCAAAGACCCTTCCAAATGAATATGACCATAATGGGGAAATTAAATAACTTCAAAAATTAATGAATATTTTAACAAAAAACCTCTAGGATCAAATATTCAAATCCCATGCAAAGGAGCTTAAGTGGGCTCACTTCTTTTATTTTTATCAAGGCTCTGTATTCTGTCAAGATTTTGCCAAAAAAAGACACCAATTCCTGTGTGAACAACAAAAGGGATTTTGCTGCTATTAAGTGCTTAAAAGATGTGTTGCTCTTTCAAAGTAATACTGTTTTTCTTTTGAAAGATGAATCCTTTGAACAATGCAAATCCTCACATTTAGAGGAAACATGAAAAGCTGTATTTACTCTCACCATTTTTCCTTTTGTATTGATTCTCCTTTAAATATGACTTTGTCATGCTAGAATATCTCAATCATCTAAAATCAGATTACAGTGCTCTGTGGTTCAATACTGTATTGATAAAGGTCCATCCATCACTGTCTAACATTCTTGACATCTGAGGCAGTAAAATAAAAACTTTAAGAAGGTAAATGGGGAGGCAAGATGGCGTACTAGGAGGACACAGAATTCACGTCTCCTCACAACAAGGGCACCTACCAGGCACCGGGGGGACCATGGACACCTAAGGGGACGGGAGGAAGCCCCAGTGACCAGTGATCTCTCCTTTTGGCTTGTTCCCCACCCGTCCTTTTTCTTTTTTCTTTTTTCTTTTTTCTGTTGTGGTTTTATTTTACCTTGTTGCAGTTGTTTCAAATAGTTTTATTTTTCCTGATCGTTCTAATTTTATTTTGTTTTTTTATTCTTTCATATCATACTGCTACTTATTTTCTTTCTTCCTTCCTTTTTTTTTTTAACGCACCACAAAGCTTGTGGGATCTTGGTTCCCAGGCCAGAGGTTGGACCTGAGCTCCTGTGGTGGGAGCTCTGAGTCCAAACCGCTGGACTAACAGAGAACCTCAGACCCCAGGGAATATCAATCGGACTGAGGCCTCCTGGAGGTTCTCATCTCAGCATCAAGACCCAACTCTATCCAACTACCTGCAAACTCCACTGCTGGACGTCTCAGGCCAAACAACCAGTAAGAGAGGAATACAGCACCACCCATTAAAAAAAAAAAAGAAAAGAAACAAAAAAGAACTTTGTTACAGATGAAGGAGCAAAGTAAAAACCTACAAGACCAAATAAATGAAGATGAAATAGGCAACCTACCTGAAAAAGAATTCAGAATAATGATAGTAAAGATGATCCAAAATCTTGGAAACAGAATGGGGAAAATACAAGAAACATTTAACAAGGATCTAGAGGAACTAAAGAGCAAACAGTGATGAACAGCACAATTACTGAAATCAAAAATACTCTAAAAGGAAACAATAGCAGAATAACTGACGCAGAAGAATGGATAAGTCAGCTGGAAGACAAAATGGCGGAAATAACTGCCAGGGAGCAGAATAAAGAACAAAGAATGAAAAGAATTGAGGACAGACTCAGAGACCACTGGGACAACACTAAACACACCAGTATTCGAATTACAGGGGTCCCAGAAGAAGAGTAAACAAAAGGGTCTGAGAAAATATTTGAAGAGATTATAGTTGAAAACTTCCCTAAGATGGGTAGGGAAATAGTCCATCAAGTCCAGGAAGCACAGAGAGTACCATTCAGGATAAAACTAAAAAGAAACATGCAGAGACACATATTAATCAAACTATCAAAAATTAAATACAAAGAAAAAATACTGAAAGCACCAATGGAAAAGCAACAAATAACATACAACGGAAGCCCCATAAGGTTAACAGCTGATCTTTCAGCAGAAACTCTGCAAGCCAGAAGGGAGTGGCAGGACATATTTAAAGTGATGAAAGGGAAAAACCTACAACCAAGATTACCCAGCAAGGATCTCATTCAGATTCAACAAAAAAATTAAAACCATTACAGAAAAGCAAAAGTTAACATAATTCAGCACCACCAAACCACCTTTACAACAAATGCTAAAGGCAGGAAACACAAAATAGATAATTTTCTATCCTGCAACCTTACCAAATTCATTGATTAGTTTCAGTAGTTTTCTGGTGGCATCTTTAGGATTTTCTTTGTATAGTATCATGTCATTGGCAAACAGTGACAGTTTTACTTCTTCTTTTGCAATTTGTATTCCTTTTATTTCTTTTTCTTCTCTGATTGCTGTGGGTAGGACTACCAAAACTATGTAGAATAAGAGCAGTGAGAGTGGACATCCTTGTCTTGTTCCTGATCTTAGTGGAAATGCTTTCAGTTTTTCACCATTGAGTATGATGCTTGCTGTGGGTTTGTCATATATGGCCTTTATTATGTTGAGGTAGGTTCCCTCTATGCCCATTTTCTGGAGAGTTTTTATCATAAATGGGTGTTGAATTTTATGAAAATCTTTTTCTGCATCTACTGAGATGATCATATGGTTTTTATTCCTTAATTTGTTAATGTGGTGTATCACACTGATTGATTTGCGTATACTGAAGAATCCTTGCATCCCTGGGATAAATCCCACTTGATCATGGTGTTTAATATGATCCTTTTAATATGTTGTTGGATTCTGTTTGCCCCTCCCTCCCGCCCGGCCTGAGTGAGCCAGAGTCCCCGAAGAGGCTGCTCCTTTGACCCTGTCCTGTCTGAGCGAAGAGCAGACGCCCTCCGGCAACCTACACACAGAGGCGGGGCCAAATCCAAAGCTGAGACCCAGGAGCTGTGAGAACAAAGAAGAGAAAGGGAAACCTCTCCCAGCAGCCTCAGAAGCAGCGGATTGAAGCTCCACAATCAACTTGATGTACCCTGCATCTGTGGAATACATGAATGGACAACACATCATCCCAAATTGAGGAGCCCGGAGTCAGTGCTGTGCCTCTGAGGTGGGAGAGCCAACTTCAGGACACTGGTCCACAAGAGACCTCCCAGCTCCACATAATATCAAATGGCGAAAATCTTCCAGAGATCTCCATCTCAACACCAGCACCCAGCTTCACTCAACGACCAGCAAGCTACAGTGCTGGACACCCTATGCCAAACAACTAGCAAGACAGGAACACAATGCCACCCATTAGCAGAGAGGCTGCCTAAAATCATAAAAAGTCCACAGATACCCCAAAACACACCACCAGACGTGGACCTGCCCACCAGAAAGACAAGATCCAGCCTCACCCACCACAACACAGGCACTAGTCCCCTCCACCAGGAAGCCTACACAACCTACTAAACCAACCTTAGCCACTGGGGACAGACACCAAAAACAACGGGAACTACGAACCTGCAGCCTGCAAAAAGGAGACCCCAAACACAGTAACATAAGCAAAATGAGAAGACAGAAAAACACACAGCAGGAGAAGGAGCAAGATAAAAACCCACCAGACCTAACAAATGAAGAGGTAATAGGCAGTCTACCTGAAAAAGAATTCAGAATAATGATGGTAAAGATGATCCAAGATTCTATTTCCCAGATCCAAAATCTTGGAAATAGAATAGACAAAATGCAAGAAACAGTTAACAAGGACCTAGAAGAACTAAAGATGAATCAAGCATCGATTAAAAACACAATACATGAAATAAAAAAATACTCTAGATGGGATCAATAGCAGAATAACTGAGGCAGAAGAACGGATAAGTGAGGTGGAAGATAAAATAGTGGAAATAACTGCTGCAGAGCAAAATAAAGAAAAAAGAATGAAAAGAACAGAGGACAGTCTCAGAGACCTCTGGGACAACATTAAACGCACCAACATTCGAATTATAGGGGTTCCAGAAGAAGAAGAGAAAAAGAAAGGGACTGAGAAAATATTTGAAGAGATTATAGTTGAAAACTTCCCTAATACGGGAAAGCAAATAGTCAATCAAGTCCAGGAAGTGCAGAGAGTCCCATACAGGATAAGTCCAGGAAGAAACATGCCAAGACACATATTAATCAAACTATCAAAAATTAAATACAAAGAAAAAATATTAAAAGCAGCAAGGCAAAAACAACAAATAACACACAAGGGAATCCCCATCAGGATAACAGCTGATCTCTCAGCAGAAACTCTACAAGCCAGAAGGGAGTGGCAGGACATAATTAAAGTGATGAAGTAGAAAAACCTGCAACCAAGATTACTCTACCCAGCAAGGATCTCATTCAGATTTGATGGAGAAATTAAAACGTTTACAGACAAGCAAAAGCTGAGAGAGTTCAGCACCACCAAACCAGCTTTACAACAAATGCTAAAGGAACTTCTCTAGGCAAGAAACACAACAGAAGGAAAAGACCTACAATAACAAACACAAAACAATTAAGAAAATGGTAATAGGAACATACATATTGATAATTACCTTAAATGTAAATGGATTAAATGCTCCCACCAAAAGAAACAGACTGGCTCAATGGATATAAAAACAAGACCCATACATATGCTGTCTACAAGAGACCCACTTCAGACCTAGGGACACATACAGACTGAAAGTGAGGAGATGTAAAAAGTAATTCCATGCAAATGGAAATCAAAAGAAAGCTGGAGTAGCAATTCTCATATCAGACAAAATAGACTTTAAAATAAAGACTATTACAAGAGACAAAGAAGGACACTACATAATGATCAAGGGATCAATCCAAGATGCAGATATAACAATTGTAAATATTGTTTACCTAACAGAGGAGCACCTCAATACGTAAGGCAAATGCTAACAGCCATAAAAGGGAAAATCGACAATAACACAATAATAGTAGGGGACTTTTAACACCCCACTTTCACCAATGGACAGATCATTGAAAATGAAAATAAATAAGCAAACACAAGCTTTAAATGACACATTAAACAAGATGGACTTAATTGATATTTACAGGACATTCCATCCAAAAACAACAGAATACACTTTCTTCTCAAGTGCTCATGGAACATTCTCCAGGATAGCCCATATCTTGGATCACAAATCAAGCCTCGGTAAATTTAAGAAAATTGAAATCGTATCAAGCATCTTTTCTGACCACAACGCTATGAGATTGGAAATCAATTACAGGAAATAACTGTAAAAAAAACACAAATACATGGAGGCTAAACAGTGCACTACTAAATAACCAGAGATCACTGAAGAAATCAAACTAGAAATAACAAAATACATAGAAACAAATGACAACGAAAACATGACGATCTAAAACCTATGGGATGCAGCAAAAGCAGTTCTAAGAGGAAAGCTTATAGTAATTCAATCTCACCTCAAGAAACAAGAAAAGTCTCAAATAAACAATCTAACCCTACACTTAAAACAACTACAGAAAGAAGAACGAAGAAAACCAAACGTCAGTAGAAGGAAGGAAATCATAAAGATCAGAGCAGAAATAAATGAAACAGAAATGAAGAAAACATAGCAAAGATCAATAAAACTAAAAGCTGGTTCTTCGAGAAGATAAACAAAATTGCTAAACCCTTAGCCAGACTCATCAAGAAAAAAAGGGAGAGGACACAAATCAATAAAATTAGAAATGAACAAGGAGAAGTCACAACTGACACCACAGAAATACAAAGGATTATGAGAAACTACTACAAACAACTATATGCCAATAAAATGGACAACCGCGAAGAATGGACAAATTCTTGGAAGGGTACAATTTTCCAAGACTGAACCAAAAGAATTAGAAAATATAAACAGACCTATCACAAGTAATGAAATTGAAACCATAATTAAAAATCTTCCAACAAACAAAAGTCCAGGACCAGATGGCTTCACAGGCAAAGTCTATTAAACATTTTGAGAAGAGCTGACACCCATCCTTCTCAAACTCTTGCAAAAAATTGCAGAGGGAGAAACACTCCCAAATTCATTCTACGAAGCCACCATCACCCTGATACCAAAACCAGAAAAATACATCACAAAAAAAGAAAATTATAAACCAATATCACTGATGAACATAGATGCAAAAATCCTGAACAAAATACTAGCAAACAGAATCCAACAACATATTAAAAGGATCATATTAAACACCATGATCAAGTGGGATTTATCCCAGGGATGCAAGGATTCTTCAATATACACAAATCAATCAATGTGATACACCACATTAACAAATTAAGGAATAAAAACCATATGATCATCTCAGTAGATGCAGAAAAAGATTTTCATAAAATTCAACACCCATTTATGATAAAAACTCTCCAGAAAATGGGCATAGAGGGAACCTACCTCAACATAATAAAGGCCATATATGACAAACCCACAGCAAGCATCATACTCAATGGTGAAAAACTGAAAGCATTTCCACTAAGATCAGGAACAAGACAAGGATGTCCACTCTCACTGCTCTTATTCTACATAGTTTTGGTAGTCCTACCCACAGCAATCAGAGAAGAAAAAGAAATAAAAGGAATACAAATTGCAAAAGAAGAAGTAAAACTGTCACTGTTTGCCAATGACATGATACTATACAAAGAAAATCCTAAAGATGCCACCAGAAAACTACTGAAACTAATCAATGAATTTGGTAAGGTTGCAGGATAGAAAATTAATGCACAGATCTCTGGCACTGCTATACACCAACAACGAAAAATCAGAAAGAGAAATTAAGGAAACATTCCTATTTACCAAACCAACAAAAAGAAGAAAATACCTAGGGATAAACCTGCCTAAGGAGGCAAAAGACTTGTACTCAGAAAACTATAAAACATGGATGAAAGAAATCAAAGATGATACAAACAGATGGAGAAATATACCATGTTCCTGGATTGGAAGAATCAATATTGTGAAAACGACTATAATACCCAAAGCAATTTACAGATTCAATGCAATCCCTATCAAACTACCAGTGGCATTCTTTACAGAATTAGAGCAGAAAATTTTACTATTTGTATGGAAACACAAAATACCCCAAATAGCCAAAGCAATCTTGAGAAAGAAAAACGGAGTTGGAGGAATCAGGCTCCCTGACTTAAAACTATACCACAAAGCTACAGTAATCAAGACAGTATGGTACTTGCACAAAAACAGAAATATAGATCAATGGTACAGGATAGAATGCCCAGAGATAAACCCACACACATACAGTCACCTAATTTATGACAAAGGAGGCAAGAACATACAATGGAGAAAAGACAGCCTCTTCATTAAGTGGTGCTGGGAAAACTGGACAGCTACATGTAAAAGAATGAAATTAGAACACTCCCTAACACCATACACAAAAATAAACTCCAAATGGATTAAAGACCTAAATGTAAGACCAGACGCTGTAGATCTCTTAGAGGAAAACATAGGTAGAACACTCTTTGACATAAATCACAGCAAGATCATCTTTTTTTACCCACTTTCTAAAGTAATGAAAATAAAAACAAAAATAAACAAATGGGACCTAATGAAACTTAGAAGCTTTTGCACAGCAAAGGAAACCATAAACAAGAGAAAAAGACAACCCTAAGAATGGGAGAAAATATTTGCAAATGAAACAACAGTCAAATGATTAATCTCCAAAATATACAAACAGCTCATGGAGCTCAATATCAAAAAAAAAACAACAAACAATCCAATTAAAAAAATGGGTTGAAGACCTAAATAGACATTTTACCAAGGAAGACATACAGATGGCCAAGAGGCACATGAAAAGATGCTCAATATCACTAATGATTAGAGAAATGCAAATCAAAACTACAATGAGGTGGGCCTCCCTCGTGGCGCAGTGGTTGAGAGTCCGCCTGCTGATGCAGGGGATACGGGTTCGTGCCCCGGTCTGGGAGGATCCCATATGCCGCGGAGCGGCTGGGCCCGTGAGCCATGGCCGCTGAGCCTGCGCGTCCGGAGCCTGTGCTCCGCAACGGGAGAGGCCACAGCAGTGAGAGGCCCGCGTACCGCAAAAAGAAAAAAAAGAAAAAAAAAAAAACTACAATGAGGTATTACCTCATGCCAGTCAGAATGGCTATTATCAAAAAATCTAGAAACAATAAATGTTGGAGAGGGTGTGGAGAAAAGGGAATCCTCTTGCACTGTTGGTGGGAATGTAAATTGGTACAGTCACTATGGAGAACAGTATGGAGGTTCCTTAGAAAACTAAAAATAGCACTACCATACAACCCAGCAATCCCACTACTGGGCATATACCCTGAGAAAACCATAATTCAAAAAGAGTCATGTACCAAAATGTTCATTGCAGCTCTATTTACAATAGCCAGGACATGGAAGCAACCTAAGTGTCCATCAACAGATGAATGGCTAAAGAAGATGTGGCACATACATACCATGGAATAATACTCAGCCATAAAAAGAAACGAAACTGAGTTATTTGTAGTGAGGTGGATGGACCTAGAGTCTGTCATACAGAGTGAAGTAAGTCAGAAAGAGAAAAACAAATACCGTACGCTAACACATATATATGGAATCTATGGAAAAAAAAAAGGTCATGAAGAACCTAAGGGTAAGACGGGAATAAAGACACAGATCTACTAGAGCATGAACTTGAGGATATGGGGAGGGGGAAGGGTAAACTGTGACAAAGTGAGAGAGTGGCATGGACAAATATACACTACCTAACGTAAAATAGCTAGCTAGTGGGAAGCAGCCGCATAGCACAGGGAGATCAGCTCGGTGCTCTGTGAC
The DNA here is from genome assembly GCF_964341445.2 of Mesoplodon mirus. NCBI lineage: Eukaryota > Metazoa > Chordata > Mammalia > Artiodactyla > Ziphiidae > Mesoplodon > Mesoplodon mirus. The sequence continues at coordinate 6,396,454 of NC_138993.1, read as the reverse complement.
CACCTAGAGGGGTGGGATAGGGAGGGAGGGAGGGAGGGAGACGCAAGAGGGAAGAGATATGGGAACATATGTATATGTATAACTGATTCACTTTGTTATAAAGCAGAAACAAACACACCATTGTAAAGCAATTATACTCCAATAAAGATGTTAAAAACAAAAAAAAAGACTGTTAAAGGAAGGAGAACAGGGACTGATCTGCTGAGCGGAGGATGAGTTGGGACATGTCAAGACTAGAGGTATGGAAATCAGCTGGGGGGCAGCAGATCAGGAGAGAAGTCCTGACATTCTAGGAGCAGGGATGGAGTAGATGTATTCAAGTTACAAACTCAGCAGGTCTGGCTGACTGATTATCTGGAGGAGTGGGAGGGAAGGTGGGAGGGTGAGTAAAGAGAAATCTTTGTTGTAGGAATAAGAAAAGGCCGACATCCCTGAGAAACTTCCAAGGGAACCACTGTGATTAAGCCTTGCCCCATTGAGGTCACGTACACCTGAAAACACAGCAATGTGTAGGAACTCTAGGAAAATCCTTCTCACTGCAAAAACAATAGAAGCAAGCTGTGGTCAGAAGAGCCCCGTGGAAGGCTCTCCTGCAGAGCGGCTGGACAGCCTGTAGGGTCACTCCCTGTGAGCAGCAAAGCAAACCCCAGAAAGGCCCAGGGTGGATGCGCGGTACCTCAACAGGTGAGACTGCAGAGGGATGCAAGGGGCTTAGACCCCGTGCTTTTGCTCACTTCATTACAGGTGTGTCTGTCCACAATCCGGGAATGATGATCAGGAGAAAAACTTAACTGAGATTGCTGGCTCACTGGCATTATTTAATATCCAGGCTGGAAAGGGAACTAGTGAAAGTTTTTTGTTTTGGTTTCGTTTTGTTAATGTTTCTGGAGTTGCAAAGAGATGGGCCTAAAGGTAAAAACAGAACACTGTGCTAAATGAGCAATAAATAATCTGCAAAACCAAATAAACCTATTCGCAGTGTGTCTTTAACTGAGGCCCAAATCTTGAGTTTTACTTCCTTATAATTATCTAAAAATTTGAGACTAAGCATTTTTGCATTATCGGAGTATAACTGGGATCTGAGCATCTGCATTTGCATTTCTGTTTAGATCTTGTTATCTCACCTAAAGCAACTGGATTTAATCCAGAGATTCACAAATATCCAGTGACATATTTTCCACTGTATTAGAGTAAAACCCCCCCTAGGGAGAGTTGGCCTCTCTATACATAATTGGTCGGTGAATAAATTAGTCAAAGCCTTTGTGTAAGAGAAGGGAACTGGAAAGGGTCGGGTGGGGAGCAGGCATGAGAGAGTGCTACAAACAGAAGGACATTCACAGCAGGGACAAGTAATGTAAATACTGCAAATGTCATACTTCTGCTGGACAGATCTGCTTATAAATAGAAGCTGTTTAAAAAGAGCCGTCAAATACAGGTGACCTTGTACGAGTACATCTTACAGAATTAGCAGTGTTAGTCAGTTACTTTTAACCGACTCTAAACCTACCAATGCTTCTAGACTGCTGTGGGTATACGTGAGGATGGAGAAAGTCCTTGGATCCTATTTGTACTTGTAGTTCTCGGGGAAATCATCAGAGGCTCAAAGCTCATCGAAAGGAACAATATCTTTATGAGCAAATGCACTTGAATCATCTGTTTTCTGATCATTGGCTTTAGCACTGCAAAATAGAGGAAAAGCAAAGCACTTGCTCTCTTTGCTAAGGAAAAGACTCAGAAGATTCTGATGACATAGCATGTCTTTTCCATGGAGTGCATGTAAAGCACAGTTCTCACACTGCTTTTGCAATACTGACGGAACAATCATTTTACACTACTGAGCAGCACCCTAAGAGGTGCTGGTGACTAGATTTAAGTAGGAAAGGAGACCGCCAGCTCGTGGTGGTGGACAGAACGCAGGCATTTTGTCCCTTTCTTACCAAAGATGCCTTAAGGTGAGAGTAGTTCAATTTTAAGAGGCACAATTAATAATAACAGCTAATATTTATTGACTCCTTCTATTAAGCACTTTACCTATTTAAACCTAGAACAAGAGACAGGCAAGAGACAGGTACTTACCAAGCCAGATATTTCAACAGTTTCTGGAACAGAGACGGAGGCCCCTGACTGGCAGGCAGGGGAAAGCGCAGCCTGCAGCAGACGGGAGAGCAGTGCTGCCCTGGAAAAAGCAAGTGCTGACCTCCAGCTGGACAGCCAGGGCCGCAGAGCCTCAGATCCCAGGAAGGAGGAGGGAGAGGCTGAAATGATTAGGGAGACACTATAACCTCCACCCCATTGTCTCCCTCATCAGGTCCTGCAGTGTCCAGCACCCAGGAATTTACCCCTACCTGGCCACCCCGTGCCAAGCCCCAGGGTTAGGGAAACAGATTCCTAAAGAGTCCGAACAAATGGACTTGATGTCCATCCAACTCAATAGTAAGCATGAATGATCACAAAGACTTCGAGAAAAGCTGCCGGCATAACACAAACGACAAAAAAACTGAGAAAAACAAAGAGAAAATCTGCCCCTGAGCATATATAGAGAATTCAGGAAACAAAAGCTATCTTTAGGATGGGAGGGAGACGCAAGAGGGAGAGGATATGGGGATATATGTATACGTATAGCTGATTCACTCTGTTATACAGCAGAAACTACATGCTATTGTAAAGCAATTATACTCCAATAAAGACGTTAAAAAAAAAAGCTATCTTTAAAAAAATCTAATTATCCCTAGAGAAATTTGGGAAGATATGGCAACAATTAAAGAAAGTGCAATCTGCTACGAAAAGACACAATCAGAAACCAGGACGGCATCCTTGGAAATTAAAAATACCCAAACAACAATTCAAGAGAAGTGTTAGAAAATAAAGTCCAGTCAGATGGTCTAAAATGAAAAAGGAAAGCATGAGGTAAGAGAAAACGTGAGAAAAACTAGACACAAGTAATCACTTTGGGAGGTCCAAAAACCAAATAATAGAAATTCCAGGAAGACAGAGAAAACAGAGGATTAAAACACCAAGGATAGAGACAATTCTAAAGCTTCCAGAGAGAAACAAAAGCAGGTCTCCTACCAAAAAAAAAAAAAAAAAAAAAAATATATATATATATATATATATGTATGTTTCTCAGACTGGCACCAGGTTTCTTTAGAGCAACACTGGAAGTCTGCATGTTTTGAAAGAAAATCAGTTTCAACCTAGAAAATGATATTTGATCTAGTGAATGCAGACTAAAGGCTGTCTCAGAAAGGCAAAAACTCTGTGAGTTTGCTTTCCCTGAACCCTCTCTTAGAAAATTACCGAGGATGTACTCCAGCAAAACAAACCAGGAAACACATGGATCCATCCCAGGAGAAAGACGAAGGGAAGTTCCAGAAGAACAACATCTAACTGAGAAGGCAAACAGAAGCTGTAGGACTGAAAGTCCCAGAGGCAGGCACCAGGAGAAAGAAAAAGGCATCTTGAAACAAAAAGCCCCGGACACAGTGGGTGTCCAGTAAATACGTACTGCATGATTCCATCCCTCACTTCGGTTTGAGACTTTACCTGCCCAAACCACTCAATACTCTCCAACTTCTGAACCTCTGCTTTGAAATCATGTTTTTATATGATTTTGGATTAAGGAAGGACAAGAACGTATAAAGACAAGGATACAGCCCCTTTCCATAGTACAGAAAAATCCGGGAAGACAAGCTTTGTGATGAGTGCTCATATACAAGGATAAATCAGACAGAAGTCTTGAGAGTCCATATCAAACAAGGTCAAAATGGCAAAACAAAAAAATCTAGATGATTCATCCTCATCCTTACTATCACTTTAAAAAGCAAATAGATGGAGCAGCTAATGGCAAGGTCCGTACCCTTCAGCTGTGTCCCATTAGAATTAGTAGCGGATTTTTGCCTGTAGAGTTGAGTTAGGGCTGCCATTACTCTTCCTTGCTTTTTGTCCTTGAATGATTTTCCCACAATCTATTCTGATGTGAACTTGACGCACAGGGTCGGGGGTTAGTCAAATCCACCCCCTAGAGCCTATCTACTTCTCTCTATACCCTACCACCGCCTTGGCTATCATTTAGGGTATCCTGCATCGGTCTCTTGAAAGGTCCCTGTCTCCATCCTTGTTACCCCACCCCACTCCTGTCCCTCAATCCATTCTCCAAACTTCAGTCTAACAGATATTTTTTAAATGAAATATGATCCTATCAGTCCCTTGCTTAATATCCTTTAATGGCACCATCTTGTTCTTAGGAGAAAAGGCCAATTCCTTAACACAGCTTACCACGTCATAACAATCTTCTTTTTTCTCATCCCTCTTTGACATCCTATGTTCCAGGCATACCAATCTTCACATGTAGCATTCCCTCTGCCATCCACTCCCATCACCTCCTCATCCCTGACCCCCATACCTCAAGTCCTTTGCTCCTTCATACCATACTTCACCTAAGAAACTTTCCTGGACCCCGACTTGGGGTTAGATCCCCTCCTATGTTCTTCTGAGCCTAGAAGACTTTACCATCCCAGCACTAAGTCACGCTGCATCATAATTGCCTGTGGGATCTCTTCTGTCTTGTTCATGGTTATATCCTCATGGTTGTATCCTCATTGCTGAAACAACCTGACACATAGTAGGTGCTCAATATTCATTACATATACTAATAGTGTTTGTCTAAATAAATAGAAGAATAGTTGTTATGCCTGTGATGCACCCCAGGGCCACTGAAGCTGACTCTCTGGGTCTGGGCCAAGGAAACTTACATTTTTTTTAATAAGTTTCTGCAGGGCATTTTAGGCATGCTCAGCTGCAATGAAAGTAAGTCAAAGATGGGATGGTTTCGTTGGCTGGATGCACAACAAAAAAATAGTCACTGTCAATGTCCATTTCAACAGTATGTAGAAATGGGTGACATTGAGAGAGATATACTGAGACAAACACCAGTACAAACTTAAAGGTTCCTCCGAAGCCTCCAAGATTCGTCCCAAGGTCATCCAGTGTTATTAAGACACCAAAGGAACCACAGTTATGCCATGTTGTCTTGGGCCATCTCAGGAATTCATCAGTCTGTCTTATAGGGACGTTTTCCCACCTGATTTAAATTTTTCTTGGTAGATGCTATAGTTGTCATGAAATTAAGTAAAACTGTGATAAAAATAGTAATGTGGCACTTAAGCGATGCCAAAAAACTTGTTATCATTCTTTTTTTGAAATCGAAGTATAGTCGATTTACAATGTTGTGTTAGTTTCTAGTGTACAGCAAAGTGATTCAGTTATACATATACACACACACACACTTTTTCATATTCTTTTTCATTATGGTTTATTACAGGATATTGAATATAGTTCCCTTTGCTTATATAGTAGGACCTTGTTCTTTATATATATAGTAGTTTGTATCTGTTAATCCCAAACTACTAATTTATCCCTCCCCCTGCCCCCTTTCCCCTTTGGTAACCAGAAATTTGTTTTCTATGTCTTTGAGTCTGTTTCTATTTCGTAGATAAGTTCATTTGTGTCGTATTTTAGATTCCACATATTAAGTGATATCGTGGTTATTTGTCTTTCTCTGTCTGACTTACTGCTCTTAGTATGATCATTTTTAGGTCCATCCATGTTGCTGCAAATGGCATATTTCATTCTCTACTCTCATTCTTAACACAGGAATTAACACCTCGCCCACACTGTTTCTTCTCTTTCTCCCTTCCTTTGTCTCACGAGAATCAATGCTCTGCTTCTGTTCCAAGGTTCACCCTCCACATGGGATCGTGATCTCACTGTTTGCCACCCACCTGGGCACCTTGCTCCAACAGTTAACACCACCACACCCTTCAGCCTCTCCCCCCAGGCCACTCCCTATCGCTCACAATTCAACTGAGTCCGACCTCTCGCACAGGCTCTGAAAAACAAAACAACACGCAGCCCTGCTTCCCCTGCGGCGGCGAGTGCCCAGGGCTCTCCTCCACCGTTGCCTTTTTAGAAACAGCAGTCTATTCTCATTGCTTCCACTTCCTCACTTTTCATTCACTTCTCAGCCTTACTAAGACGTGACTTCCACCCCACATTTTACTAAAATTGCTCATTCGGAACTAGGTCACCAACTGCTTCCTAATTTCCGATCCCAGCCTCTTTGCATTTTTCCTTGTCCTGTCTTCTGTGAGACAGGCTTGACCACTTTCTACCTTGGAAGCTCCCCCTTCCTTAGACTCCAACGCTACGTTTTCCCAGTGGCCTCCACCCACCCACCCTGTAGTCTCCTGCCTCCTGCAGGCGTCCTTCTTCAGTTACTCCTGAAACGTGGACACAAAGTCCGCTTCTCGACCCCTTCCTTACTCCGTCCTCCCTCTCCAGCCCTGACCCTGCTCATCCATTTGCACGGCTTCGACTCACATCCAGGTGGCAATGACTCCTACACTGACCTTCGGCTCCAACTTCTCTCCAGTCCCCATTTCTGCCCTCGGGAAATTTCTACCTGAATGTTCCCAAGGAACCTCAAACTCCGCATGCGTCCAATGACTAACTGTCCATCGCTCGCCCCACCCTACCAAGCATCCTCCAGTCCTCCCTACTGAGTGATCGGTCCTTGTAAGGGATCTGAATCGCCCAAACTGATGACCTCTTTCTCTGACAGACACACATTCTACCGTTACCCCTTCTGGTAAACTCCTATTTATCCTGAAAAATTCAATTCAACTCACCTCATCTGGAAAATCTTTCCAGAGCCCCAACCCGCCCGAGCTGATTGGAGAGCCCCCTCACATGCACTCTGCATGTCTCTATCAAGTATGTCTCTCTTCCTGTTGTAATCACTGGTTAAACTCTCCGTATCCCCACAAAGTGGGGATAATGCTCTCACCTCAGAATTCTTCCTTTAGAAATATTGAGTATATGCTTACAATTTGCTACATTTCTGACATCATCAAGACCACTCAGAGCTCTCCACAACCACTACTGTGCTTGTGTTTTAAAATTGTTCCAATCAAGTCTTCAATATATATTACATTAACTTAATAGCCTACATTTTAAAATTTGGCAGGATTCAACCTGCCTTTTGATAACAATTACCAAAGAGGTATGTTCAACTCTAAAATAAAATTTATTTTAATAAGCAGAATTCATAACAAAACTGAATATAAGTTGAGAAAAACTGTCTCAACTTATCTGATTGAACTTCTCTGGTTATTTATAGAATAAAGTATTCCTCATCTAGTCTTTAAAAAACTTCTATTCTGACACTTTATCCCTATCAAAAAATATTATAGTTCTTTCAGGATGCACTGGCTGACACAAAAACGTCATGCTTTCAGCAACACTGGGTATAGTTATTTTCATGAAAACAAATTACATCCTGATATGTTGTATACAAGTTAACATTTTTTTACATAATGTATTACATAATGCCATGAGAGATGTTTTCAGAAAAAGGAACATAAAACATATATAAATCTACTAAAAAGGCAGTACAGAAAAGAACTATCTTTTTAACTCTTTAGATGTGAAGGATCTAATAATGAACTGTTTTTATATACAATCTTAGGTTTCACTAGTACAGATTTTATGTCCACCTAAAGGGAGGTAACCGTCTGCTGTTGTACTTTGAGTACTTAAATAGCATCCTGATTTTCATACCCAGGCCTGATGACAGTAAAACTTCATAGGTTTATGCATGACTGTGGAGTCAGAAAACACTGTATACAAAAACACAGAAATTATCTAAGAAGTAAGGAAGTGCTTAGGTTTATTTATTTTTCAGCAGACAGAATCACATTACAACCTGTAAGACTTTGGAACTTCCCTGCCAGTCCAGTGGTTAAGACTCCGTGCTTCCACTGCAGGGGTCACGGGTTCGATCCCTGGTCGGGGAACTAAGATCCCGCATGCTGCGTGGCACGGCCAAAAAAACCAAAAAGATCTGTAAGGCTTTAAGAGTCTTAGGAAAGAGTATTCAGTTATACCAAAGAAACTGTGTAAGAATATGCTTTGTGGGGTAGCATGTACTTATTGCACATCTGGGTCTTCTAAGCCACTTTAAAGCCACGATGCACGTAATGGTACTCACAGAGTCAACACAGGAGTGGAAACAACAGGAATTCTTCCCAAAGTTTAAGTCACACGTTTACTTGTCTATAGGAGACCTAAGTGTTTTCCTACCTAAGGCCTGAAAAAAATACAGTGTATGCAGTTCACGTATCAAACCAGATCTTAGGATTCAGAATGAGGGACCTCACCTGGTTCTGGGAATGTGAATGCTAAATTACGGGGCTGCAGCATCGAGGGCTGTTCCTACCTCCTGTTCTCATTGCCAGCGTGATGCTGCTCAGAGCCTCGAGTGACCATGTAAAATAAAGATCTAAGAATAACCAAGGTAAGAGTGACAGAGAATCCCAATGTGCTGAATATGTGACGCCAGGCACAAAATTAAACACAAATTGCAAACAAAATACAACCATATACAGAAACATTTTAAAAGTATTCTTAAATAACAAAAAAACCCAAACAACCATCATAGTCTGAAACTAAAAGAGCAAACACAAAAGAGAAAGTTTTCTCATTAGCTACAACAAACATCATCTGACATCAACAATCTCTGATGAATATGTAAAAGCAACTTCACCCATAAAGATTTAATTGATATGGAAACTGCCATAAACAATTACAAAATGAAACAAAATATACAGAACTAATGTTTTCAGAAACTGTACAACCACCAGCCCAGGAATGTGATCCTTTGGAGAAGGAAAACGAATGAGGTGAGCCTTATCACTGCCAACCTCACTGCCTGGAGGCACCCTCCATGCCAGAGCCCAGGAGGGAGGAACTCAGAGTCTGTCCATCACAGTGAGTTGAAGACACAGAGATCAGTCTGGAGAGTCAGAGGCAGTGAGAATGTGCGGGGCAAAGGGAAGGGAGATATGCAGACACACTGTCCCCTTAGAGCGCGCTCTCAACCCGGCACTCAGAGAGGTCCTGTTTACACAAAACCCAGATCACACTGCCCTACTTCCAAAGCCTCCAATGGTCTCCTCACTCAGACTAACAGTCACATCCTTACGACCTTCTTAGGCCTTCTGCAAGTTCCCTCAGTGCCGGCCACGCCTCTACTCTCCTCCCCAACCACTCTCCCCACTACTTCCTCTGCTCCAGCCTCCCTGGCCTTCCTGCCACCCCAGGGCCTTTGCACTGGCTCTTCCCTCCCTCCCATCCTTTGGGGACTGGTTTAAAGGTCATCGCTCAGGGAGGCCTTTTCCAGCCATCCTATTTAAAATTGGAATCTCCCTCCTTCTTGTCCCAAACATTCCCCCTTCTCTAATGTTTCATTTTCTTCAATACTGGTGATTTCTCTCAATAGACCATGTGCTTTATTTATTCACTAAAAAAAAAAAAAAAAGTTTGTTACCCCCATCCTAAAATTCTAAAACAGTGGCAAGGATTTTTGCCTGTTGTCACTGCTTTATGCCCACACCTAGAACAATGCTGACATGTAACAGTCCCACAGTACTAATTGTTGAATGAGTGACTGAACACATAATTGACCTGTAGCAGCTATGTAACATCAGGTAGATCCATCATAATATACATATACTGTGGGAACCATTAAAAAATAATTTGATTTTTTATAGAAGGGCTTACCAAGAAAACAACTAACCATTAAGACCATCAGTTATCACCTGAGTAAATGACAAGTCACAAAATGGCAAACAGGTAAAAAAAAAGTTCCCTTCCACTAATAATAAAAGAAGTGCAATAATAATAATAGTAGGAGGAGTAATAATAATGGTAATACTCAATACTGGCAAGGATGTGGCAAAGAAAAGGACTTTCAAGAAACTCTAGTGTGAAAATAATTACTACGCATTTTCTAGAAAATAAGTCAGTCTTAAAAAATGTTTGGATATGTATTTATCCAATAATTAAACTTCAAATAATCTATTCTGAGAAAACAATATGAAAGAAGACAAATAAGTACAAAGATTCAAATTGTAACATTACTGAAGACAGTGTAGAATAAGCAGAACCCAACTTCCGTGAGTAACTTCTGGTATTACTCCCCATGCATTCTTCCCACTTCCTCAGACAGGCTGCCCCTGAAGCACCTCTGTCCCACACATATAGCACTCTTCTGGCTGCAATTTCTCAAAACACTGTGCTTCTTGCTTTCCTAACACTTATCACAATTTCCAATTATGCATTTATCTTTTTATTGTCTATTTCATCCATTAGACTAAAACGGTCGGCACCATTTTTCCAACAGCAATTGCTCACGTTGTGTTTCTGGTGTCACATTTTGGTAATTCTCACAATATTTCAAACTTTTAAGTTATTATTATGCTTGTTATACCGATCTGTGATCAGTCATCTCTAATGTTACTACCACGACTTGCTGAAGGCTCAGACGATGGTTAGGATTTTTCATAAATAAAGTATTTTTTAATTAAGATAGATACATTGTTTTTGTAGACATAATGCTATGGCAAACTTAACAGACTCCAGTATAGCATGAACATAACTTTTACATGCGCTGGGAAACCAAAAACTCGTATGACTCTCTTTATTGCAATATTTGCTCCATTGCAGTGGTCTGGAACCGGAACTGCAGGCACACCCAAGGTGTGCCTGTATCTGTTTTTGTAAAATAAGTTGTGTTGAAACACAGCTGCACCCACGCATTCACGGACTGTCTATGGCTACTTTCATGCTACGTAATTACAATACAGACCGTTATGGCCCAGAAGGCCTAAAATATTTACTATCTGGCCCTTTCTGAACCCTAGTCTATAGGATGTATCAGAGAAACTAGATGTACAGGAGAAACTACAAGAAATGAGGTGGTGGTCACAAGGGCCATCGTTTTAAGGGTGACATGGAGAATGACAGTTGCAGATAGATGAGTCTTGACAAATGTCTGTATCTACAATCATATGGAAGAACAGAAAAAAGGCTCTTTTAAAGAAGGAGAGGCATTCATACCTTAGACAGTTACCATCATTTTATGCGATTACTATTTAAAAGTACAGCAGGAAAAAGCAGTCCCTGTGGCATTGGTTTACCTGCAGGGTCAGAACTGTAGAGGCTGGCAGCTGCCGCTATGGTTCCTGGTGGGTGAATGGCACTCGCTGAAGACCTCTGGCTCGCGATCAGGATCCTGCTCTTGGCAGATGGTAAACGTGACATTGCACCCAATCCCAACTGGGGCTTAAGGAGCATGGCCGATCGATAGAAAGTTGGAGGAACTTCGTAGTGAGTATAGGGAGGAGAACAAAATTCTTCTTTTCCAGGGCGTTCTGTAACCTATGATAAATGACAAGAAGCTCAGTCAGAGAACCGCACATCACAGGATGAGTGCTGAGCCTGGTCCGGAGACCAAGGCTCCAACAGCGACCACCCTGGAACCGCTGAGCTGCTCCATCACCCATCTCTTACCTTCTCTGGGCCCAATGTCTTCATCTCTAAGTTGACAACAACTGGATGATCCCTTAGGTATATGCTGGTTTTAATACTCTATGAATCTACATTTTGCTGGGAGGAAAAAGAATTCCCTCCATCAGATTTTTAAATTTGATCATTACAAAATCATTGGCATTTGTGCAAGTAGTTAATCTATAAACGAAAGATGTCAATGACGCAAGGAAAGAATTTAGCACATGTTCATGGAACTGTGACAGTCTCATTATTCCTAAGGAGAAAAGGCACAGTTTTCCTGGTGACCTAGTCTTACAGTAAGTTGATGAACCTTAACAATTTATGTTAAGTCTTTATTAGGCTACTTAGGAAATAAAATATGCATTGTTAATGAGGGGGAAAAGGTTATTTGGAAGAATAGAGAGGTTAATGGAAAGATGTGTTTTCAGGCTTCTACATCATTCTTTTTACATAATTAAAAATGAGAGACTGTGAATTACCTCTGATTGTCTTCCCTAGTAAGGTGTTGCCTCCAGGAATGTCTGAGCAAGTTTCACTAGAATGGAAGTTTTGGGGCAGAGTCTTGCTGACTGCTGAATTCATAGCACCTAGAACAATGTCTAGCACAGAGCTGAAATCAACAAACATCTATTAAATAAAGGAATCATGTTTCATTCTTTCCTGAATCTAACAACATAACAGCATGTTACTATCGCCTGTGATTAACAGTTTGGATTAGAATACAATTGATGGCTACCTTTTATATATGCAATTCTGTACTCACAAAGCCTGTTCATAGTATCAGTGTTTCTTCATGTTAAAAGTAAAAAAGGGCCTCCCTGGTGGCGCAGTGGTTGAGAGTCTGCCTGCCGATGCAGGGGATACGGGTTCGTGCCCCGGTCTGGGAGGATCCCATATGCCGCGGAGCAGCTGGGCCCGTGAGCCATGGCCGCTGGGCCTGCGCGTCCGGAGCCTGTGCTCCACAACGGGGGAGGCCACAACAGTGAGAGGCCCGCATACCGCAAAAAGAAGAAAAAAAAAAAAAAAGTAAAAAAAAAAAAAAAAAGACAACAAAATAATCTTATTTCCTTTAAGTTAAAAAAAAAGTGCCAGAGGCTATGTATGAAAAGACATAGATGTTAACTAACTCTGCTCTAAATCATAATACATTTTACGTGTCGAACCTCTATCCAGGAATCACAGGCATTTAACAATATTCTTTAATAGGGGCTATAAAGCTTTGATCCAGGCTGCTGAAGAGATAAACCCTTAATTTAATACTCTTTTACTGTTGAAATAGATAAGAAGTTAAATTGACGTTATTGAAACAAAAGATGAGGCCTTAAAAGTTTTATCATAATCACATTGTAAAATATGCATGATTGCTATAGTATGTAGATGGAATTCAGGCCCCAGCAAATTATATTCCTGTGAAAGAACATTCTACATCTGCTCTCTGATAAAATTTTTACCATTTTCTACTTACTTTCTTACTGTCAATCTTTGGTTTTTCTATTATACTCATATTTGCTCAATTTTTTTTATTTTAGTGTCTAAATGTTTGGTGTCATTGCTCATTGCTTTTATCAGGTGCTCCCATGAAGAAATTATTATCATTTCTAACCTACATCTGTCAGGTTTTTAGGATTGCAATGTCTTATCTCAGTAATTATTCTGTCCTTTCAAACTGTATAGGTTTCAGGGGTCAAAATCCATCATTCCATCATTTGAATATGACCTTAACAATTTCAGGAACCTCAATGCCTGCCATTTTGTTGGGTAATTTGTCTCTGTTAAGATAACAAATTTTTTGAAAAGGTGAAAAGTACTCCTTAGATGCCTAATCTATGCATTTTTAATAAAACAGGAGAGTCTACAAAAAGCTTCACACTCTTTTCTTTCATCTTTATTGACAGAACACAGCAGGTATCACCGTACCATCATAAACACAGAGAGATTAACCCCAAATGGGTTTTTTCCCTCTTTCTCTAATGAAGTAGTTTTAGAGAAATAATTCTGAAACTAAAGAATCCTTGTGATTTCAAACAAACTCCTAAAATCCATCAAGGCACACACCACAAGCAACTAAGTTCTTACTGGACTGTCCCTCTTCCTATCTGCCCTGTCCTGTTCTCAGGGGACGGCAGGCTGGGGAGACAATGGGGCAAATGCAGAGGCTTCACTGAGAAGCTAGCGCAAGGAGAGGGCTTGTGACGGCTCATTTTGTCAACGTGATAGCCCACATCACCCAGATATGTGGTTAAAGATTATCCTAGATGTTTCTCTAGTGCTGTGTTTCAGATGAGATCAACATTTAACTCAGTAGACCCTGAATAAAGCAGATTACTCTTCATCATGTGGGTGGGCCTCATCCAATCAGCTGAAGGCCTTAATAGAAAAAGACCTCCCTTAAAGAAGAGGGAAACCTCCCAGCAGATGGCTTTTGAATTGAAACTGCAGCCTCAACGCTCCCCTAGGTCTCCAGCCTGCCAGCCCACCCTGCGTATTTTGGATGTGCCAGTCTCCACAACTGCATGCACCAATTCCTTAAAGTCTCAACAGGCAGAAAGATACATACATACATACATATACACACCTGTATATACAATCTGTTTCTCTGGAGAGCTCTGACAGGCACAGTGTCCTACAGTGATGAGGCGGTACCAGGGAGGAGCAGCAGGGTTCAGCCCTAATCACACACCTGTATGCTGTAAGCACACAACCTCACTGGGTCCTCTCACTCTTGTTCCCTTCCCCCCACTTACACCAGCAATTAAAAGGATTCCAGGGCTTCCCTGGTGGCGCAGTGGTTGAGAATCCGCCTGTCAATGCAGGGGACACGGGTTCGAGCCCTGGTCTGGGAGGATCCCACATGCCACAGAGTGGCTGGGCCCGTGAGCCGCAACTACTGAGCCTGCGCGTCTGGAGCCTGTGCTCCGCAACAAGAGAGGCCGCGATAGTGAGAGGCCCGCGCACCGCAATGAAGAGGGGCCCCCGCTCGCTGCAACTAGAGAAAGCCCTCGCACAGAAACGAAGACCCAACACAGTCCAAACTAACTTAATTAATTAATTATTTTTTTTAAAAAAAAGGATTCCCCCAAGATGTCAATAGGAGGGAGTGTCCCAGAGGCCTCAGGATAGCTGAGAGCAGAAAGCAGTCTAAACAAGTCAGCGTATTTTATCCTCCTGGCATGACTAGACCCACGATGACCTTCAGAGCCACTTCCGGGGGCTGAACACAGGAGGGGGACTCTCTGGGTTACACCAAGTCACAGCTACAGGAGCAAAGGGCAAAGGCCAGCCCATTCTCCACTTGTGCTTAGAGACTACCGCAGAAATGAGCCCAGCACAACCCCTGGCGCTTCTCTGCTCTGTCCTGTAGCCTGAGGAAAGGACCTGGGCCTCGAATGCCCTGAGTACAGCAGGAAGCGTTCCTCAGAGCCGCTGGTGCACAGTGGCACAGCTGCCCCCACACCAACGGGGTCTCCCCAAACCCCTCAGCACTACTAAAGCTGCACAAACACTCATACTATCCCACTTCCTGGAAACTTCGGGTGGCTTCTACAGGGTTAAGAATAGAGAATATTTGGGGGGGATGTGCATCTAATAGTAGACATCACTGTGTATTTTATGGAGAGAGTGGAAGCAACAAAGAAAGGAAACATACATTAAAAAATTAAGAAGGGTCAAAGAGATAGAACAGTAACAGGATTTGTGCCTACATCTCCAAATAAAGTTTCTTTCACAGTTGTGTTTTGCAGAGAAAAATCTAGGGTATCTTTTTGTTTTGGGGGGGAGGGTACAAAATTACTTTATTTAACGAACTGTTACAAATGAAAGACTCCAATGAAGTGATCATTGAACAGAGACCTAAAGAACGTGAAGGAGAAAGACATTCAGATATCTGGGAGAAAAGTAGTCTGAGCAGAGGGAAGTGCAAAGGCCCTGAGGCAGCAGAGGGAGAGAGAGAGCGAAGGAAGGCGAGGTGGTCAGGAAGCAAAGGAGCCAGATCGAGTGCATCCTAACAGCTGAGCATCCTATAGGCTCCAGCCCGTGTTCTGAGTGGCCTGAGCAGACGTGGAGGGTGTCAGGGAGAGAAATGATCTGATGCTGCTTTCCTCTTAATTGATCACTGGCTGCCATGAGACTGCATCCAGAGAAAACCTTCTTTCTGAGCTCTGGGAGCACAACTCGCCATAGCACCCCAGTACTGAGAGGGGCCACAGAGTGAGGAGACTGGGCGGGTCTGGGTGAGCATCTCAGTGCTGTCCTTGTTTTGTTGCCTTGGATGAGTGACTCAGAGCTCTCCAAGTCTGCTTCCTCATCTGGACAATGAAAAGAACCACAATCCCGCCCTCCAGAGAATCACTGTAAGGAGTAGTGAAGACGGGCAAAGATTAAATGTGATGTTATGTGGGCCCAATGCATAGTAGACACTCAACTAAATGCTAGTTGTAATTATTGTTTTGACTTAAAACAGAGCCCATGCCTAACACATTATTTTGTACTCACTGTGCTCTTGACATGGACGAAAACAAGATTCTCCCATAAGGGAAATACATACTCCCCCTCAGAGGATGAAGTCTGACTAATTTGAACAATATATTTATTTTGGATTTTTTCCATTGCCCTAGTTTATAGAAGAATTATGCTCACTTATTTAAACAAGGAAGCCAATTTAAATGCATACTTATCTAATTTTTACATATTATGTCAGGTGGAATTTAAGTGACTCTCTTCAGACGTTAGCTCTATCTCATTCTGATCATCAAACTCTTCTAATCGAAAGTGTCCATTTGCCTACGACCTCCTCTAGCTAAAATCATCCATTTCTGTACAAGTGCATCCATCAGAATCTGCTATTTGCTAAGAGAGGAAATTCTGTTTTCACAATTCATCGAAAATACACAACAAACTTTAGGATGTTCAACTTATACACCGTATCACAGTGACATTCTCTTACCTCCTGTAAAAACTTTTCACTCATTTGACTGAAGGGGTGTCCCGGGGGCTTGATCCCAGACACCACCAGTCCAGAGCTGAACACCCGGGGCCTCTGCAGGTCTGGCTTGAACTTGTCGTACAGGCTGGCGGCCGGCTTCAGGTCTCCACCTGCCGCCTTCTCCTCTTTGGGGAGAGGCACGTTACACGAGGGCGGGGCATAAGGTAGCCCCACGGGAACCAGAGACGTGTCCACCTGGCCGAGGGCCTGAGGGCTCCTCCGGATGTAGGTGATGATCTTGGGCCTCACATGCTTGGGCTTGGGCATAACAATGGGCCGGGGATCCGCCCTATCTTCTGCCTTTTCAACCTGGGGGCCCTCCGTTCCCTCCTGTGAGGCGGGTGTGTCCTCGGGACGGGTGAGGCCAGGCTTGGGGATCCCACCAGGGCAGGGGTTCTTGTCAGGCACTTTCAGGGAAGCGTGTGACAACCTGGAGCTGTTGGCAGAAGGCGGAGCGGCCGGGGGGACCCCTGTGTCCACATTCAAGGTGCCCAAGTCTGGAAAGCGGCTGCTGGGTTGCACGGGCTGGCGGGCCACATTCACAGTTGTCTCTGGGTGGAGGGGCACTGGGACTCCAGGAAGAGAATCTGCTCTTGCCTGGGAGGTGCTTTCAGTCTTCACTGCGGTCTCTAGACGGTTCCTAGTCTCAGCAACAGATGTAGCGATCTCTGTGCTTTCCCCGGTTTCTGAGCTGCTGCTTGGAGGGTCAGGGGGCTCAGGGACCCCAGTTCCGCTCTCTCCAACAGAACGACCTGAATTAAAAACCATAGCGCCGTCCCCGTTCCCGCCGCCCAGAACCTCTCTCTCCTCACTGGCACCTGAGGGCCTGCTGTCAGTCGAATCACCAGGAACAAAAGCAACGTGACCATCCCTGGGTGAAACGCTGCTGGATGGGGCTTCACCCGGTTTCCTAGCTGCACTTGGTGAACTTCTGCCCGTGGGCTGATGCTCAGCAGCTCCCGAGGAAGCGGGGCTCTGCTTGGGGGTGGTATGGAGAGACCCCTCCTCACCTCTCTTTTCCTGCTCGCCCCTGCCTCTTCCCATACCCGGCGGGTGGGGACCGCTGTGTGCAGCAGCCGAGACTTCTTGCTGTGCTTCCTCTGTAAACGGCTCCCTTCTCCCTAGGGATGACACGCCATCCTCCTGAGGACATCCCAGCCCCTCTGCCTGGGTGGACGGGAACTCCTGCACGGCCCTGAGCTGGACAAGTTTCAGCTCCATCTTGGGCTCGGGCTTTCCCTGACCTGATTGTGCTTCTGGCTTCCTCAGGGCATCTTTCGAGGCTGGAGAGGGGCTGGGAGCGCACTCTGGGTGGGCAGAAGGCTCTGTGCTCTGGGTGCTAACTTTGGGTACCTGTCCCCCATCCGGCTGGGTCTCTAAGGGGGTGGTCTCCTTGATTACTGAGGTAGATGGTTTAGGATGACGTGAGCTCCTTCCCTCTGAGGGACCATCAGCTGGAAGACAAGCCAGCCCCGGAGAAGGGGCTGCCCCCATCTTCTGCGGCCCCTCCCCACCACTGGGTACCGGACGGGGGGCTTCTGGGGACCCCAGCACTGCAGGCTGTGGAAGCGGCCAGGCCAGGCCCCCAGCCCACTCCTTGGTAAGCATGTCCACTGCTACAGCAGAGCTGCCGGCTCTCTCCAAAGAATGCCTCCTCAATTCCGCATTGTCAAGGGTCTTGGCCAACTTATCCTTGGGAACATGCCGGGGAACGTCAACCTCCCTCTGAGCCGAAACCTCTGGGCTGGCCTCACCTGTGACAGTCCTCCAACTTGGTTGACATTGTCCCTGAAGACCCCGAGGGGCCTGCAGGGGATCTGTGCCTCTCTCCAGCATGGGCTCTTCATTCCGTTCTCTCTGAGCCATCGGAGAAAATTTAAAATCCTTCAGGCTGGCAGGGCCAACCTGAGATGCCTTCGAAAAGCCCTGAAGGGGGTGAAACTCCTTCTGGACACGGGTACTACTTTCTGGCCCCCTTGAATTTGCATTTCCAATTTCATCTGTCAGGGCACATGTCACAGGCTCATCAGGAGAGGAGCTGACCTCCAACGTGATGGGGTTGGCATTGGTGTCTCCCAGACTTAGGACGCTCTCATTATTGTTTTTCACTCCATTTCTGTTGTCCCGTAACTCAGTGTAACATGATTTCTTAGGAGCCACTGGGACACTCATTTTCCAGCCTTCAGTGGGGGCTGCCTGCCATGCAGTCCTCCCTAATGGAAAGTGGCTTCCTTCAAGCTGCTACCTGGTGAACAGGGAATTCTCAAGCTGCTTGTTGCCCCCTGACAGCATCACTGGGCGATCCTGCCTTCATCATTTTCAGAGCAGTTTTAAAACTGGGCATTGTCTTGACACAGCAGGATGACTTATCTGTTAGGTTCCAGCTGAACGAGAGCCAATTAGCCCATGAGACCTAGAGAGAAATAAAAAGAAAAGCGCGCTAGATTGACAGATATAGAGTCTCGGGAGAAAAAAGAAGCATGGTAAACACAGATTTATTCCTCACTTTCCTACTACTACTTCATTCACTCAATCCAGGAACTATTTCTCAAAAGCCTTTTAGACAGGGGCTCCTGCTGGCCAAATATGGGAAACTGTAACATCAAAACGATTAATGTAGGGCTTCCCTGGTGGCGCAGTGGTTGGGAGTCCGCCTGCTGATGCAGGGGACACGGGTTCGTGCCCCGGTCCGGGAGGATCCCACATGCCGTGGAGTGGCTGGGCCCGTGAGCTATGGCCGCTGAGCCTGCGCGTCCGGAGCCTGTGCTCTGCAACGGGAGAGGCCGCAACAGTGAGAGGCCCACGTACCGCAAAAAAAAAAAAAAAAAAACAATTAATGTTAGAAGTGGATTATAAATACATATTAAATCTTAAATTTGTATTTTAAAAATTCACAAGTTCATATTGATACTGATTAAAAAGAGCGGAGGAGAAAGGAAGGCTCTTCTTCACAGAATACCAACTAATATACAAAAAATTAGACAATTAGAAAAATCACCACTTGGTATTCACCAGAGTAATAATTATCTTGGATGAGGGATGCCAATAGTTGCTAAAATCACTGAGTGCAAAATTGTTGGGGAACAGGATATTTACAGAATCTTAAAGCACCACCCTCCGGATTATTTTATTTCTTAGAAAGGAAAATTCCATCTGTACAATGGAGAAAGCTGGTAGACACCATCAAATTTAACATCATCATTATGGAAAGTGCTATCATGTGCTCCTGATGTTAGGTAGTTCTCAGGCCTCACATCCCCTATGAGAGTATCCCTGCTGTAAATGTTCAGCCTGAGTTTAATCATGAGGAAATAATCAGGCAAATTTAAATTGATGGGCATTCTACAAAATAGCTGGGCTAAACTTGCCCCCCAAAACACCAATGGATATCTGCACACAAACCATGATCCTTGACTAGATCCTGGATTTTTAAAAAAGTTAGCAGAGAACATTGGGACAATTCAAGATTTAAATATGGACAATCTATTGGTAAAGGTATTTTATCAATGTTAACTTTCTTGGATGTGTAACAGTATCACAATTATACCAGAGATAATCTGTGTTCCTGGAAGATACATGATATTAAACATGACATGCTTTTTAACATGACATGTTGTCTGTAACTTACTCTCAAACAGTCAGCAAAGAGAAAAATATGTGTGTGTGTGTGTGTGTGTGTGAAAGAGAGAGAGAGAGCACACAAACATGGAAAAATGTTAGCAATCTGAAAATCTAGGTGATCCACTCGACTACACCTGCAACTTTTGTATAGGTTTGACACTTTTCAAGATAAAAAGTTGGAGGAAATTCTAGTAGCCTGCGAGTCCTGGATGATCCAGCCCCTACATACCTTTCTAGCCTCATTTCCTCTCATCCTTTTCTTTCCTAGGCTGGAGCCACACTCCTCATTCCTCACGTTACCATGTTCCTTTCTCCCTGCTTCAGGGCCTTTGCACATACCCTTCCATCTGCATGGAATATGGAATCCTCCCCTGACCTCACCCAACAAACTCCCATTTAGTCTTCAGTTTGCAGCTTAAATGCCACTTCCTCCAGGAAGCCTTCCTGATCCACTAGATCAGGTCCTTCTATGATGAACTTTTAAAAACCCTATATTTTTACTTAAAAAAGAAAACTCCAAATGTGCTAGGCATCAAAGAAAATATTGTTAAATACCTGGCACATCTATCTATCTATCTATCTATCTATCTATCTATATGGAACTTAATATGTACTCTTAGCATGAGTGAATGAATCCATGACAAGATGAATGATGAAGATCAATGTTATTTCTGCCCTGACAGAGATTAAACTCTAATAACGTATTTAAATTTCTACCAAAGTAGCCTCACAGATCATCAGTAAACCACTCAAGGCTAACATTGTTTTATCCACTACTATGAATGCATTCATTAGGCCCTGGGGATGGGAGACTTTAAAAGTAACAAGGTTCTGCCTCGTACCCAATCCCCCAGGGGGGAATCAAAGTGAACAGCCACCTTCCACACCTTCCTCTGCTTCGTGCAAACATGCACGAGTGCACACGCACATTACACGGGAGACTGTTACGTTTCTACCAAAATAGGTTACGTGGCAACCCAGCTGTCTTTCCTTCATCATTGTTTCATATGCTACTTCACACATTCAAAAGAGTATATGTGTGTGTGTATATATCCACACATACATGTATATTTGTACATATACTAAACATGTACACGTGTATATATACCATATATGTATATCTACATATACGTACATTTGTATCTATTATAAACAAGAAAACCAAAGGACTGAAAAATCACCAATAACTTGCAGCTACCCTCACACTCCTCTCCATCCCAGCTCCCATCTTCCCAACTTAACTTTTCACTTGACAGCCTCCCATGGGCACCCCTAAGAACTCAGCTGATGGAGCTCTCTTTTCCTTTCATTTGTTTGCGTCTGTACATAAGCATGTACATTTTCCATAAATGACATCGTTTCCTATAAGCTGGGTTTTGGTCAGTTATTCTTTTTCCCCCTTCTTCCTCCTCCCCTGCCCCCCACACAAGGCACAGTGACATCCTGATCTAGGTCTTTCCATTCCTTGCCCCATGTTCGTAGAATCCTGTCCAAATACACACGCCTGTGCACAGGTTTGCGCTTTCACCTCCCTGCTATGCCACACTTCCGTTCTGTCCCTGTCGCACTCAGCTCCTCATCCTCCCACCCCCTTCAGCCCTGTCTCCTGCTTTCTTTTTCTCCTTCTCTGCCTTCTTCCAGGCCTGTCTTCAGTAGGCCAGTGGTACCCCCAGGTCCAGCCTCAAGCCTAACCAAGGTGCTGACACTCTGATCCCAGCCTCCATTCCCTGATACAGAGGGGAGTCTCAAAGCATCCACATTTCTTTCATTATTCAGTTTTCAAGGTGCTTTCCTTGTACCTCTGGGCAGAAATACAAAAAGCATGTAGGCAAACCATTAAGACAGCAGTTTAAAAGAACACCGTGCTCTCTGGGTCGGGAAATGGGCGTCCTGGAAAGTCATGGAGAGCAAGACATTCCATAAATGTGAGCCAACCAGGCAAAGTAAGCATCTCTAATTCTCTGTGGTCAGAATTATAAGCATGAAGCCAAGAGCCCTCTTGGGTTTGAAATATCGAGTCTGGCAGAAGGAAATAAATGCATTCTTCTCAGCAGTGACAAACCAAACCGGAGCATTCAGACACTGCAATCCACAATGTGAGTGCTAGAGAGTGACAAGCAGGTGTAAAATCTTGCTAGAAGGAGTTGTACCTTAATATTTAAGAATTACATAACAGATGTTCTCCGTCAGTAAACAGTAAACATTGCTCATTGGAAAGAGGATGGAAAGCTAGAACCTTCTAGGGGCCGAGTATTATTCTCAGCACTAATACATGTTTGTAAATTTTAAGTTTTAAATTGCAATTACTTTAATTTAATTTAATTTTAATTTGTTAAACTATTTAATATTTGTAATGGCCTCCAGAAACAGATCTTCACATCTCCTTGCTTTTTTTTCTCTCTTTCTCTCTCCAGGTAAGGAAATGAAAACACAGAGAGGGTAACATTCCCAAAGTCACACAGCTAAGCTGTGACAGAGCAGGGATAGAGGCAGGAAAGTAAAATCCACGCAGAAAGTGGAAGCTGTAAAAGAAAAGCTGCCTATTGGTGAAATTATACAGATCACAGGGAAGAATAAAAGGAGGAGTCACTACCATAAGAACAAGGAGAGAAAAGCAAAACCAGAAACCAAAAAAGGATAGGAAGCTCACACAAGACAGGAAAAGCAAATTTTAAAACCTTCTTCAATTATAAAAGGCACAATTAGATACAGGAGGTAATGTTTCCTGTTTCCTTCCCTTCTTGCCCAGCTTCACTCCTCCCACCTCGAGCGCCACTGTTTCACCGCAAGACAGTCACAGAATCTACACGGGCAAGAGGTTTTTTCTGGATCTGGATTTCACTCCAGGGTACTCTACTGAGATAAACATCCCTCCCACCCCAGCATAAACATGATCGTAAAAATCCAGACCTATAACACAGGAGTGTGTGATTAAACAAAAAATGCAATTATGTCAACCAACTGTGCCGACCCCACTCCGCTTAAGGTGCATTTTCCCAGGGTGAGGCGTGTAGCTTTCATATGCTTCACATTCATGGCTGTCAAAAGTTACAAACAATGGCCTTAGCAGTAAATGGCAACTTATCCTGGAAAATAATCCATTAACTAAGTCCTCGGTCCAAAAGGAGGTTAATGATTTTCTAGGCTCATAGCCTATCTCATGCTTAATAATCTTCCAAGTAGCACCCCCTACCACTAGGGTGAAAACCTATTCTCCCAGTTAAGGAGCTCAGATTCTCCTCAGCTGGAACAGCTTTTAAAAACTCCCAACACCTAAGCACACACACTAGGGAGCCCAAAGTGCCACTTACACAGGGTGCTCAGAGCTGCACACAATAATCAGTGCTGGGTGCATCATCCAGGGTCATGTGACAACAAGACTTCCATTCTCTTAGTTATACCTCTAACCACACCGTCTAAGAACATGACAACTTCATACAAATCCTGCTGATTCCATATCATCCACAGAATGCCAAAGCATCTTATGAATTACTCCTAAACTACACTCACTCAATCCTAAAAATTTGCAAGTGGCTTTTAGCACCCAAGGTAGGACTATAAAAACACGTCTTGAACTACATCTTGTTGGTCTACGTCCCTTGTTCAATCCTATTTAAAACGTTTTGGGCCCACCCTCAATTTTTCATCCCAAATATTTGCAATCCATTCTGTTTTCATACCATCTTGGAAGAGGTAAGTGCACCTTCCAGGTTATCATTCATTCACTGATGCCAGAGTCAGCAAAACAAGGCAGGGGGCAGCGCACAGCCCCTGGAGCAGGGAGAAGTAGCTCCCTACCTCCTCATCAGCACCCCGTGGCCGTCCACAGGTGCTCCTCCACCCACCAGGCCCCGCGGTCACTGAGCACACCCTATCTTGTCCACAAGGACATCGTTAAGAGGACATACTTTGTCAAGCGTGTTACTGAGATAATTATCACCTCACCTCCCACCCAAAAGAAAAAGAGAAGATGGAAATGAAGAAAGAAAAGAAAATGAAGCCGTTATCCCATGACCTGTTCTCCATGCTACCCTGCATTCTCCTAAGGACCGCTGTTTATTTTTCTCAGTACTCGTAACTGGCCAATTACCAATGCTTTTTCATCCAACGTGGGTTCAGCATCAGGCTCTACGGACATGTGGTTTAAACATCGCACCCTCTTCCTTGCCAACAAACATCATTGTCTTTGCCCATCGTTAACCATCAAGCATGTCTGCAGCTCTCCCCAGCTCACAATCTCTGCTAATGGTTTGACCATCTTATCTAGATGGAACCTTTTCCATTGAATATGCATATACGTTCATGAATCGTTAAATGGACTGATAGGATCTAGACGCTCAGATACAACCTCTTCATCCATCTTTCGCTTCCATTCCCTGTTACCACGCTTGCTCTGCCCAGTATAGTGTGAAAGGCATTCTCGGATAAAGAGGACCTCAGTAAACCCACCACCATCTCTGTGCTGTCCACCAACATGACCACAATACCATCTGAATGATGGGTGAAAGCCAAATTTCCCATCTTGACTTTCCAGGTCTGGTGAGCACTGGGCCCATGTATGTTTCCAGGTGAAATCCCCTTTACTCTTCTACTTAAAATACACCTGCCAGTAAAATTGTCCTCCCTACCCCATAGCTCCACCTTCTGAGTTCAAAAGGCCACCTCTTCCAGGAAGCCTTTCCTAATTGCTCCTCCCTCCCCCCCCCAAAAAAAAAGTGGAGAAGGAGCTAGATATTCTCTCTCCATGTCCTGAATCCCTACATCTTTCCTTCTGGCACTGTCATGCGATGTTCTTACAATTATACTATGTACATCTCATTTTATTCTACATAATGAGTCTTTCCGTTTTACAGTTCCACGCCTCGTTTTTATTATAGTTCTGTGTGTCTTATTTCCTTTATTAAACTACAAGCTCACTAGGCTGGAGGTTAACAGCTCAAACACTTCTCGTTTCCAGGCAACATCTGGGACAGCACTTCATGCATAGTAGGCCCTTGGGCTGAAGCAATCTCCTCCCAACTTAAGCTCAAAAGGGTGAATGTTTACATAACTTTCAATACAGCACGGGCCTTATTTTTTTTCAGTCTTTTAAGATGGAGATTACAAAGCCATCCTTCCCAACTGGGTAACTGGTTAGGCACCCTTTCCCTTTCCCCACAGGAGAGCTGTACCAGAATATCCAGGGGTGATTATACAGAAAAATACATTCTGATCATCGTGGTTAACTTATATGTGTCATAAAATGTAATTTAATTAGAAAATTTAAAAACTAAAGAAAGTCTAGGAGATTTTTTTCTGTTATTAAAAGGAGGCATGGGGGGCTTCCCTGGTGGCGCAGTGGTTGGGAGTCCGCCTGCCGATGCAGGGGACGCGAGTTCGTGCCCCGGTCTGGGAGGATCCCATGTGCCGCGGAGCGGCTGGGCCCGTGAGCCATGGCCGCTGAGCCTGCGCGTCTGGAGCCTGTGCTCCACGACGGGAGAGGCCACAGCAGTGAGAGGCCCGCGGAACTCAAAAGATTGAAAAAATACTGCATACAGCCTTCCTGAGCTGCCAGGTCTGCTGTGGAATGCTTTATCAGTTGTGAATTTTCACATAAATATTCAAGCACTGTGCATTTGAATGTAAAGGCAATTCCATCTGACTTAATAAAACTTAGTTGCCAAAGAAGCTCCAGCTACAATACCTACCATGCAATAAATAATCCTTCAGAAGAACTCTGGGATACAGAAAAATGTATAGGCTATGAACCCAAAAGGTAATGGTAAATATAATAATGATGCAAAAAAGTCAAAATCCCAACTTTCAAAGTTTAGTTGACACTTTTAATGAGCATATATTGAGGTCTATGATGTTCCACCACATTTAAAAGGATAGTTTTATGTGAAGTGACTTGCAAACATTTACATACAAGTCAATCTATTCACCTGCTTTAGAAAGTTTTGTGGTTATCACTATTCTCTGCTTTCTGCAATGGTAACCATTCAGGAATAGCCAGGTTCTTGGTCCTATTTCATATTATTTATTCATATTATTTAGGAATAGCTGGGTTCTGGGTCCTATTTCATAATGTTTATATGTTTCATAATGTTATATATGTTTATTCTCAACAGGTATAGGTATAGGTATAGTTGACAAGTTGATGCACCACAGACTGAATGAACTTTACAAGTTCAGTTTCACTGCAATATGATTAAAAGTTGAATTCCTGGTTGGGGGATGATAACTAAATGTTCTGGGACACTGTAGCTATCCGTGGTGCTGAATCCTGTGAAAATGTGCCAAATTATGTAAAAATATAACCGCTCGACGGAGTCTGCTTCACTCTCTTATCTATGTACATATCATGAGTAGTACATCACATTTTCTTTTAATATATAATCAGAACTGTGTTCAGAAAAACATCTTTTTTTTCTTTTTTAGCTAGTAGAGGCTATTTTATTTTTATTTTACCCTAAGTAAAAAGAGTGAAGAAGAATATACACATAAACGAAATGCTCTATTTCCCCCTTTATAAAGGGCCAGGAAAAGAGGTAACTTGACTTTTCAAAGGTTAGACTAATCTGACATTTAAGCAAAATATTAAACTAACTGATATTTTAAGTCTCTCCAATAAAAATGTTGCATGTTTCTCCAAAAACAGCCTCATTCGCATTTGCCAACAAAAAAGCATTTGTTTTCTCCTTTAAAAAACAAATCCTTCCTTCTAGAACAGAATTTCACTCAGAAAATATAGGGTATTCATTCCTTGCCTATTACGTTTAATATTTATTTTGTTTTGTGTTTGTCTTAAATGATTTTTTCCCCAAATGGGAATACTTAGATTGCCAATTATTTGGAAAAAAAAAAAAGGATCTTCATTGTGTAAAAAAAAAGTAAAAAATATACCAAAGTCCCCTACTCCCACCCCTAGAAACAGAGATTAATGTGTAGTATCCCAGATTTTTTTAACACTCAGGGAATGAGTTTTTTACCTTCAGTTTTATACTGTGTATCATAGACACCTCCCCACATAAATACATGTAACAAATACTTTATCATTTTTAATGACCGCTTTTACCATAATTTACCCACCAATCCCCCATTGTCAGACTTCAGGTTGTTTTCAGCTTCTGCCTTTTAAAATAATTCTTTACAGAACACTGCTGAATGCATATCTTTACGGCCCCTCCCTTACCTCCTTACAATATATTCCTGAAGGTAGACTCACTATATAAACAGGAACGCACATTTGCATTTTAATACACAACTCTAAGCCCCATGAGGGGTTTTTGTTTTGTTTACAGGCACAATCTGTGCCCAGACTATATGCCAGGACCTGGCACATAATGGGTGCCTCATAATTATTTATTGAATGAGTACATATTACCCTCAGGAAAAAAGGTGTCAATCTTCCTTCTATCCCTCTATTTCCCTCTATTTCCCTGCTTCCTGCTCCATCGCCTCTCTCCCAAAACTCTTCATAACTACAATGACCAGATCATCTGCCATTCAAATAGCGAAACTGTTTTCTTTCTTGCTTAGGAATTTTTTGTTTTTTATTAAAGTATAATTTACATATGTAAATTTCACCCTCTTTACTGTACAGTTCTGCAAGCTTTGGCAAAAGTAGTCAGTCTTGTGACCACCATGACCACAATCAAGATACAGAACAGTTCCACGAGTTCCAAAATCCCCCCTTTTGTAAGTCAACCCTTCCCTGACCCCCAGCCCCTGGCAACCAAGATCTGATTTCTGTTCCTACAACTATGCCTTTTCCAGAACGTCACTGAAATGTCACTATACCGTGTACAGGCTCTGTGCCTGGCTTCTCACACAGCACAGGGTATCGGAGATTCACCATGACCTGGGGTCTATCGGTAGCTCACTCATTTCTACGGCTAAATATGATTCTGTGCTACGTGCCACAGTTTGTTCATGCCTTCCCCAGTTGAGGGACATTTGGATTATTTCCAGGTTTGGGCAATTATAAATAAAGCTGCTAAATACATTCATGTACAAGTTTCTGTATAAAACTGGAACGCTTTTGAGAGTTCAAAAATGCTAAACCAGACAGAATGCCAAGACACCAAGTACAAACTGGACATATGGGCGCCCTCTTTAGAACACACTTCTCACCACCCCAGATGATCTGGTTCTGGTGCTTATCTGCCTGGTTATTATCTGCCTCCACTCCTCCTATATAAACTCCAGGAGAGCAGGTGACCCCCTCCCCACCCTCTGTTCACCACTCTATTCTTTTTTTTTTTTTTTAATCTTTTGGCTGCACCGCACAGCACGTGGGATCTTAATTCCCTGACCAGAGATCGAACCCGCGCCCCCTGCATTGGAAGCAGGGAGTCTTAACCACTGGACCGCCAGGGAAATCCCTGTTCACCACTCTATTCTCAAGTCCAGAACAGTAGCTGGCACATGGCAGGGATCCAAAAACATTTTTTAATGGAATGAAGTTCGCTCAACACTAGGAACTTACTTTCCACACCTGAATAGCATTTACCATCACCAGGTGCTGTTTTCAGTGCTTTACTGCACTGAATCCATATAACAACCCTATGGCTAGAATGTACTATCTTGTTTTTACAGATGAAGAAACTAAAGCAGAGAGATGTTAAAGAACTTCTGAAAGTCAGTGGAAGAGCCAGAATTTAAATCCACAGTCCATGCTCTTAAGCCACCAGGCTAAGCTTCCCTGAAATCCTCAATTTTTAAAGTTTAATAGGTTAACAAAATCTTGTTATTTTATTTTTGTTATTACTTTACGTTTACGGAAGTCACACACCCTTTCATATGATGTTTGGCTATTTGTATCCCTTCTTTCATGCTGTGTGTGTATCTCCAAAGTGAAATTCTTTTTGACCATTATTTTTAATGGCAAACATGAGACAAGCTATTTCCAGAATATAGCTTTTATCAAGAGAAAATGAGGTATTAGAAATTTAAGGACTGTTCGAGGGAATTAGGGCCAGATAAGAGACCTCCCAGGTCTCCCTGGCCCTCCCAGGTCTCTCCTACCTGGATTATTGGGGCCATCATCCACCTCATGACCAGAGCTGGAAACCTGGAGAGTCTCCTTGGCCCTTTCCTGTAGCTCCACCCATCAGCAAGAGTGCATCAGACGGACTCTTCCACGGTCCAGCCCAGCCACTCACTTTTCTCCATCCACATTGCCACCACCATCTCCCGTATAAGCTACGTACAAATCTCCCACCAGATCTCCTGACCCCCATTCTTGCTTCTCTAAAGAGCCGTTCTCCCTTCACAAGGTGTCCAGAGTAATATCTTGACACATCCGTCAGATGGGGTCCTTTCCCCACCACAAACACTCCATGGCTTTCCTGCTCTCACCTGTGTGGTCCCCTCTCCCCTCCCCCACACCCTCCTTCCTCACCGTCCCCTTCAGCCTCTCCACGGGCTTTGCACGGCCACTGTCACTTCTTGGCGCCCAATGCCAGGCTCTCTGCATGGCTGTGCCCTCCTCAGGCTCTCCTGATGTTCACCCTCTGTCCCCTGTCACAGCCCCCATGGCTTCCTTCCCAGTCTGTCCCAGCTACTCTATGTGTTGATTCGTTCACTGTCCTCCTTTCCCAGTAAAACATACTCCCCACAAGGATAAAGATCATATAAGCCCGCCTCATCCCTGGTCCCCCGTGACCAGAAGACTGTGCTACACACTGCAGGTACTCAATAAACCCCAACAAATCTTTGTTGGATTCATGAATATGGTAGCATAACTGAATACTTCCCAATGTGTTTGGCCCTCTGGGTAATGCCTCACCGAGCACATATTAATCACAGAATCACGGAGTGTCAGAGGTGGGAAGGAACTGAGACATCAATTAGTTTAACCCTCTCATTTTCTATGAGGAAACTGCAGCCTAGAGAAGCTTCAGGACTGACTCAAAGTCGTCCAGCCACGACCTGTCACAGCAGGGGGTGCAGGGCAGGCCCCTCATACCCCTTCACAGACCTGACAGCCTCATGCATCGGGAAGGCCAGGGAAACAAGGGCTCATGGACACAGGACGCGAAAGGGCTCTGAGATGGAGCCAGCTTGTAAGCATCAGCCAATAAAAAACACAGTGTGAGGAACAATGGGAAATAAATACATAAATGAAAGGTCCTAATCCTCAGAGAAATGGTAATCTCCTGAGGGAAAAGGGATATGATGTAGATACAACTAATAACAACGGTAATAAAGGCAAGGCAGGGTGTAATCGAATATGCTGTTAAAGAGAAATACTCAGGACCACATGATGACAAGGAGGAGGGCAGGAACTGCAGCTGAGAGGCTGGAGAAAATGAGATCTTCGCCCCTTCTTGCAATTTATGAAGGGGTGTGTGTGAGTGTGTGTGTGTGTGTGTGTGTGTGTGTGCGCGTAGTTTTACAATGATTCCAGCTGGCCACCTTACACTCATGTACACCAGAAGTACTGCATCATTCAAGGTCTGGGTACTGGGTTT
Organism: Mesoplodon mirus; assembly: GCF_964341445.2. NCBI lineage: Eukaryota > Metazoa > Chordata > Mammalia > Artiodactyla > Ziphiidae > Mesoplodon > Mesoplodon mirus. Next base: position 6,365,986 of record NC_138993.1, on the reverse strand, counting down.
GTGATGCTGCAGTCACAGGTCCCCCTTTCTTCCCCATGATCCCTTTACCTCTTATTCCTCCAGTGGGGAAGGGCTAAGGAAAAGAAGCCACTTGGAAGCTCCAATCTGTCAAACACTGCTTGCTCTCAAAAGGATTTCTGACGAAAGGGGGCAAAATAATTGCTAAAATGAGGCATGGGATTATCTGTGGATTTCATTTCTCCTTGCAATCCCTATATTCTTAGCAGAAAAAAACTCAAAGAGTTATTTGTTCTGGTGAAGGAAGAAAATGTCATCATCCAGTTTAAAAGACTGGCAGTTTCAAAAGGTAGCAAGAACAGCTGAACTTGACCACCAAGAGTTGGTGATAAACTCCCTGCCACTACTTCATGAGACAAGTCAGAAAAGTTAATCTATTGAAGACTAATATTCCATCTACAAAATGATGATGAGACCCAAACTCTTCTAATACCATTAGCATGGGCTTGTGTTTATTAACAGGAGACTGAAAAGAGAGACAGGCTTCAAACCCAGATAAAAACAGATCCTTCTTGACTTACAGGAAAGGAATTATATTCACACACAAGCGGTTCAACTGGCATCCCAAGAGCTGAGTCAGACAAGGTTTTGGTTATAGAGTTATGGAGGAGTGAGAAGCACTTTTTAAGAAACTGAGCTCCAATGTTCATTTGCAAGGCATGTCCTTCCTCCTTCTCCAGTGGCTACCTGGCCTATGAACTCACAGCTGGTTGCTTCACAGCCTATGTCGCCTGCCTGGCACCTGAAGGCAATTGAGGACCCACTCTAAAGAGCATCTTAAAAGAGCATCTCCTCCTATTCATTTACCTGCCCAAGTGTTCACATAACACTGTAATATTCATGAGTTTATTCCCTTCTTCGTCTCTAACCACAAATGGCTTATGTGAATATCCCCAACAAATCCACCCTCCTCCTTTCTTCCCCACTAGACCTATGGCCCAATCTGCTCTGCAGTGCAGACGCTGGGTCAGGCAGTTATGGGAGAATCCTGAAGTCCGCTTGAGCAGGTGGGGAGGGAGGCTGCTTCTTGGGGGCTGGGGCTGGGCCTGGGGGGTGGCTTGGTACAAGCTGAGAGGCAGGACCAACACCTTCTCAAACTCCTCTGCCCGGCCCCGCTCGAGCTCGCTTCTCCAAGTGCATTTATTTCAAAGCAGTAGGCATGCTCGAGATGCACACCTTGACTCTCTTCTGTGTGCCTAGCAATGGACTTCAGCATTCATGGTGGGTGTGACACATGACCCTCGTTTATCTGCGGGACTACAGGCTGTAAATCTCAGGCACTGTCTGCTATCTGAAAGGAAGAAAGAAGTCTTTCTCACACCATCAGGGATAAGCTGAGAATCACCTTCAGCTCCAAAGCCTGCACTGGGTCACTACAAACAGGGCTCTTCCAAACCACTTTTTTCCGGAAGGTACATTTCCTTTATCTTTCATCAGAAGCGTATAACCTTCCTTCTGTAAAATGAGCCAGATACCTAGAAGGATAAAGCTAAATATTTAACACCATGATGCAGTCCAGGCAAAAAAGTTTGTAACAACCAGACAGCAAATAAATAAACTTCATGGTGACTGCAAAAAAAACTACAATTAAATGGAAAGGGATATACGTTCATGGCCCAGGGCCCTTTGTTAAGAGTGTCTGTATTTTCATTAGTTATACTATGTAATGAATAAGGCATTTTTGATCACCATGTTTGGAATGTCTTTATCTCTAAGGGAGAGATAAAGAAATGAAGATAAATAGAAAAAGAAAAAATATATTCCTTAGTTAGGAACCAACTTGGCCTAGAAACATGCAAGAAAAATAAATGATCTATGCTGGGGAGAATGACTGGTTCTTCTATACAATCAAGCTGAATGAGTAATATTGCTTTAGTGAACTTGTATGATTCCTCCAACATCTCACCAAAACTTGAAGAAAAATAGAAAAAACAAAACAAAACACGTAAGATGCCCAACAAAATTCAAGAATGCTTCCACATGGTGATGAGTATTTGAATAGCACTCAATCTACAATCCCAGGGTGGAAAGCTGGCTTGCTAGCCTTTTCAGGATAGGGCAGGGGCTTCACGCATTGCATCTTAATGATCAAAACTGACAACTTCCATAAGCAACAAAAATCAAACACTCCCAGAAAGCACAAACCTGAGTAAGGATGAATTTTAATGGGCATGCTTTAAATATTTAAAAGCACAGTTTAGAAATTCACTCTTAAATAACATGAGATGCTCAAACATCCATTTTAATCAAAAGAAATACCATTAAGTCTCATGCTTCTTATCTTTTCAATAAAACAGCCGAAAAGCTAATTAGTCACTTTCATTTAGTGATCCACAATCACATCCTCGTATATGCATGACACGTGTGCATAAGTTTCAGGCATGGGAAAGGGAGCCATGATGCTAACTGTCCCCCAACATGCGGTCCTGACAGCGTCCAGGAAGGCTCCTGACCCGTGTCTGGGGGCTGTTCCTCTAACCGGGCAGCTCTCCGAGGCTGCAGGAGCACATTTACACACTGACTGTCCTCCTCCCAACCAGAGAAATAGGATCCAGGTTTACCCTTAGGGCCTCTTCCCAACTAAGCATGAGGACAGCTCAGAAGGGGTGGAGACAAAGGAATCTCCAGGGAGCACACTGGTGTCAACAGAGTCGTGATGCAGCGAATAAATCAGGAGAAAACCTCTCTCCAGGCAGACAGGCCTGGCCAGGGGTCCTGGGAGCGTTTGGGGTGGGGGAAATGGTCTGCTCAACCCCACGGGAAGGCAGGTAGAGTCGCACCAGCCTGGAAAGACCAAGGCCTGCAGCCTGAGAGCCTGGCAAGGGAGCGGGGAGACCTGTGCCAGGTCCTCTGATGAACGTGAAAAGAATAAAGTGATATTGGAAAAGTAATGCAAACTCTCCGCTCCCCACCAAAAGCTAGGAGGCCAGAGGAGAACCGAGAAAAGGAGAGGAAACCCAAGGACGCACTGAAGTAGAAAAAGACAACTGATTCAGAAAAGAGGAAAAAAATTTACTACTTCTTTGTACTGGAATTACTACTACTCCTTTGCCTGGAATTCCACCTGCGCGAGTGTGTGTGTGTGTGTGTGTGTATGTATGTGTGTGTGAGAGCACGCTGTATAGCTCTTCATCCTGCACGCTCTCAACGCCTCCACAACAGCAAAGGCATACAGAGCACAACACATGGCTCTGGATTCCAATCCCACTCACAGGAAGGAGTGGACAGCTAAGAATTCCAAGATTCGTAAGGAAGGCCTCAGATGACAAAGAGACAAGGCATTAAAGAAAATAGAGAAAACAGAAGAAACCTTTTTAAAATTTATGTTCTAATCTGCATACAATACAATCCACTCTTTTTACTGTACAGTTCTGAGTTTTGACAAATGCACAGAGTAACCGCCAATCAAGATACAGAAGAGCTGCATCACCCCCAAAATTCCTCTCCGGTCATCTCTCATGATCAACTCCTACCCCACCACGACCCACTAGCAAATACTGATCTATCCTCCATCCCTACAGTTTGCCTTTTACAAAATGTTTTACAAATATACTTGCACAGCATGTAGCCGTTTTAAAAACTGAAGTATAGTTGACTTACAATCAATCTTACATTAGTTTCAGGTGTATAACAGAGTAATTCAATATTTTTATAGATTACACTGCATACAAAGTTATTATGAAATGTTGACTGTATTCCCTGTGCCGTGCATTATCACATCCTTGTACATGTAGTCATTTAAATCTGGCTTCTTTCACTTTTAATATAGATGAATCTAGATAATAACACTATATTATTATTATTTTATTAATATAGCTAGTTATAGTAACATTGTTAATATTAATATAGAATGCATATTGCATTCTAGATCCACTCATATTATCACTTGTATCAATAGTTCATTCCTTTTTTATTGCTGACTGGTATTCCACTGCATGGCTGTACCACAGTCTGTTTACCCATCACCAGTTGAAGGACAGAAGAAAACATTTTAAAATTCTAATTAATTCCCTCAGAGAGAGAAGAGTGTCCATAAAACAAGAATAAGATGCTATAAAAAGGGGCAGTCTGGGAATATATAAGAGCGCATAGGAATTAAAAATATGATAAAATGCAACAATCAATAGACGGTTTTAAAGATAAGATCTAGAAATTCGATTAGTCTCAGAAATTAGAACCCCCAAAAAGGAGAAACTAAGAAAGATTAGTGTATCAATGCAGGAGCTCTAAATTCTAATAGAAATGCAGGGGAAAAAAGAGAGAGCACAAGAGAAAATTACCAAACAAATAAAACAAGAAAATTCTCAACACTGAAGAACATAAGTGTCCAGATTATAAGGGCCCATTGAGGGCCCAGAAAATAAAATGGTGCCTACTGCAAAGCACAGCATTATGTACCCCGAACGCACCAGGAATAAAGAGAAGTTCCAGGGAAATAAAATAGGTCATAGATAAACGGAATCACTGGCAACAGATCCCTGAACAGTAATAACAAATATATGAAGTCAGGGAGCAATCCTAACACTTCAAGAAATAATGATTTTCACCTAGAATTCCATACCTTGCTAAACTATCAAATCAAGTGTGAGAATAAATTCATTTTCAAACACACAGTAATTCAAATACATCTGTTTCCCAAACCTCTGAAGAATATGCTTCTGCAAGATGAATACATAAATGAAGAAGACAGGGGATCCAGGACAGGGGACCAAAAGAAAATCCCAAGGGCTTCCCTGGTGGCGCAGTGGTTAAGAGTCCACCTGCCGATGCAGGGGACACGGGTTCGTGCCCCAGTCCAGGATCCATGCCATGGATCGGCTGGGCCCGTGAGCCATGGCCGTTGAGCCTGCGCGTCCGGAGCCTGTGCTCCACAACGGGAGAGGCCACAACAGTGAGAGGCCCGTGTACTGCAAAAAAAAAAAAGAAAGAAAAAAGAAAATCCCAAGAAAACAAGGGCAGGGCCCAGGCCCAGAGATGCACCGGTTCAGACAGGAGCAGAACAGGAGGCATGGAAGGCAGACCCAGTAAAAAGAGGCAGCTGGTGGTCCTGCTGAGCTAGGACAGTTGTGCTGAGCCAGAGTGTCCTGCAGGCCCTTGGCACTCTCTTCGCCAGGTGATAGGGAAGGCTGTTTCTTCCTTGCTTGTCTCTCTAAGAACAAAGAAACCTTCCCAGAAGCACCCCTGAGGCCACCCCTCGCAGGGCAGGGGAACGGGGCCCTGGTGACTAGCTTGACATCATCAGGAGTTACTGAGTCAAGTGGCCAAGGGGTGGACATCAGAACAAAATCAGGCTGCACCAGCAAAGAGGAAGAAGAAGTGACTTCTGGGCAGTACCCAGCAATGTCCCATGCGGTGTTCACTAACCTTAGGGAAAAACCCAAAGGAGAGAAAGCTGCATAGTACACTAGTGGGCTCATCAGTAAATGTCATGTAATATAATAATGTAAAACGTTTCTGCTGATGTACCCACATTTGGGAAGGCTGGGAAGGGAGTGTGCAGTAAGAGCTGACCCCTCCACTGTGTGATGAAAAACCACTGCTGATGTCCAAAAGGGAAACAGAAGCCGAGTTAGCGGGAGAAACAGCAAAATGATTTGAAATCGGTTGCCTCCGAGGGGTAGGATTTGGAATGGGGACGGCTGGGCAGAGGACTGCAGCTTCTTCTTCTAAGCCTTTTACCATTACAGTAAAATAAAAGTTACAAACATTTTAAAACCACTGTTTCCTTATGGAATATTTAAAGAAAACTGAAGCAAAGTGCAAATTTTTTATCATTTTAATGAAGATCTAAAGCTACAAACTCATCGAAAAAATCTATGGAGTGATTTCTTGGCTTACATTTAAATTTAAAATTTACAAGAGCTGGGATTAACAGACACACACTAGTATATATAAAACAGATAAATGACAAAGACCTACTGTAAAGCACAGGGAACTATAGTCAATACCTTGTAATAATCTATAATGGAAAAGACTGAAAAATCAGTTATATATATATAACTGATACACTTTGCTGTACACCTGAAACTAACACAATACTGTAAATCAACTATACTTCAATAAAAAAAAGTATAATTAACAAAATATAGACAGAAATAATAAATGAATGAATGAATGAATCAATCAATCAATCAATAAAATTTACGAGATCTGAGGAGATCGTGGTGTCAGATGCACTGAAACTCAACAGACTGGCTGTTCGCATTGAGATGACAGGACATCTGAAGCTGTGGCTGAATCAGCAGGAGGAAAAGCACTAGTATTTCTGGTTTGTTCAGAGGAGAACAGACCCTAGATTCACCAGTGGCCTGAGCAGGTAAAGGAGACAGCATTCTGAGCTCAACAGGAGGGTTCTGAAGGAATGGAGAGCTTGTTAGGTTAGGAAAATAAAGTTACAATTTCAGAAGAGTGGTGGATACTTATGAATGAAATTTTAAGATTCTCCAGCTGCCTTTGGAGTAGCAACTCAGGACGTTTCTGAATTATCCAGCACATTCTACTAGAAGACACGGCCCCCCTGCATCACCACTGACAGAGCTAATGAAGATCTGCCTATCTCTGGGCCGCTCAGAATGCCACACGACCACCCTAAACATAAAGCAGGTCCCCTGGAATAAGGGACGGAAATGTGGCATCCTCTGCTTTGAATCCCGTCCTGCGGTCCTCTGCTGTGCTGTCAGTCACCAATCTCACCCAGTTTCCTCATCTGCATTTTAATGCAGCTAAAAATAGTAGCAGCCCTACTAGACCATGGACTTGAGGATATGGGGAGGGGAAGGGTAAGCTGTGACAAAGCGAGAGAGTGGCATGGACATATATACACTACCTAACGTAAAATAGATAGCTAGTGGGAAGCAGCCACATAGCACAGGGAGATCAGCTCGATGCTTTGTGACCACCTAGAGGGGTGGGATAGGGAGGGAGATGCAAGAGGGAGACACAAGAGGGAAGAGATATGGGAACATATGTATACGTATAACTGATTCACTTTGTTATAAAGCAGAAACTAACACACTATTGTAAAGCAATTATACTCCAATAAAGATGTTAAAAAAAAATAGTAGCAGCTTGTAGGGTTGCTGTGTGGGCTTGAAGTAAGGTCTGTAGCACACCTATCGCGTAGTGGGGATTAAATAAATGGTAGTAGTATTGCATCACTGCAGTAAAAACATGTGCACAGACTCATCGCTACATGCTTGAGGGGGTCACAGAGGGGGTCACGCCTGCAGACGTAAGAACGAGTTCTGCTGCTGTTTGCTTTTGGCTTGTGCCTGCCAGAATCCAGAACACAGGACCCGAGTCTGCACCTGACTCAGCTCTGAGCATCCTCCACTCTTCCCTGCTCTCTCCTCTGTCCATTCTGAGCCCCAGCCACGCCTCCCCTCTGGTTAATCGTCACCCTTCTCTCCATTCTAGAGTTTACACAGCTCATCAACACTGAATAAATATTTAGCCTGTGTTCCAGAGACTGACTCCCTATCTAGGAAGGGACTGGTGAAAGCAGCCCCTGGGCAGAATCTCATCTTTAAAAGAATTGGCTATAATCAGATAAAAAAAGAAATCGTTACTATAGGCCATGTGCCAGGACACAGAAATAGTTTCATCTTGGAAGAACAGATGACACAGCACGATTCCCTTCCAACACCATCTCCGTGCTGCAAGTTCCTGGAAAGCAGATTCTGTGCTCAGCAGAGTCTCAAGAGTCCAGAGAGGTATTTGGATGGATGAATACGATGTACTGGCTTAACAGGACCAGGTTAATCTGGGATAGGAAGAAGCAGGGTTACAAGACACTGGTATCTAGAGCCGGAACACGCAGACCATAACATGCGCAGTTCACACCTGCCAAAGCCAAGTTTCCCACCTAATTGCAGCCAGAGGGCGCTGGCCAACACTTTCTCCAAATGAGCCTCACTTCCGCCCTTTCTGTCCTGATTGCTCACAGTAATTTCTATAGATGTCTGTCTCCCACCCAGCTTTACCCTGCTTCATTCACAAAGCCTGGCTGCTCCTTAAGGCATGGCCCTTGCCTTTTAGCATCTGTAGATCCCTTTTCCAGACGTTTTGCATAATAAGTGCTCAACAAAACTCTGCTGGATCACAGATAAAACTTGTGATTTCTGATGGGGGAATGGGCAAGCACTGCCGTCAAAGCCATGTTGGTGAATCCTTGCCCCTCTCTGGCTGCTGGGCTCGCACTGCTTCGCCCTCCATGAGCTCCCACAGGCATCTGGACCCCACGGAGGGCTGTGCAGGGTCCCTCTGCCATTATGCTCGTGGCTGAGCCCTCACCACTGTCCACAGGAACTCTGTTGCCAAAACCAGGTTAATTCATTCACTGCATACCTACCGAGCATCTACTTTGTGCCAACATGGCCCAGTGCTAGGAACAGAGAGGGACTAAGACGGGCATCCTGACTGCACAAAAGCCCTTCTGGTCCACAGCCTGTGTCGATCCGCACGGTGCCGTGGGCTGCACCGGGGTGGATACCGGCTCACAGCCTCTGACACCCTCCTCCATTCCACAGAACCTGCTCCTCAGGAACTGGGCACCCACATTTCTCTACATTTCCTTTGTTCCTTTCTCAGGATCCTTATCACTCTCCACCTGGCACAACTGTTTTCTACATCCTTGTCTTCTCTTCTCAACTAGAATTTGAGCCCAGGAGCCCAGCCCAGGCACCTCTGTACCCTTTCCTAACACCCAGCAAAGGGCCTCACCTGGGGCAGGTTCTCAGTTCAAATTTTCTGGATGAAACATGTCTGGTTAAATGACACCAAAAATTGAAATCCCATTGCTTTCTAGCAACATCACTGATTTAAATTTTCCTGGAAAGCTATATAAACATGCTGAACTATTATACTGGGTACTTTCTGATTATATGATTGGATATTCTGTTTAGAAACTACAAATTGCTGCTTTTATTACACAACAAATTCGTGTTTTGTCCTCCTCCCCCTCTTCCTCTCCCTCCCGTCCTCCCCCTTCTCCATTCTCTTGTTCTTTTTTTGCCCCCTTCATTGTCAAAGTAATAAGTGCCTTTCTTCAAGGATCTACTTTGCAAACATTTGTTTAAAGACTGGAACTGTGAAAAGGTGTGTCTAGTGTATAAATAAGCTTTTCATGCATAAAACTATTCACTGCGAGTATTCTGAATATACTACACAGAGAACGCTGTAGGGCAAGGTTTTCAAACTGGAATCAATTTAGTGACGCATGACCTGCACTTTTAAAAATGAGAATATAATAGAGAAGATCAGGTTTATCACATTTTCATGGGTAAGTATTGTTTCCTGAAACTTTTTTCAGTTAAGCATGTGTGTGCATGAGTGTGTGTGCAGGTGTGTGTGTGTATATGTGCACACATATCCTTTCTAGGCTGCAGACAAAAATGTTTAAGTGACACTGTTGTAGGGACGTTTGTCTTTGTTTTTGGCCGCCAGGAACGAAACCAACTTCCTTTCTGTGTGAGCTACACTGCAGAGGACCAGAAGCCTGTGAAAGGCAATCCCAAAGCACAGCTGAGGGCGAGGATGTGTAGAAAGGGAGCCCTCGTGCACTGGCGGTGGGAATGTAAATTGGGGCAACCACTGGGGAAAACAGTACGGAGGTTCCTCAAAAATTAAAAATAAAACTGCCATATGACTCAGCAATTCCACTCCTGGGTATTCATCAGAAGAAAATGAAAATGCTAATTGGAAAAGATACATGCACCCCACTGTTCACGGCAGCACTATTTACCATAACCAACATGTGGAAGCAACCGAAGGGTCCATCAACAGATGAATGGACAAAGAAGATGTGGTCTATATATACAATGGAATATTACTCAGCCATAAAAAAGAGTGAAATCTTGTCATTTGGGACAACATGGATGGGCCTGGAGGGTATTATGCTTAGTGAATTAAGTCAGACAAAGACAAATATTGTATATTTTCACTTATATGTATAATCTAAAAAATAAAACAAACAAATATAACAAAACATACTCACAGAGAACAAATTAGTGGTTGTCAGAGGGGCAAAACAAATGAAGGGTATTAAGAGGTACAAACTACCAGTTATAAAATAGGTAAGTCATGGGTATGTAATGTACAGCATAGGGAATACAGTCAATATTTTATCGTAATTTTGTATGGTGTGTAATCTATAAAAATATGGAATCACTATTGTATATATATATTATACACCTGATATTAATATGTTATAAATCTGCTGTATTTCAATAAAAAAACAAACAAACATAGCTGAAAAGATCCAGTGAGGCCAGCAGAGAGCAGTTAAGAGCATGGACTCCAGAGCCAGACTCCCTGGATTTGAATCTAGACTGACCAGCAGGATGAACTTGAGTTAATTACTTAATCTTTCTGTGCCTCACTTCTGCTATCTGTAAAATGGGAACAATGACAGTACCTAACTCTCAGAGTTACTGTCATAAGAATTAAATTAGTTAAAATATATGAAGGGCTTAGAAGGGTGCTAGGCACCCCATAAGCAGGTATAACTGTTAAAGAAATTTAAAGAAAAAAAGCCTTCTCCATCCCAACTGCTACAGCAAAGCTGTTGCTTTGGGTCTAATTTGGGGAGTGAAATTCCAGTGCGTTGCTCTTCTTGGGCTGCTCTAACTCTAGTTTTAGTTATATATTTACAATTCCACAGGGAAAGGCTCTCACAACAGGGTGGACACACATTTAGAGCCTAATCTTTAAATATCTACTTACTCTCATTACCGTTTGTGAATTTATCCACAGCTAAGTTCAGTGACGCTTATTTTCTAGCATCACTGGGGAACTACATGTTCCATAAGTTAATTTTCTAGCAACTGAAGCACATAAAAGTTTGAACTACATTAACAGATACTTTGCAAAATATATTGTATAATTACCTACTTCCTTAAAGAGAGTGCATCAGAAATAACTTCATATTTTTAATATTTGTAATATTGACTCAAGTTGACCATTTTGAATGAGCATCAGTCGCTGGACTAGTGCTGTAATTCATTGATGGTCTTAAGGATTAACCACTATGGTTTGAAGATCTTTTTGAACCTAGTGGCAGGGCAGGAATAAAGACACATGTAGACAATGGACTTGAGGACACAGGGGCGAAGGGTAAGCTGGGACGAAGTGAGAGAGTGGCATGGACATATATACACTACCAAGTGTAAAATAGGTAGCTAGTGGGAAACAGCCCCATAGCACAGGGAGATCAACTCGATGCTTTGTGACCACCTAGATGGGTGGGAGGGAGGCTCAAGAGGGAGGACATATGGGGATATATGTATATGTATAGCTGATTCACTCTGTTGTACAACAGAAACTAACGCACCATTGTAAAGCAGTTATACTCCAATAAAGATATTAAAAAAATAAATTAAATAAAATAAATAAAGATCTTTTTGCCCCTAAACTGTTAACTCAAATACAAATGGGTTGGAGGCTTTGTATCTCCCTCTTACTTTAATTTTTCCTGCACCTTTCCCTGCTATTAGTTAAATAGTGCATCTTGCAGCTATCACTATTTCTGTTTCAGAAGATACCCTTTCCTGCTTTGTTCTAATCTGAAAGCACATTGCAATAGATACTCAAAGTAGGTAGTAAATGGGTGCACAGTCGATGGACTGTGGGGCCGGCATGAGAGCACCAAGAGGCAGGAAACATACGCTGTACACTTTGTAGAATCTATGTCACCTGCTCTCAGGACTGTCCCCAGAGTGTTACTGCTGCCAACAGAGCATCGTGAGTTTGACTAGTGATGAGTGACAGCTAAAGGGAAGGACGCTCAGCATACCCGGAGCCCCAGACTTGTCTGGAAGGCCACCTACGCGACATCTCCGCTGTATCTCCACTGAACTCATTTTGCCTCTGCGACAAAGCGCCACAACTTAACGGCTGAAAACAACACAAATCTATTGTCTTGCAGTTCTGGAGGTCAGAAGTGCAAAATGGATCTTACGGGCTAAAATCAAGGTGTCGGCAAGGCTGCCTTCCTTCTGGAGGCTCCAGGGGAGGATCCATTAATTTGCCTTTTCCAGCTAGAAGCTGGGAAATGGATTTCAGGAAATGTGCTGAGGCCACTTGCATTGCTTGGCTTCTGGCCCCTTCCTCCCTCTTCAAAGCACGTCACCCTGACCTCTGCTTCAGTCACCTCATCTTCTTCTCTGACTTGGACATGCCTGTCTCCCTCTTCTGATGACCCCGGTGGTGACACTGGGCCCACATGGATCATCCAGGATCATCTCCCATCTCAAGATGCTTAACTTCATAAAGTCCCTTTTGCCATGTGAGGTTCCAGGAACTAGGACGTGGGCATGTTTGGGGGGATGTTTCTGCTGCCCATGTAGATGTGAAACAGATCTCACACTGAACATACACAAAACGGAGCTGCTCATCTTGCCACCAGCGCCTCCACCTCCACACAGACCTGCTCCACCCACGGTCCACTGCTTTTCAGGTGGCGGCAAGCTCATCCTTCCGGCCGCTCACGGCAAATGATTTGGGGTCACCCCTGCCATCAAGTTCTGTCAAGTATCCTTTCAAAAGCAGATCCAGGGGACTTCCCTGGTGGTGCAGCAGTTAAGACTCCGTGCTTCGACTGCAGGGGTCACGGGTTCGATCCCTGGTTGGGGAACTAAGATCCCGCACGCCGCACGATGTGGCCAAAACAAACAAACAAACAAAAACACACAAACAAAAAACTAGATCCAGCATCTGTCTACCTCTCCCCACCTCCACACCCACCGCCGTCCGAGCCACCTCCTCTCTCAGTGGACTCCCTGGAACACTCCACTACCTGGTCTCCCAGATCCCCCCTACAGTCTATTCTCAACCCTGCAGCCAGAGGGAGAGTTTTAAAATACGAATTACAACATGTTAACCCTCTCTTCAAACCTCTCCAATGGCTCTTTATCTCACTCAGTAAAAGCCGAAGTCTTATGCAAATGAACTTATTTACAAAACAGAAACAGACTCCCGGACTTAGAGAAAGAACTTAAGGGTACCAGGGGAGAAGGGCAGGGGGGAGGGACAGTTAGGGAGTTTGGGGTTGACAGGTACACGCTGCTATACTTAAAATGGATAACCAACAAGGAGTACTGTACAGCACAGGGAACTCTGCTCACTATTCTGTAACAACCTAATTGGGAAAAGAATTTGAAAAAGAATAGATACATGTGTATGTGTAACTGAATCACTTTGCTGCACACCTGAAACTAAGACAACATGGTTAATCAACTGTACTTCAATATAAAATAAAAAGTTTTTTTAAAAAAATAAAAGCCGAAGTCTTATGACAAGTATCCCAGGAAGTAAGAAAATCATGAATAAAAACTCAGAGGTGAGAAAGTGCAGTTTGCCAGGAACTGAAGGCCACTCGGTATGTCCTGAGCAAAGATGGGATACAGTGCAGCCGGCGGGAAGGGTAAGAAGCGTGGGGGGGATGCTGGAAGGGGCAGCGGAGAAAACGGGGCGGGGGGCAAGTTCATGGCCACTTAGGAGGTCAAATGGCAATGGTTGGTGGTGGCTGAGATTTGAGGTCAAGGACGACCCCCAGCGCTGACTTAGCGAACGGGTCTCTAAGACAGAAAAAGTCAGCAGGAAGAATGTCGGGCTGTGACACGCCGACCTCACATGTGGGAGATTTTCAAGTCAAAATGTTGGAAGGCGATTGGCCACATGGAATCAGATGATAAGTTAAGAGATGCTGGCTGGAAATGTGTATTTGGAAGTCTTCAGTTTGACGATGGTCATTTACGCCACAGAAACAGATAAGAAAAAAAACACCCAGGGTGAGCAGATAGAAGGAAAAGCAAAGAGGGCTCAGGACTGAACCCTTTAAGGGGAAGAGAAGTCTACAAAGGAGACGGAGAAAGAACAGCTAGAGGGTTTGGGAACAAGCAGTAGAATCTGGTGTTGTGGACAGAATGCAAAAGAACCCAGCATTTGTAAGAGGTGCGTTCACTAGAATCAGACGCTGCCGACCGGCCGGCTAAGCGAAAAGGCGAAAAATGTTCCATCAGTTTCATGTCAAACAAGTGGTGAGAGACCCCAACAGGGGCTGCTGCAGGAGAGTTCACACCAGGTGCCTGTGGAGTGAGAAGGGAAGGATGCACAAGAGGAGAAGCGTCCACAGGGCATGGCCGGAGTGACAGGGGGCAAGGAGAGGTTTGCTCCTCCCAACTTCTTTTTTCCTTTCCTTCTTCTTTACTTGCTTCTCAGTGTCTATCATCACATAGTTAAACTCTGATGGGAAGAAGCTTTCAAGGAGAGAAACAGGAGGTTGTCGACATGTGAGGTCTCTGAGAAGAAAAGACGGGACCCAGAACACAGGTGAGCAAGGTCACCTTCGGGTCTCTACCACAGTGCCCCCCCTTGTCAGAAAGCCATTCCCCGACGCTGCAGAACAGCTCTCCTGCCTCCGTGCAAGGTGCTGGGAGTCAAATGGACAATAGGATGGTCCCTACCCTCAAGGAGTTCCCAGCCAGTAAGGGGAGTGGAGGCTGCTAGCCAAGCCACACTGGCATCTCAGACACTGTGGAGTCTGCCTGGTAGCACAGGTGCCAATAGAAGCAGCCAGGACTACAGTCTTCCAAAGGCCCAGAGGGGCAGCGAGGAACAGCGGGACAGAGCCCTGGAAATGTCCAGCACAAACCAAGCTATGGCGGAGGCTGTGAACTGCCAAAAATACAAATTACAGAAGAAACGCTCTTAGCACCTTGCTGGAAATGTGTCAGGAGTGGAATCTGCCTACAGGTCTCAATGCTGCTGACATCCGTGCACAGGGGACGCCGAGGCGGGGCCCCGCTTTCCTCCCTTGCCTCCCATGAGGTCCTCCATCAAGAGCATGCAGCTCGAGACAGCTCTGCTCACCCTCAGGACGAGAGCCGGGTAGCTAAGCCCGGGAGGGCGAAGACTCTCTTCCTTTCCCAGTTGACAGCTGTGAACACCACCCCTCAGAGCCCCTCCCAGAGCCCCAGGCCCAGGGCCAGAGAAAGTCTTCTCACACGGGCCAGGAAGCCCAGGACCCAAGACCAAATCTTCTCCTGGGTTCTGGTCACGTGCAGCTGGCACAAACCAACTCCTGCCCCTCCGCCTCTCCTCTGCCCCTCTCCTGCCCCTCCCCTGTCCCCCTGCCCCTCCCCTGCCCCTTCCCCTGTCCCCCATGCCCTTCCACTATCACCTCTGCCCCTCCCCTGTCCCCCTGCCCTCCCCTCTCCCCATCTCCTCTGACCCTCCCCTGTCCCCCTGCCCCTCCTCGTCCCCCCTCCCCCTCCCCTGCCCCTTCCCCTGTCCCCATGCCCCTCCCCATCCCCTCTGCCCCTCCCCTGCTCCTCCCCTGCCCCTCCCCCTCCTCTGTCCCCCCTGCCCCTCCCTGTCCCCTCTGTCCCTCCCCTGCCCCTCCTCTGCCCCCTGCCCGCCCCCCACTCTCCCTCTCACCATCTGGTAAAGGCTACTCTCAGCCCCACAGGTCCTGATCCCCCCTCCTCCTCCCCTCATTCCCCACAGCCCTCATATCTGCTCCCCTGTGGCCCTAAAACCAAACAGTTACATCAACGTGCCACTGTGGGAAAGCATTTGTTGAAATATTAATTTCTTCCCTCTGCTCTCCCTTTCTCCACCCAAGCAGGTAGCTGGCTGTCAGCTTCTCGATCTCGGGAGGGGTTTGTCACTCAGGAAAGCAGGTGCTGCAGGTGAGGTGCTCCCTTCCTGGCTTTTGTTTCCAAATCCTTAAACCCACGGAGAAAAGGGTTTCCAGGCCAGTGGAGGAGCCCCGTGAGAACTACAGAGAGGGGGTGTGGGCAACTGAAAGGTTTCCCCCCCCCAAGGCTCTCAGGCCTGAAAAGAAGAGAGGGCTGCAGTTCCCCGTGGCAGCTGGGACTGTGCTGGCCTTGCTCCACAGCAGCAAAGCCTGGGAAGGAAGAGCCCGGCTGGCCAGAGCTGCCTCCAACCCCAGGACACTTGCACAAAAAGTTATGAGGGAGGAAGCGGCAAAAAAAAAAAAAAAAAAAAGAAAAAAGCTAAGATTAAATCTCCTGCCAGCCCAGAGCAGGAAGAAATCTCGGAGTCAAAATTCAATTAGTTCTAGAAAATGAAGAGTTACACCTGAGTTTCATAACTACTCCACCACCTCAACAGAAATAAAACAGAGAAAACGTCCTCGTAAGGCAGGCAAAGCATTTGTCCAGCACAAGCTGGGCAGCACTGGCAAGTCTCTAACGCACACGCCTGAGATGCTCGTTTACATGCTTCCCGACGACCAACAGCAGCACAGACCCAATCGCCCGCATTAACATGGCTGCAGCCTTTAATGAACCAAAGTCTCTTGTTTTTTTTTGTTTTTTTGCGGTACGCGGGCCTCTCACTGCTGTGACCTCTCCCGTTGCGGAGCACAGGCTCCGGACGCGCAGGCTCAGAGGCCATGGCTCACGGGCGCAGCCGCTCCGCGGCATGTGGGATCTTCCCGGACCGGGGCACGAACCCGTGTCCCCTGCATCGGCAGGCGGACTCTCAACCACTGCGCCACCAGGGAAGCCCCCAAAGTCTCATTTTTAAAAGTCTCGCCCTCAAATTAAATGTGCCCCGGCCCACCGGTGCCCTTCGCCAGGCCCTCCCGCAGCAGCAGCAGCAGCCGGCATCTTGTAAATATGCAAACGTGGCCAAGCTACTTCTCTGCTAAGAGCTCCTTTTTGCCCACAGGGCACAACCCGATTTCTCCAGCAACCATGAAGCCCTTCATTCTCTTAACTACGACTGAACTTGTTATTATCACACCCTTTCGCCCACATGGACTTTCTCTAATCACTCAGAAAGACATCCTCCCAGGAACATCCCAGCTCCTCTCAAAGTCCCAGGCCACTAATGTCTTCCCACCTGGAATGCCCCACGCCCCCAACCCACCTTGAGCTGGTTCGGACAGCATCGAATGAATGAATCACTCAGTGATGCCTCGCAGGCAGGAGAAGGTTCTGGTGCCCCCGCACACACACAAGCCCCGGTGAAGACAGAAGGGCAGGGGGCAGAGGCCACAGACGCGTGGGCCCATTCTGTCCTACAGAGGCATTTTATGCGACGCACAATGAAATGATTTACACTCAGTACCATCACACATAAATCAGGGAATCCTCCAGAAATCATCCGGATTCCTGACTTCAAGTGGAAAAGCAGGCAACCTGGCACTGAGGGCCCAGCATCCCCACGTGGCAGCCCTTTATAGGAGCAGCACCAGCTCCCGTTCACCTCAACCCCACCCCTCACAGGCACCCCGACACGAGGCGGAAGGTGGCTACTACCCATCCTCGCCCTCCCAGCCACACGCCAGACTCCCGCACTTGGACCTCCTGTCCAGCCACTGTGGGCACCCAGAGAGACACCTCTGGATTAGAAGACCCAACCCCATCACATGGTGACCGGGATTCAGTGACTCCTCTATTCCCATCACCCACAAGCCGAAACCAAGCCTCTTCCACGTCTGTTTCCCCCTCCTTCCTGGAGTTTGCTGGGGGATATTTTCCTGGGTGAGGGAAGCTGGTGATGGACTCCGTTAATGAGGCCAATTTTTTAAAAATGTCTTAGCCGAATATCTGAACTAATGTGCTTCCCTAATATTTCCTTATACGTTTATCCCTTTTCTGAAAAGGTGTCACTATCCTGGCCTCATTTTCATAAGCTTCTTCCACTGTTTAGCTTTGAGGCACGAAGAGAATTAATTCATCCCCAAAGGCCCCCGATTACCAAGCAATGATTTTTCCGTGGCAGCCTTGATTCTCTGGCTCCTTCTCAAACCAACAGCTGACCCAGCATGCAGAATCGCAGCCCCCAGTGCTCTCCCAGCCTCGAGAACTGTATAACACATGCCCAGCAGAGCATCTTAAATTACAGGGAATCAATACAAATCTCCCTCAGCAAACACATCTAAGCCGAGGAAACTGTTGACAAGAAAGCATTTGCATCTCTTGATGAGAATCTGGTCCAAAACCAATTGAAACCAAGTACCGCAAAGCTATTTTACAAACAATTGCTTTTGATTACAAGGGAAGCTGCATGAGCAACATCTCTGTGCTGGAAAGGGGCTTGTTCTCATATTAAACTAATATTTTAGGCACGGAGCTTCCATCACTTCAAACTACATTCAATTCATGGGGGAAATGCAATTGCATTTCCTCCCTGAATTATTCAAAACCTTCTCTAATTTTCAGTACACATAAATATACTCCCCTTTAATAAAAATGCTCCTCCAAGGAACACCTCTGGTCTTTGTCTCCCTCTTTAAACAGTTGATAATTAAGGGACTTTTAACATTTTTGTACCAAAAGTGATAATTATATTTTTGGAAATAACTGTCCGTATTCAGTAAATATTTGGACTTGTTCAGCTCACTGAAAGCTTTGTGAGTGGCTCTGTAGAGTTAGACTTTCATCTTTTTCCTGACTGATCTCTTTGCTCACAAATCCATTTCTATAATTTGCTGTTTTCTCCAAAATGATAATCTGTGACTTCTTCGGTGGTGGAGTGGGGATAGGCATTGAAAGGTAAAGCAATTCCTAAAAGGTGGTCACTCCCACCTACAACACATTTGTCCCAAACCAGTTCCTCAGGAGCAGACAGATTTGCACACACACGAGGAACATGAAGACACGTGGTGATGTAGCCGGGCAGGCACACAGCTCCTTCCACTTCTCCCGGTGGCAACAGCCTCATGCCCTTTATTTTAAACAGAATCTGGCACGTATACAATCGAATATCATTCAGTCATAAGAAGAAGGAAATCCTGCCATTTGTGACAACATGGATGGATCTTGAGGGCATATGTGCCACATTTTTAAAAATCCATGAACTTGTTTCCATGTCTTGGCTATTGTAAATAATGCTGCATTGAACACTAGGGTGCAGATATATTTTCAAGATAGTAATTTTGCTTCCTTTGGATAAATACCAAGAAGTGGAACTGCTGGGTTATATAGTAGTTCTAGTTTTAATTTTTTGAGGAACCTCCATAGTGTTTTCCACGGTAGCTGCACTGGTTTGCATTCCCTCCAGCAGTACATAAAGGTTCCCTTTTCTCCACAGCCTTGTCAACACTTGTTATTTCTTGTCTTTTTGGTAATGGCCATTCTTACAGGTGTGAGGTGATATTTTACTGTGGTTTTGATTTGCATTTCCCTGATGATTGGTGATGCTGAGGACCTTTTCCTGTGCCTGTTGGCCATTTTTATGTCTTTTTTGGAAAAGTGTCTATTCAGAGCCTCTCCCCACTTTTTAATTGGGTTGTTTGTTTGCTTCTCTATTAAGTTGTATAAGGGTTTCTTTTTTAATATATTGTGGACTGTAAATCAACTACAGTCCAATATAAAATAAAAATAAAAAAATAAAATAAACAGAATCTGCACATATCCTTACTTGGTCCCTCCAGTCCCAGAAGCAGAGGGGCTCCCTACTCCTGGGGTCTTAATGTGATTCCTTCCTATCTCTTCAGGGTCTTTATCCTCCAATGATCTCATCTCCTACACCAGAGGCTCTCAGCGTTGCCTGCACATGGGAATCACCCATTCATCTGCAACAACGCTGATGCCTGGGTCCTTCCCAGAGCCCCACATTCTAACTTAGCTGTTCCAGGGGTGCCTGGGCTGTAGGACTCTACTGCACGGCCAACTGTAAGGGTCTATCCCCCAGCCCAGGAGCACAGATTTACAGCCTGGGTGCCAAAATGGCCTAGAGACATATGTGCACGTGTGTGTGCTTCTGTGTAGCTCAAATCCACAGAACATAAAATTTACCATTTCGACCATTTTTAAGTGTATAGTTCTGTGGCATCAAATCCATTCACATTTCTCTGAGTGGATATATACTTCTTACGGAAGGAGTAACCGTGTTATTTTTTAAATGTTTATAAATCAGGGACATTTCACCAAAAAATGCACGTGTCTGGAACCTGGCAACAGAAAGTTAACACGACCTCCCAGCCACAGTCCCCTGGGACAGCATGACAGCTGCCCCTGCAGGCAGAGAGCGTGTCTCAGGGCTGCCAGCATCTCGCCCCTCTCCCACCACTGCCCCCAAAGTTACTCCCAGCCTGGTTCCCACAGACAGGCGTTACCTTAGTCCAGCAACAGGCTCAAGCACCCTCAACCCTGAAAACATCCTGTCTTCTGATCCCACTTCTCTTTCTAGCATCCCTCTCTGTCTCTTTCCCTTCTCTCCTTCACCTCCCATTCACT
Source organism: Mesoplodon mirus (assembly GCF_964341445.2). Classification (NCBI taxonomy): domain Eukaryota; kingdom Metazoa; phylum Chordata; class Mammalia; order Artiodactyla; family Ziphiidae; genus Mesoplodon; species Mesoplodon mirus. The sequence goes on along the minus strand of NC_138993.1, from coordinate 6,345,755 downwards.
CCCCAAAGCCCTGAAATCCAGCTTTCTCCCTTCCTCTACACTGAGCCCACCCTAGCAAAGATCACTGCCCTCACGTCACCAAACCCCAGGGACATGGTGTCATCGCCCCTAGTTCCCTGTGCTGCACTGGATGGTCTCGGATGCTGCGTCCTTCTGGAAATCCTGTGTTCCCCTCCCCACTCTCTCCCCTCTTCCCTCCTTCTCACCCACGCTTCTATCCTTGGCCCACAGTGAGGGAAGACTCACCACGACCCACCAGCTGGCAAATCCACACAGCGGGTTCCTCGGGACTCCACGGGAGTCTGAGAGACAGGTTTTGAGTTCCTGTCTCTGTCACTTAGGAGCCGTGATTTGGGGTCAAGTATTCAGCCTAAGCCCCAACATCTTCATCTAAAAAATGGGGATAATAATTCCCACTCCAAAACACTGTAGGAGTACGTAAGAGGACGTGTACAAAGCCAGAGACTAGAGCATCACTTTCTGTGGTGATGGAAATGGTCCACACGTGTGCTGCCCAATACGGAGGCCACGAGCTCCATGTGGCTTCTGAGTACTTGAAAGGTACCTAGTGTGACTGAAGAATTAGACTTTTAATTTTATTTAATGTTAATTAATTGTAAATTTAATAGTTACATGGGGCCAGCGGATCCCTACTGGATGGACAAACGCTAAACCAGCATCAGAAAACACAGCTATTATCACTGTCGCTAGGAACAAAGGGAACAATAACGATAAACTCCTCCAGCTCAGACTTCCCCCCTGAGGCTCAGGCTCTGCAGGAACAGACCTCAGTCAAGTCGAGAGCTGGTCCCGTTAGAAAATCCTACGGGACAGTGACCAAAATTCATCCGGGGACACAGTAAACACTCAGGAATTGTTCTGTCCAGCTCTTTGCATCTGGTGAGGAGGCAGGCTGGGGCCACGGTCTCCTGGACACTCAGGACGGCATCGTCACTTCAGTCGGGTGGAGGCCCCAGCTGCAGGGCACCCCTCTGGGGCCTGAGCCTGAGAAGTGGGTTCCTCCCACCTGGAGTAGCACCAGGGACCCAGAAGGTAGGTTCTCACATCCTGCACCTATTAACATCCCTCTGTGACTCACCCGCATCCTGTGACACCCACAGTCCAAGTGCCCGTGGACACCTCCACGTGGTTTCCCCTCGGGCCATCACCGGCTCTGAACTGGGCCCCGTGTCTCCAGCCCCTTCGCAAAAGCCCAGTCCCCTTCCTGCCCCATCCTCCCAAATGACGGCCTGAGCCGTCTTAGACAACTCCCCAAGCCCAAATGGAGCCGCTTGCAACCCAAATAACTTCTCACACTGCTAAAAGGAAGCTCGGAAATCATCTTCTTCCATCCTCTTATTTTACAAATTAAGAAACCAAATGAGGTCAAGAGAAGGTGTATTTTTCAGAGTCTCTAGAGAAACAGAACCAGTAGGATGTGTGTGTGCGTGTGTGTGTGTGTGGAGAGAGAGGGAGAGGGAGATTTATTTCAATGAATTGGCTCATAGAATCCTGGAGGCTGGCAAATCCAAACTCTGCAGGGTAGACCAGCAGGCTGGAGAAGAGCTGATGCAGCCATAAATCCCAAGGTCATCTGCAGGCAGAATTCTTTCTTGCTGTGGTGGAAGGGTGTGGTGGGGAGAGGGGAGAGGGCCCTCTTTTCTTCTGTCCAGGCCTTCAACTGATTGGATGAGGCCCAGTCACATTAGGGAAGGCAAGCTGCTTCACCCAAAGTCCCAAAGTCCACTAATTTAAATGTCAGTCTGATTCAAAAACACCCTCACAGAAACATCCAGAATGACGTATGACCAAGTATTTGCACACCATGGCCCAGCCAACTGCACACACAAAATTGACCATCATAGAGGGTAACTGACTTGACCAAGGTCACTGAGTTAAAATCCAGGGAAAATCTAAGATAAGCTTTTAAAAATACAAGAGGGCTTCCCTGGTGGCGCAGTGGTTAAGAGTCCGCCTGCTGATGCAGGGGACACGGGTTCGTGCCCCAGTCCGGGAAGATCCCACATGCCGCGGAGCGGCTGGGCCCGTGAGCCATGGCCGCTGAGCCTGCGCGTCCGGAGCCTGTGCTCCACGATGGGAGAGGCCACGACAGTGAGAGGCCCGCGTACCGCAAAAAAAAATAATAATAATAATTTAAAATAAAAATAAAAATACAAGAATATAATTTCCTCCATTATTATAAGTATTTAAAAACACAAGAAGCAAATTTAGATAAAAACCATTTTATCTGGCACAACAGGCAGTGCTACTTATTATTAACATGTACAATCATAATAACAATGTAACACGCAGCTAACATTTACTGAGTTACCAAGGACCGCGCTCTGTGCTGTCTGCTTTATATGCAATGTCACATTCAATCATCAAACAAACCTATGACACTGTGGTGTAAGTTTGCATCAACTCTGGGTTTTATTTTCACACAAATAAAATTGTGTGAAATTTGTGTCGCATGCGTATAGCCAGATTCAAGGATGCAGTTGAATTGGAATAATTTATTTTCTGTCTAAAAATCAAAACCACTACATTAGGCACCAATATCTGGGAAAGCCCCTCTATCCTTCTGAACAGGAAAGCCTAGTACTCTTAGGTTGCTGGTGTCAATAGCAACTATAAGAAGCTAACTAGGTATCAGCTCTTTGGAATCTCCTCCCAACCCAGGGCACTGCTCAGCCATTCCAAAGCAAACCAAAGCTGCACATTTGCTGATCTGGCTTTATTCCGTTATTTCAGACAACACAGTCAATACCAAAGTCCACAACCCCTTATCCACAATCCTGAATACCAAAAGGTGTCAAAACTAAAGGTTGTTTTCATAATTCATTTGATGGCAAAATGTTACCTAAACTGATAGGAAGCTATGTACAGTGTTTTTTCAATATCCCACTTAGTGAGAATGTTTTATTTCAGAAATATTAATGTATTTGATTGCAGGATGTTGCCTCAGACCCTAGTAGGAATGCCATGCTCTACATGGTAGAGGCACAAACCAGAAATCTGAAAACGATGCAAATCCCTGCAGGGATTTGGCCCCAAGGGTTTTAAAGAAAGTATTAAGGACCTACATTATCCTCATTTTACAAATGAGGCCACCAAAGTTCAAAAAGAACCCAAATATAGCTTCACTAGATGTCAAAGCTGGTATGGGGATTCTTAACCACTGTCCCATATCTGTAAGGCACTCCCACCCTCAATGACAGAATGTGAGCTGCAAAGCTTTAAGTGACACTGGAAACCATTAACTCTGTTTTGCGGACCGGGAGTTAGATGCAATACATTTGGTCTCATCAAAACCAGATGCAGAGGGACCTCCCTGGTGGTGCAGTGGTTAAGAGTCCGCCGTCCAATGCAGGGGACATGGGTTCGAGCCCTGGTCTGGGAAGATCCCACATGCCGCAGAGCAACTAAGCCCGTGAGCCACAACTACTGAGCCTGCGCTCTAGAGCCCACAAGCCACAACTACTGAAGCCCGCATGCCTAGAGCCCGTGCTCCACAACAAGAGAAGCCACCGCAGTGAGAAGCCCTTGCACTGCAACGAAGAGTAGCCCCCACTCGCCACAACTAGAGAAAGCCCGCACACAGCAACGAAGACCCAACACAGCCAATAAATAAATTAATTAATTTAAAAAAAAACAAAAACAAAAACAGATGCAGAGCTCTCCTAAAGATCCCTTTGGTTTATACTAGAAAGAAACCAAAATTTCCCCCAAAGGAAATTAAAGGAGGGACATACTTGGCTTCTGGTTTTTCCCTAAGAGATTTTCAACTATATGAGATTTCAAAACCACTGCTAATTCAGCACCTTTCCCCTGACTTATTCTTCTGAACCTCCTTCCCTCCTTTCTAAGCAGAATGAAGACACCATTCAGCATCCAGCAAAGTGCACATGATTACACTCAGCCATCAGCATCAAGTCAAGGGCACCACGTAGCAGAAACAGCCCCGGATGAGTGCAAGCCTCTGTCGCACGGAATAATGAAAAGGGAAAGCCAAACTCTGTTGTCAGGTCCACTGAACTTGGGGCTGGAAATGGGAAAAGAAACAAAGTGGGTCAGAGGCCAGGCAGGCAAGAGAGTGGAGAGAGATGGAGAGAGCCGGGGGCAAAGCAAGAGTCCAAACCATGGCCGCCTTGTGAGGGTGCCATCCAGGGCCCTGAGGCCCATCCTGCATGCGCTGAGATCCAAGGACCAGCAGTGTCTCAGCTGTAGTCACCGGTTCACGAATACCCCAGCTTCATTCACTGATACCAGTTGGCTCTCCCCTTCTTATTCATTGCCTTTCGCTGTAAATGCTTTCCATAAGATCACTAGCGACTTGGAAACTGATTGAGAGAGAGTCGCTCAAGAGCCCCAGATCTCAAACTTGACCTGCGTCAGAATCACCTGGAGGCCTGTGAAACACAGCTCGCCGGGCCCCGCCCCAGAGTCTCTGCTTCCCTGGGCCTGGGGTGGAGCCCAAGAACCTGCATTTCTAACCAGCTTCCCGGTGATGCTGCTGCTCTAGTAAAGTGCTGACTGAGAGAATGACAGCTGCATATGCAACTTCAGATCTCCTAGTAGCCACATTTTAAAAAGTAAATCCAACACGCAAAATGAACTTTAATAATGTATTTTACTTTACCCAATATAACCTGTTATCATTTCAACATATGGATATAAAATAATCGATGAGGTCTTTCTACAGGTTTTTTTTTCATGCTCAGTCTTCAAAATCTGGTGTGCATTTTACATTCACGGCAAATCTCCATTTGGACTGACCACCCTGAAAGCCCTCCATCGCACATGTGGCTTCTGGCTGCTGTCTTGGACAGCATAGCTAAGGATGATGCCCACTGCATGTGAATAAGAGTGTGTGTAGCAGGCGATTAGACTGAGCCCAAGTGACAGTTATGGGGTATCTGAGAGAAGCTGGGCATCTGTGGAGGGCTGAAGAGGTGGGATCTCCACGTGAGAGATGTCGGGGCCTCCTGGGAAAATACACCCTAAAGGACGTGAGAGTGGAGGCCCTCATACTCCAGTCAGTGAGGCAGAAAGGGGGACCTGGGCCCTCATGCAGCCCACAACTTAGAGTGTCCTCTGTCCAGCCCATGGCCTCTGCCCAAGTTCTAGGCAGAAAGATTATCAAGCTACAGGATGACTAAACCCTAAAAGAAAGGCCTTCTTATACAGCATCAGAAGCTCAACAAAGCCCCCCTAGGTAATCCCTGTAGCCAAAAGACACCAAACCCACTCCCTGCCGCCTCTGCCGCCACCCAGGCACCAATGCCAAGAAAGTCCAAGGGGGTGTCCTGCACCGGACGTCTGGGGGGTGGGAACAGAGTATCCCACCTACCGTTCTAGCCTCCGCCCAGACTCAGGGCCTGGGCAGCAGGACCCACGGCTGCAGCCAGCCGGGAGCAGGGCTGAGCAGGAAGGCCCCCTGCCACTCACGAGACGCTCCCTGGGAGGACTGAGCAGGACCAAGTGACAACCATGGCTCTCTGGAGGAAGGGACAAGGCCAGGTGTGCCAGCAGACCCTGACCGCTGGGTCCCTGCTCATCTCAGGTCAGGCACCTGTATCATCCCGACTCCCAGGAGGGCATGCAGGAGACAAAGGAGCGACAGTGCATTGCCTGTGATGACCACGACCCTCCGTGAGAGGGGAGAGCACACACTCTGCACCCACGTCCCTGCCTCACCCACCTGGGGAGACTGCAGGATCCCCCCCCGGAACCCGGCTTTTCAGGTGAGGCTCACTTGATTTGGCTCACTCCCCTCTGATTTGTTTTTGTTTTGTTTTGTTTGTTTGCGGTATGCAGGGCTCTCACTGTTGTGGCCTCTCGCGTTGAGGAGCACAGGCTCCAGACGCGCAGGCTCAGCGGCCATGGCTCACGGGCCCAGCCGCTCCGCGGCATGTGGGATCTTCCTGGACCGGGGCACGAACCCATGTCCCCTGCGTCGGCAGGCGGACTCTCAACCACTGCGTCACCAGGGAAGCCCTGATTTGTTTTTTAAGATGACTTTTCTTACGGTAAAATATATGTAACATAAAACATACCATTTTAACCATTTTCCAGGGCACAGTTCTGTGGCACTGAGTAAACTCACACACCACCATCCACCTCCAGAACTTTTTCATCTTCTCCAGCTGAAACTCTGTACCCATTAAACACCAACTCACCACCTCCCCTCCCCCCAGCCCCTTAACCCCCCAGTCTACTTTCTGTGTCTATGAGTTTGACTCCTTCCCATACCTCATATAAGTGGATCATACAGTCTTTTTTGTGACTAGCTTACTCCACTTACTGGAATGTCCTCAAGGTTCATCCGTGCTGTAACGTGTCCGGATCTGCTTCCTTTTCAAGGCTGAACAATATTCCACTGTATGGATGGACCACATTTTGTTTATCTATTCATCTGTCAATAAACATTGGGTTGCTTCCACCTTGTGGCTTTTGTGAATAGTGCTGCTATGAACATGGGTGTACAAATATTTGTTTGAGTCCCTGTTTTCAATTCTTTTGGGAATACACCCAGAAGAGGAATTGCTGGATCCTATGGCAGTTTTGTTTAATGTTTTGAGGAACTGCCATACTGTTTTCCATAGCAGCTGGACCATTTTGCCAACTGTGCACAGGGTTCCAATTTCTCCACATTCTCACCAGCACTTGTTCTTGTTTTTGTTTCTATGATAACTATCCTAATGGATGTGAAGTGGTACCTCACCATGATTGGATTGGCATTTCTCTCATCATTAGTGATGTTGAGCATTCCTCTGACTGTGACCCTTGACTGCTTCTGAGGGCCCCCAGAACCCTTTCCACTTCACTGTCTTCATGACCCTGGACTCTACTTAACCTGTGGGACCTTCTGTTCTTGCCCATCTAAATGTTCTAATTACTTGGTCCAGATGCAGCAGATATTCACCTTGGCCATCAAAACCGGCACCTTCTGTCACAGCCAAGACTGATCAGAATGCATCAGAATCCTTTCCCGACCCCAAGAAGAGATGACATCGAATCCTCAGGGCAGGCAAAGAAAGTCCGGGCACTGGGAACCAGTCCCCTGGCTTGCTCCTTCCTTCCTGGTAGACAGAGAACCAGACCTATTCGTACCCAGTTGACCTTGTGATGATGCCCTCAGGGGTCAGACGAGCCTGGGACCCTGACATTGGCATCTGCAAGGTCCCTGAGGCGGGCCAGACAGATGCTCACAGACCCAGATTTCCTGAAGCAGCAGGGCCACCGATGACAGCTAGAAAAATGCAAGTGACACAAGTGGTCACCAGACGGGAGGCCCATTGGCAAGTGCCACTCAGGGCACCCTGCACTCGTCCAGAAAAGAACAACATCAGGCAGGGCAACTTTCCTGGAGCTCCAGGGAAACAATCCTGAGTGGCTTTACTTGTTTATTCCATTTCTTTTTAATTTTTTTATTAAGGTATAACCTGCATACAGTAACATGCACCCCTTTGCGTGTGTAGTTCAGCAAGTTTTGGCAAACACGTCCAGCATGCGTGTGATTATTACCACAACCAATACACAGAACCATCCCAGCACTCCCAGGATTTCCCCCTGCTCTTTACACTCAACTCTCCCCCGTACCCCAGCTCCTGGAAACCACTCATCTATCTTCTGCTTCTATAGTTTCACCTTTTCCAGAGTATCTTATGAACAGAATCATACAAGATGTAGCCTTTTGAGACTTTCTTTCATTTTGCATAATTTGAGACTGATCCATACAGTTTCATGTATCCATAGTTTATTCCTTTTTTAATTTTAATTTTTTAATTGTGGCAAAATACACGTAACATAAAGTTTACCATTTTAACCAGGTTTAAGTGCCCAGCTCAATGGCATTAAGTATATTCACACTGTCGTGCAACCATTTTTGGTAACTTTACTTTTAAAGGCTGGCCTCATTAAATGCTTACGTTTGAACTTTAATTCCACTCAAGGTCCCTTGAGAACAATGTGGAAGTTTGACAGCACATTCTGTTGGTGAGACCACGAGTAAGTCAAGATATGTCCAGGCTGCCAGCAAAGCCCTGGCCCCTGCCTGCTGCTCCACTATTTTTAGAGCCACTTTCACTCTTAAGAGTGTCCTGGTTTGGACGATAAGATTTGGTCACACTTTGCCACAGGGAAAGAGTTTCTCTCCGACATTCCTGGTGAAAGACCAATTTTTTTTCTAAATGTTTAAATAAAAACCTTATGGTCTATCAAGTTACAACTGTCAGAATTACAGATACACCTACCTTTGACCCAACAATCTCATTTCTGAGGTTTTATCCTAAAGATGGAGACACGTGCACGTGCACGTAAAATATCACAGCAGTGTTTGCAGAAGAAGAACATCAGAAACCATCCCAGTGGCCGTCCATAGAAGCTGGTCACATAAGTGATGGCGCATCTACCTCCCCCTCCCCCAGAGAATTAATGTGTGGCTGAAAAAGAAACGGAGAAGCTCTCTGTGTTCTGATATGGACGGAGCTCTAGGACACACCCTTAAGTGAAGAAAGCAAGGAAGAACAGGATGTATGAAGGGCTACCTTTTGTGTAAGCAGGTGAGGGGGGAGACAATGTATCTGTACATCTGCTTGCGTACGCATAAAGGAACGCTCCCGGGGATCCTAACTAACCTGTCTACCTGTGGGGTGAGGGGTGGGATGAGAATGGAGGTGGCAATAAGGTCTCTAAACGTCTTTTACAACGTTTTCAACAGTGTAAGTGTATTACTGGTCAAAACAATATTAAATAAATTTTAAAAGCCAGGGCGTAAAGTGTTCCCTGGGAAAAGAGCTGCTCCATTTGATGGCATGGACTCTTCATTATAATCAATTTCTTTCCAATATCCACAAAATCAATAAAACAATCAATGTACCCTTCAAACACTGAACGTACCCCAAAGCCCTCAAATTATCTAGAAAGTGATGTCCTTTTCAAAATTCATCATGTAGTTTGGCAAAGCACGAGAAAGTTCCTTCTGCTGATGTGCTTTTAAATTTAAACCTGTCATCACAAAAGAAGAGGCATGCCTCCTTAGTTCTCTTCTGGATGCCACGTTCAATTCTTTTGAGGGAGAAATGTTTCTTGATAATTGGAATCGTTTTAAAGCCAAAAAAAGTCGTTAGTGCCCCTGACAATGACCTGGGCAGATGGTGCAGGGTCCGAATGGCCAGTCATGAGAGAGGGGAGACTGGAGGGCCAGGCACGGAGCCCACTGGGTCACGGGGCCAAGGATGTGCTGCTGTCTTACAACCAAAGGACATGATCACAAGTAATTACACGCCACAGGACACACATTCCTGTAATTCTTCTGAGTCTCTATTTTAAAACGGACTATACTCACAACCTTCATATCACAGTAATTTCCAACAGACACGAGCAATCACTCTCTCAGTCGAGTTCCAATACGAGAACGCCATAATTCTAAGCGGACAAGAATGCTGTAAGAATTCACACAAGTCCAGGTATACGATTTCTACATTCTAATGAGAAAACAAAGATATAAATGGTGCTCCCCTTCCCACTCTTCTTCTTGCAAATAATGTTATTTAAGCTCTTCTGTGTTGCCTAATCCAACAAAGTTTGCATTCCTGAGTTGGCTTCCTTGGATATTGTATGCTATTCACTAAGCAAAACTGGATCTACAAAGTGAGCAGTCAGGGCTCCATCTAGTTCATCCTTGTCTGAACTGTTCTATGAAACTAGGAAAATCCCTCTGATGCAAGTTCTTTAAACCATGGGGAAAGTTCTCACCAGCAGACATTTGCCTATTTCACTAAACTTTCTATGTTCTTAGCATACTCTAATAAATGCCAAGTGCAAGAAGAATGCTCAAAGAAAAGAGCACGTGACAAGCGAAATGTAGTCAAGAAAATACAGTTTCTGAACTTGGCAGAGAAATTCTATTTCATGGAGCAATGTCACCACACTTTGTGCAACTGTGATTAAGAAGTCATTTTCCTATCTTCTTGACCATTGCTGGGCTATGAATCTCTTGCAGAGGGCTGTGCTGGTCTGAGAAAGAGATAGAAAATGGATTATAACCCACATCAAAGTGTGTTGCTGAGAGAGGTTAGTTTTGTAAATCAGTATTTTTTCTTTTTTTTAATTTTTTTTGGCCATGCAGCATGGCATGCGTGATCTTAGTTCCCCGACCAGGGGTTGAACCTGTGCCCCCTGCAGTGGAAGTGCAGAGCTAAAAGAACAGCTCTAACCACTGAACCACCAGGGAATTCCCTGTAAATTTTTAAACTGAAAACAGTACTTTTTTTAAACCGAAATCAGTAAACAGGCAAAAAAGATAACTTTCTGAATGCATAATGCTTGAATTTCCCATTAATAAAATAAGTAAACCCTGAACTCCACCAGCTCAGAAACTGAATTAGCACAGTACTGCTTTGTTTAATTCTCTTTTTCTCTGCCTGCTTCCCAGTGAAGAGAAACACTTCTGTATCATTTTGATTATAATAAAGGCTTTCATCTCTTACCTGATCATACCGCAAAGTAACATTATGATGGTGGATGAACATGTGAGGCTGTTAACAGGCTATAAATGCCTATAACTCAAACAGTTCTGTTCTGTCAAGTAACTGATGGAGAGCATGTAAACACAGCTCACCTCTTACCAAATCGGTTACATTCTAAAAGTTTAGGGATAAGTAAATTGTCAGGGACTAAGAAAACATGATCCCATAAAAAATACAATAGTGTTTCCTCTAAACTGTAAAGTAAGTGTTTACCTTACAGTAGTGTTTACTTTAAATTTTAATTAAAAAATATTATAGTGTTTAAATGTCCAGGTGAATTCCCCAGAGTTGATTTAACTCATGAATGACTGATTATAATAAGTGCTTAAGTTCTGGTCATTAAGACTTTCCTTTCCTTCTCCTAAGAAGAGTGTCAGCCTTGGACAAGACTTTTAGAAACACATAAAGGTTCTCTGCTTTCCTCTGGGCTCACTTTGTAAGTCTCCACTTCTAGAACTGCCCTACACCTCCCACCATGGCCTCCCACCAGGCCTGTCCATTTTCCCCAAACTGGTCCGTGTTCCAAATGGCCCATCTGTCAAACTTCTTAATCCCAATGCCAGGAACCTGATTCACAGAACCTTGGAGCTGGAGGGACACAGAGGTCCTCTGATCCACTCCCCCCCTGCCGCCCCGTCGCCACCGTACACTCCTGGAGGTAACCCAGACCAATGTAAGAATACCTAACTGCACCATCATCTATCCAAAGACATCTGCCTGCAGTAAAAGTTGGCCAGTAACCCAAAGGATTATATAATGTATAGAATTCCAGGAAGCATAAGCAGTAAACATGAAAACATCTAAGCCATCTACCTGAAGATATTTTGAACCTAGGACACCCACAAGAGCAGGCTGACACCATCTTAGGTCTGCCCCCAGGGTCAACCCTTCTAAGCTGGCACTGCTTTTCACAGCTTCTAGCCTCCTCCACTTGTGGACGCCCTCTAAGAGCTTCCACAGAACCTCTGGAAGGATGGGGCCAGGAAAGGGAGGTAGGGGGCGGGGCAGCCATGTGCACTTAATTCTGCAGTTTATGGCAGCGGTCGCGCAGGGGACTGCGAGGGAGTGCTGCTTCTGTCACTGGAGCGAAAAGAACAGCTCTAGCAGCTGAAAGGGATCTCCCTAAGCTAAAATTCCTCCTCTCTTAAAACTGGTCTAGGGCTTCCCTGGTGGCGCAGTGGTTGAGAGTCCGCCTGCCGATGCAGGGGACACGGGTTCGTGCCCCGGTCTGGGAAGATCCCACGTGCCGCTGAGTGGCTGGGCCCGTGAGCCATGGCCGCTGAGCCTGCGCGTCCAGAGCCTGTGCTCCGCAACGGGAGAGGCCACAACAGTGAGAGGCCCGCGTACCGCAAAAAAAAAAAAAAAAAAAAAAACAAAAAAACAGGTCTGAACAAAGGCCAGTTGGGTTGAAATATCTTAAAACAACACTTTGGGCAATATGGTAATGAGATTGATCGATCATAAATTTCTTAATCCCACTGTGAGAAAAATATATACAGCTGTACATACAACTCATCATCTCGTCACCCTTCCTCCAGCCTGGACCCCACCTGACTCTTCACCTACATTCCCGAACCTGGGGTCACGGACGGCTCCCTCCTCTCCCTCACTCCTCAGACCCAATTCACAACCAGAGGACTGTATAGCTCAGGTAATCTGTACCCACGGCACCAAGTTCAAAAGATGGAAGGACCCACCTGGTGCTGGTGAAATCCACATCCCTTACTCCATCCCTTCCTCCCAACTACCTATCTGTCCTGGAAGAGCCAATTACTTCCTTCCAGAGTTAGTGTACGCACATTCTTTTTTTTACAATCCGGGTTAGCACAGTGTGCACACAGTGTTTGCACCTGTCTCCTCCCACCCACCTCTCCACTCTCTGGGAAGCTGGTCCTTCCAGTCCACATAAAGCTGCCTTTTTTCTTTGTAACAGCTGACCGTTTTCCATTGTGTCTATGAACCTAATTTAATCATCCTTCACCAGCAGTCATTCAGATTACTTCCAATCTTCTGCCATTATTAAAATGCTCTGTTGGTTTTAACTTCTAAATGTTTCTCATATGCACTCTCTCTAGTATCCTCCTACTATAGATACTTTCACTGACTCTATTCTGTACCTCACTATCCCTCCCCTGGACTGCCACCATAGCCGGGTAACTGAGCCCCCTTGATCTGAACCCTCCCCCCCACTATCCTTCCTCTAAAATTCACCACAATCTACTGAACTACAGTTCTGTCCACGTCTATCCCAAGCTTAAAATTCTTCAGCAGCTGCCACAGTGTACTTAGTGAAGGCCAAGTTCCTTGGCACCTCACACAAGGCCTCCTCCAATGTTCACCTAGTGCAATCCTATCAACGCAGTAATGTCACACTGTCTGTATCCTCAGACAACATCAGGCTGCTCTGGACCCTCTGCCTTTGGCCATGCTGGGCCCTCATCCTGGAACATGCTCCCATCTTATCTCCAGAGGCTTCCAGACGGCTCTACCGCCCCTTCCCCAGAAGACGTCCCCGACCCTCAGGATGGACAATGAGCTTCCACAGCAGCCTGTACCTACTTCAACTTTCCCTTGTGCAACGCACAGTGACGTCACACCACAGAACGCTCTCCCGCTCTGCCGTAAACTCAGGACGGAAAGAATCCTGCACCTCTCCAACTGAAATACAGCAGGCACTTCAATGTTCACTGCAAGGAACCGGTACGGAAAAAAGAGAGAAGCTGAGTTTCAAAATGGCAAAGGTACAGCAGAAATTAACACAGCATTTTAAATCAACTGTACTTCAATAAACAGTAAATTTTTAAAAATGGCGCAGGTGATCAAATGTTACTGTGCCTCGGTTTTCCCACCACAGAAATGAGAGATTACAGTATTTTCCCCATGTGGCCAAGGTAAAGACTAAATGAGGTGATATGCATCGAGTACTTAAAACAGTGCCAACGTATGGAAAGCACTCAGCAGATGTTATTACAGTGCGAGGAAGGAGAATAAGGACCGGGGAAAAGACCTTCCAGGTGGCTGACCGGCCGTGGCCACGGCTGTCTGAAGAGCTTTCCTACAGTGTAAAGGCAAGGCTGGAAGGCATGGCCGTGATGCTGGCCTAGGGACCGGAAACTCCCGCTGAGAAACCAGCCTGAAGACCCACTGTGGAGTGCCGGAGGGGAGCCCGGAGACCGAAAGGACCACAAGGGTCCCACAGACCACACGTGCGCCTCTGTGGCCCAGGTCAGGAGGGAAGCGAGCCAACAGGGGGAGCAGCCAGAAACTGCCCAGGAGGAGGGTCAGGTCTTCAGGTGGGGCCTGAGGATCAGGGAGGAAGGAGAACTAAGAGTGGCTCTGAGTCAGCTTTTAGAATCGAGACACTTACATAACTATCACACCTTGATGACTCTGGCCACCAGGGTTGGAAAGGGCTGTGGCTAAAATTCCAACCCACTCAACACGGACAATTTCAATGACATCCTGCTGCCAATCCAGTCGGGCTGCCTATGGAGTTAAGGGCGGAAGAGTGTTAATTGTTCCAGAATTCCGTCAGCACTGCAGTTTCCTGGGCTCCATCACATGCCCCATATGGAACTTCATTTTTTTCTTTAATGACTGAAGGATTATCACTCCGTCCTCTCATTTCCCCCAAGGAAGCAAAGGCTCCAGATGGGCCAACCCCCGTTACGTGATTTTCCAAGAGCAATGCATATTTGCTTTGTATACATAGCTCTGCCATTTATTATTCATTCTACTGACTATCTAATCTATTAATGTGCTGAGCTTTCTTTATGAATCATGAATTAGCTATGTGGCATTTTGGTGAACAGTAAAACTGTCGGGGAGTGACATGGGGAGGGTCTTTTTTTTTTTAACATCTTTATTGGAGTATAATTGCTTTACAATGGTGTGTTAGTTTCTGCTTTATAACAAAGTGAATCAGCTATACATATACATATATCCCCATATCTCCTCCCTCTTGTGTCTCCCTCCCACCCTCCCTATCCCACCCCTCTAGGTGGTCACAAAGCACCGAGCTGATCTCCCTGTGCTACGTGGCTGCTTATGGGGAGAGTCTTGTTAGAAATCTCCATTTGCTGCAAGTCTAAGGAAATAATACAAATCTGACAAAGAGTAACCACAATTTTTAAGACTGTCAGTTCTAAAGGAACCCCGGAACTGTATGTTTTCATCATTCATGTGTTCACTCATTTAACAAATGTTTATCAGGAACCTACTAAACAAGCCCTGTAGGAGGTACTAAGGGAAAGGAAAAAGGGATGTAACTCTGTATCTCACAGCTCCTTCAGCACCCACTCATGCACCTACCAGGAGACAAGCAAACTGACAAAGTAGGTCATAAGGAATCAACCTTAGTGTTCACGATTTTTTAAAACTGAAGCCATTTCACAATTCAATCCTCCTAACAGAAAATCAGTGCAAATCAGTGGCCTGAAGACTAAATTCAGATAGGGTTGTTTGGCCAAAACTGTTTTGGTATTTTTCAAAGGTGGGTCAGTATTTTAAAAACAAAATCAGGAGATTCACAGAATTAATTCTTTAAAAAAATATTTCTAATTTCTCTTGGAAAACACATGAAAATATCTAGCAACACTGGAAGCACACTCCCTCAAAACAAAACTCCTCCCAAGCGGAGACACAGCTGTCCCGTTGGATGGGCCCCGCCCCTCCAGGACATGCCCTGTCCATCACCTCTCAGTCTGGATGTGCCCCGTCAGGGACCACTCAGCAGCCCCAAGTGTGCTCTGCCCCCACACGGGGACCAAAGGTGGAGAACAAAAGACAGACGAAGAGGGAAGCCCGACTCGAGAAAACCAGGGGGGAGAAGAATTCTCTGATCAGTGAAGAACAGTCTTACGTGTTAAACATGCAAATACACCACACCCACCACACTGTATATAAAGCATTTTATAAAACTGCAGCTATGGAAGGCATCTATTTTCACTCTCTGCCCAAGTGTAACCACTGTTTACACTTAGCAATACCATTCCCATCACATGCTAGACAGCAGAGAGCAACATAATTCCAGTCCCTTTCTAAGGCTAAAGTCCTTAAAACCAGATACCAAAATATTAGATATTTCTCACCTTCCTTCTTCCCTATCAACCTAGTAAGGACCCCAGCCTCTACTTTTCACTTCCCTTAGTCATTTTTCTCATGACTGTCCAGGACTGTGCTAAAATAAAAAATACAAATTTTCCCCCCAATCATTTTCAACACTTCGAAATGACTTATTATCAGCCTCACTAATAATCAGGAAAAGCAAACTAAATTTACAGTTAGAAACCCTGGTCACGGACTTCCCTGGTGGCGCAGTGGTTAAGAATCCACCTGCCAATGCAGGGGACACGGGTTCGAGCCCTGGTCCGGGAAGATCCCACATGCCGCGGAACAACTAAGCTTGTGCGCCACAACTACTGAGCCCACATGCCACAACTACTGAAGCCCATGCGTCTAGAGCCCGTGCTCTGCAACAAGAGAAACTACTGCATTGAGAAGCCCGCACACCACAATGAAGAGTAGCCCCCGCTTGATGCAACTAGAGAAAGCCCACGTGCAACGAAGCAATGAAGACCCAACGCAGCCAAAATTAAATATAATTAATTAATTAATTAATTAATTAAAAAGAAAAGAAACCCTGGTCACAAAATCCCAGGGCTAAAATGTAGCGAAACAGGAAGGAACACTGCAATTAAGATACAGCCACTTTGAAGAGCAATTTGGCAACAATCAACAGAGCTGAAGATGCACATGGCCCAGGACCCAGCAGTGGGACCCAGCGTGTGCTCTGAGTGGTGACTCCTGACCTTCCTTTACTATGACCCTCAGTAAGAAATACATTTGACATCACAACCCAGTGCACCCACACACATACACATCTAACTAAAAGAAAAGCCTAACAAAACCCACCCACGTAATGTGCAGTGCATTTTGATATAATTTATGTAACATATAACATAACGAATCTTTACTAGTTTTTAATGTGGGTTGCAATCCATTAAATTGATTAAATTGATTTCATGACATATAAATGTGTGACAGTTTGAAAAATGCTCAAAGAGGATACCTTTGAGTGTTAGAGGATACCTCTCCCCTGTGTCTACGGACTTATCCATCAGAAATCCTGTTGCATTACTTTTGCTAAGACTGAAAATGTTTAAATAATCTCAATGTCCATCAAAGCAGATGGGAAAAATAAAATTTCACGTTCATATCACAGAACCGTGAAAACTGAGTAAACTAAATCCAGGTCTTCATTTTGATAAAGCTTAAAATTAATGTTACATTTTCTTCTAAAAAAAAAAAGCAAGTTATCAATACATATGCAGAGTGTATGTAGACTTAAAACACCAAAATATGAGCTATATATTTCTTTGGATACACACACACATAGTAAAGGGATAACACCACACAAGGAAAGGAGTCACACTTACTTCTGCACAGAAGTTTTCCTGGGGAGAGACGCATAGGGAAGGGATTAAGGTAGGGGTGTGAACCTGTAGCTGCATCTGACACAACATTTCTTTAAAAAAAAAAAAAAAAAAAAAAACCTTCAGCAAATGCAAAAAAGCAGCATCTCTTAAACGTGGATGTTCATACAAGATGAATTATTTTCTGTATTTTTGTATGTTTGAAAAAATTCACAAAATTTAAAACTAGTTTATAGAGTTACCTTTTCAAGGCACACACTTCTCCCATAAGACGGGAAATGAACATCAAAGGATGCAAAGGTGAGTCTCTAATGCCTGCAGCTCTTAGAACGTGGGGTGTCAGGGGGAGGTGTGGACTACACTGTGGACCAGAAGGTAAGACTCACCTACGTGGTTGTGCTTCTGGAATTTTTGACAACTGGACACGTTAAAACACTAAGATCATCTGGGATTTTTAGACATAGAAATGTTCTGCTCCCAAACACACACTGCTTATTCTGAAGCTCTGGTGGTTGAAATGCTGCCTGGTGCTGAATAGACATGATTTTAGCTGACTCCTCGCGAGGCCACCTGCTGAAATAACGCAGAAGGACTCTGCGGGGACCAATTACTCCATGGATTAATAACGCTGACTATCTCTGTGGTGGAGGGCCCTGGAAGAACAGAGCGGCGCTGCATCAGAGAAGCCAGCCATTACCGCGCCTGTGACGCTGTGATGCTCGGAGGGCTGGTGGCCCCCATGCCCCCACCACAGCCGCACTTGCAGACACATTCTCACACCCTCCAGAGGCAGCTTTCCTTATGCACATCTAAGATGCTGAGATTTTTTTCAAAAGCGGTTTGATCTAAGCAAATATTTCTTTCTCTGCAGTAGTTGCTCCAAATGTAGTTTTAACACCCTCTGACTCAATCCTGTCTATACCTTGTGAAACTCGGAAGTTCTCATTAAAGTCACAATTCACAGGTGGGGCTTCACCCTTGGCTATTAACGCCTGGCAGCAGTGCTACCATGACTGGTCCAGTGTGGCTGTTTGAGTGCAGCCCACGGACTTCATCCATTACTTTATTGACAAGAGAAGCTTTGCTATCGCAGAAAGAACATGCCAAACGGGATAAGAATACCATACCTAACTCTGTGTCCCATTTTGGTGTCGGGGAAGCTTTCAGACCTCGGGCAGGTCCCTTCACTGTTTGGGACCTCAGTTTCTGTCTCTATTTTCTCACATGTTTAAATGAGAACTAAATGAGGTGAAGCATCTGGGAAGTTCCATATAAAAGAGGCATCACAAAAACACGAGGTGGAGCTGTTATTAGAGGCAAAAGCAATACATGTAATGTCTGCACCCCATTATATAATGCAAATAAACACCCGGGAATGCTATTTCTGTGCACTGCAGCCCATTCAATTTTTCTATAGCCCTTTTTGCTGAAATCCTAATGGGTTTCATGTTTCTCTCAACTATTAATTTGAATTTTTTATTACAATTTCTTTCTCAGCTTGAGAGAACACACACCCAGTTTATTTCTTTTTCTTTTCTTTCTTTAGGCCACACCTTGCAGCATGTGGGATCTTAGTTCCCCAACCAGGGATTGAACCTGTGCCCCCTGCAGTGGAAGTTCTGAGTCCTAATCACTGGGCTGCCAGGGAAGTCCCCGCAGCTTATTTCTTCACATCTAACACACTTGTATTCCTATCACATGTTCAACATGCTCCTGTTTATAATGGGGGGAGGAAGGCATTTGCTGAAATTGTCTATTCATCTAACACCTGTTAGGATGGGTACTGTCAAAAAAATAAATAAATAAAACCAACAGACAAGTATTGGTGAGGATGTGGAGAAATCGGAGCCCTGTTGGTAGGAATGCAAAATGGAGCAGCCTCTATGGCAAACAGTATGGAGGTTCCTCATCAGACTGAAAATAGAACTCGCATATGATCCAGCAAGCCCACTTCCACATATTTATCCAAAAGAACTTAAAGCAGGATCTTGAAGAGAGATTAGCACCCCCATGTTCACTGCAGCACTGTTCACAAGAGCCAAGATGCAGAAGCAACCTAGGTGTCTATCGATGGATGAATGGACAAAGAAAATGTGGTGTGTATATATACAACGGAATGTCATTCAGCCTTTAAAGAAAGGAAATTCTGCACCATGCAACAACATGGATGGACCTTAAGGACATTATGATCATTGAAATAAGCCAGTCACAGAAGAATAAACACCACGATTCCATTTACATCAGGTACCCAAACCCAAAATAATCAAACTCACAGAAGCAGAGGATAGAGTGTGGCTAGAAGTGCCAGGAGCTGGAGGGGAACAGGAAATGTGGGTTGCTAATCAATGGGTATAAAGCTTCAGTTAGGGACTTCCAGTTTCTGGCTCCACGTATAAGAAGCTTACAAGTTACCACTCTGTCCTAACAAGTAAAATCAAAATAGTCTGAAAAAGCAAAAACTCTTCTTGGATCCTGAAGGGATGGGGGAGCAACACAGGGCACAACTGGGCCCCCGAGATTGGAGAGACAGCCAGGCAAATACGGCTTCCCCAGCAGAAGCCACTCAGGAGCCAGTGCCGGGGCAGGAAAACCTGAACTGTGCTTGGCGAAGCTGGAGGATCAGCGCGGACAACGCTGAGAATCAGAGGCCATGGGGGACCCGGTCCTGGGGGGCCCACAGCATTGTGAGATTTACCTCCAGGAGCTCAAGCAGGTTCACAGTAAATATCAGAGAAAAGGCCCCCCCTGCTCCCAGCAGCTGGAGGGGAAAAGCACTGTAGTGAAATATACCTGAAATACACCGGAGCCCCCTGTTCTTAACAAGGCCTGCTGCCCTCAGGGGAAACTAGGTAACCAGAGCCTGGCCTACTGGGGTGTGATCAGAGCCAGACTGACTGGGGAAGGGATATAGCCACCTCCAGCCCACCCCAGCCATCCTGTCCCACCTAAAAGAGGAGAAAAAAAAACTGAGAAGCAGTTATGAAGCTCACAGTCCAGAGCCACAGGCTCCTGGAAACACAGTGACCCAATCATAGGACCACAGGACATTCCCCAGCCTCTCATGCCCCACCACCACATAATTCAAGGCCTAGTTACAGCAGTTCCTTTTACCTGGTACCTCATGTCCAGCCATCAAGGAAAAAAATCACAAAGCATACCAAAAGGCAAAACACGTAACTGGAAGAGACAAAGCAAGCATCAGAACCAGACATGCAAGGGACTGGGAATCTAAAACAACTCTGATTCATGTGCTGAGGACTCCAATGGATAAAGTAGACGGCACACAAGGACAGACGGACAATGCAAGCAGAGAGATGGAACTCCTAAGAGAGAACCAAAAAGAAATGCTGGAGATCAAAAACACTGTAACGGGAATAAAAGAATGCTTTGATGGGCTTGTTAGTAGACTGGTCACGGCTGAGGAAAGAATCTCTGAGCTTAACATGTAGATCAATAGCTTCGAAAACTGAAAAGCAAAACAAAGAGAGTTTCAGTTATGCAAGAGGAATAAGGTCTCGAGATCTGCTGGACAACACTGTGCCTAGAGTTAACAGTACTGATGTGTACACTTAAAAATGTAAGAGGGTAGATCTCATGTTAAATGTCCTTACCGCAATGAAAGAAAGAAAAAGAAACATGAAGAGGCACTGTTGCCTGTGTTAAGGGCTTGGGATTTTATTCATAGTCGTATGGGGAATGATACAATCCAATTCACATTTTCAAAAGCCCTCTTAATTGCAGAATAAAGACCAGTTTACAGGAACAGGTATAAGGGAGAGTAGTTGGACTAGAGTAATATCAGTGAAGAAAGAAAGTAGGGGACATATTTTTTTGAAAATAGAGGCAATAGGACTAAATAAGGCTGTTGGCTTAGTCAACAGAGTGGAGGGTATTGGCATTTGCTAGAACGGGGATGGCTGGGGAGGAACAGATTCGGTAAAAAAAGATTTAGGATTACTACTTTGGAAATGTTAATTTCGAGATATCTGTTAGACATCCAAGTGTAGGTATCAAGTAAACAATTAGCCAAGCAAGTATGGAGTTCTGTGGAATGGCTGGGGCTAGAGATGAAAATTTCAGAGAGATCATGGCTTTTACAGTCAAGAACTTGGCTGAGACCGTGTGGGAGAAGTGGAAATGAAGGCCAGCAAGCCCACAGCTGAGCCCTGGCTCACTCCATCATTCAGGAGCCGAGCTGAGGAAGAGAATGAGACATGTGGCCACGAAGACGCAGTAAAACCAGAGGTGACAAAGAAGGCAAGAAAGAGTGTTCCAAGGGGGAGGGAGTCGGCGTTTGTGCAAAGGTTCCTGAATGAATAAGTAAGATGACGACAACTGACCGCTGGGGATGCCAGATGGAAGTGGCTGGTGAGGCTGGCAAGAGCAGTACCCATGGAGCGATGGGGCGGGGCCTGACTGGAGTGAGATCAGAAGAGCAGGGGGCGATGAGAAGGGAAGGATAATGTCCGCAGATGACTCTCAGAAAGCCCTCCTGCAAAAGGGGATGTGAAATGGACAGAAGAAAGAGCAGGGAGGAGAAAGGGTTTTTCTTGTTTGTTAAGGAAGGATGCATTACAGCATCTCTGCGAATGATATGGTAAAAAGGGAGAACTGATGGTGCAGGAGAGAGAGCCCCAGGGGATGCTCAGGACAGTCCATCTGCAAGCTGGACCCCACACTCCCTGAGGCAACACTGACCAGGATGGTTGGGATGCAGGACACAGAGACCCTGTGTCCATGACGCTCTACCAGTTCCCACGTAGCCCTCCATGCAGCACAGCTGAGGAGGTCAGGGTGAGGCTTGGGTGGAGAGGACTCTGAATCCTTTCCTCAAACACTCCTCCCCCAATCTGGCTGATAAGACCAGCAACTGTGGATCTATTCTATGAAATAATAACAAATATAAGACTGAAGCAAAAGGAGACCAAGAGATGTCAGCAAAGAAATCTCCAGAGATTCGAAAGCTATAGTGATCAATGGCAGAAACTGGCTGGAAACAGAAAACTATGTTTTTCTTCTTGTTTCCTTTCAAGAAAGTAGCATTTCCCCTAATTCCTCAGAATGTCCTGCCATCCATAACATTATATTAAAGATATACTGGAAGATATATAAAAATAGAAATGGTGGCAAGAGGAAGACGTTAACTCAAAAAATAACAGTGAGCCAGAAAAGCAGATAATTAAGTCTAAGTAATTTTATTATTTGAGAAAACATTAGGGACATTCTAAAACTAATATCCCAGAAAATCATAACATGAGAAATATCAAAAAGTTGGGGCCAGGAACAGTGTGGGATATGAGGAGAGAAGAGAGAAGAAAGCATGTCTTGACTTGATTGGTGGAAGACTGCATTCGATAGTTTTTTAAGAATACACGCACACATGCACGCACGCATGCACACACACACGTTATCATCACATAAACTAGTACTATTTTTCTTGGACAGCAAATTGACAAAGTATATCAAGAGATTTTAACTTTATTCTCATTAATCTAAGAATTCTACTTCTCAGACCTTAACCTAAGAAAACATTCAGTACTGCAGTCAGAGATCTATATTCAATGATGTGCATGGGAGTGTTATTTAAAATAACAAAAATTCACAAACCACCAAAATGACCAAACGTACGTCATTTTACCCTCATAGTATGGAAGGTAATACAGCCATTAAAAATCACATTCATGAACACTATTTAACCAAGTGGTCAAACTCTCATGATACAAAGGTAAGTAAAAAGGTACACCACAAAACTGTGTGTCTTAGATGATCTCAGTTTTGTAAAGTGTACAGTAGAAAGACTGGAAACAAACATGACAAAAATTAACAATGATTTTCCACGTGGTGGGATTATGGGACATTTGCATTTTCTCTATGTTAATTTGTATTTCCCAGTTTACCAACAATGAATATTTTTATAATTGTAGGTTTTATAATTTGAACTTTTAAGTTTTAGCAGAACTGTGGGAGAGGAGAGTCAGTGAAAGTAATTACAATCGAGTTAAACAGAATGTCTAGATTTCACTTCCATAGTTTCTGATGAGAAATTCAATGTCATTCTAACTGCTTTTCCTCTATAGATAAGATGTCATTTCTCTAATGTTACTTTCAAGATTTTTTGTCTGATTTTCAAAAGTTTGACTAGGATATATTCTGATGTGGATTTATTTGGATTATTCTATTTAGAATTCCTTAGGCTTCTTAAATTTGTAGGTTTATGTCTGACAAATTTAGGAAGTTTTCAGCCATTACTTCTTTAAGTACTTTTTCAGCCCACCCTCTCTTTTTTTTTTTTCCTTTCTTTCCAGGACTCTGATGACACAATTGTTAGATCTTCTGTTAATGTCCCACAGGTCCCTGAGGCTCTGCTAATTTTTTTTAATCTATTTTCTCTCTGTTGTTTAGATTGGATAATTTCTATCATTCCATCTTCCATTTCCCTGATTTTTCATTCTTCTGTTGAGCGCATCCACTCTACTGTTGAGCCCATCCACTGTTTTTTTATTTCAGTTACATGTTTCAGTTCTAAAATCTCCATTTTGTTCTTTTTTATATCTTCTATGTCTTTGTTGAGACTTCCTATTTTTTTCATTCATTTTAAGTGCATTTGTAATTGCTCTTTGAAACACTGTGTTTATTGGGATGTAATTCACATACCATAAAATTCATCACCACTAAATAATTCCAGAACTTTGTATCACTCCAAAATGAAACACCATGCCCCTTAGCAATCACTCCCCATGCTCCTTTCTCCCTAATCCCCGGAAACCATTAATCCACTTTCTGTCTCTGTAGAGTAGTCTGATCTATACATTTCACATAAATGGAATCAAACAATATGTGGCTTTCTGTGACTGGTTTCTTTCACTTAACATAATGTTTTCAAAGTTTATCCATGCTGTAGCATGAATCACTACTTCACTCTTTTTCACGGCTTAATAATATTCCATTAAATGGACATAGGACATTTAGCTTATCCATTCATACTGCTTCCACTTTTTAGTTATTATGAATAATGCTGCTGTGAACATCCACATGCAGACTTTTTTGTGGACATACGTTTTCAATTCTCTTGGGTATATACCTCACCCAGAATTACTGGGTCATGTGGTAACACTGTATTTAACTTTCTGAGGGACTGCCAGACTGCTTTCCAAACTGGCTGTACCATTTTACATCCCTACCACCATGTATGAGGGTTGCAGTTTCTCCACATCCTCGCCTATGGTTCTTATTGTCTGTCTTTTTGATTATAGCCATCCTGGTGGGTGTGAAGTGGTATCTCATTGTGGTTTGGGTTTGCATTTCCCTAATGACATTAACAACCTTCATGTGTTGTTGAAGCATATTTGATGATGGCTGCTTTAAAATGTTTGTCAGATAATTCTAACATCTGTGTCATCTCAGTGTGGCATCTGTTGTCTTTTTTCTTTTGGTTTGAGATCTTCTTGGTTCTTGGTATGACAAGTGCTTTTTTATTGAAATCTGGACATTTCGGGTATTATGATATGAGAACCTCTTATTTAAACCCTCTGGCATTGCTCTGGCAGAAAAGGAAGAGGGTAAGGACACTGCCTCATTACTTTACTGACTGGTGGAGCTGGAAGTCCAGGTTCCCCACACGGCCCCCAATGAACCATGGAAGGGTGTGTGGCCTTATTACCACTAAGGGTGGGAAAAGTCATGACACCCCACTAGACCTCCTCTGACACCACCACACTGGGGAGGGGGAGGGGGTCTTGTTACTGCCAAGTGGGGGCAGAATCCCAGGCTCCTTAGCCAGTGCCACCACCCTGGCAGAGATGTCAGAGCACCTCATTACTGGCTCACAAGGGAAAGTCTAGATTCCCCACCAAGTCTTTGCTGGCATGGGTGGGCATGGGGCCAGAACTTTTTCTATGGTGTTTGACTAGAGCAGAGTGGTTACTGTCTAAAAGTTTTCCGTCTTGCGAACCTGCTTCTTCCGTGGCCCTTTGGTGAGAGAAACCAGGCATTGGGGGGCTGAGGGAGAGCTTTTAATCTCTGCCCATGACTGTTCTGGGTTGCTGGCTTCTTCTGCTCCAAGTCTGGGATAGATAAGGCAAGAAGAAAACCCAGAAAACTCACCACGGTGTCATTCCTCAAGGTCCCTAGCTGGCCTGCCTCCTTCTCTCCACCTTTGAGACCCACCTCATGTTTGTTTTATGTATAAAGTACAAAGTTTTTAGTTGCGCTTGAGAAGAACAGGGGAAAGTATGCCTACAACATCTTCCCAGAGACAGAAGCCCAGCTTGTCTTTTTAAACAAAAAAATTTTTTTTAATTTTTAAATTACATCTTAAACACAGAAATAGTTTTAAAGTGAAAAATGTATGTCCTTATCCTTCTGAAACATAAGCCACTAAAATTAATTTAAACTTTTTGACAAGGTTCAACAATAAAACATCCACAGTTGTACATTTATTTATTCCGCAAGACTCGTTCCGCATTTACTATGTGATAAGCACTCTTCTGTGACATTAAACGGGTCCTGTTGACCCGGTTTTGGAAGTTCCTGTGATAGCCTGCTCCCTTTTCTATTTCTCACTCTTGTCAGTGTGGCTGCCTCCAGAGAGTCCCCACACCTTTTAATCCACTACTTCTAACAGTGTGCAGGCTGAGCAATCAGACGGTCAGTTCTTTCAGAGATATTTTTAAACCGTAGTAAACAGACTAAGAATAATAGACTCTGCACATTAACAGCAAATTTGCCAACATCTACTTGGGCTACTCCGACGTCCTTCTGGCTCAGTTTCCTCATCATATCCAGTTAGCTGAAATTGGGCGACAAATGGTCTCCAATAACAGGAAGTGCTGCTGTATAGTAACATTCATTTCACCTTCCTCAAGATCAGATCAAGCAAGCAGAAGCCTGCGGGAAAACAGGAGACGCAGGCCAAGTACAGACCACCAGGGAAATGTTCTCCTGGTGCCTCTGACAAACCCACTACCCAGCAAGGACGCCTGAGTTCACAGGCAAGCTGGAAACTGAGGATGCCGGACTACTGGGATAATTAAGCACAAGAACAAGTTAAATGCAGATACCTAATAAGCACCTTGAAATTTTTCTTACTTCGTTACTGTTTGAGTATAACCAAAACTGACACTTCTAACACAGCGGTCCTAGCACCTGTTGGTTTCGGGAAGTGTGCTGTGCTCAGGGAGCATGTCCCAGAGGCATGCTTCTCCAAGATGCCGAGGCTAGTAACTGGTTAAAGGCTGACATCAGGGCTCAGTCTCACACCTTCTCCCACATGCATATCACAAAATACAGAACACGACGTTCCTGAACTCCACGGCATTCATAATCAGCGCCTAACATCAGACTGCAGACCTCATGCCCATCTACGCTCCTGAGAGAGAATACTTGGTCCCAAGAGAGACTGTAAGTTCTAAACTCACCTCTGTGGCCTTGGAAAGTTATCTGAAGTATAAGGTATAAGGCAAGTATAAAGTATAAGGAAAGTATAAGGAAAATATCCCCTGCATTACTGAGTTTTGATGAACTCTAGAGAGGAAAAACCATGGTGCAAAAGAGACATAAATATTTAATGAATGCAGGGACTGCCCTGGTGGCTCAGCAGTTAAGAATCCGCCTGTCAATGCAGGGGACACGGGTTTGATCCCTGGTCTGGGAAGATCCCACGTGCTGCAGAGCAACTAAGCCAGTGTGCCACAACTACTGAGCCCGTGTGCTGCAACTATTAAGCCTGTGCTCTAGGCCCATGAGCCGTAACTACTGAGCCCGCGCGCTCTAGGGCCCACGTGCTGCAACTACTGAGCCCGCGTACCTAGAGCCTGTGCTCTACAACAAAAGAAGCCACCGCAATGAGAAGCCCGTGCACCGCAATGAAGAGTAGCCCCCACTCGCCGCAACTAGAGAAAGCCCGTGCGCAGCAACAAAGACCCAACGCAGCCCCCCCAAAAAATATATATATTCAATGAATTCCAAATACCATGACTGTTATTGATTTTTATTATTACAAGGAAAAGACGGCCTCTCTATGAAGAGACAGGATACCAGATACTACCCTCAAGTTACCGCCACCTGTAAACCAAAGTACTGAGTTGACTTTCGGCCTAGATAACTCAGTGTCTCTGAATGCAGAGTTCTTTGTGTGATGTGGTACAGTTTTTAGCACATGTGGAAAGGTAGTTGCAGAGTCCAGGTCTTGAAAGTTACCTGCATCTTCTCTGGGGTGGTGAGCAGAGAAGGTCACTTCCCCTCTGTCCCCACCAGCTCTAACCAGTCTCCCCATGACTGCCGCCCACACTCCCTCACCCACTGCCTCGCTCTCCCTTTAATATTCTAGGTTATGGTGTCTGGTTTGTCGGTGTTGGTTTTTTTCTTTTTCTAGCCATGCACAATCCTCTAGACTCTGGGTCTTTATTCTATATGTTTTCTACCCACCAGTCCCTCTCCTTTCGGTGCAATCCTCCCGACCTTTCCAATCTCCAGTTCTACTGGAGTCCACTGACTTTGAAAAGGGAGACTTTGGTAGTTAAACTACAAGTCTTGGTGGGGAGACTCCAGGTCTTGGTGGGATGCTCCATACAAAGGTGGGAACCCAACCCTGAAGCAGGGGTGGGGCAGAAAGAAAACCAGAGGAGCACTGGTGCTCCAGCCACACTGAGCTGACCTGGAAGACATCCAACCTGTGGAGAGAGAGAACCCCAAGGGGGCTGGGAGTGGAGGTGGCAAAGGGCTGGTGAGAACTGTGGCAGAGATGGTCTAGTTTTGGAATCAAGAAAACTCATCAACGCCCAGAGCACAGCAAGGCGTCCAGGCTCCCATGGCTTCCCCAGGCAGAAAGGGAGCATGCCACCCATGCCTGTGCAGGTCCTCTTAAGGCATCGGACTGGGCTGCAGTAGGCACTTGTCTGTCAGTGTCAGGCCAAGTGACTGGTGGAAATGTGGTTGGGATGAGAGAGTGACAGAGTGCCAACTACAACCTGACCACAGATGCAGGCAGACAGGAATGATGGGGACAATGGGATCTGGAGGGAGGGAGGTAAGAAATGACTGGCTTGGAAATTAAGCCCACATTTCAGCAGCGAAAACCATCTCGCACAGGAGCATCAGTTTTCCCGGACACAGACACCTAGAAAACCATCCTATGTGTGGGTCACACTGAGCCCCTCAGTCATATCAGAGTCTTTTTATGGCATCATCATTAGGCTATTTATAGTGAGCAATTAAAGACAGCCTAAGGGGGCCACCACATTCCTGTCTGGCTGGCTCTGGCTGGTGTTGGGTAATGCTAACAAGACAAAGGCTTTCTTTAAGTGCCATGCTACACAAAAGCCTTCTCTAGATACTTAAAAGTCTGCCTTTCGTTTGTATTCGTATTTCATTTTTAAAGGCAATTTAATTATTCATGGGATGCAGTCTCCATAATGTGAGCTACACTGTGGGAAACTTCACAAAAACTGTTCAATGCCCGGCAGGAGGCGGGCACGTGGACATAACATGGGGGTAGGAGACAGTGTCGGGGGGCATGGGGGACACAGTCTTTGGACCCAAGTAGACCAGACTCAGAATCGCACGGCTGCACATAAACCATTGCACAGGGAAGGTCAGCCTCTCAAACCTCAGTTTTCTTACCTGCAAAACCAGGACCTATCAACTGACTTTAGAGCCCTTTTGTATATAAAGTGCCTAATGAATTCGGGTACCTGGCGATGCTCAGGAAATGGTAGCTGTTTTAGGGACAGTCAACAGGGCACATGAGAAATGAAGTCAGGGTTATGAAGAGACTTCTGGATATACTCCACCACTGTCGAGGGACACTTCCAGAGACAACTCAGCCCCCTGCGTGGGTCCCTCGTGCTAGGACCCTACTCGGCTCACTCCTGCCTAAAACTGATCACTCCCTCCCTCTCCTCACACATCCGCTCCTCCAAACCATCACACATACACATCTGCGTCTGTGGCTCGTGGTCCTGGAAGGCCACTCCCCAACCCAGACCCCAAATATCTACCTGCTCAAAATCATACCTGTGCTTCCTGGCCCTACTCAAACGATCTGCTGTCTTCAAGGAGATGCCCAGCCTGATACCTCCCCACCCAGAATCTCTCAGCACTGGCCACCTGCCAGGGTGGCCACAGTGAGAACATCAATGCACTCATGAGCACCTCCCCCTCCTGATCCAGTCCAGGTATGTTCATTTAGAACACGCTGCCAAAGGCTTTGGATGCACGGGATAACGGGAGAGAAACTAACGGAAGGCAGCAATGTGATTTTGGTTTTCAGGACAGAAAGCTTGAGCAGTCTGTATCATCTGCAATGCTTTGAAATTAAGAAGCGCCGTGGTTAAGAATCCGCCTGCCAATGCAGGGGACAACACTCGATCCCTGGTCCGGGAAGATCCCACATGCCATGGAGCAACTAAGCCCGTGCACCGCAGCTACTGAGCCCATGTGCTGCAACTACTGAAGCCTGTGTGCCTAGAGCCTGTGCTCCGCAACAAGAGAAGCCACCACAATAAGAAGCCCGCGCACCACAACGAAGAGTGGCCCCCGCTCACCGTAACTAGAGAAAGCCCGTGCGCAGCAATGAAGACCCAACGTAGCAAAAAAAAAAGAAATGACTCACTGGGATCTTAACTCAGACGTGTCAGAACGCACAGTGAAGCCAGGAAACGAGCTTTCACTGTCACATACACAGAACTACACTGAAGACAAGCCACTGGGAATCTGAGTCAAGATTACACATTTTTCTGCAGAACTTATTGGCAAGTGGCACAAAAATTCATCCACATTGTTAGCAAAAATGAATGCACTCTGAAAGTTCTTTCTTCCCCTGAAATTTTAAGGAAGTGGCTAAAACAAATAGACTGCTCTCTACCAATAAAACTTAAATGTCACTTTGTCATATTTGAAAATTTTACTTGTACCGGGATATCTCTGGAGTCTCCATTCTGTCTCACTCTAGTAGCCTTCATGGTATGTTTTCTTCTCTGATAAGGGAAGTCTCAACTATCCCTTCAATATTTTTTTGACTTTAAAAACAGTGCTGGCACTTTCAGCTGTCTATTTGGAACAAAATAATTTTCTTACACCATAGGTAAAAATAAATTACAGATAAAGTAAAGGCTAGATGCCAAAAATAAACTAATAAACTCTTAAGAGAAAATCTAGGGGACTATGTGTACAACCTAAAGATGCATGGAGACCTTATCTCCCTCTGAAAACAAAGAAACATAAAAGATGTATTTTGCTATATGAACATTTAAAACTTTTATAGAACAAAAGCTATCATAAGCAAGGTGCACATAAAAACAATAGATCTGGAGAAAATATTTGCAATAAAATGTTTAAAATACAGTGCTAATATCAATAACATGTAGAAAGCCCTCTTAGAAATAGATACAAAAAAGAAAAATAATTCAATAGAAATATGTGCAAAAACATATGAATAGGAAATTTGCAGAAAAACCATGCTCCAAAAGACCAAACATATGAAAAACTACTCAAATGCACTCTTTCCATTCAGACTAGCAAAAATTATAAAGATGATTAACACCTATCGCTAACAGAAATGTCAAAAGAAGACACTCTCATAAATTGCTGGTGGCAGTGTAATTGTTACAGAAATTTTGGAAGCAATCCAGCAATGTCTATTGCTAAAAATATGCTGATGAGATTCCAACTACTATAACATTTTCTTAAAAAAAAAATAATGCAAAGGAAGAGATGTACAAATACGTTTACTGCACTGCTATTCCTAACGGCAAAAAAGGAAACAAAATGAATGTTTATTAATAGGGTAACAGTTGAATAACTAAAGATGGGTCCATAGCCATACCATGGACCACAGCCATAAATAGAATGAATGGGAACTATTGCTAAACGGGAAAAGTAACACAGAAAAGTGTGTTTAATATGACAGCAGTTAATAAAGCAAACAATTACCCCCAAATCCTTATATAGTCATATGTTTACATGTTCATATATGGTTATCTAGGCAAAGAGGAAAGCACAGGAGGATACACACCAGGTAATTCACGTGGGTTATTTAGGGTGACAGAGGGAAAATAAGTGAAAACAGAAAAAGAAAAAATCCCAAAGAACACCCAATATGTATATGATCTCATATGTATATATATTTCTTTAAAAAGAAAAAATTTTTAAAGAGATCGGATTAGATCTGTATCTAGCAATTTGCAGGGATATACACCAATTGCTGCTAAATTAAAAGAACAAATTGCATAATAATGTGTAAAAAAATTCTGTTTGGATAAAGACAAAATACCACTATATTTATAAATAAGCTTACATATTTGTTGGAGCAAGGAGAAAGATTCGGAAGGCTATACACCAGGCTATTAACGGTGATTATCTCAGGAAGGTTGTGTTGGTTCAGAAAGAACATTAGATCAGTAACTTTGCCCATATATGATCTTTGTACAGAATTGCTTCAGATATTAAAGCAAATATGTTTTACTTCTATAACTAAAAATGAATACAGAAATTTTGTTTTCTAGAAAAGGAAAAACAAGCATAACAGTGACAGGGAATCAGAAGTGCTTCATGGAATTCTTCTTCGAATTCCATCCTAGAATCTACCACTGGTGTGTACCCACATGAAAACTGCATTACCTGCTTGTGCTGCACATACACACTCCATCACTATGCCCTGCCCTTCAATAAACACCACTCCACCCTAGCCAGTAGCAGAGGCTCTATCAACTATTATCATTTGCTTGTCGAGATTATCTCCAGGTCAGATACTTCATCTTGGTTTCCTAATCATGGTGCCTGGCTTTAATTTTTTTTAATTAAGAGAATGTACTTAACAGACTAGGAATGGAGGGAAACTACCTTAACATAATAAAGGCCATATATGAAAAGCACACAGCGAACATCCCACTCAGCAGTGAAAGAATGAAAGCTTTCCTTCAAAATTAAGGACAATATAAGGATGCCTGTTTTCACCAATTCTATTTAGCATAGTACTGGAAGTCCTAGATAGAACGATTAGGCAAGGAAGAGAAACAAAGCACCCAAATCAGAAAGGAAAAAGTAAAATTATCTCTGTTTTCAGACAACATGCTCTTATATGTAGAAAACCCCAAAGATTCCACACACAAAACAAGCAAACAGACAAACAAAAAAGACCTGTTAGAATGAACAAGTTCAGCAAAGGTGCAGAATTCAAAGTCACACAAAAACCAGTTGCATTTCTGTACACTAACAATGAACAATCAGAAAAGAAAGTTAAGAAAACAATTCCATTTACAATCGCATCAAAAAATAAAATACTTAAATATTAACTTGACCAAGGAGGCAAAAGACTTGTTCATAAAAACTGTAAAATGATGCTGAACAAAATTAAAGAAGACACAAATGAATGGAAACACATCCCATGTTCATGGACTGGAAGACAATATTAAGATGCCAATACTACTGGAAGCAATCTCAATCCCTATCAAAATCCCAGGAACATTTTTTGCAGAAAACAGAAAACTCCATCCTAAAATTCATATGGAATCCCAAAGATGAATCCCAAAGATGACAACAGCCAAAATGATCTTCAAAATAAAGAACAAAGTTGGAGGTCTCACACTTCCCAATTTCAACACTTATTACAAGGTACAGTAATCAAAACAGTGTGTTACTGGCATAAAGATCATATGGATCACCATAACAGAATGTAGAGTCCAGAAATAAACACTTACATATACGGTCAAATGATATCTGACAAGAGTACAAGACCATTCGATGGGGGAAAGGCCATCTCTCCAACAAATGGTGCTGGGAAAACGGGATATCCACAGGCTAAATAGTGAAGTTGGACCCTTACCTTAAACCATATACAAAAATTGATTTGAAATAGATCAAAGACATAAACCTAAGACCTAAAACTATAAAACAGAAGACAAAATGGGAGATAGCTTCATGATATTGCTCTTACCAAGACTTTCTTGAATATGACACCAAAAGCAAGGCAACACGGCAGATTACTTGTACTACATTAAAATTTAAAACTTCTGTGCATCAAAGAACACAACCAATAAAGTGAAAAGGTAACCTACAGAATGGGAGAAAATATTTGCAAATCATATAGCTGATAAGGGGTTGATATCCAGAATATCTAAAGAACTCCTATAATTCAACAACAAAAAAACAAATAATCACATTAAAAAAATGGGCAAAGGATTTGAATAGACATTTCTCCAAAGAAGATAAACAAATGGCCAACAAGCCTACAAAAAGATGCTCAAAATCACTAGTCATGAGGAAAATGAAAATCAAACCCATGAGATATCATCTCACACTCATCAGGATGGCTACTGTCAAAATGGAAAATAACTGTTGACAAGGATGTGGAGAAATTGGAACCCTTGTGCACGGTTGATGGGAAAGTAAAATGGAACACCTGCTATGGAAAAGAGTGTAGCAGTTCCTCAAGAAAGTAAAAATAGAGTTAACATGTGACACAGCAATTCCACTTCTGGGTATGTGTCTAAAAGAATTGAAAGCAGGGTCTCAAAGAGATATTTGCATACCCATGTTTACTACAGGATTATTCACAATAGTCAAAAGGTGGAAGCAACCCAAGCATCCATCAATGAATGAACAGATTAAAGAAATGTGTATACATACAATGGAATATCATTCAGTCTCAAAAAGGAAGGAAAGAGGAGCTTCAAGATGGCTGAAGAGTAAGACACGGAGATCACCTTCCTCCCCACAAATACATCAGAAATACATCTACATGTGGAACAACTCCTACAGAACACCTGCTGAATGCCGGCAAAAGACCTCAGACCTCCAAAAAGGCAAGAAACTCCCCACATACCTGGGTAAGGCAAAAGAAAAAAGATAAAACAGAGACAAAAGAATAGGGACGGGACCTGCACCAGTAGGAGGGAGCTGTGAAGGAGGAACGGCTTCCACACACTAGGAGCCCCTTCGCGGGCGGAGCCTGCGGGTGGCGGAGGAGGGAAGCTTCAGAGCCATGGAGGAAAGCGCAGCAACAGGGGTGCAGAGGGCAAAGTGGGGAGATTCCCGCACAGAGGATCGGTGCCAACCAGCACTCACCAGCCCGAGGGGCTTGTCTGCTCCCCTGCCAGGGCGGGCGGGGGCTGGGAGCTGAGGCTCAAGCTTCAGAGGTCAAACCTCAGGGAGAGGACTGGGGCTGGCTGTGTGAAGACAGCCTGAAGGGGGCTAGTGCACCACGGCTAGCCAGGAAGGAGTCCGGGAAAAAGTCTGGAGCTGCCGAAGAGGCAAGAGGCCAATGTTTCTGGTGCTTGAGGAGGGGAGATTCAGAGCGCTGCTTAAAGGAGTTCCAGAGACGGGCGCGAGCCGCGGCTATCAGCGCGGACCCCAGAGACGGGCATGAGACGCTAAGGCTGCTGCTGCCGCCACCAAGAAGGCTGTGTGCGAGCACAGGTCACTCTCCACACCTCCCCTCCCGGGAGCCTGTGCCGCCCGCCACTGCCAGGGTCCCGGGATCCAGGGACAACTTCCCCAGGAGAACACACGGCGCCTCAGGCTGGTGCAACGTCACGCCGGCCTCTGTGCCGCAGGCTCGCCCCGCACTCCGTGCCCCTCCCTCCCCCGCGGCCTGAGTGAGCCAGAGCCCCCCAATCAGCGGCTCCTTTAACCCTGTCCTGTCTGAGCGAAGAACAGACGCCCTCAGGCGACCTACACGCAGAGGCGGGGCCAAATCCAAAGGTGAACCCCGGGAGCTGTGCGAACAAAGAAGAGAAGGGAAATCCCTCCCAGCAGCCTCAGGAGCAGCGGATTAAATCTCCACAATCAACTTGATGTAGCCTGCATCTGTGGAATACATGAATAGACAACGAATATCCCAAATTGAGGAGCAACAATGTATTTTTTTTCCCTTTTTCTCTTTTTCTGAGTGTGTATGTGTATGCTTCTGAATGTGATTTTTGTCTGTATAGCTTTGCTTTTACCATTTGTCCTGGGTTCTGTCTGGGCTTTTTTTTTTTTTTTTTTAGTATAGTTTTTAGCACTGGCTATCATTGGTGGATTTGTTTTTTGGTTTGGTTGCTCTCTTCTTTCTTTCCTTCTCTTCTTTTTAAATTATTTTTTAATATTTTAATAATTATTTTTTATTTTTGTATTAATAACTTTTTATTTTATTTTATCTTCTTCTTTCTTTCTTTTTTTTCTCCCTTTTATTCTGAGCTGCGTGGATGACAGGCTCTTGGTGCTCCAGCCAGGCGTCAGGGTTGTGCCTCTGAGGTGGGAGAGCCAAGTTCAGGACATTGGTCCACAAGAGACCTCCCAGCTCCACGTAATATCAAACGGCGAAAATCTCCCAGAGATCTCCATCTCGACACCAAGACCCAGCTTCACTCAACGACCAGGAAGCTCCAGTACTGGACACCCTATGCCAAACAACAAGCAAGACAAGAACACAAGCCCACCCATTAGCAGAGAGGCTGCCTAAAATCATAATAAGGCCACAGACACCCCAAAACACACCACTGGACATGGAACTGCCCACCAGAAAGACAAGATCCAGCCTCATCCACCAGAACACAGGCACTAGTCCCCTCCACCAGGAAGCCTACACAACTCACTGAACCAACCTTAGCCACTGGGGACAGACACCAAAAACAACGGGAACTACGAACCTGCAGCCTGCGAAAAGGAGACCCCAAACACAGTAAGATAAGCAAAATGAAAAGACAGAAAAACACACAGCAGATGAAGGACCAAGGTAAAAACCCACCAGACCAAACAAATGAAGAGGAAACAGGCAGTCTGCCTGAAAAAGAATTCAGAGTAATGATAGTAAGATGATCCAAAATCTTGGAAATAGAATGGAGAAAATACAAGAAACATTTGACAAGGACTTAGAAGAACTAAAGAGCAAACAAACAGTGATGAACAACACAATAAATGAAATAAAAAATTCTCTAGAAGGGATCAATAGCAGAATAACTAGACAGAAAAAGGGATAAGTGACCTGAAAGACAAAATAGTGGAAATACCTACTGCAGAGCAGAATAAAGAAAACAAAAATGAAAAGAATTGAGGACAGTCTCAGAGAGCTCTGGGACAACATTAAACGCACCAACATTCGAATTATAGGGGTCCCAGAAGAAGAAGAGAAAAAGAAAGGGACTGAGAAAATATTTGAAAAGATTATAATAGAAAAGTTCCTTAATATGGGAAAGGAAATAGCCACCCAAGTCCAGGAAGCACAGAGAGTCCCATACAGGATAAATCCAAGGAGAAACATTATAAGACATGTATTAATCAAACTATCAAAAATTAAATACAAAGAAAAAATATTAAAAGCAGCAAAGGAAAAACAACAAATACAAGGGAATCCCCATAAGGTTAACAGCTGATCTTTCAGCAGAAACTCTACAAGCTAGAAGGGAGTGGGAGGACATATTGAAAGTGATGAAGTGGAAGAACCTACAGCCAAGATTACTCTACCCAGCAAGGATCTCATTCACATTCGACAGAGAAATTAAAACTTTTACACACAAGCAAGAGCTAAGAGAATTCAGCACCACCAAACCAGCTTTACAACAAATGCTAAAGGAAGTTCTCTAGGCAGGAAACACAAGAGACGGAAAAGACCTACAATAACAAACCGAAAACAATTAAGAAAATGGTAATAGGAACATACATATTGATAACTACCTTAAATGTAAATGGATTAAATGCTCCAATAAAAGACACAGACCAGCTGAACGGATACAAAAACAAGACCTGTATATATGCTGTCTACAAGAGACCCACTTCAGACCCAGGGATACATACAGACTGAAACTGAGGGGATGGAAAATGATATTCCATGCACATGGAAATCAAAAGAAAGCAGGAGTAGCAATTCTCATATCAGACAAAATAGACTTTAAAACAAAGACTATTACAAGACACAAAGAAGGACACTACATAATGATCAAGGGATCAATCCAAGAAGAAGATATAACAATTGTAAATATTTATGCACCCAACATAGGAGCACCTCAATACATAAGGCAAATATTAACAGCCATAAAAGAGGAAATCAACAGTAACACAATCATAGTAGCGGACTTTAACACCCCACTTTCACCAATGGACGGATCATCCAAAATGAAAATAAATATGGAAACACAAGCTTTAAATGATACATTAAACAAGATGGACTTAATTGATATTTAATTGATATTTATAGGACATTCCATCCAAAAACAACAGAATACACTTTCTTCTCAAGTGCTCATGGAAAATTCTCCAGCATAGATCATATCCTGGGTCACAAATCAAGCCTTGGTAAATTTAAGAAAATTGAAATCATATCAAGTATCTTTTCCGACCACAATGCCATGAGACTAGATATCAATTACAGGAAAAAATCTATAAAAAATACAAACACATGGAAGCTAAACAATATACTACTTAATATCCAAGAGATCACTGAAAAAATAAAAAACTACTTAGAAACAAATGACAATGAAAACAAGACGACCCAAAACCTATGGGATGCAGCAAAAGCAATTCTAAGAGGGAAGTTTATAGCAATACAAACCTACCTTAAGAAACAAGAAACATCTCAAATAAACAACCTAACCTTACACCTAAAGCAATTAGAGACAGAAGAACAAAAACACCCCAAAGTTAGCAGAAGGAAAGAAATCATAAAGATCAGATCAGAAATAAATGAAAAAGAAATGAAGGAAACGATAGCAAAGATC
Organism: Mesoplodon mirus; assembly: GCF_964341445.2. Taxonomy (NCBI): domain Eukaryota; kingdom Metazoa; phylum Chordata; class Mammalia; order Artiodactyla; family Ziphiidae; genus Mesoplodon; species Mesoplodon mirus. Next base: position 6,308,096 of record NC_138993.1, on the reverse strand, counting down.
AATAAAACTAAAAGCTGGTTCTTTGAGAAGATAAACAAAAGTGATAAACCATTAGCCAGACTCAACAAGAAAAAAAGGGAGAAGACTCAAATCAATAGAATTAGAAATTGAAAAGGAGAAGTAACAACTGACACTGCAGAAATACAAAGGATCATGAGAGATTACTACAGGCAACTATATGCCAATAAAATGGACAACCTGGAAGAAATGGACAAATTCTTAGAAATGCACAACATTCCATGACAGAACCAGGAAGAAATAGAAAATATAAACAGACCAACCACAGGTAATGAAATTGAAACTGTGATTAAAAATCTTCCAACAAACAAAAGCCCAGCCCCAGATGGCTTCACAGGTGAATTCTATCAAACATTTAGAGAAGAGCTAACACCTATCCTTCTCAAACTCTTCCAAAATATAGCAGAGGGAGGAACATTCCCAAACTCATTCTACGAGGCCACCATCACCCTGATACCGAAACCAGACAAAGATGTGACAAAGAAAGAAAACTACAGGCAAATATCACTGATGAACATAGATGCCAAAAATTCTCAACAAAATACTAGCAAACAGAATCCAACAGCACATTAAAAGGATTATACACCATGATCAAGTGGGGTTTATCCCAGGGATGCAAGGATTCTTCAGTATACGCAAATCAATCAATGTGATACACCATATTAACAAATTGAAGGAGAAAAACCAATGATCATCTCAATAGATGCAGAGAAAGCTTTTGACAAAATTCAACACCCATGTATGATAAAAACCCTTCAGAAAGTAGGCATAGAGGGAACTTACCTCAACATAATAAAGGCCATATATGACAAACCCACAGCAAACATCGTCGTCCTCAATGGTGAAAGACTGAAACCATTTCCACTAAGATCAGGAACAAGACAAGGATGTCCACTCTCACCACTATTATTCAACATAGTTTTGGAAGTTTTAGCCACAGCAATCAGAGAAGAAAAAGAAATAAAAGGAATCCAAATTGGAAAAGAAGTAAAGCTGTCACTGTTTGCAGATGACATGGTACTATACATAGAGAATCCTAAAGATACTACCAGAAAACTACTACAGCTAATCCATTAATTTGGTAAAGTAGCAGGATACAAAATTAATGCACAGAAATCTCTTGCATTCCTATACACTAATGATGAAAAATTTGAAAGAGAAATTAAGGAAACACACCCATTTACCACTGCAACAAAAAGAATAAAATACCTAGGAATAAAACTACCTAGGGAGATAAAAGACCTGTATGACACTTATGAGACTATAAGACACTGATGAAAGAAATTAAAGATGATACAAACAGATGGAGAGATATATCATGTTCTTGGATTGGAAGAATCAACATTGTGAAAATGACTCGACTACCCAAAGCAATCTACAGATTCAATGCAATCCCTATCAAACCACCACTGGCATTTTTCACAGAACTAGAACAAAAAATTTCACAATTTGTATGGAAACACAAAAGACCCCGAATAGCCAAAGCAATCTTGAGAAGGAAAAACGGAGCTGGAGGAATCAGGGTCCCTGACTCCAGACTGTACTACAGAGCTACAGTAATCAAGACAGTATGGTACTGGCACAAAAACAGAAATATAGATCAATGGAACAGGATAGAAAGCACAGAGATAAACCCACGCGTATATGGTCGCCTTATCTTTGATAAAGGAGGCAACAATATACAGTGGAAAAAAGACAGCCTCTTCAATAAGTGGTGCTGGGAAAACTGGACAGCTACATGTAAAAAAATGAAATTGGAACACTCCCTAACACCATACACAAAAATAAACTCAAAATGGATTAAAGCCCTAAACGTAAGGTCAGACACTATTAAACTCTTAGAGGAAAACATAGGCAGAACACTCTATGACATAAATCACAGCAAGATCCTTTTTGACCCACCTCCTAGAGAAATGGAAATAAAAACAAAAATAAACAAATGGGACCTAATGAAGCTTAAATGCTTTTGCACAGCAAAGGAAACGATAAACAAGATGAAAAGACAACCCTCAGAATGGGAGAAAATATTTGCAAATGAAGCAATGGACAAAGGATTAATCTCCAAAATTTACAAGCAGCTCATGCAACTCAATATCAAAAAAACAAACAACCCAATCCAAAAATGGGCAGAAGACCTAAATAGACATTTCTCCAAAGCAGATATACAGATTGCCAACAAACACATGAAAGAATGCTCAACATCATTAATCATTAGAGAAATGCAAATCAAAACTACAATGAGATATCATCTCATACCAGTCAGAATGGCCATCATCAAAAAATCTAGAAACAGTAAATGCTGGAGAGGGTGTGGAGAAAAGGGAATCCTCTTGCACTGTTGGTGGGAATGTAAATTGATACAGTCACTATGGAGAACAGTATGGAGGTTCCTTAAAAAACTAAAAATAGAACTAACATAGTATCCAGCAATCCCACTACTGGGCATATACCCTGAGAAAACCATAATTTAAAAGGAGTCATGTACCACAATGTTCACTGCAGCTCTATTTACAATAGCCAGGACATGGAACCAACCTAAGTGTCCATCAACAGATGAATGGATAAAGAAGATGTGGCACATATATACAATGGAATATTACCCAGCCATACAAAGAAATGAAATTGAGTTATTTGTAGTCATGTGGGTGGACTGTCATACAGAGTGAAGTAAGTCAGAAAGAGAAAAACAAATACCGTATGCTAACACATATATATGGAATCTTAAAAAAAAAAATGGTCATGAAGAACCTAAGGGTAAGACGGGAATAAAGATGCAGGCCTACTAGAGAATGGACTTGAGGATATGAGGAGGGGGAAGGGTAAGTTGGGACAAAGTGAGAGAACAGCATGGACATGTATACACTACCAAAGGTAAGGTAGATAGCTAGTGGGAAGCAGCCGCACAGCACAGGGAGATCAGCTCGTTGCTTTGTGACCACCTAGAGGGGTGGGATAGAGAGGGTGGGAGGGCGGGAGACGCAAAAGAGAAGGGATATGGGGACATATGTATATGTATAACTGATTCACTTTGTTATAAAGCAGAAACTAACACACCACTGTAAAGCAATTATACTCCAATAAAGATGTTAAAAAATAAAATAAAGCATTTAGTGATTGGGAATAAAAACAAAAAGGAAGGAAATTTTGACACAGTCTGCAACATGGATGAACCTTGAGTACATTATACTAAGTTAAATAAGCCAGGTGTTGAAAGGCAAATACTGTATGATTTCACTTGTATGAGATGTGTAGATTAGTCACATTCATAGAGACAGAAAATAGAATGGTGGTTGCCAGAGGCTGGAGGGAGGGGGAAATGGAGCGCGGTTGTTTAATGAGGATAGAGTTTCAGTTTTGCAAGATGAAAAGAGTTCTAGAGTTTGATTGCATGACAATGTGAATGTACTTAACACTACTGAACAGTACACTTAAAAATGGTCAAGATAGTAAATTTTATGTTATGTGTATTTTACCACAATTAATAAATTTTTAAACATTAAGAGAATAGGATATTGTAATTAAAAGATAACAAGGTGAGTGAGGTATTGGTAAGAAGTTGGGCTAGAAACTGAGAGAGGCTGGGAAAACCCGAAAGTATACGAAAATCCAGGGCCCCCAGGCAGGAGAGTAGGTCCCATTTGGAATAACCAAGGTGCACATTAAACTGATGCCCAAATCATATGCAACAGAAAAACATTCCTGCTACTCAACGTGAAAGCCTGGTCATACTCAGTGTATGGGAAAAGGGATGTCAATATTCCATCCTGGGGAAGGCCAGCCTTCCCATAAAATGGAGAGAAGAGCCCCGTCCTAGGCAGCAAAGATTGAAAAACAAGTTGTTTGCCTCATTTTAAAAAAAAGTTTGAACATACATATCCTACTACCTTGTTGGGAAACTTAATAAAGTAGTCTTGTTCAGGCTTCAGAGGCAGACACAGGCCTCTGCCCGACCTGTGACGCTGCCTGGACTGCGCACCTGCTTGCACACCTCACGACTGCTGCCAGCATGTCAAGCGGCACTTACCATAAGAAAGGGAGTGGGTCTTGGAATTTCTCGAGCTCTGGAAGATCTTGTGACTCACCTGGTGAAATTAACAGCATTATTACAATTGAACCAGAGCTGCATTTCTGCATGCAAACTGATAATATCAGTTTGCGGCCTGGAATTATAACCGAAGCCCCCAGGACTCCATTCTGAAATCTCACCTGTGGGGTGGACGCACGGCCCAGGACCCTTACCAACTGGGGCTCCAGAGTGCTGTTACTCAGGACTCCCCAGCTGCTGTCTGGATCTGGAAGTAGGGGTCAGCCCAATTCGGTGATGTATACCTTGTTATGTTTCTCTAATAATCTTATTCCTTTCCTTCTAATGATTGCATATTAAAATTAAGTTAAATCACCTTTCATTAAAGAGTTGATTAAAGCTGTTTATTTGTGTGAGATGAGCGCTTATTTTGCCAGCGAATCCAACAATCCTTAAAACTGAAAGCAAGCTTTCAGCAAAACATACCTACACATGTTCTCTTTTATATCCTTTAAAATATACATATAACCTATAAGGTGAAAGAAAAATGAAGCTCAGAGATGTTAAGTGACTTCCAAGATTTACAAGTTGGTCGCCCAAAGGGGCAGTGGGGAGGAGATCCATCCCCCCACCAACCTGTACTCGGGACCTGCACTGAGTTTGTGATGTAAAAGCTCCAGCTGGGGCAGTGGACAGTGGCATCTGTTATAATATAGAGTCAAGCGCAGGCCCAGGAAAAGTTGGTCCCTTTCCTCCCCGCCACACCTGTGAAACGAGCAATGGCTGACATTATCACAGTGAAAGCTACGTGTCTACCATGGTGCTCTGAAATAAGTTGCCAACAAAGTCATAAAGCCTCCTCTGACATTTAAACAGATGGGAAGCAGCAATTTTCTGAGATTATAGAAATAAGCAATTTTGAGATGAGGGAAAAATCTTAGGAACCAATAAGACTAATTTCTCACCTAACAGAGGAATCCCACCCACAGATTCTCTGGCAGGCGGGAACACTTCTAATCGCAGGAAATGTCACTACCTAACGAGACAAGCCTATTCTATTTTCAACAGCCCTACAGAATTATGAAATGCCTTCCTATACAGAACCAAAAACTGCCTCCCTGTAACTTCTCCCTCTAGACCTGAGCCTTATTCTTCTTAAAACAGAGAGATGATTTCGAATGATTTAGGAAACTGACGATCATTTGAAAACACTCCTACCCACCATGCAGTAACACATTACTTGCTTAGAGGTAAACGTAAGCCACACAAGCCAGTAAATCAACAGTTGTTCAGCGAGTCCCTGGGCACAAATTTCCAGCTCTGAAAAAGCTTAAATCCTGGACAACAGGGCAACAGTGCAATTATTTTGTTAAAGAAAATTAGTTAACATCATGCTCAATAATTTTGATTGCATAAATATGCTAACTGTGAAAATGATCTGTCATCTTTGAACAAGAAAAAGATGGCCTGTAAATTCTGTTTGAATTTCTAAAGAAAATTTCCCTCCAGGCATAAACAGTACACTTAAAACTAACTGTAGTCTCAACCAAACCACTGAAATTTAGAGTTGCCAAGAATCATAAATTGTCCCTATCTCCCGTTACCCTCCACAAATTAATATTCGAAAGTTGTCTTTAAATCCTGTATAAAAATTTAACCATGTGGCCAATACATGCCATTTGCTTAAAAAAAATGTAATAGGTTCTAGTTCTTTCTTGAAAAAACAGTGGCATACGCACAATTATTTATTATTTTCCTTTCTCTGATGAAAGATACGAAAAGTAAAATTAAACAAAAAACTGACTTCTCATCTCTTCCTTAAATACAACGTTCAGTTAACTAACAGTGGCAAGACCCAGGAGGTGTCGGTGACACTAATGCTGCGGCACCAGATTCTTTACATGTGAAGAATCTACTTTGAAAATGCTTTTAAGCAGGAGGCTGCTTCAGGGCCACAAGAAGAGCTCACTCATAACTTGTTTCCAGCAACAGGCACAAAGAGTTTTTTGCAAAGCCCAAAAGATCTCTTGTAACTTTGGTAGATACCTGGAAGACTCCTTTTCTAAGCGAATAAATCACTCACAAACACATTGGATGTTAACTTTTTTGGTACCTCATCAAAATAAAATTATAAAATTACATGGACAAAATTTTTTCCTCCACAGTACCTTCTATAAAATCAACACTGGCCCATGCATCCCAAAGCAACAGTCTGGCCCCTGATCCTGAATTCAGTTCAGGATATATAACCATCAATAAGCAGCTACCAAGCAGAGCGCCAGGACTTTGAAAGCATCCCTGGCTTTCGAGAAGCAGACATTCCTTTCAGCCATATTCCTTAATGCCCCAAACATAAAATTCCAGTGAAATTTTAATTAACAAATTCAAGGCTCAATTAGGATGCTCACATAAAGTAATATAAAACCTTATGTAAGCCACAGTAATGAGAGTGAACTCAATCACAATAAAGAAACATTTAGTTAAATAAAAATATTTTTAGTATTGCCTATTCAGACATGTATATAAGTGGCAAATGCAATTAAATATCCCCATAAAATGAAAACTGTAAACAGCCCCAGCATACTTCTTTGCTTAACATCCTATAGCTCAAATTAATTTTATTTCCCCAAACTGTCGCTCACAACCTACTCACATAAATTTTTCTCCATCTCAACAGAAGTCGGCTCCTCTGGCTGTATCAGCTTCCCAGGCAAAAAGGACCATGCGAGTCACGCTTGCCCAAGGGCTTCAGTTTTGGACACTGGATACGTGGCTTCATCCAGGGGCCTGTTAGAAATGCAGACTCTTAGACTCTACCCCAGACCTGATGAATCAGACCCTACATTTTAACAAGCTCCCCAAGTGATCTCCAAGCATATTATAGTTTGGGCAGCACTGCGACAGACCGGTGGGTCTCAAAAGGTGGTCCCAGGACCAGCAGCAGCAGCACCAAATGGGAAGTGCAAACCCTCAATCCTCACATACAACTCAACATAAAAAAAAAAAAAACACCCAATCAAAAACTGGACAGAAGACCTGAACAGACATTTTTCCAAAGAACACATACAGATGGCCAACAGGCACAGGTAAAGGCTCTCAACATCCTTAATTATTAGAGAAATGCAGATCCAAACAACAAGATATCACCTCACACTTGTCAGAATGGCTATCATCAAAACATCTACAAATAATAAGTTCTGGAGAGGATGTGGAGAAAACAGAACCCTTGTACACTGTTGGTGGGAATGCTGGTGCAGCCACTGTGGAAAATAGTATGAGGTTCCCCTAAAAACTAAAAATAGAACTGCTACATGACCCAGGGATTCCACTCTGGGTATATGTCCAAAGAAAATGAAAATACCCAGTCAAAAAGATACATGCACCCCTGTGTTTACAGCAGCATTATTTACAACACCCAAAACATAGAAGTAATCCAGGTGCCCATCAACAGACAAATGGAAAAGGAAGATGTGGTGTGTATATATATACACACACACACACACACACACATAATGGAATACTACTCAGCCTTACAAAAGAATGAAATACTACCATTTGCAGCAACATGGACAGACCTAAAGAATATTATGCTTAGTGAAATAAAGCAGACAAATACTGTATGAAATCACTTACATGTGGAGTCTAAAAATAATACAAATGAATGTATATGCAAAACAGAACAGACTCACAGATACAGAAAACTCAGCAGTGGTTACCAAAGGGGGAGAGGGAAGGGCAGAGGGACAAGTTGGGGGTATGGGATTAACAGATATAAACTACTATGTATAATATAGATAAGCAACAAGGATATATTGTACAGCACAGGGAATTGTAGCCATTATCTTATAATTACGTAACAATGGAGTATAAGCTGCAAAAATACTGAATCACTAATGCTGTACACCTGAAACTAATATAATATTGTGAATCAACTATACTTCAATTAAAAAAAAAAAACCCTGGAGGTGGGGTCCAGCAATTCATGTTTTTACAAGCCCTCCAGGTAAAGGACCAGATAGTAAATTTAGTCTTTGCGGCCATATGGTCTCTGTCGCAAGCACTAAATCACGCAGCCGTAGCACTAAAGCAGCCGTGGACAAAACATAAACAAATGAGCTTGGCTGTGTTCCAATAAATCTTTACTTACGGACTCTGGAATTTGAATTGTATATAATTTTCACGTGTCATGAAATATTCTTCTCTTGATTTTTAAAAATCATTTAAAAATGTAAAACCATTCTGAGCTCACGGTCCATACAAAGCCAAGCGATGACGGAAACTGACCCGTGGGCTCTAGTTCACCAGCCCCTGCTTTAGAGGTGACATGATTCTCCCAGTTCCCACTGCCCTCCTTTCCTGGCCCACAGGAGTCCTTAAGGTCACGGCCCCAGGATCGACCCAAATCAGAGCACTAAAGCAACCTAGCCTCGCAGCAAGACAGCAACATTTCAAACACATCCTGTAATTTTGTAGAAACAGCCTTGCTGAGGAGGGGATACCAATTCCCCATACTAATAATGCTCAGGAAATAAAGTGAGATTCTGTTGAGAAAGTATAATAATACTTGTGAGCTTTTAAAAACCTAATTATAAATGTTCAAGGGAGAGAGAAAAGCAAATGAAGCAATCCAAAAGTGTCCGCGATCGCGAGTCCAGCCCATCTTTCTAATCTTACTGATCTTATCTACTACCTCTTCCTAAAACCCCCTGTGCCCCAAATGAATGCAACCGCTCTCTGTTCCCAAACCCCAGTCTGAGGATGCCCACAGATCTCTCCCACTCTCTCCCCATTAGGAAGGCCCTGCTCCCCCAGCCCCACGTGTCCAAACGCTGCTCATTCCTTGCTGTCCGGCACAAACACAAGTCCTCCAGGGAGCACTCCCAATACTCGAGCTACAATGAATCCCTCTGCAGTCTGTCCTTGTGTTTCTATTCTCCTGATTATCACATTCTATTCCTTATTTGTAGATTTTTTTATACCCTGCACTAAATTATAAGCTTCTTGAGCATAGGAATATCTCACTCTTCAACACATTTAGTCCCCTAGCAGAGGGCTATAGTAATGGTGACTTGCATATTTTCTGAAATGATTTTTATTTCATGAAAACAATATAAAATTACTATAGAAACAGCAGCAGCAGCTACCATTATTGACACTTCAGTTATTGTCAACGTTATAACAAAACTTCCTTTCAGGTAGGAATCCTTGTGGCTCACGGGACCCACATCCCGCTCGGGTGATTCTTGGCACTCAGGAAAGGACACTGAACTTTGGTAAGATCCTGCCACAGCCTTCAAGGGAAAATGCAGAGGAATCGTTCTTTGATACAGTGTGGGTTAGAGACCATCTTCTTCCACAAATCCTTGCGTTAGTCCCAACTCAACCCAACCATTGTGCAGTGGATGGAGAGGGAAAGACGTCGTATGTGGGAAATCCAGCTACTTCCATCAGGTCCAAATAAGCATGGACTTTATGAAGACTTTTCATAATCTCAGAATGCAGTGATGGAATGAAGTGACAATAATGTACAGAAAGCACAAAGTAAAAAACAAAAAAGACATTATTTATTCCAACTGGTGGCTAATTGAAGAGCCATGGTTTGTTAGGGCATTAGTATTTCCTAGGTCCTAGCTGAAAAAGAAGGAAGGGAGCAAGGGAGGCAGAAGGGAAGGAAGGAGAAAGGAGGGAAGGAGAAGGGAGGGAGGGAGGGAGAAGGGAAGGAAGGAGAAAGGAGGGAAGGAGAAGGGAGGGAGGAAGGGAGGGAGGGAGAGAGGGAGGGAGGGCGGGAGAGAGAGAGAGAGGGAGGGAGGGAGGGAGGGAGGTTGGTTAACTAAGGCTAAGGGTAAAATGACAGGCTTGAATATCAAGAAGATATCTTAATTTACCTTGAGACCCACTTTGCAAAGTTCATAAGTAAATTCCACAATGACTCAATACAAGAGTATCACAGTGGATATTCAGGCAGGAGGAGAAGCAATCAGTCATGCAAGGCCCATGGCAAATGCAGCCCCAATGGGAAGGAGAAATTCAGTAAGGGCAGTAATATAAGTGAGAGTAGCCCGAAACGTTCTAAACAAGAGGGAAATGAGCAGCCTGATCTATGAAAACATGTGTTTTCTTTAGCAGAGATGATTCAAATAGGCATGGAGTTCCTTTTCCGTTGCCTCCTATAATAAACCACAGAACCCATGAGCAGACGGCAATAGGAAAAATATATACGGCAAAACTCATAGGCTGGCCTCAGGACAGAACTTAAGGGGAAATGATTATCTGTATGAATAAAATGGCTTGTGCAGTTTTCATTATAGTTGTATATTTGTAATGCACTTATAACTAATAACTAATTAAAATAAATAAATATGTTCCTCAATGGGGCAATTTTAAACACAGTATATTGCAGTCTTTATAAACATGAATAATCATGGACAGATGGATGGCCATTATTATTAGAGTGATTCTGTTTGTTTTCATTTTATAGAAAACCCTGAGGAATAGGTTGGGAGAACTCTGACAAATCTGAGACACATGGTAGACTGAAAAGGGGCTTACTCTCTATGGGGGATGTTTCTTACGCCCTATAAACCTGGGTTTCCTCATGTAAAATGTAGTTAATATTAATACTACCTCACAGGAATGTCGTAAGCATCAAATAAGATGAGAGATGACAAAGGTGCCCTGGAATGGTAAAGCTCTCTACAAAGAGAGTCGTTTCCACATGGGAATAGTTCACATGGAATGAATGAAGGGCAACAATTTTAAACTGCTGACTGTTAATTTCTGTAAATGCTATTCCATTTAAACTAAGTGATAATATCTGAATTTCGAATTGTTTGAGAAAATTGCTAATTATTCTTTACAGCAACCGCCCAAAAAACTGAACCATTTTCTGGTTACATAAATGACCCGCCTAAAGGCAAAATGCCAGAACATGAGACACAGCAGGTGACGCTACTGGATATACTCAAGGAACACTTCAAATGCCAGTCAAGCCATCTCCTCAAAACCCAGCCACGACCTCCTTATGATCCACTGTAGGATTACGTTTGTGAATTACCACCACGTACAAAAGCCCTATTCCCTTGTACCCTCAACCCCACTCCTCAGCGTGTGCCTGTGCACACATGTGTATACACATACACACACACACACAGAAATGTCAGGAAAAGGAAAAGCAATTCTAGCTAGGCCAGTTAATTTAAAGCATCTTCCACCTGCAAGTTATTTCTAGCTTTCTGAGTCTTCCAATCAATAAAATGTCAGTAACAGAACTTTTTCTTACAGCTGATACTTGTAGATGAACATGACAATATTAAAGTACACAAACATGAACCTCAAAGGATGAGGTTCTGCTACAGAAGATCCTTTCCACTCTCGGTGGCTGTGTACTAAAGGTACCACTGAATCAATCATCATCCATGACATATAGCAGGCTGTCAAAGCACTACAAGACCAGCACATACATTTCCTGAAGATATACATCTCCTAAGTGAGTGGTGTTTTCAGTAAATACCATGCCAGCCTGGACCTCAGTGACAAACTGCGTGATTCAGCCTATTCAGACCACTCGGGAGACCTATGTAATCATGAGTTTCAACTTTCAAACACAGAATTCATTTTTCAAACAAATATAGAAAGAGAACTAAGTAATCATGAGTTTTGATTTACAAACACAGAAAGATACTTAAAATATCTGTGGCATAAATAAACAATGTTATATCGGACATAAGAAAAGAAAGAACAATAGAACAGAACTAATGACTCAGAAATAAACTTCATTATATATAAAAATGTAATACATGACAAAGAATACATCAGCAGGAAGGAAAACGTTGTTTAATAAATGGTTTGGCAGGTACTAGCTAGTAATTTGTGTGTGTGTGCATGTGTGTATATATATATATATACACACACACAGACACACATATATGGATGAATATATATAAGTTTTATACACAAATATATCTGTAACAAATATTTGTTATGTGGATGTGTAAAATTTAGGCACCCCATTCTAGATATACAAAATTAATTTGACACCATTTTATACTAAAAAATATCAAAATAAATCAAAATTGAAAATATCTCAGGCTCCAGAGGTGACACCTCCTATGCTTAGAAACTACAAAGGAAAAGAGGCACAGGCACCTACATAAAAATGTAACACCTGGGCTTCCCTGGTGGCGCAGTGGTTAAGGGTCCGCCTGCCGATGCAGGGGACACGGGTTTGTGTCCCGGTCCGGGAAGATCCCACATGCCGTGGAGCAGCTAGGCCCGTGAGCCATGGCCGCTGAGCCTGCGCGTCCGGAGCCTGTGCTCCGCAACAGGAGAGGCCACAACGGTGAGAGGCCCACGTACAGCAAAAAAAAAAAAAAGTAACACCACTACATGTTTGAAAAAAAAAGACTACGAAAAATATTTTTGCTAAATATGAGTTTTTGTAGGTAAATTGATAAAAGCATTAACTCAAGAAATAAGCAAGTCATAGATAAAAAGCCCTCTTGAGTGTCCTCTAGAAAAGCTCCTCAACTGGGCATCCTCTGCCCTTAGGACCCAGGCTATGCTTTCCCTTCCAGCCTCATCTCTTGCAGCCGGGACTCCTGCCACACCGAACTACTTAAAGCTCCTGACTATCTCCAGGTGAGCCAAAGCTTCCAAAAGCACTATGTCTTTCTGCTTTCACTGTATTGGAGTGGCCAAGCTCCCTATTCTCCCACCGGAAAATTCATCTTTCAAAACAGTTCAAGCCTCACCTGTACCAGGACACCTGCCAATGCCTACCTGTAACCCCATATGCCGACCTGCCCTATCCAGCACTGTCCAGAAGGGCTTTCTATGGTGATGAAGATGTCCCATATCTGTGCTGTCCAGCATGGCAGCCACTAGCCACATGTGGCTATGGAGCACTTCTCAGTAGCCAGTGCAACTGAGAACGTTCATTTTATTTTTAATTTTACTTCCACTTAAATGTCTATATTGGGTGGTGGCTCCCCATATTAGACAGCACAGCCATCTAGACTGAGGCCTTCAGGAGTTCCCTAACTTTGTCTTATTTATCTCTGTGTCCCCATCACCAGCCCAATGCCAGGTACATGAGCGGAAACTTGGTAAATGTTTTTGAAATGAATAATTTTAGGTGTCAATTATGAACCAAACACTCAGAGTACATTCAATGTATTATCTACCTGACCCTTAAGACAACAGTATGAAATACCACTTTATAACCTCTGCTTTACCAGTGAGGAAATGAAGGAACTAAGAGGGCTGAGCAAGGTGCAGGCTAAATGTGTCCCCTCTCCTGCCACATTCATATCTTGAAGCCCTAACCCCAATGTGATGGTATTTGGAGATGAGGCTGTTGGAGGTGATTAGGCTTAGATGAGGTCATGAGGGTGGGGCTCCCATGATGGGATTAGTGCCCTTCTAAGAAAAGGAAGAGACTGAGCTCTCCCTCTCTCCATCACGTGATGACACAGCAAGAAGGTGGCCGTCTGCAAGCCAAGAAGAGAGCCCTCTCCAGGGAAATGAAACTGCTGGTGCCTTGATCCTGGACTTCCCAGCCTCTAGACTGTGAGAAGTCAATGTTTGTTGTGTAAGCACCCCCCAGTCTATGGTATTTTGTTGTAGCAACCTAAGCTGACCAAGACAAGTAACTTGCCCCAATCACACAGCTAGTAAATTTGGGAAGGGTTTCTAAGCAATAAGCCAAAAGAATGATTGTGGATATTATGTTTATTTCACTATGCTTCCAAGCTTTTTGTGATACGGGTGTGGTAACTTTCTAATTTACATTTCTTTCTTAAGTATCTTTATATTAACTTTTTTATATTAAAGTATAACATACATACAGAAAAGTGAATTAGATAGTTAAATGAGACAACACAAAGTGAACCCCAAAGAACTACCACCGAAATCAGAACCAGCACTCTGGAAGCCTCCTCCAGTGCCCTCCCACACTCCCCCAACCATCTTCCCTACAGACAAGCTCTCCTCTGACATTTCACACAAGAGATGTGTCTTGCCTATTTTTGACCCTGATAACAAGTGAACTCGTACGCTGTGTACTCTTGTCTGTCTGGCTTCATTCACTCAGCACTGTGAGGTGTGTCCCTGTCACTGTATTCAGCAGCAGCTCTACTGACTACCGTACAGGATTCCACTGTCAGAATACACCACAGCCTGCTCATCTATTCTCTTACAAAAGGACACCTGGGGCTATTAAGAGTAATGGTGCCGTCCACTTCATCTTTCTAAACTCCAGTGTTCATGTCTTTAAAACGGAGATACGATTTACACCAAAGTGTCGTTGAAAGTACTGATCAGGATAACACACAGGGTGGGCAAGGGGGGTGAAGGGAGTCAAAAGGTACACACTTCCAGTTACAAAATAAACAAGTCATGGGAATGTCATGTATAGCATGGTGACTATGACTATAGTTAATAATACTATATTGTGTACTTGAAAGTCACGAAGAGGATAGATCTAAAGAGTTCACATCGCAAGGAAAAACATTCTGTAATTGTGTATGGTGACTTACTGTGGTAATCATTTTTCAGTGTATACAAATGTCAAATCATTATGTTGTACACCTGCAACTAATATAATGTTATACGTTAATTATACCTCAATTTTTTAAAAAAGATAACACAAGATACTGAGCATGTAAGAGGGAGTAAATACATGGTAGCTCTTATTCAATTAAAAAAAAAAAGAATAATGGTGCCACGAACATCCTGGTATGTCTTTTGATGCATGTATGTGCCCCACTTCTGTTGGTTATATTCCTAAGAAAGGAATTACTGGACTATAGGACCTGCAAATATTTAAATTTTGACTAACAGTTTTACAAATTGGTGTACCCATTTACACTCCCACCAGAGTATGAGAGTTCTAATAACCTCCAATGTTGTCAATACTGATATTTTTGTCTTTTTAATTCTAGTATTTGTGGGGTATGTTTATTGGTACTTCATTGTGGTTTTGCTGCATTTTCCTGAGGACAAATGGGATTGAATATCTTTTATTTATTGGCCATTTGGATACTCTTTTTTGTGAAGGATATGTCAAGTCTTTTGCCTACATTTCTACTGAGTTGTTGTTACTGCTTTTCAAATGTTTAGTTATTTAAATATTTGGATATAAGATCTTTATCACCTGCATTTTTACAAATATCTTCTCTCACTCTGTGGCTTGCCATTTCAAACTCAATCATATTTTCCTAATAAGCATAATTTCCTCATTTTAATGTAGTCCAGTATTTTCTAAAGAGACTGATAGTGACTTTTTAATATCATATAATGAAATTTCTACTTTTAGTTATGTCATTTTTTTCTTTATAGCTATCTTTTCTAGTTAACTATATATTTAGAATAGCTACCATTCTCTCTTTACCTCTAGCAATGATCCTTATCTCTAGGTCTACTTAGATAATAGTGACATAGTCACACTAGCTTTCTTTTGGTTAATGTTTTCATGGTATACATTTTCAGCCATTATTGTTCAAATATTGCACCTTTCTCCCTACTACCTTCCCTCATTTTCTGGGACTCTAAATATACGTACACTAGATTGTCTTACCATGTCTCTTATGCTCCTTTCTGTTTGGCATTTTTTTCTAATTGCTTTTAATTTCCATGCCTCAGCCTGGACATTATTTTAATCTATTTTCTAATCCACTATTTCTCTCTTTAGCTGTATCTAATCTGCACTTATGCCTACTGTTGAGTTCTTAATTGCAGTTAATTTTTTAGATCTAGTTTTTTTATACTTTCTTATAGTTTCCAGTTCTACTCTTTTATAGTTCTAGCTCCAGTCCAATTCTCCAACTTATGTCTGAATATAGTAATCACAGTTATTTTAAAGTCTGCGTTTGATAACTCCAATAACAGGGTAACCCCACTACATGTTCCATTTCTTCTGTTTTGTCTCTTGGTGTTCAGTCAATTCTTGTGTTTTTTTATACTTTATTTTTTTTAATTGAAGGCTAGAAACTATTCATGAAAACTGTTAAAGATAACCTGAGACTATGAAGAATGTTATCTTTCTCCAGAAGGGATTTTACTTTTGCTTCTGGCAGGCAGTTAGGGTAGGGAAGATTGCTTAATTTAATAAGGGATTGTGCTAGGCTTCTGTCTTTGCAAGGGCTGGCCTATTTCCAGCTCAATCATATTCCTAGATTATAAGCTTAAGGTATTCCAAATAAAATCATGATGTGTTTATTAGAGCCCCTCTTTTTTTAGTGGGCTCTGAACTGCATTTTTATCCTCTGCCACCCATGAGTCTTCTAGAAGCTTTGCTCAGCTTGAACAAGCATATGCTTCAAGGGGAGATGTAGTGCCAACAGTCAGGCTCACTCCTCTGGGATCTTGGATCCACAGCTCTTATTGCATTGGTAGCTCTCCAGTGCACTTTGAAAATAGTCATTTTAATTATTATTGAGGTGAAATTCACATAAAATGAAGTGAACTGTTTTCAAGTAAACAATTTAGTGGCATTCAGTTCATTCACAATGTTGTGCAACCACCACCTCTATCTACTTCAAAAACATTTCCATGTGTGCAAGAGGAAATCTCATACCCATTAACCAGTAACCTCACTGCCCCCTCCCCCAGCCCCTGGAAACCACTAATCTGCTATTTCTATGGATTTACCTATTCTGGATATTTCATATAAATGGAATCATAAAATATGTGACTTTTTGTATCTGGCTTCTTCTGCTTAGCATCATGTTTTTGAAGTTCATACACACTGCAGCATGTATCAGTACTTCATTCCTTTTTATGATTGAATAATACTCCATATTACATATATATCATAACTTATTTATCTATTCATCTGCTGATGGACACCTGAATTGTTTCCACCTTTTGGCTGTTGTTAATAGCACCACTCCAAACATGCATGTACAAACACAGGTTTTTGTTTCATTTTGGCGCTTTTTTTTTTTTAGTTTTTCTATTTTCAGCAGGTGAATTCTTTTACAACAAACCAGTCCACCACTGCCAGAAGAGCTCAAATTTAAATTTATACTTGAAAAAATACAATACAGAAAAAATTGATCCTGAACTAGTTACTAATTGGAAGGCTTATTCTTTAGAGTATAAAACAAATACTCAACTTCAAATAATTTGACAAATATTTGGAAACTGCTTTGTTGGTGCTTTTTTAAGACTATAAACTTTCCTTAGGGCTAAATATGGAAACAATTAGTAGTGTAAAAACCAACTCAGCCCTAGATACATATGCTATACAAAGTAAAATATGAAAATTCCCTTTTACACAAAAAATAAAAAGATAATCTTAAGTAGTTCCCCCTTTATTTCTCAAGCTAAAAATGCCTAGTTTTCAGCTATATGTTACTCCTACATTTAAAAAGTACTACAGTGGCTATAAGGACATTGACATTTAAAAATTAACATCTGACAGAAAAGAAATAACATCTTAACACAAGGAATATTAATTGGGCACAAGTAACCTAGATTCCCAGCCCAACTGAGAAGCTTATGCATAAGAATGATGAAAGCTAAATGTAAACTTTATAAAAGACTATAAAGTTTAAGAGGAATATGAAACAGAACTATGAAAACAGACTTGCCCAACAAAGAAGAGAAAGATGGTTATAAGACTGTGCCAGATGACTTTGGTTAATTCCTGAAAAGTCTAGAAATGTGAAAGTAGAATAAAGAAATTACAAGTGTAGAAATCTGATTTCACAGCTTATCTCATTACTCTACACCCACACTATTGGAACAAGTGCCAGGTTCATTTGAAAAACACAATATTAAACTATGATCACTTAAATGGATTCCCATTTTAAAGTAAATAAAACTATCTCAGATGCTTTTCAACATCTTAAACTGAAAGTTTTTGTAGCCCAAGAAACCCACTGCTTATTTAGTCTCTAGTGAGAAAGGTAACAGGGATTAAGCAAAATCCTTGGCCTTTTTGTGGCTCTCTGTGCCTCGATTTCTCCAATAATAAATTCCTTTTTATTTCTGGAACTGAAGACCCCATACAGGATGTTTGGGAGAATCTCGCAGTTGTGTACTACACATGCTAGTAAGAAAGAGAAATGAGCAAAATTATTTTTAATATACAATGTCAGTGTTTTTGTTTCCTCCAGACTATATCCCCTAAAAACTCTAACCTTCTTTGTGATATACCAACTACTGGTTTTAAAAAGGGTAAGGGGCTTCCCTGGTGGCGCAGTAGTTAGGAATCCGCCTGCCAATGCAGGGGACACGGGTTCGAGCCTTGGTTCAGGAAGATCCCACATGCTGCAGAGCAGCTAGGCCCGTGCGCCACAACTACTGAGACTGAGCTCTAGAGCCCGCGCGCCCAGAGCCGGTGCTCCAAGACGAGAGAGGCCACTGCAATGAGAGACCCGTGCATGGCAATGAAGAGTAGCCCCCGCTCACCGCAACTAAAAAGAAAGCCCACGCACAGCAACAAAGACCCAACACAGCCAAAAATTAATTAATTAATTAATTAATTAAAGGGGAAAAAAGGTAAAGAAAACATTCTTATTGCTCTAATATCATAAAAACCAGAGGATAGAGATATCCTTCTTTTACTAAATCCTTTAGAAAAACATAAATACATTTTTAATGAAGTCAGTCATGTTTAACACTAAATCAAGCTTTAATTTTCACATTATCAGAAGCCTGCGTGCACACGGGGTTGGATTAGGGAAACATCCTTACTCCTGGGAATACGGGACCATTGGATAAACACGGAGGTGTGGGTCACTGGTTAGGCATCCACCAAAGTTGCTTTTCTTTTAAAGGAATAAGGTGGCTAAGGCCCCGGGCCATCCCAACTCGATGCCTTCTCCCCAAAACACAGTCCAAGCCCTTGCCTTCTCTCCTAGGGATTAGCCGACCCAAGTACTGGCCCCATAGGCCACAGGAGCCTCCGCTGACCCTCAATCGGAAGCCAAACCCTGCAGCCACGGAGAAGGCAGCTGCCTCCTGCACCCAGGCTCACTCTAGGCTGCTCTCCCAGAGCACGCGGCATCCACCTTCACTGCCCCAAACAGCCAGAACATGCAGCTTGGCGCCATGATGATGTGACCTTGGGAGTCCATCCAGTGGCTTGACTGCCTTCCTCCTCCTGGGCACCCACTCTGTTCCTCTGGTCTAAAGCCACAAGAATCTGATCCCCTCAAGTCTCCTTCAACTCAAACTCTGCTCCTATTCCCCCCCACTCCTTTAACAGCCCCCCTTATGGGGAAATATATATATCTATATACCATATAGATATAGAGAGTCATGTCATATCCTTATAGCACAAAGGAGCAAACTAGAACTACCAAGCAGGTGAAGTCACATGCCACTCTGAAATATTAACAGATGGGCCCCCTCTTCCTTCTCCACTCTTCCCTCCGGCACAGGGTCCCCACTCAGGCAGCCGGGCATTCAGCACCATCTCCTCAGGATCGGTGTCCCAGAAGAAAGCAGAGACAACCGGGTCAATCCTTGGCCTTTGGGTTTCCAAAGTCTCCGGGGCCACAGGTGGACATCGGATGAGGGAAAGATCAGCCGAGCACTCGGCACACCCCCTCCACCAACGCTGCGGGGCGGGACAGAGTCTCAGCACGGCGGGAGGCAAAGGGAAAGCCAGGCATGGGTCGGTACCCTGGTCCCCAGGACAGTGCGCTCTCCCTTCGTGCGGGCCACACTGGGCACCCAAGGCCTCCAGCAGCAGCTCATCAAAAGGCACGGGCCCCAAGGAAAGGGAGAAAGCCACACCACCACTTTCTCAGCTGTGAGTCAGACATCCCTAAAGACTCCTAGAGATAACAAGCGCGTTTGGAGGCAAAAACTAGGTCAGGACAGAAGTCAGAGAAATCATTTTTATCTCCAAGTAAAACGCGTAGCCAAGGGAAACCCATATTACAATTGTAAAAGGGGAAAAAAATCACCTAAAAAAAGTCAAGTTGACTTTCAGGCTCGCAAGCGGGGCTGGAGCTGACAGGGGTGCCGTGTGCTCCACCTGTTTTCCTGCCGACAGCACAGAATTAGGGAACAGCACAACACCTAACAAAGTGTCCCTCGGGGGCTTAAGGAACACAGGGAGAAGCAATGCCGAGTCGGAGCAGCTCTCTTTATTTCCCTAATACAAAATCCGGCCTCAGCAATCATGTCTGGTCTTGAGGCACCACCCAGAAGAAAAGCAAATGCAATTATAAGCATGTCAACTCGGCCTCAGCATCCAAACATTTGGAACGTTACAAGGGGTCATCAGAGAATAATCTGTGGAAATTTACACAAAGGGCTTGCCAGGAACAGCATAAAATTCAATAAGCTAATCAAACGGAGACAGCACGTGATCATTATTGCTGTCAGCAGAGTTGCTTACACAACTCCATAAATCTCTTCAAGTTCTCTTAAAACCAAAACGAAGTATTTTAAAACCAAATACAGAGCAAGTGTTGGTGAGGATACAGAGCAACTGGAATGCTCACGCACCGTCAGTGGGAGGGTAAGGTGGTACCACCACTTTCAAAACCTGTTTGGCAGTCTCTCCTAAAACTAAACCCTACAACTCAGCAATTTCACTCCTGAGTCTATATGAAGAGAAATGAGTACAAAAAATTATGTACAGAAATGTTCGTAACAGTATTATCCGTAATAGCCAAAAAAAACTGTAAATGATCCAAATGTCCCTCAACAGCAGAATGGATAAAGTGCAGATTATCCATAAATAGAATATCTCACAAAAAACTCCAAATGTCGTATGCTACAGACATAATGCGCAGCTAAAGAAGTCACACAGGAGAACAAACCCTGTGATTCCATTTACACAAAGTTCAAGCACAGGCAAAAAGCTTCTATGGTGATAGAACAGTGTTACCTTGGAGTATGGAAGGGCTGGGCAGGAGCACACCCACTGGAGTCCTGGAAATATTCTATACCTTGAGGTGGACTGTGGTTACACAGACATACATATGTGCAAATTCATTGCACTATACATTTAAGATCTGTGTATGTAAGCTATAACTCAATATAAAAGTAAAGTTTAAGAAAAGCAAATCACATAATACATTCACCACAAGGATGGGCTGTTATTGTCAGCATTAAACAGCCCCTGTATCCTTACAGTACAATGGTGAGTGAAACAGAAAGGATCCTTCTCTTTAGAAGCATAAACTGGAAAACAGACACAAGAACACTAACACAGAAAACCAATTAATGAGTACACAGAGGGAGGACTCACACAAAACCAGGATGCGATAGGAGAGCGACACGGAATAAACACCAACAGTCAATACCTCCCTCAGGGACAACGTCAGGCTGACTTTTGTGCGCAATTAATCTATCGTTTACAGGCATGTGTGACAGATTTATTTCATTTTCCAGCAAGCATCTTAACTTAATCATGGTACTTGGTAGAATCTGGGGTCTAATTCTGTTAATTCCACTCCTGGGAACTGTCATCTGATAATATAAAATGTGCATTCATAAAAGCCTTCAGTGTTTGCTGTGGTTAAAATTTACATCAATAACTTCCCATTTCAGGGAATTTCAGGAATCCAGGCCTGAAGTCAAGGAATCATGAGTTACTTTCTGCCAGAGAATCCTCATATAAACAAGCTGCATCTCCCAGAACCATGGCCACCATCATCTGGGAAACATCTCCCATGAGGGGCAGCATAGGGAAGGGACACAGTAAGATCCTTAAATGACTTACTACCTGAGCCTTGGCTTCCTCATTTGCTATATGGTGGAAAATAGGGCACATCTTTACAGAGTTACTGCAACAGTAAAAACAAGGTAACAGGCATTGGTGGACGCCATGTGGGCGGCCACCAGGTCAATTCTGTTTCATCTCTGTGTGCCCAGCCCAATCACACAACAGAAATATCATAAACACATGTTTGTGGTGGTTAATCTTGTGTGTCACCTTGGCTGGGCTATGGTGCCCAGATGTTTGGCCAAATACAAGTCAGTCTAGATGTTGCTGTAAAGGCCTTTCTTAGATGTGATTAACATTTATAATCAGTGATTTTAAGTAAAGCAGTAATGTGGGTGGGCCTCACCCAATCAGCTGAAGGACTTCAGGGCAAAGAATGAAGTTTCCCAACAAGGAAGGAATTCTGTCTCAAGACTGCAACATAGAAACCCTGCCGGAGTTTCCAGCGTGACAGCCTGCCCTACAGATTTCAGACCTGCCAGTCCCCGCTATCCTGAGCCAATCCCATGAAATAAGTAAATTAGTCGAAAGAGAGAGAGGGAGGGAGGGAGGGAGGGAGAGGACATACATACATACATACATACATACATACACACACACACACACACACACACACACACACATCCTGCTAGCTCATATCTCTGCAGAACGCTAATACATACATTGAGTAATGAGTAAAAATGAGTAAACATAAAGCACCCAGAACCATAAGGAGTTTACAGTAAACGCACAAAACAATGTTACAGCCTTACCTGCTTCCTCTTTCCTTGGTTAATTTCCCACTGTGCTGAAGATATGCACTGATTTGTATCTCATACTTTAAGTATTAAAACCAGCTACAATGTATGTATTGCCTGCTTACTAGGAGTCAAGCACTGTACTGACCAGGTTCCAGGAGAGGACACAGCACGGAGTGTTGGTTCTCTACTGCCACACCGACACCACAGAACGAAACCCCAGATCCCAGTGGCTCGTGACCCCATTCATCGTCCAGGGCACACGTCTGCATGTTCACTGAGGCACCGGGTCCAGGTGGGTTCGGGTCTGTTCCGGGTCTCACGGCCATGGGGGTGGCAACTCCAGGGCACTTCTTCTCAGTGAGGACCCCCTGAGCTTGAGCCCAGCACGGAGCCCGTTCAAGCCTCCACCTGCGTCCCCTCCACCTGCGCCCCCTTCGCTGATGTTCAGACTCACCAGCCAAGGCGAGTCACATGGCGAGTCACACGGCCACGCCTAACATCAAGGCCAGGAGGAGTGTGCTCCCCAACTAGGCGCCACGGCCACAGTGTGAAGTATGATGCCATAACAGGGGGCGAAAAAGGGGACTCAAGTATTCAATCTACCACGAATACCTTGTCCAAAGTCACAGAACAGCCAGTTAAAACCAGCACCAGGTCCACTGGACTCCAGGTCTGCCTACCTGACTGTTCTAATTCTTCTAAAACAAACAGCTATAAAAAGGCAGTGAGTCTCAGCCCCAGTAGCAGGAGTTACTGCAATTACCTTTATACTTTTCTCAGTCAGCTATAGCCCCCGGGCGCACCCACCCCAATCCCATAAGTACCTTATGGTTCCTAACAAGAGTGCCCCCCGCCAGGGGCACTGGAGTTAACACTGGCCACCGTTAACTGTGTCCAACCAGTTTAAGATGTTCCAGATCCCACTCCACTACAGTCAATGTTCCAGGTGGAATTCTACCAGGGGAACAAAGCAGGTACTCAAAAACCAACGGCTGAACTAAACTAAAAATCGCTGGTCTTATTAAAACCTATGAATGCCTGAAGGACTAAAATACCTTAGGTATGTGAGATGTTCTTCTTCGTGAAGTTGACAACCACTTCTCTGCACACGGAGTTCTTCTATGCACTTCCACTCCACCTTTGGTTCATATGAAAACGGAGAGACCCAACACTGAATCTCACCAGGAAGGAAACCAGAAGTTCTATGGAGAACCGTGCCTGGCTCCTATTCCTGGCCCCAAAGGGAGAGAGCAAGGCAGGCAGGGCTCCACCCACCAGCCAATATTCTCCACGTGCTGAGTCAACTCACCCAGCCCTCAGCTGCCTTCAGGCTAAATGATGAGAAAACTGCTGATCAGTTACACCTGGACAGCCGCATTTGAGTGGATAAAACACCGCGCCAGTTTTCTCAAAGACAACCTTCCATTTCATACATAATTTCAGTTATAAACACACCTATTTTTACTACATCAGGCTAAACAAGTTATTCTAAAGAAGAAAAGTTAAAGATCACAGCCCATAAACGTTTTTTCTTGGAAAGGTTCGCAGAGAAAAAAGAGGCGGCTCTCGGCTGAGCTGGGCCTTCGCAATCTCAGTGCACCCTGGGTGATGCTGTGGCCCCTCCATATGAAAACGGAGAGACCCAACACTGAATCTCACCAGGAAGGAAACCAGAAGTTCTATGGAGAACCGTGCCTGGCTCCTATTCCTGGCCCCAAAGGGAGAGAGCAAGGCAGGCGGGGCTCCACCCACCAGCCAATATTCTCCACGTGCTGAGTCAACTCACCCAGCCCTCAGCTGCCTTCAGGCTAAATGATGAGAAAACTGCTGATCAGTTACACCTGGACAGCCGCATTTGAGTGGATAAAACACCGCGCCAGTTTTCTCAAAGACAACCTTCCATTTCATACATAATTTCAGTTATAAACACACCTATTTTTACTACATCAGGCTAAACAAGTTATTCTAAAGAAGAAAAGTTAAAGATCACAGCCCATAAACGTTTTTTCTTGGAAAGGTTCGCAGAGAAAAAAGAGGCGGCTCTCGGCTGAGCTGGGCCTTCGCAATCTCAGTGCACCCTGGGTGATGCTGTGGCCCCTCCATATGAAAACGGAGAGACCCAACACTGAATCTCACCAGGAAGGAAACCAGAAGTTCTATGGAGAACCGTGCCTGGCTCCTATTCCTGGCCCCAAAGGGAGAGAGCAAGGCAGGCGGGGCTCCACCCACCAGCCAATATTCTCCATGTGCTGAGTCAACCCACCCAGCCCTCAGCTGCCTTCAGGCTAAATGATGAGAAAACTGTTGATCAGTTACACCTGGACAACCGCACTTTGGTGGATAAAACACCGCGCCAGTTTTCTCAAAGACAACCTTCCATTTCATACATAATTTCAGTTATAAACGCACCTATTTTTACTACATCAGGCTAAACAAGTTATTCTAAAGAAGAAAAGTTAAAGATCACAGCCCATAAACATTCTTTTCTTGGAAAGGTTCGCACAGAAAAAAGAGGCGGCTCTCGGCTGAGCGGGGCCTTCGCGATCTCAGCGCACCCTGGGTGATGCTGTGGCCCCTCCGCCCCCCGCCCTGCTCCAGCCTCGCTGCCTCTGCTTCCCCCTCCTCCACCCCACCTTCCCCTCCAAGGCTCACCAGACATTGCTTCCTAAGCTCTCGTCAGAGCAGAGGACTCTCCTCCTCAAAGCACACGACGGCTCCCAAAAACATACACGCTCCACGGCAGTGCCCTCACCTCCCCAGCGGCCAGACCCTGCGCTTCCCCTCCAGACTCAGCTCCCACCGTGACCACCTTCATATAGCCCAAGCAGCTGGCACACACCTGGCACCCAGAAGGTACCCAAGGGTCTGTTGTCGAGTGAATAAATGTGAGTGTCCAGACTCATTTCCTACGAAATAAAGCTCGCTCCCATCACCTATATTTACCAAGTTCTCCCACTGCTCCTCGAATGCAGTATGGACTCTCTCTCTCCACACCTCTGCTCATGCGGGGCTGAATCTCAGCCTGGAAGGACCATCCCATCTATTTTCTACTCATCAAAATCCTTATTTCAGGCCAAGCTCAAATGTCAAGTTTCAGGACTTCTCAGATTTTTCTCTTGAAATCATTTTACCTCTGTTTGGAACGGATTTCCTATTCCAAGTGCTTTGTATTACTGTTTATCTGTCTGTCTCTCCATTACAGAGAACTTAAAAGTAGAGCCTTAAAAAAATACATCTTTGTATCTTCCTTGTGCTGATTTAGCACAATATTTTTCAGACAGTAATACATAAAAAATATTTATTACATAAAATCCCAGGCTGCTGCAAAATTCATAAATTATTCTTCTATTTGCATCAAGTAAAAAATAATTTTATGCTATACATGCTGTACATTTAAATAGAAGAAAATCTCATGACTATAAACACTATAACACCTAGTTATATCTCACAAGTATAACAAAATCTCGATTATCTGGTACCTTCCTGCCCCCAATATCTTAGTAAAACAAGAAACTAATAAACCAACGAAGATCAAAATCCCATTTACATCCACATTGCAAAAACAAACGAACGAATATACAACAAACAGCACACACAAAACTACAAAGGCCTTAATGGTCTTCGGAAATCATATTCTAGATCTACTGTTATTTTACCAACTAAACAACTTCGCTGATACAAGTCTCTCACATCAGATGCTGTTTTTCATTGCAAATTGTACTATGATTTTTCAGTATATTTTTGTAAACATGATTTGTAGGACATTAGTAGACGAAATTTCAAATACTGAAAAGATGGCTGACAAACTATTTTCATGAACAAGGTTAATTCAGAATGCATTAATCAAGTACAAAAGTCAAGTCTAGAACTAATTTTTTTTTTAAGTAACTTAGAAAAAGAAACCAGTGAGACAATAAGATGGCTGCCACTGGCTTCCACACCATCTGTGACTGAGTTTACGTGATTAAAACATGAAGGGGAATTTACCTAATTAAAATTAAGTACGAGTTGTCTTATTTGATTAGTTCTCTCCTTCACACTCCTGGGTCCTGTAACTGAATGCCCTGGTGATGACGGCTCTTCTACACAGCTGTCATTTTAATGGAAACAGATTTCAGTAAATTCAACAAATTTCTGTCCACCACCAATTCTTGATCCATGTCAATCCTATTTAACAACCAGAAAAGCCATTATAAATTTGTCAGCACTTTAATTTCCCTAAATGCATTTAATTGATTTTTCATTACTCATTAGGTATTAACATCATCTTCTCTTAATAACAAAGTACAACAAAATTAACCATCATAAAAGCTCACTATTTTTAAAGCCGTACCTTTTAGAAACAGATTAGATGGGGATTTTGTGTGTTCAATAGCTAATTTGACTGTTATTATGAAGAACATAATAACGAGAGGCTGAAGAGAATTCCCACCTTGGGGAGGGAGGGGGAAGGGGGGAGCATCAGATGTGGCAGAAAACAGCAAACAGAGCGAGACTGTTTACCCCCCCAGAGCAACGCAGCATCCAACTAAACATTAACGCATGCCATTTTTATTAGGCATCCAGATGCCTAATAAAGATCCTGGTGACGGATAACAATTCCAAGGTGGTCTTACCTTTAAGTCTTTCATTCCCGCAGTCATACCTACTTTCTTTTGGTTTCACAATAACAATAACCACATACCACAGGAAAAGCTAACATCTCCTACGTGTTTGCTAGCAGCAAGATATTGTTCTCAGTGCTTTGCATCCATTGTTCCATTTCATACTCACAAGACCTGGCCACAGAATGCTCTATTCCCCCAGGGTGTAAACGAGGCAACCGAGGGGCAGAGGTGAGGTCACTTACCCAAGGCCCCAAGTTTGTCAACAGTGGAACCGGATTCAAAACCGACCCGTGGGGCTTCCCTGGTGGCGCAGTGGTTGAGAGTCTGCCTGCCGACGCAGGGGACACGGGTTCGTGCCCCGGTCCAGGAGGATCCCACACGCCGCGGAGCGGCTTGGCCCGTGAGCCATGGCCGCTAAGCCTGCGCGAACGGAGCCTGTGCGAACGGAGCCTGCGCGAACGGAGCCTGTGCTCCACAACGGGAGAGGCCACAACAGTGAGAGGCCCGCCTACCGCAAAAAAAAAAAAAAAAAAAAAAAACCGACCCTGAACTCAGACCCAGGTCCTATCGAAAAGGTAGTTTCCCCCCCAAAGTGTGAGGGGCCTCAGTGTGGGACAAACAAGACCCACCGCAGAGAGAGGCCCAGGAGGCTCAGATGGCAGTTAAGATTTTGAAAACATAGTTCTAGATATTTAGAAAATGTTTAAGTAGCTTAAAAGTAGCTGATGCTTAGTATTTCTGCATGAAGGACAACCAAATGTTAGTTTGTAAAACATTTAAATTGACTATATGTTCACCCACGTGTGTTAGTATCAAACACATTTTCATTTGTCCAATGAAAATATGAGTCATATAAAACAGAAAATACAGGAACTTAACCAGGAATTCATTAATTGTTTAGTCATTAAATGAGTAGAACCAGAATCAATATATTTCAAATTCTTTCCTTAAGGAATCTTCAGTTCCATTGACTTCTGCAAAGTTAGGGATGGTCAACAGCTTCTTACGTCAGAATAATTAAGCACAACATTCCAATTCTGGGCACAATGCAAAAATGCAAAATGATGCAAAAGTGCCTTACTTGACCCAAACCATTCCAGGACCCAGAGGCAATCCAGGCCTCTCTCATCTCCCTGTCCTTTCATCATTAGAGAAAGGACCTGGGGCTTCCCTGGTGGTGCAGTGGTTGAGAATCCACCTGCCAATGCAGGGGACATGGGTTCAAGCCCTGGTCCAGGAAGATCTCACATGCTGCAGAGCAACTAAGCCCGTGTGCTACAACTACTGAGCCTGTGCTCTAGAGCCATGAGCCACAACTACTGAGCCCATGTGCCACAACTATTGAAGCCCTCACGCCTAGAGCCCGTACTCTGCAACAAGAGAAGCCACCACAATGAGAAGCCCACACACCACAACAAAGAGTAGCCCCCATTCGCCGCAACTAGAGAAAGCCCACACACGGCAACAAAGACCCAATGCAGCCAAAAAAAAATAAATAAAATAAATTAATTTTTTTTAAAAAAGGATCTGAGATAAAGAGGATGAATGAAATTACTTCCTTTATAGTACAGTATATAATGGAACTGGTCTTACTAATGGAACACATCTTGCCTGAGAAGACAAATTTGGTGCTGGTTTATCTTTCTGAGCAGAAAGCGATGCAAGTACCCTTTTTTGGAAAAAAAAAAAAAAAAACGGCCATCAGGTAGAGATCTCATCCACTTCTCCACTAATTCCCACTAATCTTAAAGTGATTTCCACACTTTTTCCATTCTTTTTCAGTGCCCAAAGTATAAGAATTACTTTGAGATAATCCAAAGATAGTCCCCTGGCTGAGGGCTACTGGGCACTGCTGCAAGTGATTGAAACTGGGAGACCAGATGGCCACAACCCTCCCCTTCAGGCAGGACAAGCACTGACCACAGGCATGGTGCCACAGAGCAAAGGGCATGCTAGCTTAGCCCCACGTCCCCACAGAGGGGCTGCAGCACCCCCCTCCCTTTTTTTCTCTATGTATGTGAGCTTAGACTTTTGTCTCCACATTTTTAGAATTAAATGAATACACACCAGCAAAATAAATTCTACTGGAGTTTTTACCTTGGTCAGATACATCTGTACCAAAGAGCTAAAGGATACTGCTTGCTTGCAGGGTAACTCTCAAAGCTTTTCAAGCAAAAGGGGGGGAAAAGCATATACAGAAAGCGAACGAAAGCTAAACAAAAAATATATGAGTCTGATCAACATGGCATGGACTCTTTTCTCTGTGCCCCTTCCACCTAAGTACAACTATAAACCCTGGAAACAAAGCAAAAGTCAACCAAGGCAGAATTCTGAAAGGTGGAAGGCAGAGGAAGGTAGATGGTTAGGGACCCTAGGACTGAAGGAACAACAGAGCAGCACGGTGCCTTAGGATCTCCTGCCCAAAAGCAGAAGGTGGCCCAGGACTGGCATTTCCTGATTCTCCACCTAGCAACAGAAGGCAGCGCAGGTAGGTGCGTTCCTCCCCTGAATCGAAAGGGAGTACTGCTGACAATACCACGTGAGCCAAGCAAGGGGGACTGATGGGAACCCCTGCTGACAGTAAGCGGCCAGTGGAAGCCTTCTCCTCCCAGTCAAGTGAGAATACCAACCTCTACAGAGAAACATAGGGGGAAGGAGGAGGTGGCTCCAACAAGGGCAATTCCACCACAAAAGTACCTGGAATACCCCCAAGATTCCCCTCTCCACCTAGAGGGACCAGGGAGCCAGGCAGCACAGGTTAGAGGGACCTTCCCCACAACAATATCAAGCCTCTGTTTCCATGGACTGGAGACACCCTTCCCCGTCAAGAGCCACTGGGCATCTGGGCAATACCAGTAATGTGAATCTCAACACAACAAACAGCCAGGCACAGAAAGAGTCACTGTCCCTACGAGCCAGAGATACTCTTCCCCCATCTAGAGGTGCAAGGGTTCCTGGCCTGAGGCCAGGAAGCTACTTCCGTCCCCTCAGGCAGCACCAGCAGAGACCAATGTGAGCCCGAGTGGCACCAGATACATTAAGCAGGCTTCAAAATTAAATTACCGGGCCTCCCTGGTGGCGCAGTGGTTGAGAGTCCGCCTGCCGATGCAGGGGATACAGGGTCATGCCCCGGTCCAGGAGGATCCCATATGCCGCGGAGCGGCTGGGCCCATGAGCCATGGCCGCTGAGCCTGCACATCCAGAGCCTGTGCTCCGCAACGGGAGAGGCCACAGCAGTGAGAGGCCCGCATACCGCAAAAAAAAAAAAAAAAAAAAAAGAAATTAAATTACCAATGGAACCACAGCCCACAAAAGTAGGCCAGGATCTGTGTTCTAAACCTAAACAGTATGACTGTCTTCCAGAATAAAAGATTTAAATAGAATTTAGAAACTCCTGACATAATAGCCAAAATATCCAGAATACAATGGAAAAAATCACTCATCA
The DNA here is from genome assembly GCF_964341445.2 of Mesoplodon mirus. Taxonomy (NCBI): domain Eukaryota; kingdom Metazoa; phylum Chordata; class Mammalia; order Artiodactyla; family Ziphiidae; genus Mesoplodon; species Mesoplodon mirus. The sequence goes on along the minus strand of NC_138993.1, from coordinate 6,277,570 downwards.
GACCAAGAACCAAGAAAATCACAACTTGGGTGATAAAAAAAACTATCAACTGGCACCAACCAACAGTGAGATAAATAAGATGTTGGGATTATCTGACAAGGATTTTGAAGCAGCCATGATAAAAATGCTTCAACAAGGAACTAAAATTTTTCTTAAATGAACTGAAAAATATAATAACAGAAATAAAAATCACAGTGGATGGGCTCAGTAATAAAGTGGGGGTGACAGAGGAAAGAATCAGCAAACATAAGGACAGAACAATAAAGTTTACCCAGAGTCTGAACAACAGAGAGAAAAATAAACTGAAAAAAAAAATTAACAGAGCCTCAAGCACCTGTGGGACAATAAGAAAAGGTCCAACCATTGTATTTTTTGGAGTCCTAAAAGAACAGGAGAAAGAGAGTGAATTGAAAGAGTATTTTAAGAAATAATGGGGCTTCCCTGGTGGCGCAGTGGTTGAGAGTCCGCCTGCCGATGCAGGGGACACGGGTTCGTGCCCCGGTCCGGGAAGATCCCACATGCCGCGGAGCGGCTGGGCCCATGAGCCATGGCCGCTGAGCCTGCATGTCCGGAGCCTGTGCTCCACAACGGGAGAGGCCACAGCAGTGAGAGGCCCGCGTACCACAAAAAAAAAAAAGAAAGAATGGCTGAAAACATCCCAAATTTGGTGAAAGACATAAATTTACAAATCGAAAAACCAATGATTTCCCAAGAAGATAAACTCGAAGAAATCCACACCAAAATACATCATAAACTTCTCAAAACTTATACCAAGAAAAATCTTGAAAGTAGCTAGAGAGAAACAATAGATTACCTATAAGGAAACACCAGTTTGGATACTCATCTGAAACCATGGAGGCCAGAAAAAAGTGTTGAAAGAAAAGAACTGTCAACTGCAAATTCTTTATCCAGCAAAACTATCCTTCGGGAATGATAGATAAATAAAGTCATTCTCACATGAAGGAAAACTAAAACAATGTGTTGCTAGAAGACCTACCTTTAAAGAATGGCTAAAGGAAGTTCTTCAAATACAGAGAAGTCATGATGTCATAAAAAAGGAAAGGAATCTTAGATGAAATGGACCAGTTCTTCAAAAACCACAAACTACCACAACTCAACCAATACAAAAGAGAGAATCTGAATAGCTCTATAACTATTGAAGAATTTAATTCATAAGGTAAAAACCTCCCCAAAAAGGAATCACCAGGCCCAGATGGTTTCACTGGAGAATTCTACCAAATATTTAAGGAATTAACACTGATTTTATATAATCTATTCCAAAAAACAGAAATTGAGGGAACAACTCTCAGCTCATTTTAAGAGGCCAGTATTATCCTGTTACCAAAACCATACAATGATAGTATAAAAAAGAAAAAATAATATAGAACAATATCTCTTGTGAATTTAGTCACAAAAATCATCAAGAAAATATTAGCAAACTGAATCTAACAGTGTATAGAAAGAATTATACACCATGACCAAGTAGGATTTATTCCAGGTATACAAAGCTGGTCTGACATTTGAAAAATCAATCAATGTAATCCACTATATAAACAGACAAAAAAAGAAAAATCATATAAATTGATGCAAAAAAAAAAAGCATTTGACAAAATCCAACACCCATTCACGACAAAAACTCTCAGCATGTTAGAAGCAAAGAGAAACTTCCTCAGATTGATAATGAGTACCTACAAAAAATCTACAGCAAACTTCATACTTAATGGTGAAAATCTAGATGCTTTCCCTCTGAGACCAGGAAAAAGTCAAGGAGGTCTGCTCTCAGCACTTTTACTCAACATAGTAGTTGAAGTTCTAGCCAGCTCAATATGGCAAGAAAAGGAAATAAATCTGGATTGGAAAGGAAAAAATAAAACTCTCCCAATTTACATATGACATGATTTACTATGTAGAAATTCCCAAGGAAACTACCAAAAAAAAAAAAAAAAACCTCTTGGAAATAAACTCAACAAAGCTAGAAGCAAGATCAACACACAAATATCAATTGCATTCCTATATGCTAACAAAGAGCTTGTAGTAACCAAAATTTAAAACACAATACCATTTATAATCTCTCCAGAGCAAATGAAATATTTAGGTATGTACCTAACAAAACATGTATGGGATTTTTATGCTGAAAATTACAAAATGCTGGTGAAAGAAATCAAAGAAGATCTAAGTAAATAAAGAGACATATCATTTTCATGGGCTGGAAGACTCAACATAGTAAAGATGTCAATTCTCCCCAAATTGATCTAATGCAACTACCATCAAAACCCTAACAAGTTTTTTTTTGTAGACATAAATAAGCTTATTCTAAAATTTTCATTAAAAGGCATAGGATCTACCATAGCTAAAACAATCTTAGAAAAAAAAAGAATAATATAATAGGAGGAATCACTCTACTGGTTATCAAGACTTACTATACTGCTACAGTAATCAAGACAGTATGATATCAGCAGAGGAACACACACATCCATCAAAGGAATAGAGTAGAAACACAAAAATACATCCAGAAATAGACACAAAAATATGTCCAGCAGGGACCTGACAACAGTGCACAGGCAGACCTCAGAGATATTGCAGATTCAGTTCCAGACCACTGCAATAAAGCGAATATCACAATAGAGCGAGTCACACATATTTTTTGGTTTCCCAGTGCATATAAAAGTTATGTTCACACTATACTGTAGCCTACAGTGTGCAATAGCATTAGTTCTAAAAACACAGTGTATATACCTTAATTTCAAAATACTTTATTGCTAAAAAATCATCTGACAATGCAGGACTGATATAAAGCTTCAATCTGTAAAAAACACAGTATCTGTGAAGCACAATAAAGCAAAGTGCAATAAGACAAGGTATGCCTGTAAAAGTAATTTGACAGAGGAAGGGGAGCCTTTTCAACAAATGGTGCTGGAATAACTGGACATCCATAGGCAGAACAATCAACTTTAACCTAAACCTCACATCTTATACCAAAATTAAGTTAAGATGGACCGTAGGTTTAAATGTGAAACATAAAACTATAAGAGTTTCCTTTTTTTTTAAATAGAATAAAATCTTTGGGGCCTAGGGCTAGGCAGAGTCCTTAGGCTTAAACTAAAAGCACAATCACATAGGAGAAAAAACTGATAAATTGGACTTTATCAAAATTAAAACATTTGTTCTGTGAAAGACTCTGTTAAGAGGGTAACAAGATAAGCTACATGTCTGTGATTTGCAAACCACATATTTGAAAATGAATTAGTATCTAGAATATGTAAAGAGCTTCCCAAAGTCCATGGTAAGAAAACAAACAAGCCACAATTTTAAAATGGGCAAGAGACATGAACAGATTTTTCTCCAAAGGGGAAATAAAAGATGGCAAACGAGCACATGAAAAGATGTTCAACATCATTTACAATAAGGGAAATGCAAATTAAAACCACAACACATTTATCAGAATGGCTAAAATGGAAAATAGTGACAATACCAAATGCTGCTGAGAATGTAGAGAAACTGAATCATTCATACCTTGTTGGTGGGAATGTAAACCAGCCACACTGTGACACAGCTGGGTAGTTTAAAAAAAAAAATTAAATATGCAATTACCATACAACCCAGAAATTGTACTCTTGGGCATTTATCTCAGTGAAATGAAAACTGACATTCACAGAAAAACCTGTACATGAATGTTATGGGCTGACTTGAGTTCTACCTATTTCTAAATTCATTGTTGAAGTTCTAACCCCCAACATCTCAATATATGACTATATTTGGAGATGGTGTCCTTAAAGAGGTAATTAAGGTTACATTAAGTTATTGGGGTGGGCCTTAATCCAATGTGACTGCTGCTCTAATAAGAAGAGAAATTCGGACACAGATACACACAGAGGGAAGACCATATGATGACACAGGGAGAAGATGGAAATCTACAAGCCAAAGAGACAGAAAGAAGAAACCAACCCCACCAACACCTTGATCTCAGACTTCTAACTTCCAGAATTACAATAAAATAAATTTCTGTTATTTAAGCCATCCAGTCTGTGGTACTTTGTTATGGTAGCCTAGCAATGAACATTCAGCTTTATTTGTAATAGTCCCAAAATGAAAACTACCGAGGTACCTTTTAAACAAACTGTGGTACATCACCACCATGGAACACTACTCAGCAGTATAAAGGAACAACCTACTGATACAACAATCTGGATTAATAAGCAAGGAATTAAGCTGAGTGAAAAAAAAAAGCCAATCCTAAAAGGTTACATACTGTATGATTACATTATGTGTCTTGAAATAACAAAATTATGGAAATGGAGAACAGATTAATGGTTGCCAAGCGTTAAGGATGATGGGGGCGGGGGGGGCCAGTGAATGGTTATAAAAGGTCAACATGAGGGATCCTTGTGGTGACGGGACTTCAGAATCTTGACTGTGGTCGTGATACATGAATCTACACATTTGATAAAATTTCACAGAACTGGACATACAGACACAAATAAATACAGGTGAAAGTGGAGAAATCTGAACCAGATCAGGGGGCTGAACCAATGCCAACGTCTTGGTTGGGATGTTGTACTACAGCTTTGCGAGACGTTATCATTGAGGAAAACTGGATAAAGGGTACATAAGATCTCTATTATTTCTTACAACTGCCTGTGAGTCTACAATCATCTCAAGCTAAAAAGCTAAATCATGCCAAGAGGAAATGTGTTTATTGCCCAGAGAAGTAAAACTGAGACATTACCCCGCTGGACCAGGGTGGGTGTGGTAGGGATTAAAGAAGAAGTGTGAATAAAGGGAATCTGAACTCTTTGCCAAAGAAAAGGTGTACATCTTCATCAAGTCTGTATTATTTTATTACTATTCTCTGTAACCACCCACATAGTAGGCAAAGACAGGCATATACCTCATTTTATTGCACTTTGCTCTATTGTGCTTCAGAGATACTACATTTTTTACAAAGTGAAGGTTTGTGGCAACCCTGCATCAAGCAAGTCTATCCGCGCCATTTTCCCGACAGCATTATTTTTTTTTTTTTTTTTTTTTTTTTTTTTTTGCGGTATGCGGGCCTCTCACTGTTGTGGCCTCTCCCGTTGCGGAGCACAGGCTCCGGACGCGCAGGCCCAGCGGCCATGGCTCACGGGCCCAGCCGCTCCGCGGCATATGGGATCCTCCCAGACCGGGGCACGAACCCGTATCCCCTGCATCGGCAGGCGGACTCTCAACCACTGCGCCACCAGGGAGGCCCTGACAGCATTATTTTTTATTTAAGGTATGCACATTGTCTTTACCTCCACAGTGATTTCTATTTTGCTTTTTTATCTGGAGTGATAAATCCCTTCGAGGCTTTTCAGCCAAAGAGGGAAGTTCTGGTACAACCGTGGACTAACATGCTAATGAGCGCCACGTCCCCAGCTGGCACGGCATCAGCTGGTACTTTCTAAACTGCATCATTTGTTTTCCTTGGAGAGCCAATGCCTGCCATCGGTAGAGATGAAGGAGTTGGCCGTGCACAACGCTTTGCATTGTGTCCAGAAGAATAACACACTGTCTTCGGTGTCATGCTCAGGACGGAGGACAAGTCACTGGGTGACGAGAAGGGCTCTGGCCCCAAACAACAACCCGGGATGCCTTGGGATGGCAAAAGTGAGACAGAGAAAAGAAAACTTCAGGTTTTGATAGTGCTTCTGGTCATATCTCTTACTACTCATCTGCAGAACTCAGTAGAACCTAGTCAGTTTGGCTTATTCATCATCCCCCAGACCAAGGCAGGCAACCTACGCTGGGGCCCCATGCTCTGCTGTCATGGTCTGGAAATTGTCAATCGTTTTTTTAACGAGAGACCCCACCTTTTTATTTTGCCCTCCGTCCTGCTAACTATATAGCTGTTCCTGCTTCAAACACATCTTACACTACCCCCTCACCTCCCTTCCCCACAAAACTTTCAGGACATTCTTACAGAATGCCTCCCACTTCATCACTGCCTCTCAGAATCCTACCAGTTACCTGAATACCAAATAAAAACCACAGCTCTTCCCTGACCATCTCAGCCTAATGTCCTGTATCACTTATTACCTATAAAATTATTCCCGTAATCAATCATACGCTGCACTGCAACAGTGCTGATAACACACTGACTACATTTTCTTTTGTCGTCTCCTTTTTCACATGGTTTTGTCCTGGATCCAAAACAGAGTAAAAGTCAGTGGGAGCAGAGAACACGGTCTCACACGGCCCTGTCTGATGGAAATGACTACGGTGGTTAGAAATGTTCTGTATCGCTGCCGTCTCACAGGGTAACCACAGCTGTCGGAGCCGTGATCACCTGAAATGTGTCTGGTGCAGCTAAGGAACTGAATGTTTTATTGTGTTTCACTTTAATTCATTTAAATTCGAATTTACACATGCGCTAGTGGCTAGTGTCTTGGACAGTACAAGTCCAATGCTGCTATGTAGCTTCCCGGTACACAGACACTGTTGTTTTGATTTGATTTTTCAAGAACTTAACGCTCACCTTCATGGACCTATAGAAGGTCAATCAACTTTTTTAAGGAAAGAAGCTTTCAGTGAGTTATATACTAAATCTCCCTGCTGCTTAAACTATTCCCAGTAGGTATACACATTCTATTAATATTATTTAATCTAAAGGAATGAATGTAATGCTCTAACTGCTTGAATTAATACTGGGGAGTTATGTTGTTTCAAATTTAAGATATCTGTGTATAATTTTTTTTGGATTACAGACCTCTTCAAAATATCTTTCTGTATCCTAAACTTTTAACAGAAGCACAGCTCATTATTGCACAAATGAGAAAAGAAACAAGTCAACTAAAACCCATGAAATATTACCTAAGACTCTTAGCTCAGCACAGTAAAATGCTCTTCTGATGGGGCTGCATCCTCAGAGACCCATGAACCACATCCCCGGGGGATCCCACTGTATTTCAGATCTGAGAGGTACGAGGACCTCACTGGGACCACCTCCACATACAGATATGAGCTTCTTTCTCCTTAGTCCTTTGTTTTTCTAAACACACCTTGGCCCACGCGAGGCTGGCCTTCAGCTGCTGTGCATGGGTGATTTCTAGGAGAGCCAAAACTGACAGATGGATTTCAAGCTCTTTGAAATGCTTCCATACTGTTCTTGACCTTTTCTCTGTTTTAAACTGCTCTGTCTTATGAACTTCCTTTATTGCTACAGGACTCTGGCCTCCAAAATTGATATTAATCATAAACTAACCAATTCGCTCATCTCTCCACGTATCCAAGAATTTTTGTATTTAAATATTAAGCTAGTTAAAAACCCAAATGGCTCCAAGTTTCCATACATAGGGCGTACAATGTCCCAGGCTCCAAGAGTTTTTATTATTCTTAAGCAAAGTATGTCCTCCCCTTTACTAGAACCTGTCATACAAGCAGACCCCAGTTTCACCTCAGCCTGTCTCTATCAGACACTTACATGCCAAAAATGCATGTCAGAACCAGCCTCAAAAGGGACTGGCACAGCATTCCTATGTAGTAATCACATGTTCTTGAACCCTCAGCTGTACTTTTACGAGTCTTTGCTCTAGTGGGGCTGTATTAGTCAGCTGAAGTCACCATAACAAAATATCACAGACTGGGGAGCTTCAACACCAGAAAGGTATTTTCTCACAGTTCTGCAGGCTGGGAAGTTCAAGATCAATGTACCAGAAAATTTGGTTTCTGTTAAGAGCTCTCCTCCTGACTTGCAGATGGGCCTCCTTCTCACTGTGTCCTCACAAGCCAGATAGAGAGAACAAGCTCTCTGGCGCCTCTTTTTATAAGGGCACTAATCCCATCATGAGGACCCCATCCTCATGATCTCATCTAAACCTCACTACCTCCCAAAGGTCCCATTTTCAAATACCATCACACTGGGGGGTTTGAGCTTTCAACAAATTAATTGGGGGGAGGGGGGAATGACACAATTCAGTCCACAGAAGGGACAGTAATAAAGAGGGAAGTTAAATAGTGAAGAGTGGCCCCAAAGAAGCAAATGATACAACCCTAAAGGCTCTCGACAACCTCTCACTCTACATGCCTTCTCCCCATCACTGAAAAACAAAGTGTGACTTACTTGCTATAAGTGCAAAATCCCAAGTCTTGAGCAAAGGCAAAATGATGCCTCTCTGGATCCTCGCTTTACAATAAATTTCTTTGAGTCACAAAAATTTCCAAATCTGCACATGGCAGAAACTATGCCTCACAACTCGAGGATAAAAATAATTATAATCATGTTCTATTCACATGGAAAGTCTGTTTAACCTGTCTTCTCATTTAGCCAGCTGTAGCTTTAAAAGCCATTTGGAGGGTATCTCCATACGCATACAGTCTCTCTCCGATGTTCCTGAAATTGAAGCTCCTCTAGGGAAACAGCAAAACACAGCGTCTCGGGAAGCCCTGTGCTTCATGGGGCGCTTCTATTCCTATATTTCAGAAATAGGTTCAGAATTCCTCATTATCAAAACCAAAACCGTAGAAAAATTACCAGGCACCCCAACGCTAATAGAAATGGATATAATGAACTTGTAACTCAGCTCACACCAGGCAGCAACACTACTCTTCTAACCACAGATCAGATTAGTTGACGAGTGGCTTTGCCTTTGACCCTCAGGAAGAGATGACCATTCTGATTGTTTCCTTTGGTCACTTCCAATCTGTATCTGCCCTATGCCATTCCCTGTATTAAACTGCGCACAGAAGGGATCCTGGAAGATCTCAAAGTACCACGTGACCAAGAATCATTTTCTTCCTGCTTCTGTCGGTTCTTAGACTTAGCAAGTAGCTTTTCCAACGTGTTTTTATCTGGTTTTTAGGATACTTGACTCTGACTCCACTCTGATACATCAATTGCAGGCTAAACATCTTCAGTGAGCCCCCTCCTTCACTGCCTAGAGAAGAAAGTCCCAACTTCCCCCCTGGCATTTAGGGACCTCCACAACCACCTGCTCATCAACCTCCTTACTGTCCTCTCCAGCCACGTGGATTGCCATCATTTCCTGAGTCCACTCCAGGCTGTGCAGCCTGCAGACTTTTGCTTCTGCTGTGTTCTCCCCCCGGGAACGCCCACCACGTTCAACCCCCTCCTTCACATCCACCCGCCCACCTAAATCCCACATGCTGAATACATGTGGTCCCCGCCAAGAAGCTTCCTCTGCTCTTCTCTAGATGGACGTTCTCCTTCCTGTGGATTCCTACGGAACCCAGCGAGCATCCTCCAGCAGCTCATCCCTTTCTACCTTGTAACACAGTCCTGTTCATCTCAAAACCATAAACTCAGGTCAGTCCTCAGTGAGGACTCAGGTCCCCCGACTGTCTGGACAACACCTTTTACATTGTAGATTCTTACAGAAATGAGGAGAAAAGGAAAAGAAGGCGAGAGCGGAGGGAAAGAGGTGGGTCAGGAAGGAGAGAATACCCAACCCCGTGGACACCCCCCATCCATCCACATCAGATGATTCAAAGTACAATCTCAAATAAATTAACTAACGAATGAACTCAGAATCATCTTCATTCTGAAACAAAGATTAAAAAGTACAAAGCTTTCAACTAATTTGGGTAAACATTGGATATGCTTTGCTATAAAATATTACATGTGTCTTGGATTAAAATATTTCTTTAGAGTGCGCCGTTGTTCTAAAAGGATGTTCAGCAGTGCCTCTGTGCCCTTGAACTTGCTGGTCCTTCTGCCTGGAGGGCTGTCCCTTTCCTCTCAGCCTGGCAAGTGTTTCGTGAGACCTCAGGGCGGCTCAAGCACCAGCTGCACCACGAAGCCTTCACAGCCTCCACACCACTCTGTAAATGCACAGCCCATGCATTCTCTAGTCGGGCATCATCACGGATGCTGGGAATATAAATATTAACGAGACAGCCCCTCCTCAAGGAGTCTGGGGTATGGAGTTTGAGGGGTAAATAGATACTAGGCTATGGTAAGCAGAATCATATGTGTCTAGAAGTTTGCACAGGATGCTCTGGAAACGGGACGGGAGATCCTGGTTCCAGCCCAGTGGAGAGGGTTCAGGGGCTAAGGAAGTCTTCCCAGGGGGGAAAATAACACCCAAGCTGGATCTTAAAAGAGAATCAGGAACCAGCCGGACCAAATGGGACCTGCAGACAGGGGAGGGAGGCCAGATACAAGGTTTGTTGTTATTTTTATTTATTTTGTCTTCTCCTTTGAGCACTGCACCTGTTATCTTTTTGTTCCCTTAGTCAGAAACTATTTATGAACTCCCTATTATTTTTTTTAAATACCTTCCAATTCCAGGAGTCTATAATTCTGCTTTTCTCGTATGTGCATGTGAGGTTTTTTTAAACAGGTACAAAGCTTGAGGAAAGCTTCGTACACAGCACAGTACAAAGCTTGAAAGATAAGAGTACACAGTGAAAAGCAAGTTCACCTGCCACCTGGTTCCCTTCCAGGGAGGCAACAATGTGTCTTCCAAGACTTCTCGAGATGAACATTCCTGGCTCTTAATGGAAATACTGGTGTATCTGCCTCCCATCTGCAACTTTTGCATCTGAAAAGACATTGGCTGCTTCCAGGCTCAGGTGCTCCCAGGGTTTACGAACACTCATTAGTACCAGCAAAATGTATCCCAGGTGTCCTAGGACAAGTCTCTTCTCCCACAGCTTCCTTCCATGGAAAAGATGACATTAGACAAGCAAGGCAGAGGGGAGGGGGCTGCTTCAGAAGAAAAGCTGACACTTTCAGGGCTGAAAAAAAGAGAAGATTCCGGGAGACACAACAGCTTTCCTCAATGATGTAAACGACTGTGATGGAGAAGACAGATTATACTTTGCTCCCGTGATGTCATAGGGCAAATGAGGACCGATGGGAGGAAGCTTTGGGCCCCATTAAGGCAGGCTCTTCTAAAGAGTGTCAGGGGCTAAGATGCACTGAAACCCCTGGGGCCTTAGTCCCGGGTGATGTAGGAAAGAATCAAGCACAAAAACAAGGATGAGACCAGATGACAAGGTCAATGCTACTCAAAGCAAGATCCATATCCTGCTGGTAGAATGTAATCTAATCTTAGCTGGCATAAAAGGGATTTTTTTTAACGGTTAAGTATTTTCAGGTTTATTAGAAAAACATACAACTATTAATAAAGCATTTTGTGAGCACTTACTATGTGTAAGATACTACTGTAAGTCTTTTCCTTTTTTTTTTTTTTTTTTTTCATTTACTCTCCACAAAACCCCGATGAGACACATACTATTATTATCCCCATTTTGTACTTGGGAAACAAAGATGCGGAGAGATGGCATGCCCTGCTCCAGTCACTGAACCCGTGAAAGGTGGAGCTGGGATTGAACCTAGACAGTCCGGCTCCAGAATCCAGACTGCACCTTTACGAAATCCAGATATTGTGCTTAAGATGAAGCTAAGCCAAACAAAGGATATAATCTAGAGAAAACTTATTAAATAATAGTGCAGGCAGTTCTCAACTATGGCAAAACTCTTGACTCCAGTGCTCAAATCACTGACATTTGAAATACACTTGCCTAGATGTGTCAATACGGTCCCTTCCAACCCGTCTTCTAGAATTATAACCACACCAAGAGCTCCTATAACTTAGGCCATACTATGCTTACAGAGGACCACTTAGAAGTGAAGCTGAATGGCAAAAATAAAGGATGTTCCAAGGACAATGCCATGCATTATAGCCTAATAAGAAGCTGCTACGTTGCATAGACACTTTGTTGCTTTGCTAAGTCCTCCAAAACAAACACTGAAATGCAGGTGTGGACAACTGTAGCCAAGACCCTAGTTAAGTACCATCAGACCATCTCTAGCATCCTGCATCCCCCCACCCAACCTCCTCCAACATCTCCCACCCACCGCAGTCGAATATATATGCCTTCTCACACTCAAACTCCACTTAAGAGCAGAAAACACACGTACACACTAAAGGGGGCTTCAGTGAAGTCCTGTCAGGTTTCCATTTGCTTCTCTTTGGGGCTCTTTTCCTCTGTACTACTGGTTGTTTATCATGGAAATGCTGAAAATCACAAATCAGAGCATCTTAGAGTGTAATGTTTTCCCCATGTCTCCCCAGGCACCAGGCATCCCTCTCTCCAAGAGAAAACCTCCTGCATCCTTTCCTTTGAAATGCAAAGCCCAGCACGAAGCACAGGGCACCGTTCTGTGTTTCACAGGCGTTTGCAGCACAGACCTAAACTGAGGGAAACAGGGGAGCCTTGCAGACAAGACACGCCCGCATTCAGGGCACATGACAGCTTTATGACAAAATCGGCTGCCCTACAACAGAGAGAGAGAGCAATTACCTAATAACCAGGCGGCTCACCCAAACCTGTGATGACCTGGCTACCATTAGAAAGTCAGAAATAATGAGCATCTACCTGCAAGGCTGATGCTGGCACGGAAGAGAAAATATTAGGGTACAAATGAGCTTAAGTACACTGGGGTAGGCAATGGTGTCTTAATTCAATCATCTCTGCAAGCCAAGTGACCCCCTAAATGCCCCTGACTTTTCCCCCTTGACTGGAAAGCCACCAACACGCGATCCTTTCTTTTCTTGCTGAAGCCTGTCACACACAACGGGGAGCATGTGAAGAGCTACCCCCGTGGGGAAGAGCCAAAAACAAGTGAACAACGAGCGGGTCACCTCCATCATCACAAAGAATTTAAAAGAAATTAAAATAAATGGATTATAGGAAGCACCGCTGGTAAACACTGATTACTTCCAGGTAGATTCTTGGTTATCAGACTTCACTATCAATTACTTTTCTTGGGGGAGGGGATGTCCATGTATCACTCAATTTTATTTCTTTCTCTTTAATCAATCTTTCCAAATCTTTTCTTTAATCAAGGGATGTGGTGATCCCTTACCCTTTGCCCTAGACATTGACAATGCAATTGTAAAAGTGAAGGATGAGAGCCAAAGGTTGAACCAATTCTCTCTCAAAATATCTCTTGCTGAGGGAAGAGATATGGGGACATATATATAGGTATAACTCATTCACTTTGTTATAAAGCAGAAACTAACACACCATTGTAAAGCAATTATACTCCAATAAAGATGTTTAAAAAATGTATATATCTCTTGCTTTTCAGATTTTACAAGGCTTGTGCAGGGCCTTCAACCAGGATAATAACCCACAGTACCCCCTTATTAAGATGCCAAGGGCAAAATCAGAGGGATGGGTTTTCTTCATTTGATATATTCTCATTCTGTACGGGACATGACTCTCTCTACTTTCACTGGCCTATTTAAAGCATTTCCATCCGTGTCTCAATATCTATTTTTATTCTGCTCATAAAACAGTTATTTAGTAAAACTCCGAGTCCCAAATAACATGCAAGGCACCAAGGAAATAAGGTCTAGAAGGACTCAATCCATTAAGAGCACAGAGAAATATGCAGTGGTCAGTAGTACGAACCAATCATGTTAATAAAGAAATGGACAGCATTTTATAGGGTCACAGGATTCATTCATTCTGCTGCGGTAGACAGGGGTAGGGATAAATCGGTAGGAAAGGTTTTGCAGACGAGTAATATTTGAGCTGTGTTTTGATAGGAAAGAGAGGGTAGAAAAGCAACAAGGAGAAATGCATGAAGAAGAGTAGAGCCCCAAGAACACAGACTGTACGAGAGAAACAGTGAAGTGAGAAGATCCTTCCTAGGGTTTAGAACACGTTAAGTGTATCACGCCTTTAGGACACGCAGGTGGAGATGCCTGGCAAGGAAGTTTGAATGTCCTGAGGGAGGTAAGAGGTGGAAATAACCACGCAGGTGATGACTGAGGCCAAAGGAAGAGACGAGATTCCCTGAGAGGGGGCGGTGTGAGAGAAGAGGTCCAAGGACAGACCTCAGAGGACACCCCATCGTGACCCTGCGGTCACACCAGCCTTTGCTTTCTTTCCAGAGCGTGGGCAGCTCATCCCAGCACAGGGCCTCGGCACAGGCCGTCGTGGTCGGAAACGCTTCCCCGCTTCCTTCCGCCTCACGTTAGTCAGGTCTCAGGCCTCACCGTAAAAGCTCTTCCTCAGGGGCCCGCCCTGAACCCCTTCCCCAGTGCTCTGAAGTTTCCTTCAGAGGGCATCGCCAGACTGCAATGATGCAGTGGTACCTACAATCATTCATTCAATATCTCTTCCCCACTAGACCCGCCTGCTTTGTCCTCTATGTCCCGCACGAGGTCTGGCACAGAGCAGGCTCTCAATAATTATTTCCTGAGTAAACGAGGAAGGCGCTGTGGTCAGAGACTGGAAGTGACTCAAGAATTAGGAGGGTCCAGGGGGCCAAAGGGTCAAGTGCGTCAGGAGGAATGTAGTTGACAACGAGGAAGCTACCAGAGAACAAGCACAATTAAAACACCAAAGCGGCCTAGTTCTAGGCAACCTAATGGGAGAGAGGAAACGTCCTAAGGCTGTAATTCAATCAGCTCAACTACATGAATCAAACCCCTTCAATCATGGCTTATAACCTACAAAGTGAAGGCAAACTCCCCAGCCGGCAGCCCAGGGCCTTCCTCAACCTCAGCCCCCACTGATCTCCAACTCAACCCACCCCGTTGGCCACGTGACTCATGCCCTGTTACTGGACCACTCCAGACAGGCTGGCTTCCCAGCTCGCTAACCTAACAAAGCCCAACAAATACTTGAAAGCCCAGGGAAAATGCCAGCTCCTCACAAAGTCAACCTAATAATCCTAGACTGTTCTAGCCCCTGGTGACCCTTCAGCTGAAGTCCTAAAGTCACTCACAAACTTCACATACTTTTTACAGTTGTGTGCACTTTATCTCCCGATTTATCAGCAAGTTCCTTGAGAGCAAGAACCACATCTCACACTTACTTGTGTCTAGTCAGAAGAGCTACAGCGACGATCTGCACACAGGCGACACTCATTCCATCTTCAGAACCCAAATATGAAGCCCATTCTTTTTTTTTTTTTTTTTTTTTTTGTGGTACGCGGGCTTCTCACTGTTGTGGCCTCTCCCATTGCAGAGCACAGGCTCCGGACACACAGGCTTAGCGGCCATGGCTCACGGGCCTAGCCGCTCCGCGGCATGTGGGATCTTCCCAGACCGGGGCACGAACCCGTGTCCCCTGCATCGGCAGGCAGACAGACTCTCAACCACTGCGCCACCAGGGAAGCCCTGAAGCCCATTCTTAACCCCAAACTGAGCTCCTGACCTGCCTCTCCAGTCTCTACCCTGTCTCAGCCAATGGCACTCACAACTCCATCTCTTTCCCACTCGGGCCGAAGGACTGGGAGTCTTTTCGATGCCTCTCTTTCTCTCAAACGTCACATCTAATCCATCAGTAAGTCCCGTGGGCCCAATCTGAAAAAGATAAGCAGAATCCGACCACCTAGCATCTCCACCACGACCACCCCGGTCCAAGCCTCTGTAATGTCCCACCTGTGTTACAGCAACCACCTTCCACCCACCTGCTTCCAGAACAGTCTCTCTCCCGCCTCTTCTCCACAAAGCCCCCAAGTGATCCTTTCAAAATTAAGTCAGAAGATAACACTCCTCTGCTCAAAACCCTCATATTACTCAGCCATAAAATAGAATAAAATAATGCGATTTGCAGCAACATGGATGGACCTAGAGATTATCACACTAAGCAAAGTAAGACAGAGAAAGACAAATACTGTATCATACGATATCACTTACGTGTGAAATCTAAAAAAATGATACAAATGAACTTACTTATTTACAAAACAGAAACAGACTCACAGACATAGAGAATAAACTTATGATTACCGAAGGGGAAATGGGGGGGGGATAAATTTGGGATTTGAGATTAGCAGATACACACCACTATACATAAAATAAACAAGGACCTACTTACAGCACAGGGAACTATATTCAATATCTTGTAATAAACTATAATGGAACACAATCTGAAAAAAATAGATATACATGTATGTATAACTGAATCACTTTGCTGTATACCTGAAACACTGTCCAACAACTATAGTTCAATTAAAAAAATTAAAATTAAAAAAAAAATCCTCCAGCCTCCTCCAATCTCACACAGTAGAGCAAAATTCCTAATGAGGGCCTACAAGGCCCTGCCCAGTGTGGTCCCTACATTCCTCGACCTCACACCTGACCATCGCAGCCCCCACGCAGCCACCGTGCTCCAGATGCACTGGCCACTTTGCCACTCCAAGTGCACAGAGACATTCGCATCTCGGGGCTGTTAAAACTCGCCATTCCCTCTGTCTGGAGTGTCCTTCCCCAAGAGATCTGCAGTCTCACTCCTCCTCACCTGCAGGGGACCCCGTGAGGCTCTCCCTAATGACCTTATTCAAAGCATCAGCTCTCCCAGCACCGCCATCACCCTTCCTTCCAAACGTGTTTTCACAACCCTCACCACCACGTAGCATACATAGATTTCTTACTTATTTTCCTTGATTTTGGTTTGGTTTGTCCACTGCTATATCCCCAGTGCCTGAAATAGTGCCTGGAACCAGTGAAGGACTCAATAAATATCTACTGAATATATAACAAATCAACAGATCATTTATCTACTTTTTTGAAATATAATATTTAATATTCATCTTTAGGATTGATCCACGCAAATGTGTGCTGTAAATACTGCCTGTAAACCAGGGCCATCCAGAGCGAAAGGTGAGTAAAGATGGTTAAGGTGGACACACTCCTAAACTTGACCCAAAGCCTGCTCATGGTCCACACATTACTGCCTCTCCCAAGCAACTCTGGATCCGAGTTCAGGCACTCATCAGCTGCCCAACTTGGGAACAGTACGTTTCTTTCTGGGCTTCAGTATCCTCTTTTGCAGAACGCTTAACCACCCTAAGTAGGGCAGGTAGAAAAGCATCTGCACAGTAATTGGAGCACAGGCTTCCATACATGTTGACCCATCAATGTCAGCTCCTTTGCCTCCTTTCTATCCACAGAGGTAAATAAAAACTACTAACACTCTCCTCCTTGTTGGCCTTCTGGCATCACTCAAGGGCCAAGAACAGTCTTCAACCTAGCTGAACACAAAAGTCTGTATTTTCACCGCATTTTCTCTAATGTTTACCAGATGATATATCAAAAAAAAAAAAAAAAGAATCACTGCAAAGCAAGATAAAAAGCAAAATATGGATGATTCTTTTCTTAAAACACCCAAACCAAATCTATTAAGAGAAAGTCAACTATACAGAAATTTATTTATTTATGTATTTATGTATGTATGTATTCATTCATTCATCCATTCACTCATTCGTTCTTTTTTTCGTTCTTTCATCTGGAAAATATAATAACCTGAAGTCAAAATCAATCACTGATAAATTTCAGTACAGTCATTCCAAGCGGACTCTTACCTAAAAAAAAAAAAAAAAAAAAAGGTGCAAATGGAAAATTCTATTAGACCTTAGAATTTTAATTCTTAAATTACATATGGGTGAAGAATCTAACAAAATGGCAAACTCTTCCAATAATTACAGCCAGTTTTGTCCAATTCCTGTACACCAAGGAAATCTGGGGCTTGTATTTAAAAAATAAAAGAACTTTTTATTTTGAAATAATTATAAATTCATAGGTAGTAGCCAAAAAAATACAGAGGTCCCATGTATTCTTCACCCAGTTTCCCTCACTGGAACATCTTGCTAAACTACAGGAAAATATCAAACCAGAAAATTGGTACAACCTACAAACTTAATTCAGATTTAACCAGTTTAAATGCACACATTTCTCTCTGTGTGTGTGAGCATTGTAGTTCCACGCATTTTTCTTTATTATGGTAAAATATGCATAACGGAAAATTTACCACCTCAACCATTTTCAGGCGGCATTAAGTACACACATATTGTGTGCACCCATCACCACCAACCAAAACTCTTTTATATTCCCAGACTGAAACTCTGTGCCCATTAGGTCATAACCCCTCAATCCTCCCTCCTCCTAGCCCCTGGCAACCACCATTCTACTTTTTGTCTCTATGAATTTGACTACTGAAGGTACCTCCTACACATGGAATCATACCTTTGTCCTCTTACTTCCGGCTTATTTCACTTAGCATAATGCCTTCAAGGTTCATCCATACTGTAGCTCTCAGAATTTCCGGCCTTTTTAAGGATGAATAATAGTCCACTGGATGGATATACTACATCCGCTTATCCATCCATTTGTCAATGGACATTCGGCTTGCTTCCACCTTTTGCTTACTGTGAATAATGTGGCTGTGAACACTGGTGTACAAATATATTTGAGTCTCTGCTTTCAATTCTTTTGGATATATACCCAGAAGTGGGACTGCTGGATCATATGGTAGTTCTATTTTTAATTTGTTGAGGAACTTCATACTCTTTTCCATAATGGCTGCAGCAATTTACATTCTCATCAGCAATGCACAAGGGTTCCAATTCGTCCATATGCTGGCCAACACTTATTATTTCCTGTTATTTTAATAATAGTCATCCTAATGGGTATAAAGTCCTCATGGGTGGTTTTGATTTACCCTCCCTAGTGATTAGTAATGGTGAGCATCTCTTCAATGCAATTTATAACATGTTTAGATTTGTGGAACCACAGTCTAAATCTCATCACTACAATACAGAACCATTTGAGCACCATGGGGCTCCTCTGTGCTACCCCCCAACAGCTACACTGTCCCCCATTTCAAATCCCTGGCAACCACTAATCTGTTCTCCATCTGCATACTTCTGTTCTTTTTAGAATGTTTTATTAATAGACTATTTAACCTTTTGATATTGGCTTTTTTCATGCAACATAACTCCCTGGAGATGCATCTAAGTTGTCACATGTATTGATCCTTTTTAGCACTACATCGTATTCCATGGTATGGCTGTACCACAGCTGTTTAAACATTCACCCATTAAAGGACATCTGGATAGTTTTCACTTTTTCATTATTCTGAATAAAGCTGCTATGAACATTTGTGTACAAGTTTACGTGTGAACGTACCTATTCATTTCTCTGGGATATACATCCAATGGTGCAATTGCTGGTAAAGACACATTTAGATTCATAGGAAACTACCAAACTGGATTCCAGAGTGGCTGTAGCATTTTACATTCTGACCAGAAAATATATCAATGATCCAGTTTTTCTGCATCTTCAGCAGCATTTGCTAGTGTCACTATTTTTTTTAATTAAGCTCACCATTTTTATCTTCAAAGTCACTATTTTTTATTTTAGCCATTCTGATAGGTGTGTAGCAATATTTTATTGTGGTTTTAATGTGCATTTCCCTGATGGCTAATGATCTGAACATATTTTCATGTGCTTATTTGCCACCTGCATATCCTTCTTCAGTGAAACATCCATAAAGTCTGTTCATGCTTATGTCCTCTGCCCATTTTCCAACTGGATTTTTTGTTCATTACTACTGAAGTTTTGAGAGTTCTTTTTATATTCTAGATAGTGTCCATTTTTTTGATATGTAGTTTAGAAATATTTTCTCCAGTCTGGAGCTTGTCTTTTCATCCTCTTAAGAAGACCTTTTGCAGAACGAAAGTTTTAAATTGTGGCTTGTCTTTCCATTTTCTCATGTTGTTTTTGAAAAGCAGAAGTTTTTAATTTAGTGAAGTCTGATTTATTAAGGTTTTCATGGGTCACGCTTTTGATGTCATACCTAAGAAATCTTTTCCGTGCAAAGTCACTCACAAAAATCAAACTGCTAGGAGTTTTACAGTTTTAATTCTTAAATTTAGGTCCACGATTCACTTTGAGATAATTTTTGCATTTGATGTGAGTTAAGAGTCTAAATTCACTGTTTTGCACGTAGATGTTCAATTGTTCCAGCAACATGCGTTGAAAAGACTATCCTTCCCCCTCTGAAATACTTTGGCACCTCTGTCAAAAATCAATTGACCTTAAACGTGCGGGTTTATTTCTGGGCTTTTTATTCTGTTCCATTGACCTTTGTCTGTCCTTAGGCCGATACCAAATTCAGTAACATTAAGTCCTCCAACTATAATCTTATACAAGACTCTCTTGGCTATTCTAGGTCTTTCATCTTTCGTTTTTACAAGGCATAGTTCTATAAAAATATATTAAATAAAAAAGCCAAATATATAACCATAGTCTTTTCTAGAACTCCATATTTTATAAGATTTCTCTCAACAACAGACCATACTGTACTCTTAACCGTGGGTGAAACAGTCATCTTTCTCTCCAACTGTCCTCCTTATCTTTTCATGTAACATAAATGCTTGAAACTTACTAAAAATAACCCCAACCACAATAATAAAAAAAAAAAACTATACACAGGAAAACAAAATCTGGAATAAAATACTCAAAAAAAAATACTCAAAACATTATCTGGGATTATTGCTGACTAGTATGACTAACATTCAGTTTTTCTTTTCCTTTTTATATATATTCCCAAATTTTCCAAATTATGCATGTTACGTTAAAATTTATTTTTCCTATTACAAAATCCATAGATTTTTTTCAATATTTAATTTTCCGTTTCTTCTAACCTTTGCTTTTTGGTGGAGAAATACAGTGTTATGATCTAAATTATTAGCATGGATATGTCAGAGTATTTACCATGATTCCTGGACTCTGCTTTTCCATTTCACAAAATCCAAGAGAGAACAACAAACTTTATTAATGCCTTCCTTTATTCATTTACTGCTATGTTTCATAAATATTCAGGGATCAACCTTGCTATATTTATTCTGTTCTTGATAAAATACATTTAATTTTTTCTCATTAGCCTGGAGTGATCTGTAATAAGAAACAACAAGGAACAGACAGGAAGGAAATGAGATTTCAATTTCACCAAGAGCAAATGCTTTTTTCATAATTTTTCAGAATGGGTGTGAGCTAAGCACAATGAACACTGATTTCTTCCTTAAATCACAGTATTAACCAGAATGTGTTGAACAGAAATGTAAGACAAAGTGTTGGTGAA
Organism: Mesoplodon mirus; assembly: GCF_964341445.2. Taxonomy (NCBI): domain Eukaryota; kingdom Metazoa; phylum Chordata; class Mammalia; order Artiodactyla; family Ziphiidae; genus Mesoplodon; species Mesoplodon mirus. The sequence goes on along the minus strand of NC_138993.1, from coordinate 6,256,702 downwards.
ATAAAGTTTCACCAAAAGTTGCCTAAATGTTTAATGAAATGGTGAATAGAGTCTTCCAGTAGCTGAACCTCGGTCTTTTTTCACTATATCGGATCCTTCCTAGCACCATTTCTTTGCCTCAATCCCACGAGCAATCACTTCAGAAATTATTAGGACAAACAACTTCAACTTCTTGCCCCCCTTGGCTCACTGACCCGAGTCAATCCATCCACCCTTACCATCTCTGTTCTCCTCACAGGTTGTTGAGCGGTGACCCTGAAAACCACTTGACCCTGCTCATGCTGCCTGGATACATCCCGAGCATCAATGTCAACTGGCCACTCAACACTAAAGGGAAATTCTCTCCTCACTTTAGAATTTCTCACTCACATCAATTTTCAACCTCTGCTGGATCATCAAGGGACTCTACTGTTCAATGAAAATCATGTAAAACTCTCTCTTAAAACACACATAGCGGGCCTCCCTGGTGGCGCAGTGGTTGAGAGTCCGCCTGCCGATGCAGGGGATACGGGTTCGTGCCCCGGTCTGGGAGGATCCCATATGCCGCGGAGCGGCTGGGCCCGTGAGCCATGGCCGCTGAGCCTGTGCGTCCGGAGCCTGTGCTCCGCAACGGGAGAGGCCACAACAGTGAGAGGCCCGCGTACAGCAAAAAGAAAAAAAAAAAAAAAAAAAAAAAAACACACATAGCAATATACCTGCCCAAGAGATATGCATCTCTCAAATTTGCAGCAAGGATGTTTCAAGAGTGAACCCAAACAAGGGGAGCCCCCCATCAAGGTTTCATACGACTAGCACATAAAACAACGGGCCTGGAGAAGTCTCATGGCAACCAATGAAACAAACATTCCAGGAAGTAAACGCTACCCTCAACGCCATGACCCTGCATTCAGGTCTAAAATGTGAACTTCCTACTTGGAATTAACCTCACAGAGGAATATGAAAATGGGGCCGGGCGGGGGGGAGAAAAGGAAGTCTTAAATAGTAATTAAACTTTGTTTCTCACTGTTTCCAGAGATGACCTGGGGAAAAGCCCATTCTCACCTGAGTTTTCCTATCCACCACCAGGCACTTGAAGAAAATACATCATTTTGTAAGCCACAAAGCTCAATGTTTGAAAGTATTCTGAATCATTAGACTAAAGGCCATCAAAAAGTAGGTTTGATCCTCATATACATCAATGAAAATCTTTCGGAGCCACAAAGCATGCACCCTAATACACCAGCCATGACTCAAATAATTAAGTACAAACCTTGCACCGTAACTAGAGAAAACACACAGACCACACTCTATACTCAGCAGGTCAGTAGCTTCATTTCCAAGTGCAAAGGATCACATGTTGGGATGTGGTGAAACACAGGAGCCAGTACCTCTAAGGCCTGTGCTGCCTGTGAGGCAACAAGCACCAGGGCAGAGAATCAGCCAGGACATCCATTATCTGGATACTAAACATACTTAATTAAATATCAGAATTGAATTACAGTTTATTACATCAACAGGTAAAATATACATGTACACATATTACTACAGATCAGTGGGGAAGCTTCTGAGTATCTTCTTAACAGATTCTTTTACTAAAGCAACATCATCACCACCTTAGTTACAGGATTTATAGTAATCTCACACTAAATTCACTTCGTTTAACTGAACAAGTATCAACAAGTAATGTGAGATTTTATGGTTCCTACCATATGCCATCATTATAAGATTACATTCTCTGTTATACTTCTACTGGTTTACAAGTTATAAATAACAGATCAAATTTGCTTTTTTAGTTTCATTCAAGATGAGACCTTAGACTGGGATACGCTAGCAAAGTTGTCTAAACACATACCTCTCAAGTTGTTTTAGTTATAAATTATTTTTAATAATTCTATTAATTGTGAAATAGTAACAGGCTACTTACATAAGTGTTTTTAAAATAGCTTTTAAAAGTAAGATAATAATAAGCAAGGTATAAATGTTTATGTCCCAGGAAACAAAAGAAAACAAAGAGTCTGAGAAATGATGTCAGAAGATGAAAGAACAAAATTAATTTAATAAACATTTACAGACAACCTATTATGTGCCAGGCACTGTTCTAGGTACCGGGGACACAACAGGGAGTGTAGGGGATACTGTGTCAGTCATCCGCCCTCCTTCCTCATAAACCTGACTTTGTTCAGGTATTCACTTCTCCTCCAAGGCATCCCCCCAGGAGAAGCTGGCCACATCCCTGGCTCCACGGTTCACCCTGATTGATCCAAGGGCAATTCCATTCCCATCACCAAAGACGGGTTCAGGAATGGGTCTGTGACTCAACCGAAGTCAAAGATCCACAAAGACTGCTTCCCTGGAACCTTTTGGAAAAGACTTTCCCCTACCTTGTGCGACCTCCAGGAAGTCGTTCTCACTTCCTCTAGACTGTGTGTTGAGTTGAGAGGCTTGGAGATGCTGCAGCCTTCTCTATGATGGCTTGAGGATATGGAGGAGGGGAGAGCCAAGACATTCACATGGAGACGGAGCTGGCACCTCTAGATGATGTCACACTGAATCCTACCCCACCTTCTGGTTTCCATATTTATGTGTGCTAATAAATGTCATTATTTAACTAATCTTAACTAGGTGTTCTGCACAAGCATATGAAGGCAATTCTTCAAGGACAGAGTCTCTCTGCTTCAGAATTTATTATCTATGGGGGAACAAAATACTGATCCAATGTCCAAGATCAGGCTCCTTAATTCTGAAGGAAGACAGAGAAGGTCCAAGAGATTAGAAAGACTAAAACCCCCTCAGAGGAAGTCATGTTTCAGCTGTTAGCTAAACCATTTAAATAACAGCATCTCACACAAACTATTATATATAGAATGGATAAACAACAAGGTCCTACTGTATACAGCACAGGGAACTGTATTCAATATCCTGTGATAAACCATAATAGAAAAGAATATAAAAAAGAATACATATATATACATATATATGCATAACTGAGTCACTCTGCTATATAGCAGGAATTAACACAACATTGTAAATCAACTATACTTCAACAAAATAAAATTTTTAAAAATAATTTTAAAAATAAATAAATAACAGCATCTCAGAATAACAGTGTGTAGGCAGCTAAGAATCTGGTCCTTCCTGGCATTCTGCCACCTATGCAAGTCTCATCAATTTTTTAATTTAAAAACACTTTAGTTTTTTAGTTTGGGTTTTAGTAGGCAAAACAAGTGATGAATAAAACAAATTCTAGAACATTACAAATAGCAAACCTACAAAATAATCACTTTAAAATTGCTATAAATCTTTTTTTTGCAGTACGCGGGCCTCTCTCACTGTTGTGGCCTCTCCCGTTGCGGAGCACAGCCTCCGGACGCACAGGCTCAGCGGTCATGGCTTACAGGCCCAGCCGCTCCGCGGCATGTGGGATCTTCCCGGACCGGGGCACGAACCCGTGTCCCCTGCATCGGCAGGCGGACTCTCAACCACTGCGCCACCAGCGAAGCCCTATAAATCTTTTTAATAAGAATAATTCTTACTTGCTGATACATTCTTAATATCTATGAACAGAAACCAATTTTTTTCATTTAAAGATACAATTTTATCTTTCTTACTCCAAGTTGTTGAAATGATCATCAACATTCTCAGGTGACACCAAGTGCTCAATTATAGAATTCAGCTGAACAATTTTCTCTCTGGGAAGAAGTTAAATTCTTATCAATCCAACAGCATATACTTACCTATGGGATATTTTTTCCTTCCACAATAGCACAGATTTAAGTTAATCCTTTAAAATAGTACAGTTACATGAATACAGAGCCCTCAAAACATAGGCTTAATAAAGCAGCAATGTAAGGGCATACCCAGAATAATAAAAACAAAACAAAAAAATGACTCTATTTAACCTAAGTTTTGAGTTTCCCTACCAAAGAACAAATAACTTCTACTGATTTCATTTATTTAATATATTTTTACTGAGCACCTATTATGTGCCATGTACTGTGCTACTTGGTAGGAATACACTGGCTCCTTCCTTCATAAAATATTGTCTTGAGGTGGAGACAACAAAGTAAACCTCACAAATACATGTAAATTACAATTATGATAAGAACATCTATAAAAGAATGATTTGAGAGGTCCTACTTATCTTAAGATAACTGATACCAAATCAAGGCCCCTCAGAGTGAACCCACTTAAAACAAAACATTTTTTATAGTACGTAAAAAAGAAATAATTGACATGATAGCCAGCCCCCAAAATTGCCTACAATGAACCATGACTCCTGATATTCTTGCCCCTGTGCAGTTCCATCCCACAGTGAACCAGGGTTGCTCCTCTGTGACTAATAGCTGGTGGAAGTAACAGTACGTGACTCCTGATCATAAGGTCATAAAAAGCATTGCAGCTTCAACCTTGGCCTCTTGGACCACTAATTATTCCTTCTTATATCTCCATGCCTCCACTGTGGTCTGCTGGCAATACATTTTTTTTAAGTTTTCCTTTGCCCGAAAATGTTTTTATTTTGCCTTTGTCTTTGAAAGACATTTTCACTAGATATAAAATTTTAGGTTGGCAGGTATTTTCCTTTAGCTTTTTTTTTTTTTTTTTTTTTTTTTTTTGCTGTACGCGGGCCTCTCACTGCTGTGGCCTCTCCCGTTGCGGAGCACAGGCTCCGGACACACAGGCTCCGCGGCCATGGCTCGCGGGCCCAGCCGCTCCGCGGCATGTGGGATCCTCCGGGATCGGGGCACGAACCCGTGTCCCCTGCATCGGCAGGCGGACTCCCAACCACTGCGCCACCAGGGAAGCCCCGCTTTAGCTTTTTAAACACATAATTGCATTGTCTTCTGACTTTCATTGATTCTATCAAAAAGTCAGCTGTCAGTTTTATTGTTACTCTGTGGAAGGGATTGTGTATTTGGAGTTCGTGAAATTTCTTGTGTCTATGATGTCTTTCATCAGATTTGGAAAAGTCTCAGCCATTAACTCTTCATATATTGGTTATGCCCCTCAGACCTTCCTTTGGATGCCTAATATGAGTCTCAAAGTTACCATATCCAAAACTGTTGGTTTTCTCTGCCATACCTACTATTCTCCAAGACCACCCCAACTAAGTAAAGAGCATCACATCTCCCAATACCTAAGAGTGTTCCTCAAGTCCTCTCTTTCCTCCACTCCCCTATCACATCCATCACCACAACTTTTTTTTTTAAGTTTTTTTTTTTTTTTTTTGGCTGTGCTGCATGTCTTGCAAGATCTTAGTTCCCCAACCAGGGATAGAACCCAGGCCCTCTGCTGTGGAAGCATGGAGTCCTAACCACGGGACTGCCAGGGAATTCCCCATCAACACAACTTTTGAAATATATTCTAAACTTACCCATTCTTCCTCAGCTGCCCACCATCACTAGAGTCCACACCATTTGTCTCTTATGCAGATGCCTCCCGACTTGGCTCTCTGCAGGCTACTCTCCACGAATAACCACAGTCATCTTTTTAAACCATGAATCAGGTCACATGCTTCCTTCCCTTCCTGAAAACCTCCAATGTCTTGTCACCCTACTCTCTCTCATGAGCTGCTCCTACAAACCCCTATGTCTTTCTAGCCACTATCCTTGACCAATTGCAAATCTAACCAAACTTGAGAAATCCCAACAAATCAACAAGCTTAATGACTATGAGAGGCACGGACATCAACAGCCATGGCAACCAATGTGAGGAGATGGGAAACAGTCCAGCAGAGATCTTCACTGAAAAAGAGATGGGAGAGGCTGGGACGGGGCCATCCAGTCCAGTGGTCCTTCCCCCCTCCTCCCCTATCCTGTCATCTGCCTGCTTCTCCAGCTGAGGCCACTTGTCATCATTTGGAGAATGGAAATATTATCAAGATTGTTTTTGTTTTACAACTCAAACAAGAAGAGGTATTTCATTTGGATTCCTCCTTAAGACCTAAGTTTTTTTTTAAGTAAAACTTTCAATCTAATCATATTCCACATACTTTTTTCCAATGTGTATGAAGAAATCAGAGTCTGTGTTGGGCCAAGGGTGAACATTTTAAAGTAATTCAAAAACCTGATGAGAACCAAAACAGATTCTGTATCGCCCAGAAAACAGACACAAAACATACAGGGATCTGCTCCCTTACTTTTTTTGACACTAGTTCTTTTCAACAAAACCCTTTATCAAAAAGGAAAACGAGCCCTTCTACACAATGATAAGCAATTTACAGATGGACCAATGAAACTCCAGCCATTGTAAAATTACTTTTAAATTACAGCCATTGTAAAATTACTTTAAAATCACTTTCCAGTTAAAATGAACTGGAATTTAATAGCTTTGAAAGGGCTCTATGATCAACACCAATGGGAAGTCACCTGAACAATGAGCTACCCAGTTAAACTCACTGGAAGCTTTACCTACTTAGCTTTGAGGACCTAGAAACCCAGAGCAAGTTAAGAGAGTTAGGTCCAACTAGGGTAGCAGTTGAAGCCAGAGTCAAGATTCTAAAGAGCTCTTCAATGGCTCTAAATATTTCTTCCCTTTGAAAAGGATCTGCAGCTGATTTGCAGACGAGCAAATCAACACTGTGTAAACATCACAGGTGGGTGGTTTTGAAAGAGAAGTTGCTGGCAATTGTCCTGTACTGCACTTACATTTACCAACCTCCTCCTTTCTGCTTGCACCCAAGAACTAAAGAGAAACCAAGAGCACCCTACACCCACTCAAGTTACAGAAGGGGGATGCTGAGAGGAGTCCTAGAGATCACCAGCACAGTGCTTCCCAGACTCTGGTGTGAAATAAAGTTCTAACCAGTCAGCCTACGGTGAAATTTAAAAAAAAAAAGGATGACATATAGTGAACTCTTCATAAAGCTGAATTTACTCTGTCTCTAAAGGATCGATAGTCTGAGATTATAGCTTTCCTACCTTTCTGGAGTTAAAATATCCTTTCCTTCATGAACTCTCTATAGGCAACAAAAGCAAGGAAAGAATGACAGTGACGGTGGTAGGTGACTGAAGATTTTTTTAACCAGTTCGTTGGCAAAATAAAAATTTGGAAGATTTTTCCCATAGCTCTCTAGTCCCTGAAATCCAAAAAGCTAAGAATGCACTAATTTAAATCCAATTTTTCCCTTTATAAGGCCTGAGTCCTGCTAATGGATGAAACTCTAGCACGAGGAGAAATATAAGCAGTAGCAAACCGCACGGAAGGGATACCCTGGGCAGATGGAACCCAGGACCCACAGTCTAACACCAGAAGGGCCACCCTGTTCCTCCCCCTACAGCCCAACCCAGAAGGATGATACAGAGCTTCCTAGAACTCTGGCATCAACGAACAGAAAACCACCAGTATTGTCACTGCTTACTGATGACTCTGGGAGAGAGTTAAACCACCACAGAAATACAGGTTCCAAGGCAAGAAACAGATGAATTTGTCATACAGAACAACACTACCGTAAGATAGCAAATCACACATTACTATACTGCAGTGTGAATTTTCAGCTGAGTGGGCTAAAATGCACATCCAAAACGGATTAGGTTCTTAATTTGAGAGAAAATACCATCCTTCCAGCATCCATTTCCTCCTCCTATTTTCCTTAAAGCAGCCCTGTGACCCCTTCAAGTCTGCTACAGGGAGACAAACATGAATGATTTGACCAGAAAGTGCTCTGAATTCCTTAGAAGTAGGTATGAAGATTGTGCGGTCGTCGGATTGTTTGCGTGGGTCTTTTCGGGATTCCCCTCAAAGGACTGTTCACTGTCCCAGGGCCCTGGAGCCTCAGCCGACAGCACACATCGTGGTGGTGACAGAGGCACAGAAGAGGCTCAGCACTGGCCATCGCTCCCCGGGGTCCCTGCACCAGGATTTCAGGAGAAAGACAAGAAGCTGCCACCGTCGGTCACGGGGGCAAAACAGCAACGACGGGGTCTAGGTGAGACATCCTCAGGACGGCTGCTGGACTCACGCTCTCCACCTGATGCAGGAACCGCCAATATGCTTCACCTTAGTATTGAAGGAAACCCCAATGCCCCGTCGAAGCGTTACCAGAGAATTTAGATACTGATACAACGTGACTCTTCTCGTATTAACCTTTCCTCCCACTGGATATATTTTAAGCAATCCAAAGTGACGTTTGGCAGAAAAGTAGCGAATCTTTGACTTCGCATAGGAGATTTTCACCAAGTTCTGGATAACATGTCTCCTCCTCCGAAAGCCCCTGGCACAGGCAGGAGGTCTAGAACTGTCGCTCTGCATTATTGGTCAATACAGTGCCCCGCCTCCATTTTTTTCTTGTAATTATTTTCCTTACTTTTTTTTTTTTTTTTTTTTTTTTTTTTTTTTTTTTTGCGGTATGCGGGCCTCTCACTGCTGTAGCCTCTCCCGCTGCGGAGCACAGGCTCCGGACGCGCAGGCTCAGCGGCCACGGCTCACGGGCCCAGCTGCTCCGCGGCACATGGGATCCTCCCGGACCGGGGCACGAACCCGTATCCCCTGCATCGGCAGGTGGACTCTCAACCACTGCGCCACCAGGGAGGCCCTTTCCTTAAGTTTTTAATCAATATTAAATCAAATATGAGGGGGAAAGTGGGAAGACGAGAAAGAGCTATGGTTACATACCCCAATGGGTGACAGCCACAAGCAAGTTTACTGAGTAGTAACAGAGAGAGGAGGGTTTGCTTAATACAAAGAGGCAAAGGTCTTTTAGAAGCTAAACATTTGGCCATTCTTGGCATCTGTCTTACACAAGACTAGACCAGCATGTTCTTTCACCACCATTCTGCCCTCCCCCACCTACCACTGCAGGACAGTAGTTACGATTTAAGACTTTTGCTTACATTTTCACAGACTTGCAGGGATTTAGGGATTACTTCTGTAACTTGAATGTTTGCTTCAGGGAGCAGGTGTAAAATGCTGCATTTTGATGGATTCATGATCTGTTACTGTCCTCAAAAACTTAGCGTTTCAAAAATCATTTTAAAATTTCAATCAACCCTCCATCATTAAATACATTTTTAAAAGCAGGATGTAGCAACTTTAAAATGCAGGCCTGGAAGTCATACACAGGAGGATATCCAATCCTCCTATCAAATCCTATCAAATTATACAAGACAGAGAAATCTACCTGCCTAGTTCTCAACCAAAAATAAAAGCTAAATCAAAATTCTACAAGTTAAAATGAAAATTCAATAGTTTGTCCTAAAACCATTATTTGCAAACCACTGCTTAAATCTTATGTAAACTATTTTTAATATAAGAATTCTGTGCAGAGAGTTTATAATAAATCTCAGTATTTACTTCAAACCATCTGAAAACAAACGTGAAAACCTAGCTGAAAAGCAAGAATCAGTCATGTTAGTAGTTTCACACGGCACATTCCTAACCCACAGTTCTCGGCAGCGCAGAAGCACAGAGAAGCACAGATGCCACGGAGATGAATAACAGAACCATCAAAGGCCATGTGCTGAGAAGCAGGAGGTGGCCCCGGCGCTTCTTTGTTCCTGCCACACCCTTACCTGCACACCTCTACCATCATCTATGCTTACCAACTACTTCAAATTCAGGAAAATGATACTCCAGTCGCCTGAATTTCACCGGAAGAAAAAAAAACAATTCACACAGCTTCAGGTGAGCTATGGATAAATTAACACTTAAGCTCAAACAGGATCAAAACAATGAGATGGTGCAGTAAACAGCACCGGTAACAGTGGCCGCCGTCTCGTATGCAGGTGCAGAATGCAGCGCACACATGGGCTCCCGTGTGGACCGACCGCAAGCATCGTCCCGCTCACCAGCATCAGAACCACCTAGCTCAGGAAGCACTCAAATGCACTCCTCGTGAAAACTTAAACATACCATCCGCGGACGCCCCTCCTCCAGTGTTTACTCCTGTAAGAAACCCCCAGAAACAATGTATTAGCTTTTGAAATGAAGAGAAGTAGGAGTTCCAAGCGCAGTTCTCCCATAGCCTCAGATGGTTTGTTTCCAGTTTTGTGTTCAAGAAAACAGTTTGGCTCATTCATCGAGGAAATCACAAGAGAAAAGCAATTACAAAGAGCATAGCAGCTGAGCATCCCAGAGACCGTCACCCTAGGGTACCCCGTCTTCCCTAAGATGTCCCCACGGGGAAAACCGGAGGCTCTGTTCCCGATGACACTGCTCTTTCCGAGCCAGCCCAATCAACGGGCTAATTTGGGGTGGAACACGCTAGAAATACCACAATCCATCACACGGTACAGGAGATTCCCCCAACAGCCGAAATCCTGACTATCACACACCACAGGGTATATTTTCTCCCAGTTTAAGACGTGCAGCCAGTGGTGGAGACTCGGTGCTGAGACAATTTGCATAACCACGCCCAGCCTCTCATTACCAGCACTTACAGGGGAATCCAGAGTCACGCCGGGAAGCACAAACGGCTGAGAACAGCTGGGCACTTTGCCAACTGAATATGAACATTTCATATTTTCTGGGTATTTCATCACTTTAATTTAACTCTGACACATGAGTGAGGGTCTGACCCAGAGGACTGGGGAAAGAGCTAGAACCAGAGTGAAAATGGAAGGGGCTCCATCAGCTCCAAGTTCACGCCTCTAAAGCAGTGCTTCTCTAAATCACGGGCCTTTGTGACAGCCGAAGCCCACTCTTTATCAATACTTATCAGAAATGCAGATTCCTGAATTCCAACCCAGACCTACTCGGCCAGAATCTCAGGGGCTGGACCCTGGAAGCTATACCTGTGACTCTTACGATTGTTACAATTTGCTTCCCAAGCTACCAACTGCTTCACAGACAGGCTGAGCGGCTAAACAGACACACACGCACACACATACATATACATACATACACATGCACACTCATGCTCCCTTGCTGTATTCACTTGAAATTTCTTTATATTTTATTTCAAATTTTAAGTGACGAGTGCAACTATGATTTCATATTCTCCAAGCGCAGCTGTGTCTATGCTAACCAAAAAATTCAGTCACTAGTAGCCGTCAACTACATACAGCGGGGCAAAAACAAATGTTTAAAATAAAAGGACAATACAACGAAAATAAATTGCTGACCACAGACTTATAACCACGGTTCTTATTTGTCCATCAACTTCTCTCTCTCTTGGGAATCACCCAATTTTTTTCCCCAGAAGAGGCTGAAAATGCCCAATGGTCCTAAAGGAACTGGCACCTTAGGTGTGAAGAATCTGAGTGGGGTGTTTTTGTTTAGTGAGTTTAAAACCCCACAACTTCTTGACCAAGCAAAATTCCAGGCCCACACCTTTTAAATCTTTTGATTTAGTTTGGTCACCATCAAGCTACCACCGTAGGGTTTTAAAAGTCATGGTCTTTAGCCACTAATTCAATGAATATTAACTGCTGTTCTACCAATCATGACTTGTTTAAAGTTTATTAAATGGTGAAAAAAACCACCAGAATAGCCTTTTGAAAGATTTTTGTTTTGCTCACCTGCTTGTTATTATGCTTTTCACATAAGACTGAGAGCCAGAGTCCCCTAATTCTTTGCAGGTAACCAAAAAAACTGGATTCTAAGTTATAAAACAGTTTAGGCTTTATTCTGAGAAACTGGATTCAGGAATCCACGCTGCTGGTCCTGGCACATCAGTTGAGCCTCCCCCAGAAAGCTTTCTCACCTCCCTCCTACCACCCCCTACCCCAAACTCCTCCTAGGAGTGCACGGGACACCATGCACTCATTTTGACACATTTACAACCTGGCATTGTTACCTTCATTATTTATCAATTTTTTATCTCACTCCAAAAGAGCGACGGAGGTAGCTTACATAAGGTCATTGTAAATACTACCACCTCAAGTAGACAATAAGCTCATATAAAGTCCAGAGCTCTCAGGTTTATTCTGGCTCAAAATATTTTACTGAACCCCTAGAATATTCCGTTGACTCTAATACCTGTCCTCCTACACACAGCATTGCAGGAAACACGGTTCTATTTTTAAAAGCTATTTTAAGGAGAAATGAACACCTTTCCTCATATCCTTCTCTGTACTGAAGACCCCTGCTGTGGTGATGGCTGGCACTCTCGTCGTTTTGTTTAGTTCTGAGGACACAACAGAGGATTGCTTATTCCCTTCAATGTTTTCATGGAACACGCTCCATCAGACACTTTGGCTTTTAATGACTCAGAGGATAAACTCTTAGAGAAATGGACCCAACAGAACATAAAGCCCTTATTCCATTCTATTACTGTGAACTGGACTAAACCAAGTTGCTGCTCTTCCCTGACCAAAAACAAACAAACAAACAAACAAAGCTACAGGAACTTGAAATGTGCTTTCCAGAGATGGCGATGAACTGACCAAGCCACCCACCACCTAACTTGAATCTCTTGGTGACCAACAGTATTCACTAGCAAGACAGCCCGCTGGAGTCAAGGGTGCCGCCAGGAAACATAACACAGTGTCTTATGTGCAATGTTTGTGAACATAGTGGAACTATGTTCAATCCACAGGAGGGTTAATCCATCCCCTTCTCTAACAATTTGGTTGGCCTGCTTATAGCTAGGTTCAAGAGAGTGGGAAAGAAACACAAGGTTAGTGATGACATGGACATATATACACTACTAAATGTAAAACCGATAGCTAGTGGGAAGCAGCCACATAGCACACGGAGATCAGCTCGGTGCTTTGTGACCACCTAGAGGGGTGGGATAGGGAGGGTGGGAGGGAGGGGGATGCAAGAGGGAAGAGATATGGGAACATATGTATATGTATAACTGATTCACTTTGTTATAAAGCAGAAACTAACACACCATTGTAAAGCAATTATACTCCAATAAAGATGTAAAAAAAAACCTTCTAGAAACAAACAAAAAAAAAGATTAGTGATGACAAATAATAAGGACTCAAGAAGTATATACTGAATAAATGAATGAAGTCAGTGCCTCAGAAACCAGAGTATCCTTCAAGCACCTCCTATACCCACATCCACCCCTTCAGCCTCAGTTCCACTAAGCCACCCAGATGCCGAGTTGGGCCCTGTGAGCAGTGACAATGGCAGCAGCAGAAACCTAGTAAATTACAGCAGACACTCCTCACCTGACCAATTAGTACAACCCCTGATGAGCCAGGAAGCCTGGGAATTTCAGTAGCTACAGGTGCCAAACACTTGCCACGACACATCCTTAAAGCCCAGAGCTCTCCCGTCTGGACATGAGCACAGCTCAAATTCTGATCTATGTGGTTTGGCCCAATAACTGGAAATCAGGTTAACCTTGCCTTCTCCATAAAATAGTGCAGGAAACAATGACCCTTATAATAAAATACTTGCTATGGTTACTATGTAGTTAACATTTGTTACACTGGGAACTCACAACAGGGAGATGTTTGTAAGAAAACTTCCTGCATTTGTGAATATATAGGGGGAGAGGCCAGGATGGTTAGGTCGCCTAAATTAATCTCCACAGATTCTCAGAAGTGGGCAAAGTGGCAGGAGAAGAAAGCCAGAGTCTCAGGGATATAATTAGTGACTCCTAACCCATGCCTTCTGAACTCCAAAGAAGGACTGTATGGGGGCTGGAGCCTGAAAATCAACTTTATATTAAAGCATATCTGTTTTCAGCAGAACCTAAAACCCTTGTGGCACCTGTGAAACATTCTTCTGCTAAAATGAGTTCTCTTTTCCTCACTGGAAAGCCTGCTCCAGGCGAACACAGAGACAGGTGCCCAAAGCTTACCTTGCAGCCACCGCGGAGGAGAAGTGCTGAGGCGGTTGGTATTAAGCTCTCCTGTCCAAGGTCAAAGTCCCTCAGCCCTGGGCTATGTTAGAAGGCTTGCAAACCTTGGGGCACACACACCTCTAATGGCACTGCGGGTTCCTGCATAATGACCCAGGGCGGAACCACTGGGCTAGATGGCGACTGTGTCCGTCTCAGCAGTTTTCCAGGGGGCGACGTGTGTTCTCAAACCAACGAATGGTAACTGAGTGGGAGGGCTGTACGGGACTTGAATTTGTTAGTCAGAAAAGGGAGTGAATTTTCATACGGAATCAACTATTTGTCTGGAGGACAAAACAGCCTCTAGGCTAGTTCCTAAGAGTAAAGGAAACCAACTGCTTCTGAGAAGGGAGGGAAGCTGGAGGAAGGGGGAAAAGCAGAAGAGGATCTGAATTTGATGAGCCTGGGGCTCTGCTTTAACTATCTGTGGATAAAGATGGGGCTTTAATATCAAAACTCTCTCCTACAAAGAACTGGAACGTGCAGAAACAGGAGGCCAAGTACCATGCAAATGACTTTTGTATGTTCGTAGAAATTCTTTAATTTCTTCTTATTACTCACCCTCTAACGATAATTACTTAAATACATACGGTTTGAAACTATAAAACAAAACGTTAGCACCATCACTCCAATGGGAAATATCTATTAGTACATATTTCTTCTCTATTCATACATGTTTAGCTGAAGTCATTTTGTTTGTAAAATGGTATTCCTATTTTTCAGTCAACATCATCAATTTTTTCCATATTATGATCAGCTTCAAAATCACTTTTAATGACTTTAGAATTTATCCACGAGACGTGTCCCACTCCCTTAGCTTTTAAGATGTTTCCAACTTTCTGCTCTTACAAATGAAACTCCAGCAAACGTCCTGTGTGTAGATGGTTTTCTTTTTTGTACTATCTCCTTAGGATAAATTCCCAGAACACTAAATCACTAGATATTCATGCCTTTATTGATTTGGGGATTGCCTGTCAAACTGCTTTCTGAAAATTTTACACTGACTTACAACACAACCAAAAATGTACGAGAGCATACCCTTACCAGCCCAAGTATTGTTTTCATTGAGTTTTTCAAGTGTAGTAGATAAAAGTGGTAGCTTCTTCCATCGGCGTTTATTTGATTTCACTGCAACTGACCTATTTCCACGTTTATCAGCTCCACTTCTTCCAAATTGTTTGCTTTTTTCCCACTTATCTACTATTTATCTACCTAGAAAAGCTCTTTGTATATATAACAAACATTAATACTTGATCATATTTGCAGCCAATACACTTTCCACTCTGGCTACGTTTTGTTTTCACATCAGATGATTTCATTTTTATGTAGTGAAATCCCTGGATCACTTCTCATCCTTGAAAGTCATCTACCCTCCAGGAACCTGATGAATATCACATTCTGCTTTCTTCTAGTTTTTCTGATGTTTGATTGTATTGTTGTTGGTGGTCTTACTATTTAGTCACCTGGAATGGGCATATATCTTACCAGGTGTCACCCCAAATCAATGATTTCCAAATTTCAAAACAGCTATGCCACCAATATTGTTGAATAATCCCATTCAGATTGATTAGTGTTACTTTTCCTGTCACACATGTACATTGAAGTCAAGTGTGGGGTGGGGAAGGGGATGTGTGTGTGTGTGTGTGTGTGTGCATGCGTGTGTATGGCAGAATCTATTTCTGATTAAGTCCTCTTGTAAATGTTAGCCTCTCCCTCCGATGTTAAGGATGAAAATAAAAAACGTTTTCTTTCCCACATACTTTTGGGAGCTGGGTGTGTAGGGGGAGGAGGGTTGCCCCAAAAATCTAAGGGGGGAACCCATGGGGAGTCCTCTGGGAATCTCTGGGAACAGGGTCAGGGAAACCAGGCCCAGGCTGCCTTTCCCTACGCAAGTCTCCCAAGTGGTCACGTCTCTCTTTCACACATGCACTCCTCAGTCACTGAACATACAGAAATCTGCCTCCTATCCAGATTCTTCCACATCCCGGTAAGTACAGTTGTCCCTTGGTATCTGCAGGGGACTGGTTCCAGGACTCCCTTGGATACTCAAATCCGTGGATGCTCAAGTCCCTTCTATAAAGTGATGTGGTATCTGCATACAACCTAGGCACATGTTCTCGTATATTTTAAATCATCTCTAGATTACTTAGGATACCTATACAATGTAATGTATGTACATAGTTGCAAATACAATGTAAATGCTATGTATGTAGTTGCAGGCGTGGCAAATTCAAGTTCCACCTTTTGAAATTTTCTGGAATTTTTTCCCCAAATATTTTCAACCCACAGTTGGTTGAATCCCCAGTTAGTTGAATCTGAGGATGCAGAACCTGTGGGTACCAAGGGCCCGCTGGACTGAGTGCCCATGACGTGCCAGGCACTGTTCTGGGCTCAGCAAAAACAACACGGACAAAGCTCCAGGACTCCTGACTTCTGAAGACTATTCCCAAAGATCATATTTTGGCCTTGATATAATAGCAGCTACTGCCTGCCAACTACCTATTAAGTGCTGGGGAGTTTTCAATATACGAACACAAACACACCCGTTTAATTTACTCTTCAAAGCAGCCCTTGGGCTGGCTGTTCTCATTTTAGAATAAGAGAAACTGAGGCTCAGAAAAGCTAGTCGGGGGCAGAACTGTACCCACGCAGGCCTGTCTGGCCTCCTTGTCTCCCAACTACAGGCAGAACAATAATCTCGTAGGGCTGTATGTGGATGTGCAGGTTGCCCGCGATTAATTCTCCCGCACAATTCTGACCATCATTTTTCCAACAGGCAATTAATCTACACAATCTCACACACACTTGAGCAGTCCAAAAGCACTCCACTCCACCGCCTACTACTTCTCATTTTATACACCATCCCCACGCCGGCGGACACTTTCTCTGTTCACGCCAGGGCACTGGGGAAACTAACCTCCCCCCACCCATCAGGGCCAGCGGAGTCACTCCATCAAGGAGCACCACCCCTGATCGGCCCCATCCGTGAGCGGCAGAGGCTCAACCATCTCTGTCCGCTGGCTCTCTGGGCCTGATAAGATCCCCTAACAGACTGATTCTTGGATAAGAACAGCCTTTGTAACTGACAGAACTAGCAAGGCACCCGCCACTGGCCAGGAGGGTTCCCGTTGTGAGGCTAGAGCTGTCCAGCAGGGAGCTACACAGGCAGACACAAAACGTGAGCGAACGCCGGTCACACTTCACCCCGTGCATAACGACGACGTCTGCAAAGACACTGCGCGTGGAGAGTGGGGGGGGGGGATTTCACATATAGATTTAGTGCCTTTCCCTAAAAGCAGCACCGAAAGAACTTGTGCCAATTTCTCCAGTGTCCAGCACACAGAGAGAAGCAGTGAGAAGAGAGGACAGAGGAGGGAGCAGACAGACGCAAACCGTCACTTCCAGCTGAAGGGCCAAGCCCGGTACGCATCTATCTCGAGCTAAAATGGGGAGCCAGGCAGCGCGGTGTTAGGATGTGCTCTGCTGCCTGCTTTCTCCTTAGGCCTGAAGGCAAGACAGCCCAGCCCCGATCTAATTTCCCCACTCTTCTAATTACACAGCGTCTCTGCACGGCCTTCACATGCGGTGTGTGAAAACGTCAAGACCTAGTTCCTAGTCCAAATCTCTCCTTCCAACCTCTCAGCTCAAGTGATGGTACCACTGAGTCCTCAGATGTTCTCTGCTCACGTCTTTTCAGACACTATCCTTTTAGGAGGAAGAAAATCAAATTCCTGGACTCCCACAAAAAGCCAACAAAGGGCTGCCTGCTAGGAATGCTGACTCACTTCTCCTGTAACAAGCCAGTTGTTTGCTTGTTTCACAGCAAATGAAGACAGTTACCTGGAAAGAAGAAACAACAGAATTTGTTTAAGGGAGGAGAACCCTCAGTAAAATCTAGCAATATTATTTTGTTTATATCTCCAAATGGGAGTTTTCCCTACAGATGGCAGAACACCGTAGCAAATAGCAGTTAAGCAAATTCTAAATCCATCTTGTCAAACAAAGGTATCTGCCGCTTTGTCTAACTGATCACAACTACATACAATTTGAATTCCTCCCCCTAATTCCACCTCCCCTCAGGCTCAAGGTTTTGCAACAAAAGTAGGCAGAATGAAGTTTATTGATCAGCAAGGTTCATTCTGAAATAAACCTCCCCCCCAGTCTGTCTCCCGTCAAGTTCCAGGGGAAGCAAGTGACCAGGAAGGCTTGCGTTCCTCCCCCATCTGACCAGCAAGCTGTTTTCCTACAGAAATGTTTTTCTTGGGCAACACACGCATTCCCCATACTAGATCTCTTCTCTCTGTATGATGTTTCTCTGCGAAGCTCCGTAAATAAACAGTCTTTCTTACATCAGTTACAGGATGATTTACCCCATGCCTGTAAAAAGTCAAGATGGGCTTCCCTGGTGGCGCAGTGGTTGAGAGTCCACCTGCTGATGCAGGGGACATGGGTTCGTGCCCCGGTCCGGGAGGATCCCACATGCCACAGAGTGGCTGGGCCCGTGAGCCATGGCCGCTGAGCCTGCACGTCCGGAGCCTGTGCTCCGCAACAGGAGAGGCCACAACAGTGAGAGGCCTGCGTACCGCAAAAAATAAAAATAAAAATAAAAAAATAAAAAGTCAAGATGTTTTATGAAAATAAAGCTTTACCTCAGTAGTTAAGTTTAATAGTAGCTACTTGTCCTCTGTATTACAGCGAGCGCTGTTAACTCATAAACGCCTTAATTACTATAGTTCGGAAGCTGGCAGACGGCCACAGGCCTGAGCAAGCCAGCATATGGCTCATGGACTCCGAGTCCTAGAAAGCAAAGCATGACACAGACAGGCCCAGCTTAAAAATGGGTCTATAAGCATGTTTTTCCACAGAAAGGACTATACTGCAGGGATGAGGTCCTCAGCAGTCCCCCAAGTCCTTTTGTTCATTGTGTCTCCGAAGAATCCAGCCATGCCAGACAAGCTTGGGGACTGTCTGCAGATGTCCAGCCCAGGACAATGGCACCGGCAGCTCACAGGCCTCACTCAAGCCTTGCAGGCCTGACAAAGGAAGCAGGGCAGGGCAGGGTGAGGTCCACCCTGGTTCCAACCCCACCGGGCCTCAGATGCTTGTAAGGTACAATGGAGACAGCGACACCTAATTCAGAGGGTCGGCGTAAAGGGCACATGTGACAACTGAACAGGGCTTAGCCCTGCACTTGAGCCTGATAAAGGCGCCCAAAATGACACCTTAAAAAATCACCTACGATTATCTACTTCCCCCTCCCCCAAAGGTAGCCTGTTCCCTTGTACTTGCTACCCGTTGATGCCCATTCAAAGGTCTCTTGCTCCTGGTGCCCTAACCCTCCCGACATGCCGTGTCTTAACCTTCTCCCACCTTCTCCCCTCCCTCCTCCATCCGAATGCGGCTTAGTTCAGGGAATGAGCCCTGGAGATGGAGAGAGAGGACCTGGCTTCCACAGCAGCTTTTTTTTTTTTTTTTTTTTTTCAGAAGCAAAGGGAAGTTTTATCCTTTAATCAAAGAACGCAGAGGATTGAACTCATGCTCTAGAGCACACGCTCTCCAACTGCAGCCTTCCCACCTCCTCCTTCAGCAAATCCTACCCTCTGTCTGAACCTGCCCTCACCTAGGGTCCTTTTCCAACTGAATCTTACTCTTTAAAACTCTACAGAAACTGCCACCCCCGCACACCCACGAGGTAGGGGTTCCCGCCCCACACTCCCAGAACCCCCTGTCTGCCTCAGAGAAACTCACACATTGTGTCTGAAAGTATCTGTCCCCCTCTCTAGTTGCTGAGGTTGAGAGGGGGAGAGGGTGGGCACACATGATCATTGTTTTTAATCTCCAATGCGGCAAATCGTCAAAATGCATTTGATGTTGCTGGGATGACAATGAGGTCCTTCCTGTCCTATCGACCCGGGAGGCAGGCGGATGAAGAGAGAGAGGAAGGAGGGCTGGGATAAAGCAGAGATGCAAGTTGAAGTAAGCACATGAAAGCACTTGGCCAGCTACTCATTGCTATGCAGATGTTACTCTTAATTTTATTTTATACAGCAGGTCAGTGAAAAAGGCAGGTCTGCAATTCAGTGTTGCTGCCATTGCCATGGGTTTAATTCCTGAGCTACAACCCTAGTATAACTGACCTGGTATAAATGTGAAAAAGAACACAAGGTAGAAAAGGCCCTGGATCCCTGGATGACGTCATTCGAGAATCCCTGCTGTAAAAGAATTTCAACCTTGGGGAAGAGGCGCGTGCCCTGCCCCCCAGGGAAGTGGCCCAACCTCCCGTGATGCCTTCCTTCTTCTCAGTTCTCTTATTAGGTCGGATCATCTGACATCCAGAGCACGGAGCTGCCCTGCACAGTGCTGAGCACAGCGGCTATAATCACCTATACTGGGGCTTTTTAATGGTATTAACACAGCAGGGGCCATGTGTGGCTTTGTTCTCCACAGGATACTTAGCACCCAGCCCAGGGCCTGGCATGTAGCAGAAGCTCGAAGGTATCTATGGAAATGATGGATGGATGGATGGATGGATGGACGGATGGACTGACTGATGACTACTAACACTGGAAATACCAAAGTGAAATGATAAGGTTAGACTGTGCAAACTTGAACTTAAGGAGGCATCTCCTCTGCCCCATGTGTGTATGTTCTCTTTCCCTGAACACCTTCTTAGGTACTGGTCATCAAAGCTCCACCAACAAGCCCTTAGCTGTTACTTCCACATCACCGTATCAAGTGTATTTTCACTCCTTCTTTATTTATGTAAATACCTGAAAAGGGCGGTTCTGTAGTTTGACTTCCAAAACTATTATCTGCTTCCCGCTTTCCCAAAAGGCAGCCTGCTCCCTGGTTCTTGCTGCCTCCTGGTACTGGTCTAAAGCCCTCTCGCTTCCTGGTTACCACCACCACCCACCCACCCCCAACGTATTTAATGCTTTACCTTCTCTTTCAAGAGCCAACTTTGTTCTTGTCTGGATCTCTCTCCCATTCCCCACGTGACAGCTTCCAAAAAACTGATCTCTGATCTTTAATCTCTCCAGAAAGCCCACAGACCGTATGACTTTAATCTTTTGGGTTTTTAAAAAGAAGAATCATTAATTGGAAGGTCAAATTTCTAAGTTTAAGAAGGCCTGCCTTTGTCTCTCAGAACTATCATCTTCCCAGATTTTCTCAGATGGTACAGAGTTCCCTAGAAGAAACTGCGGATTCGGTTCCCAGGATGGCTCTTTGAAACAGCATTAATTGCTCAAAAGTAAATTGAACCTTGTCTCAATACCCTCAACAACCAAGGTCCTCCCTTCCCAGGGGAGCCAGGCAGAGGGCAACCAGCCTCCTCGGGAAATGTCCACAGCTCCTTACAGAGTGGGCGGCTAATGGGCTCAGAGGTTGATTCAGTGGCTGAGAAGCTGGGTTCTGGAGCCAGGATGCCTGGTTCACCTTCAGCTACGCCTCCTGTTATCTGTGTGGCTCTAGGCAAGCGACTCTCAGCTTCCCCATCAATAAAACAGACTCAGTGACAACATCCACCCGGGTGAGAACTAGGAACTTTGGAGAACATGAGGCCCAGGGACAGCACCCAGCCCAGCCCAGCCAGCACTCCACACAGGATACAGTCTCTGCATAAGCGCCTCTCTCAGTTTTGAGGTTTGTTTTGTTCTCTCATTGCTATTGTTATTGTTTGGTATTTTTCACTCTACCCCTCTCGTTCCATTTTAATATGGACTGAAGTTCAGGATATATTTGCAACTTCACAAAAAACCACAGCAAAAAGCCAACAAAGGTGCTAAACAGTACTCTTCTGGGGGGAAGGACGCTGTCCCATGGCCAGTGAAAGCAGTTGTTTTATAAATCCTCCTTAGGCTATTTCCAGATTAGCTGGCTAGCCCATAAATGCACTTGACGTCCTGTGACCAAATTTGTCAAAGAGATCTCCCCAGGTAAGTGGCAGAGCTCCGAAGCCAGGCAGCAGGTGCACACAAGTGCAGACCTCAGCACGCCTGGCGGCGCAGTGAGAGGAAGAGCCCGCTTCCAGCCCCCAGCTGACGCTGTGACCACTGGGGCTTCCGATGGGCTTCCTACCTGCTGCCAGCCCTGGCTCCTGGCGGCTCTCCCTGCTTGGCCAGGGCCGCTCCTTGGAGAAGCCCGGTCCAGGCAACCATCAGGTGCAGCCTCAGGATGCAGCAGACTCGGCACCCGTGGCACCGAGCTGGCCTGAGTTTGGGCCCCACGAGTGCTAGAGAAGGCTCCCTGGATATCTGGGACTTTGGGACACACGCAGTCCCCCATTTACTCAAAGCAGCATCCCATGTGCCTTTGCGAGGCAGCCAACTTCACACCAGAGCACACAAAGGCTTTTCAGGGGTGCTTGTTTTAAGGGAATCAGTGTATAGATCCTTATCTCTTGTATGTACTTTTCCCCCAAATCCTGCTGCTGGGAGTATCCTTCCTCCTCACATCTGTCTGTCTTGCAGTTTTTAAGGAAAGCACACCCTTCACACACCCCGAATCTTTCTCTAGGGTGCTGATTCAGGCTTTAAACTCTTCAGGTGACAATGGGACAATTCCAAATACTGGTATAGAGATAAAGACTGGGGTGTCAGTCAGACTCTTACCAGGGAAAACAGAATCCACTTTAAGCATCTGTCACAGAGGGCATTAATGCAGGGAACTGGGCACGCAAATGCACGAAGAGCTGAGAAACCCGCTGGGAACGAGGGAGCCAGGCGGAGGAGCAAGTGCCGGGGGTCAACGCCAGCCCCCCAGTGTGACCAGAGCCCCGGGGGCAGCAAGCCCAGGAAGAAGTCGAGACCCCCGTGAGCCTGGCCCGGCCTGGCCAGTAGCAGCTGGCGCCACCAGGGGACTCAGCTGCTTCTGGAGACACCACCAAAGTTCAAGGTCAGGGGCCAGTGAACTCTGGCTCCTCCCCCCTCCACAACCCCCCACTGAGAGTCTATCAACTCTCCTGGCTTTTTAGTCCATGGGCTAGATTGGGAAGAGTGACACCGCCAGTTTTATTTTAAATTATCCATATTCCCAATAACCTAGGGATTATTTTGCAACTCTTTAAACTTGTGATGAAATTTTCAGATGTTAACTTTAAAAAGTGGACGCGATGTTTCAAAACTCTTTTAGGAGGTACCTGAGCAAAAAGCTTAAAGACCTCTGTGCTCTGAGACTGTAAGATAAGCCATCCCCCCTTCTGTGGGTTCACAGGCTAAGGAGGCCGTGGGGAGGAAGGAGGGACTGAAGCCACGCTCACCGACCCCCTCCCCTTCCCGCTTCCCGTACGGGCGATCCCTACACACACCCAGGAGGCAGGTACTGCTCTCTCTACTTTACAGACGTGCAAACAGGGTCTCGGATGTTCACTGAACTGCGTGAGGTCAAGTTTGTAAGTGACACAAGGAAGACTCAAAACCAAACTTGTTTAAATTCTACGATTTCTTGTGTGGGGAAATCACTCCCTGACGTCAAAAGCCCAGAAGCGATATGTTATAAAATGCGTCCTAGAGCAGCATTTCCCAAACTGTGATGTGCCTACAAACCACCTGGGAGCCTGGTGAGATGTGGATGCTGATTCTGGAGGTCTGAGGTGGGAGCCCGAGAGTCTTCATTTCTAAAAGGGTCCCACGTCTGAGGACCACACTTTTGAATAGCAGGACCGTTGAGCAGTGGGCACTGAGGTTTCTTGAGTGGACGCCCCCAAATGGTAAGACACTTCTGGCATACATCCCCCAACATGTGTGAACTTGTTCATTTATAAACTGTATATACCTGTATTCTGACCAGTAACTAATATAACAAGACTTACTACCCAGTTAGAAGATACAGTGTTACAATCACAGCTCTAAATCCGCATTTCAGATAATCTTGGTGATTTGGAATTTCCGGCCAACTACTTGTCCAATAGGATTAGGTTATCATTTTATTTTTTACTTGGCTAAGGAAATTCTCATACAAGGAGCAGCAGAAACCATATCAATTCTGCCATTTTCTGGATGTTCATTTGCACTTTCACTGGCTACTATGATAGTCAGTTTCTAGGTTAATTTAGTTAAAACCAGATAATGTGATTTGTAAATCTACTTCACCCTGCAAAGGGGACAGAGGTGTGAGGTTGTTCCTCTTTCCTTCCAGGCGTGACCTCCCATCACGCCCTCCGGACACCTCAGTTCAGAACATTACAGGTGACCAAGCGAAGCTGCCTGTGTCCGTCCTTACAGCAAAACATAATAAGGCTTAGTTTCTGCCTCATCCTCCACCCACAAAGGAATGTCAGGAGCCTCCCCACGGCACCCACTCAGGACACAGCCCACTTTGGAAACTGCCAACCTAGCGAAGAGGCTTGTGGGTCCTGCAGGAACATAAAGAACAGACATCACCTTCCCGGTCAGCACGCCACTGTTTTCATCATCAAACCCGTTTTCAGATAGTTCAACAAATGCATAATTAGAAGGAAACATTTTATATGGGATTTTTGCAGCTCTTTAAACTTGCATCCCCACCACACACACACTTTTAACTTTTCCCTCCCTCTCCCACTTCTTTACCTTAAATCTCTTCCAACCACATCCAAAGGAAGCATTAGAAACAGCAAAACTAGAGGTGTTCATTACAACACAGTATCACATCTATTTCAGGTAATCAGATGCTGTCCCTCCAGAGGAAATCTGGCAGGGAAATTTTTTTCCAAAGAATTTAGAAATTCTGTAAATTTTATGTTGCTCAGAAACAAGCACAATTTTAGCCTTTGAAAATATTTCGAGCCCTGGAAGACCATTAACTTCCCTTCTGGCAAGCCGCTGAGAACAAAACCCCCAAGTACCGTCCCCGTTACCCTCATTCACCTGGTCATCTAACAGATAGTTAACCAGGGTCTCCTGTGTGCCAGACCCCACTCCAGGGGCTGAGAGAGCAGCAGAGAACCAGACCTCCTCCCAGAGTCTACGTTCCAACGGGGGAGACGGACGAACGAGTGAGCATGCATGCGGCACCGTGACGGTGCTCTGAGGAAGAGAACTCAGAAGGAAGAGGGCAGAGAATGCAGGGCGCGACCAGGAAGGCCCTTCCGAAGGCCACGCTGGGGCAGCCGGCACGCGGCGTAGGAGCAGACCACAGGCCACGCGCGGGGCAGGAACCATGCGAGTGGAGGGGGGCCCAGGCGAACCTGGCTCAGGAAGAAGATGAAGGGCAAGGCGGGCAGGTGGCGCGTTAGGAGCCAGGGGGCGAAGGGGGAAGGGCGTGGGGTTGGTTCTGCGAGGAGGGAGAGCAAGTGGAGACCCGGGAGCAGGGAGCGATGTCATCTGCTGCGGGGGTCACAGGCTCCCTCTGGCTGCTGGCGGGAGAGCAGGCGTGGGGAGCAAGAGTGGAGACCAGACACACCCCAGTACCACCTCCTCTGGGAAGCGGCTCCCAAGGCCCAGGTGTGGGAGCTGACACTGCCTAAATAAACATTCGTTTCTCTACATGATGCTCTTTTTGTAGAGTTGTACGTTTTTTAAGAAGGGCCTCCAGAAGTGCATACACTTCAAGCCCCGGGTGAGAGCCCCCTCCACCTGTACCTGAACTGCTTACTCACCTGTCTCTGTCTCCTCCTAGACTCCAGGTTTCTGGAAGGCGAGGACCATGTCATATTTACCTTTGCATCCACGACGTCTGCATAGCACGCAATACATAATAATCACCCAATAAATACCTCCTGAACTATTTAACATAATATACGTGTCTATATGTGTGTGTGTATATATACATATATACTCGTGTGTGTATGTGTGTGTGTGTACACACACACACACATACACACATACTGGGTTGGCCAAAACGTTTGTTCAGGTTTTCCCAAAGATGTTATGGAAAAATCCAAACGAACTTTTTGGCCAACCCAAAATACATACACACAGACACACACACACATATGACGTTTTTGAAACGACTACTCTGATTTCTTTTTCTGTAGATCAGATTCCCTAAAGCTTCAGGTACACGTGGTCATTCAAGATGAATTCCATCAACGTCAACATACAAATGCATGTGCTTACACGATGGCATTAAAAAATACGATTTAGACTCAGAATCACTAGCCCTGCATTTAAACTATGCACACGTTATGGGTTTTTTATTCCTCGTAGGTCCAGTCCAGACACATTTCCTCACCTTTCTCTACTTCCTCTACCAACATATGTAGAAGTTTTCTCGGGAACTGGAATATACCTCACGGCTAAGACACAGGAAACAACACAGCATAGAAACAGCCCTCAGAGACACCTCACAGCTCTCACAGAACAAACAAGCTTCAGGCGAGAATAAGCCTCCATCCTTTTCAGAATATACTTTAACTTGCAAATAAATGATCATCCGCATTTAAGAGCGATATTCCTCTCTGGCAACTTAGAGACATACTCAGCTGCACACAAAACAGGGAAATTTTCATCGAGAAATAAATGAAACCATGGTAAATAGGTAACAGAATATTCTGAATATAAAAATCAAGGTAAATCTTCTCTTCCCAGTGGTCTCATGTGAATAGAACACAAGTATTTGTAATGAGGACAGGTATGATAATGAAATTTTAACACCCAGCAGGAGGCTTAAATTTTAACGGATCTGTCTGAGTTTTTGCTGTAAAATGAATCAACTGTCTGAAGACCAACCTCGGGGATGGTTTAGAGACATCCTTAAAAAATGCAGCACAAAGAATGAAAGTTCTCTGTAGCAAAATTAAACTCCATTTTCACAAGTCTCTCCTCCCTTCTACTGCCTGACACTTTAATGTTAAGCATACCCTCTGGGCAATTTATGTTTTTAACACTGTTCTTCTAAATAGAGCTGGTCACAAGCCACTGCTGTTGGGAATTCTGCACAATATTGCAAAGTTCCAGGCTGAACGTGGACAGAGAGTCCCTGGTGAGACCGACAGGAGTGCCTGGCCCGACGGGGTGGCCTCCAGCCAACGAGCAAGCACGTCCTCCCCCCTGAGCTTGCAGCCAAGGCCAGGGCACGGCAAGAGGCCCACGCACCTCCCATGCCGAACCCGGACCCCGAGGAAACAAACACTGGCTGTACTCTACCTGGGTCCAAAAACTGGGACGGGGTCCTGTACAGCGGGGACTTACCCTGTCCTAACGCTAGGCTGGCAGTTACATTTTTGTCTGCCTCTGGGTCTGGGGTTTGCGGACACGTTATAAGGCCTCCTTCACAGCCCTTCTTTGTCCCCCTTTGTCTGAAGGGGCTGTCAGAACCTTCACTCAAATCTTAAGCCAACAGGCAGGGGGCTGCGTGCAGGCTCTGGCTAAAACCTCTTGCCTGGTGGGCGTCCGTCCAGTCGGCTCCTGCTGGACAGCAGGGGGACGCTGCCCTGTTCCTATCACCGGCTTCAACGACCACAAAAAGATGAATTCCTCCCCAGACGGGTTTTTTAAACACCTGAGGTTTCTGCACAGTGAGTCCTCCTGGTTTTCTCCTTATCTCTACCCCTGCCCCCCGCCCGACTCTGGGCCTCACATTCCAGATGCAACGTACTGACGGCTGCCCCCTTGAAGCCCTGGTGATAAACCAGGCCTGCAAGCTGTCTCCTGAATTTGGAGGAGTGGAGGGAGGGAGGACTCAGATGGTTAAAGATTTCTGAGGCAGAAAAACTCAGGGAGGGTTTCACGAAGGGCTGAGAACTTGAGCTGGATCTTGTAAAAGAAAACTCAAAGGCAGAGAGGAGAGAGCAAACGGCATCCGGACAGAGCAACACGGTGAGCGCACAGGGAGGCAACAGAGCCGTGTTTAGAGAATCGGCCGGGAAACGTGGCTGGAGCAAAAGGTTCACAGAGGGAAACAGTGAGAGGGAAGCCGGGAAGGGCTTTTCCCAACAGAACCCGCACTGTTGGGTCCGCACAGGTCCTGTGTCGCTCTCATTCCTTCCATCTGCGCCAGGGGCCGATGGCAGTGCGACCGCTAAGCTGAGTTTCTCTTTCCTCTAAGGATTCTGTATCCTGCCTGCTCGCCTTCCTGTTCTAGGTCTGTGCTGAGTTTACTTTCTGGTACAGCTGTTTGCTTGTAGCGTATCCCTCTGTGGCTCTGGACCAAGTGGCCTTTTCTGAACTTCTGCCGTGTTTTTTGCCTGTTCAGCTTTCCAAACAAGCTGCTATTAGAGTCCAAAGCTTCTCCCTTTTGGAGAGCCAGGTGTCCTCTCTTTACTGTCCTAACACTCTCTTTGGATCTTTGGAATGACTTTCATCAGCTCTGGAAGCACATTTTCCATTTAGCTAGACGTGAATGTACAAGAGGGGTTTAGAGAAAACAAATAAAATGCTTCTCTCTCCAGGACCACGTTTCTGTGCAGACATCCAACGAATGCGTATTAATGGTGCACTTTGTTACAGGGTCTGTGCTAGACACCAGACAGCTTAGCAATGTTCTCCAAAACACGCTAAGCAATAATCAAACAATTTATCTTATGGATTAATAAAAACAAACTCATTACCAAAAAAAAAAAAAAAAAAAAAAAGACATGCAGCAAAAGCCAAAAAGAAAAGAGGCCAATAGTGAAAAATCACTGCTACCTCCCCACCTCCCACTTAGTCTCCATCCCCCTCTTGTTCAAAATCATCATTTTTTTACATCATTATGGGCACTTACTCGAGTGGGGAATCTTGTAAATTTTTCTAGTGAAGACAGGAAATATAGGCTATTCATCCAGCCCAGAGAATCTCAACTTCGGCACAACTGACCTTTGGGGTCAGAAAATTCTTTTGGGGGGACTGTCCCGTGCATTACAGAATGATGAGCAGCGTCCCTGGCCCATTAGATCCCAGTAGCAGGTGTGACAACCAGAAACGTGCCCAGCCAGTGCCAAACGTCCCCTGGGGGAGACGGCAAAATCGCCTCCATTGAGATCTAGCCCATTAAGGCCAAAATAATTCTTTCATCAATAGCGGGGAGATCGGTCGAGACGGAAGGGCTGGGAGATTGTAAAATGCTAATTCATAGGCATGCTCACTGGAACTCTTCTGACTGATATAATTTTCTTTTAAACTTGTTATTTGCACTGCGTCTCCTGTCTTGTCATTGCTCTGGAAATGATGCGGAATTGATGAGGAACTGGTAGGTGGTTTTCAATAAACGTGTTAACTGAAAATACTTCCTAAATATTCCTCTCTTTTTCTGCCACACTAGGTGCCATTAACTAAGTACAGTTCAATTCTTTTGACTATTAGAGTTCTTACAGTACCTAAAATTATTTTTCAGTACAACTGTCGTCAAATGGTACTGCAAATATAAAACTCCAATATCAAACCAATACTGATGGACCCCCAAACATAATAACTGCAAGTGGCTTAGAAAGGATGGAGAAAGCGGTGTCTGGGAGTCCCACCTCCGTGCTCCCCCTGTGACCTTCCTTTAAACCAATCTTTTGATATTGTTTACATACTGGGCTATCTCGTTAGATTGTAAATTCTTGGAAGGCAAAAACCTAATTTTATTCCTTTTCATGTTCTCAGCATCTGGCACAGGAAATATTACAAGTCAGACATTCCATAAACACTTACGCACCTACTAAAAAAGAAGTATGTACTAGGAAATACTAATAAAACACGGAACCATGGCGTGTGTGAAGAGCCCCGTATTTCTGCTAAGGAATCCAGGTGTTAGCCTGTAGATAAATATAGTGTAGGTAAGTAGAGTGCTCAGATAACTCGAGGGCTTAGCCTGGCAGAGGCAGGGGGCCCCGGTAAATGCCTGCCCACCAGCGGGGCAGGCCTAGCTCTGCTCTTCCCTCCCTCTCTCCACCCGAGGTCAAGCTTTGCCAACTATGAACGCCCCGCTGCTCGGAGCCACACGAGGCCCAGCTGGCCTCAGAGAGCATAACTCCAAGGTGGTAGCCTTCTTCAGGGCTGCAGCCTGGGTTCCGCGGATGGTGCCCCGGGGGGGATGGGCCTGACAGGTGATGAAACAGCCAAGGATAAAAGGAAGTCTGCAGAGATGCTAACAGGAGTTACGGAGGGAGGACTCAGGCCACGTCGGGGAGGAAAGGAGGCCTGCCCTGCAAGACCACCTCCCAGTTCCTCATCAATTCCCTGTCACGTGCCAGAGCAATGACAAGACAGGAGACACAGTGCAAATAACAAAGCAGGAGAGCCACAAGACAGAAAGATGTCTTGAAAGTCCCAAAAGTTACTGACTGGCCTCTGGAACCTAATCTATGCCTGATACCCCACAGAGCGCCTCTCCTGACTCCCCCATGGCAGGGCATCCTTTTCTTCCAGACCACTCACTGTCCATTGTCCCTCCTTCCTCCCAGAGCTCCTATGCCCCCGTCCCTTCCCTCTGAGATGGGCAATTCCACCCTCATCCCCACCTTCTCCTCTGCACTAAATCCAACGAGGAGAACCAAAGCGCCACCAGCAAATTCAAGTGATGCTGGCCTTATTAGCAGACACTCCAAACCGTTCATGCTTATTTCAATATATTCCCACTTTAAAAAGAAAGTCGCCTTAGGTGACCGTCTGGCAGGCTTCTCTCACATGCTAAATACAGGGCAGTGCCACGGCTCAACCAGGACCTAAGAGGGGCACGAACTCGTCCACACCATTCCCGCCTCAGACAACGGGAACCACAAACAACAAATCGGGCCCTCTGTGCTTTGCTGGGACAAAATTTCCATTCACCAAATATTTCCTGAGCCCCCTTACGTGTAAGGCCTTTTGTCTAGTGACGCTGGGAGTGAATGAGACATGGTTCATGCCACTGAAGCAGCACAGTGTCCAGTAAGGAAAGAGCACGTGCTCGTGAATACCTGTAAAGGAAGGGGAGGGGCGGCATCACGCACAGGGTACTGATGCTACAGGGCCTCACAGACTATCATCTTCCTGATGTCTGTCTTTCAGGAAGACGATGAATCCTAACACCCTTCTCCTATTAAAACTCATCGGTTTTGTGAAGTGTGCATTTTCCTAATAACTGAAAAACTGCTTTGTTTTCTGAATGCAGAACAAGAACTGCTTCTACATGAAGCAGAAGAAAACATGAGTTCTTGTGAGAAGTGGTCTATTAAAAATCCCTCATCAGTGGCATATTATTTGCACATTGATAATAATAGTCTTTGGAGATTAACCCGCCTGGATAATTTAATTTCTTCTGAAGAGAAAAACGGAAAACAGACCTAAAATATCTAAAGGACACATACAGCTTCTGCCTTGATGGACTCAGAGTGCATCTGTATGTTCTGGGTGATGTTAAGACGCTTGAGTGAGCCAAAATGCATCTTAGAATTTATAATTAGCCAGGTGCTTCCAATCTAATTCTTTCATGCATTTTGGTTATCACACGGCATTACTATTCCTTTATACTCAGAAGAGAAAGCTGCCATGGATTGGCAGACCTCGAAAACTCAGCTGAGATTTCCCCGTGGTCTTCCTTCAAGTGGCTCCCACACAGGCTTAAGAATGTCGCTTCATTAACAAACCAGTTCAGATCTGTGCGGTTATGTAAACACCTAACCGTGCTCTTTGGTGCCAAAGCATAACTTGAGCAGCCCACTCCCATGCAGGACTCTCTTTAAGACAGGCAGGCCCCATTTTATCGCATTTCTCTTTATTGTGCTTTGCAAACAACTGTGTTTTTTACAAATTGAAGGTTTGCAGCAACCCTGCATCGAGCAAACCTACCAGCACCATTTTTCCAACAGCATCGCTTACGTCATGTCTCTGGGTCACATTTTGGTCAATCTCGCAGTATTTCAAAGGTTTACTTTAGTATCCTATTTGTTATGGTGACCTGTGATCAGTGACTTTTGATGTTACTACTGCAAAAACGCCACCACTCCATGAAGACTCATGATGGTTAGCATTATTTCAGTAATAAAGTATTTTTTAATTAAGGTATGTACATTGTAATTTTTTTTTTAGACATAATGTTATTGCACACTTCACAGACTACGGTATAGTGTAAACATAACTTTTATATGCACCGGGAAACTAAAAACGTCCTGTGGCTCGCTTTACTGTGATATTCCGTTGACTGCAGTGGTCTGGAACCAAACCCCCAGTATCTCCGAGCTGTGCCTGTATGCCCTATTCTGAGAGAGGAGTTTAAAAAAAAAACTGTATATATGTTTTTTTTTTAAAGTAAGTTTAGCCAGTCTAGAAATGTCAACTTCTTCAAGGAGACTCTTTTTTTTTTTTTTTTTTTTGCGGTACGCAGGCCTCTCACTGCTGTGGCCTCTCCCGTTGCGGAGCACAGGCTCCGGACATGCAGGCCCAGCAGCCATGGCTCACGGGCCCAGCCGCTCCGTGGCATGTGGGATCCTCCCGGACCAGGGCACGAACCCATGTCCCCTGCATCGGCAGGCAGACTCTCAACCACTGTGCCACCAGGGAAGCCCCAAGGAGACTCTTAAACAAGGCCTGCTGTGGAAGGGAAAAGCACCAGCCCTGTAACATGATTGGGTGCTCTCCCTCGTAACCTCACCGGGTCCTAACAGAACCACAGGACAGGCGCCACCCCATCTCAGGGTAAGGACACTGTGACCCAAGTCAGGTCACACACTCCAAAATACCAGAGCCTGGACACGAGCCAGAGCGTCACCAAATTCCACATCATCCTGCGTGCTCAATTGCTGATGACCTGTCCGGTCCTGAGTGACCAAGATAAGCTGTCTATATAAAGAAGATGTGGTACATTTATACAATAGAATACTACTCAGCCATAAAAACAGAATAGAATAATGCCATTTGCAGCAGCATGGATGGACCGAGAGATTAACATACTAAGTGAAGTAAGTCAGACAGAGAAAGACAAATTTACCTATATGTGGAATCTAAAAAGATGATACAAATGAACTTATTTACAAAACAGAAACAGACTCACAAACATAGAAATCAAACTTATGGTTGCCAAAGGGGAAAGATGGGGGAGGAGGGATAAATTAGGAATTTGGGAGTAACAGATCCACACTACTATATGTAAAATAAATAAACAACAAAGACCTACTGTATAGCACAGGGAACTCTACTCAATATTTTGTAATAACCTATAAGGAAAAGGAATCTGAAAGAGATAGATATATATGTATGAATAACTGAATAACTTTGCTATACACGAGAAACTAACACAACATTGTAAATCAATTATACTTCAATTAAAAAAAAAAAAGCATAAAGAGGAACCTAGGGTTTCCCTGGTGGTGCAGTGGTTGGGAGTCTGCCTGCCGATGCAGGGGACACGGGTTCGTGTCCCGGTCCGGGAAGATCCCACAATGCCACGGAGCGTCTGGGCCCGTGAGCCATGGCCGCTGAGCCTGCGCGTCCAGAGCCTGTGCTCCGCAATGGGAGAGGTCACAACAGTGAGAGGCCCACAAAACGCAAAAAAAAAAAAAAAGAGGACCCTAACTTAGGAGGGTTTCCAGTGCAAGGCCAGTGCTTCCACTGACTAAGTTATATGCCATGCATAAAGGATCTTTTTCTCTTTCCCGTTTCTTAAAAGAAGTATAAGTCTTGCCATGGTCTCTCGATATGTCTCTGCTGTGGAAAGAAGGACTGCGTGAGTCTTCCTGTCCTCCAATGGAGATGAAAGAAAAAGGGCCCCCCCCCAAAGCCACATGCTTCCAAGTTGCCTCATTCATTCCACAAACATTCACTGAGCGCCCAGCATGTGTCAGGTGTTCAGTGGTCCAGGTGCCAGGAAAAAAGCAGTGAATAAACAGGATGCCAGCCCTCATGGAGCGCACATTCTGGTGACGAACTGGACCTACAGGAGCAAGATTAGAAAATGCACAGACCCCCACTTCCCTCCCCCATGTGCCAAGGCCGCTCCCCAATCCACACGGGGTGACAACTTTTGAAAAGGCCGTAAAGCCTATCCTGGCATCTAGAGGAATGTCCCCATCTTAGCACCTGGACATTAAACACACATAGCATTTTTAACAATCAGGATGCTAAATACAATAAAGAACAACCATAAAAATATGAGGACAAATTAAATACAAAACCCTTTGCA
This sequence comes from Mesoplodon mirus, assembly GCF_964341445.2. Taxonomy (NCBI): domain Eukaryota; kingdom Metazoa; phylum Chordata; class Mammalia; order Artiodactyla; family Ziphiidae; genus Mesoplodon; species Mesoplodon mirus. Next base: position 6,223,005 of record NC_138993.1, on the reverse strand, counting down.
GGCAAAAGATCTTAAAAAGCCACTTAGTTCATTCTCCTATTGTTAAATAGAACCAAACTAAACCTTCAAAAGAAGAACTAGAAATGGATCTCCAAATGACCTCTCTACACAAAGTCCGAAGCTTCTGCCCCAGGAAATTACTGCCAACTGGCTGGTGTCAGGTTATCAGTGTTTCTAAAAGGGGGAAAGAAGTGGGTGGAAGTATACATTGTATGAAAAATGTGCAAGTTACAGCCATGTCATAAAACATTTGAATAACCCATTCATGTTTAATTCTTCTGTAATTTCTGTGATCATTTTAAATACGATGAACTCATCTGACATAATGTGAGTACCACAGGAACTTTTCCAAGACTCCCGTTGTAATTCATCACTAACTGGATGCCTGTTCAAATTTACACAGTTCCCTGCTATCTGCCTCTAATAGCCGGAGTGAAGCCATTTCATTTGCCTACTGGCGGGCTTACCCATTAATTACCAAAGATGACACAGTGCCAGTGGGATCCAAGCCCGTGTGTGTGCCCCGATGACCTAGTTGAATAAAATCTGGCCTTGCATCGAACAGAACACAGGTTTAATTCCTAGCTCGAGGGGCTGGATGACAGTATGTCTAACAGTTTGAGAGAGTGGTGCAGGGGAAACTGAGCTGTCTTATGCACCGTTTAGAAACAAACAACAAAAAAGTCTAAGTGATTTCTCATCATCTCGATGCGATCGTCCATGGACTTTTATTCACTCTTCCTCCCTCACCCCCAACAACCAATTTCCTAAAATTCGGGGCTCTGGGTCTATGGATTTAAATATTGAAATGTGGCCGGTCTCTACTACTACATTTTCTGCCTAAGGGAAAGATGGATTAGGAAAAAGATTAACCTCACTATCCCTGAAATAATGGATTCTGAGACCCTGGTGCTTCTAATCTACTCCTGAGGATCATTTTAAAGCAGAAAATAAAGCCTACGCACTGCTGAGTTTCTTCACATACTCAGCATATGAGTATGTTTCAGTCCTATTTGACATTTAGATATTTCAGAATCACAGGACCTTCTCTGGTGGGAAAAAAATATATAGTCTTTAAAAACCCCTAAGGTCTCTAGGAAACAAATTGTAACCAACAATTCCCTCACGTCTCATTACAGGGTGCAAACTTCTATCTAGGGTTCCTCTGACCTTGTTCAGCTGGTGCTGTCTAATAATAGAATTATGTGCTCCATTTTAAAGCAGTTCTGTCTACGATGCTATCATGCTTCATACGATGGGGGATGAGGAAGGCTAGTCTGGAACATACAGAATTTGAGAGACGAGAAGGACTTTGAGGAGTGGATCCACGTGGGTGTCCAGCAAGGCAGTAGAGCCCAATGGTTAAGGGCGCAGCCGGCTGCAAGGTCCGGCTCCAACCCTCACCTCTTCAGAGCTGGAAAATGAGAGTAATGTCAGCACCTACCTCAGAGTGTCCAAGGGGGCAACGAGACGATGAGTGTTACGGGCTCACACGGCACTGAAGCAAGAGAGCGCTCACTAGATGGTAGACAGAGCTGGCACTTAAACACTGCGAAGCCAGGCCATTCAGCAACGGGTGATGTACATGGCACTCTGCACCTAACCTAACACCCTCCCCCATATGAGAACCCACTAACCACCGCCTTTTAAAAAGCTATTCTTTATTGTCTACATCACTCCTGCTGCAGCGTACCTACATCTCTACATAATCAGCGGAAAGGATCTCTTATTAAAAGTAATGAAAACAATTACTGGGATCACAGAGTGATAAAATATGTCAACCCCAAATTTATGAAGATTAATGACAATGAGAGCACTGGACTGTTCTTAAATACCATTGTTTCATTTTAACATTTATGAAGCTAGTGTTTTCACAAATCTTTTCTAGTAGCAAATATCATTCTCCCTATGAAAGGTAAGGAAAAATGGAACACGAAATTACCAGCTCAATACCACAGATACCAAACATTAGACCCAAAACATCTCCAGATTCTCAGTCTTTCCTTGGTATTCCAAAGGCAAAGAAAAAAAAAATCAGACATAAAGATACAAACAGGGGCTTCCCTGGTGGCACAGTAGTTGAGAGTCTGCCTGCCGATGCAGGGGACACGGGTTCGTGTCCCAGTCCGGGAAGATCCCACATGCCGTGGAGCGGCTGGGCCCGTGAGCCATGGCCGCTGAGCCTGCGCGTCCGGAGCCTGTGCTCCGCAACGGGAGAGGCCGCAACAGTGAGAGGCCCGTGTACAGGGAAAAAAAAAAAAGAAACAAACAAAGTGAAACAGACAGCTACGCAATTACCCATGAGGGAATTAATCCATGTAAACCTCCCGAATCCTCTTTCCCCTTTTCCTTCTGCCCCTAAACTCATCTCTTTTAAATCCACATCATTTCTCTCTTCAAAACACAAATCATGTACGTGCGGCGGGGGTGGGTGAGAGAGGTTTCAGAGGTAAATAATACCAAGGCCTCTTCCCATAAATCACATAAATGGTTCTCTTAATTGATCATGTAGGGACTTCCCTGGTGGTCCAGTGGTTAAGACTCCACGCTTCCACTGCAGGGGGCACAGGTTCGATCCCTGGTCGGGAAATTAAGATCCCGCATGCCGCGTGGCACGGCCAAACCATAAATAATTAAATAACTGATCATGTATTCCTCTACTTCTGTATTCAGAGGACCAACCTCCCACCCTACCACACACACACACACACACACACACACACATACACACACACACACACACACACACACAGGAGAGAAATGCAGGCCGTGGCAGGGGTAAGGGAAATAAACACCAACATTCACTGGAGTTATAACTATTCTCTGAGATCTCTTTGTAGTTATTCTTAAGGGAAAGGGGTATCCTCCAGGGGAGGAAGAGATGGATAAATGATACAGTAACAAAACGTGTTTATCATTCCCCAAAGAGAAGCCCCTTGGATTTCCCTCTAATCAATTCTGTCATCAGCACCCAAGAAAGCAAGAGCTTTTTCCCAGGCCATATATTTGGCTTCTATGGCCTGGCATCTTTTCCATCTCCCATTCCCTTCCCTCTCGTGAGTCATCGATGTCCCGGTGGCTACTGCCGCCCACCTCCCCCACGGTACCCCCGGAGCTGCCACCATCCTGACCACCCCAACAGTCACCACGACCTCCACCCATGACCCCAGCTACCGAGACCACCACCACCATCACCCACCCGCACTACACTGTTTTCTCCCATATCTGTTATTTTTTTAATCTCAATAATACATCAGTCATCAGTCACATTCTCCACCTGCAGCCCTATCTCTGGACCCAACATACTGGTGCATCTCTGTTACCCTGTATTTATCAATCAATATCCACCCCTTAACAACAACATAACAGCTTTTTGTCTCATCAGAAGATTAATTACAAAAATTCATCAGTAGGGAAGAGCCAGCCATTATAGACACACTCAACATTTTAAAAGCAACTCCTTTTTACTGGGGAAAAACTCAAGTTTAAATAGTCCTTAAAGGACTTCCTGGTGGCGCAGTGATTAAGAATCTGCCTGCCAATGTAGGGGACACGGGTTCAAGCCCTGGTCTGGAAAGATCCCACATGCTGCGGAGCAACTAAGCCCGTGCGCCACAACTACTGAGCCTGCGCTCTAGAGCCCGTGAGCCACAACTACTGAGCCCACATGCCACAACTACTGAAGCCTGCGCACCTAGAGGCTGTGCTCCGCAACAAGAGAAGCCACCGCAATGAGAAGCCCGCGCACCGCAACAAAGAGTAGCCCCCGGTCGCCGCAACTAGAGAAAGCCCATGCGCAGTAACAAAGACCCAACGCAGCCATAAATAAATAAATAAACAACAACAAAAAAACCCACATGCTTTTAAATAAATAAATAAATAGACCTTAAGAACAAGAACGTTACAGACGTGGTGATCTACAGAATAAAACCACTTCAGAAGTGCTGGGAATCTGAAAGTACACACTATCACTCAATTGCAGGAACTGAGTCATTAATTTGGTTTAAAACATGGTTTAGGTTTTCCCTCCCTAGTTTTACCCCTAGAAAACGCAGGCCAGCCTTCTGGCCTCCAAACCTACAGAAGCTACTATCCCTCTGATAAGTGTTTTTCAATCAATCCAAGTGTCCAATCAAAGCCATACCCCAAACTATTATTTCTTTCTCGTCCTCAAGGACCAGAACTTAATTAAAAAAAAAAAAAAAAAAAACCCTTCCTTAGAATCTGTCCTGAAAGCAAAGCCAGCCTGGCAGTTGTTCAGGTTGCAAACTGTGCAAGGCCACCACATTCAAGGGGGCGCCAACCACATCATTTTAAAAATTGTATTCTTATTACAACTTTGATGACTTAAAGATGGGTAATTTATTTATCTTACAAGTTTCCAGCATATGGCAATAAAGTGTCTTGCCCTAAAAATCAGTACACTCCAACCATTCTCCATCAGGTGGGCGTAAAAGGTCTGTGGAAGGGATGCCTTTGTCTAATTTGCACACAATGCCATATGGACTAGCAGCAGCCCCCAGAAAAGCTTCTCTCAAATATCTCAAATGTTTTAAACTTTCCATGGTCTTGGCTGTTCACTAAAGCTTCTACGCATCATTTAATAAACTCTGTTTGCACTGCATTAACTTTTTCCCTCCCAATCTGGTCTTTTTCTCTCAAGAAGCACATCCTCTAATCAAGGCAAGCCCCTAAATACGACTGCATCCTCTTGTTCTATTTCTGTCAACTGATAACATTAAACACATGTTAACAATCACACCATAACCTTTTGTTGCAGGAGAAGATTAATCACCACTAGGAAAGAGATGTCCTTATATACACACTCCTCGAATTTAAAATCATTAACAAAACACGTTGCTTGAACTTGAGTTCCAGTCAACGTCTGAATAGAATCCTCACATCTTAAAAAAAGCAAAGTTGAATTAAGCTTTCGTATGAGAATTCATTTTTATTTGCTTGCATCATTAATAATATTTACCCAAAATTACCACCAGCTCTTTACTTTGACTACCAAGAAGTATCATACAACATTTAAGAGGGAACTATGAGCCCCAGTCAAATGGAATCATAAATTGAACAGAAATCCACATAAACTCACCTTGACCCCCAGAAAACAAGTTTTACTGCCATTGGTGACAATTTGCCCTAGTTGACAATCCAGGTGTAGAAACCTTAAAAAGAGAAGGCACAGGAAAATTCAGAAGAAAGGAGCAAGATTTGGGGAAACATAAACAGGTACTTCATTACACTACTACTCCTCAATGAAACATAAAGTTAGCACAGGAGTTCTTGAATCTAGGCAGTAATTGTACCACAAGTAAGTTCTTCGTAATGGGAGTTGTGTCAACAAACTCACTACTCTTCCATTGGCTGTTATCTAGGATTTTAGAGATACTTAATCTCATATTCAGACTAATCCTCAATGGGTCACATGACTTCAATTTTCTTTCTATTTTAATCCCTCAAGTAGTTAATGATCTGAAAACTGATTCTTAAATACACCATATAAACGAAGTATCTTAAGAACTTAAGACTTGGCTTTTATCAGGGGAAGAATACCGCTGATACATGAATAATCATGTCCATTTTGTAGATCTTAATTTTCTTAAATTGCACCAAATTTATACTTGTTATGCTTCTTACTTTCCAATAATTCAGAAGAAATAAAAAGCCAGAGTAACTGTAAATCCTACAATATTAACAATATTAATATTAATTAAATCCTTAATAAAACTGTATTTCAAAATAAATCAGCAAAAATTACTTTCTCCTCTAAATTGTCCAGCAAGGACATTAGTTGCTCAGTGGTAGAAAAGAGACACATTTTCCTCCCAAATGCTACTGCAATAGATACCACAGAAAGCCTGCTAGTATTAGGTTGAGTCATATAAAATTACTGATAGGCAACCATTTTTTACCTGCAAAAAAAAACAATTTAATCATTTTTCCAAGCGAGGAAATAGACAGAATTGGAAAACCCAGTGATTATGAAACAATTAAATCTCCAAAACTACCTATCGCTGTGCACGCGTCATTTTCTGAGCAGCATCAGGGGTTTGGGTATTAATGTTTCCATTCCAAGCCAACACATCTTCAGGGCACCTGAAAGACAATGAATGAATTGCCTCCAGCATTTGGAAGGGCTTGAGAATACCTTTTCCACTCTTTCTTCCCACCCGGTCCCTATTTACTGCCAACTCCCTCGAGGCTTCCTCCTTGAAACAATAGAGAGTCTTTTCCAAGAGCATAAATGTGGCAGAGAGAAAAGCTGAAGGCTGGAAGGCAAAGAGGTGAGAGGAAGAACGCAGATCTCTAAGAAGGGCAGGCGCAAGGGACAGCATGTCAAAGTGAGTGAGGACCGTGGCTGTGTCTACAGAACGTCAACACAGTCAATCAGATGAAGAAAATTAGATCCTAAATGGTGATTATCTCAACTCTTGACTTGTCCCCTCTGGCTGCCTGCGAGTCTGAATCTCCCAAGGAACAAATTTCTAGGAGGCACTCGATTGCAGCAGAGTCGGGGACAGCATTCTCTCAAAGATCTTATATATTATATTGATGCCATACTCAGCAGCGAGCTGTTACATCCAATTTGAGGAAATCGCCATACTTTTCCACTTGAAAACTTTTTAAGCCCTTCCTGCATTCGCTACATGTGTGTGAGGTGAGTGGTGTTATCAAGGTTTTTGTAAATATTTACTATGTTTTTCTATTTAGCTTAATTCCAACAATTTTGTACTTTAACAAAATGTTGTAAACAATGCCAAACAACAACAACAACGAAGTGAGTGAGGACCAAGGTGCAGGGGGCAGATGGATGAAGGGTTAGATGCCGGGGGAGCAAGCAGAAGGGCTGCCAGTCCTTACATGGTGGGCGGGGGCGGGGGCCAGAGATCACACCACGCTGAGAAAATCAAACAGCTCCAAGTCCAGGTGGGAGGAAGGAGAGGTTCACTGTCTAATGTACTTAGGAGCCCAACCATCTGAGGACCTTCCCTAACCACCACTCCCACCCACCCCCCACTGCTACGAGCGCCACCAGCAGGACAGCAAACACCACCACAACCAGACCCACGGCTACGGGTGTCCCATGGGGCGCGCCCAACGCTACTGGGGCTAAAACCGACAGCGTAGAGGCCGTGTGAGTGCCCTGGATACGAAAGTCTACATGTTCACGAAGCGTGCTTTCTTCGGAGGTGGACTAGGAAGGGCTTGAAGAATTGTCCCTCCTGCCAGGAGACCAGTCCAATGAGCCACCTACCATAAATTGTTCTGCCTTGTGTTTTGTATGAACATGCAGCCAGTTGCAAAATAAACTTTTTGATCTCTTTTTATGCCGTTCATCTATTTCTCATTCCCTATTTTTAAAATTAATTATCTGAAGATACCATTTTGAATATATTAGGTTAAATAAAATATATTAAAATGAATTCCATCTGTTTCTTTTTTCCTTGTTAATGTGGTTACTAGGAAAGTTAAAATTACATCGTGGCTCACACTGTATTCCTATCAGACAGCACTGCTCTATAAAGTATAGCCTGTCTCTTCCTTATTAAGAAATCTGTGATGATGCTCTTAACTTTTCCCAATGCTAAGAGAGCCATGGCCACCAAAGGCTGCACCGCGGTGATGTACAGCATGGCCCTGCTGGACGTACAGACTCTGCCCACATGTTAAAAGCTCACAGAATGTTGCTTTCAAAGTTCGACCACCTCACTAGAGTTTCCTTCTCTAATATCAGTTGTTGCTTCACACGTAACCACCAACTTTCCTGAGGTTCCTGATCTTCCAGTCTAGATATTTTACTGAATCCTCAGGCAGCAGCCCTGTAGGGAAGGACAGGGGCAGGACTACGATGAGACAAAGCATCTGCCGCAGGCACGACATTCAAGAGGAACCAAAACACTCCGTAAGCAAGATGAAAAGGTTTTTAAATAACAGCGTTACTGATACGTAACTCACATACCATAAAATGCACCATTTTAAAGGGTGCAATTCAGTGGTTTTAATATACTCACAAAACTGGACAACCATTGTCACTATCAAATTTGAAAACATTTTCATTACCCCACAAAGAAACTCCATCCCGATTAGCAGATACCCCATCATTCTCCCTACGCCCAGCCTCTGACAACCACTAATCTATTCTGTCTCTATAAATCTGCCTATTCTGGGTATTTGATATAAGTGGAACCACACAATGTGTGGCCTTTTATGTCTGGCTTCTTCCACTTAAAATGTTTCCAAAGTTCACACATGTCAGTACTTCATTCCTTTTTATGAATGAATAATATTCTATCGTACGAACATGCCACATTTTATCCATTCATCAGTTGATGGACAGCTGAATTGTTTCCAGTTTTGGGCTATTATGTACAAATTGGTGTACAGTTTTCATATGGATATATTTTCAACTCTCTTAGGTATATGCTTAGGAATGGAATTGCTGGGTTATATTATAACTGTTTATAATGTGAGTAACTAGCAACAATTTTCCAAAGTGTACCATTTCACAGTCCCACCAGCAATATATCATCAGGGTTCCGATCTTCACCAACACTTGGTATTGTATTTTTTATGTTAGCCATCTTAGTGGGTATGTAGTGATATCTCATTGTACGTTTGATTTGTATCTCCCTAATAACTAATGCTGACCATCTTTTAATAGGTTTATTTGTCATTAGTATATCTTCTTTGGAGAAATATCAACTTGAAGCCTTCAATTTTTAATTGGGTTATTTATATAATTGAGTTGCAACCATTCTTAATACATTTTGGATACAAGTTCTTATTAGATACATAATTTGTAAAAAAATTTGCTCCCCTTATATGGGCTATCTTTTTCTTGATGATACTCTCTAAAACACAAAAGTTTTTAATTTTTGTGAAGCCCAACTTATATATGCTTTCTTTTGTTACTTATGCTTTTGGTATCATATTTAAGAAACCACTGCCCACTCCAAGAGCATGAAAATTTACTTCTATGTTTTCTTCTAAAGGTCTTTTTATTTTAGCTTTGACATTCAAATCAGTGATCCATTTTGAGTTAATTTTTGTATATAGTGCAAAGGTGCAACTTCATTCTTCTGCATGTGGACGTACAGTTACTCCAGCACCATTTGTTAAAAAGACTATTCTTTCTCTTTGAATTGTCTTATCACCCTTGCTGAAAAATCAAAAATGTAAGCATTTATTTCTGGACTCTCAATTTTATACCACTGATCTATAAAAGGCTATACTTATGCCAGTGCCACATCATCTAATCACTGTAGTTTTGTAATTAGTTTTAAAATCAGGAAGTGTGAGTCCTTCATCTTTGTTCTCCTTTTTCAGGATTGCTTTGGCTATTCTGTGTCCCTTGCATTTCCATATGAATTTTAGGATCAGCCTGCTAAAAGAGCAGCTGGGATTACATTGAGTCTGTAGGTCAATTTGGGAAGCATTGCCATCTTAACAATATTGTCTTTCAGTCCATGAATAGGGGATGTCTTTCCATTTACTTAGCTTATCTTTACTTTCTTTCAATGATGTTTTCAGTATAGAAGTCTTGCATGTACTTTATTCTATTAATATGGTGTATTACACTGATTTTCATATATTAAGCCACCCCTGCATTCCTTAGAGAAATCCCACTTGGTCATGATGTATAAACCTTTCTATATGTTGCTGGATTTGGTTTGCTAGTATCTTGTTGCAAATTTTTGTATCTATATTCATAAGGAATACTGGTCTGTGCTTTCTTATGTTTTTTTCTTCTGGTTTTAGTATCAAAATATTAATGGCCTCAAAAATGAATTGGGGGCTTCCCTGGTGGCGCAGCGGTTGAGAATCTACCTGCCAATGCAGGGGACACGGGTTCGAGCCCTGGTCTGGGAAGATCCCACATGCCGCGGAGCAACTAGGGCCATGAGCCACAACTACTGAGCCTGCGCATCTGGAGCCTGTGCTCCGCAACAAGAGAGGCCGCGATAGTGAGAGACCTGTGCACCGCAATGAAGAGCGGCCCCCGCCTGCCGCAACTAGAGAAAGCCCTCGCACAGAAGCAAAGACCCAACACAGCCAAAAATAAATAAATAAATAAATAATTTGGAAAAAAAAATGAGTTGGGAAATGTTCCCTCCTTTTCCATTTTCTGGAAGATTGTGCTAAATTGTTATTAATTCTTCACTGTTTGATATAATTTACCAGTGAAGTCATCTTAGTCTGGGATTTTCTTTGCAGGAAATTTTAACTAATTCAATTTCTTTACTTGTAACAGGTCACTTCAGATTTTCTATTTCTTCTTGGGTCAGTTGGGTAGTCTGTGTCTTCCTAGGAGTTCATCCATTTCATCTAGGTTATCTAATCTGTTGACATAAAGTTATTCATAATATTTCCTTATGGTCTTTTCTATTTCTCTACCATGGGTAGTATATAAAAGTCCCTCTTTCATTCCTGGTTTTGGTAATTGAGCCTTCCTTCTTTTTCTATTGGTTAGTCAGCTAAGGGTTTGTCAATTTTGTTGATCTTTTAAAATGATTAATTTTAGGTTTTATTGATTTTCTCTATTGTTTTTCTATTCTCTAGTTCACTTACTTCTACTCTGGTCTTTATTATTTCCTTCCTTCTGCTTGCTTAGGGTTCAGTTTGCTCTTCTTTTTCTACTTTCTTAAGGTGAAAGATTAGGTTATTGATTTGTGATCCTTCTTCTTGTGTTAATATAGGCATTCTTAACTATAAATATCCCTCTAAGCACTGAGTTACTGGCATAAGTTTTAGTATGCTTTGTTTTCATTCACCTCAAAGCATTTTCTAATTTCCCTTGTGATCTCTTCTTTGACCCACTGGTTATTAAAGAGTATATTGTTTAATTTCCACATTTTATGAATTTCTGAAATTTCCTTCTGCTACTGATTTCTAATATCACTCCAGTATGATAAAAAAAAACATACCTTGTGTGATTTCAATGCTTTTAAAGTTATTGAAACATGATCTATGGCCTAATATAGTCTATTCTGAAGAATTTTCTACATGCATCTGAAAACAATGTGTATTCTACTATGGTTGGGTGGGTTGTTCTTTGGATGTCTCTTAGTTCTAGCTGGTTTATAATGTTGTTCAGGTCTTCTATTTCTTTGTTGATCTTCTGCCTAGCTGCCTAGCTAAACTTCTGCCTAGTTTCGACTTGTTATTGAAAGCAGGATATTGAAATCTCCAACTATTATTGTTGTATTTTCTATTTCTCCCATCAATTCTGTCAGTTTTTGCTTCATGTATTTTGGGAAACTGTTGTTAGATGCACATATGTTTGTAATTATTATGTCTTCCTGATGGATTGACCCTTTTATCAATATATAATGACCTTCTTTGTCTCTTGTGATAACTTTTTACTTAAAATCTATTTTGTATAATATTAGTATAGCCACTCCCAGCACTCTTTTGGTTACTATTTGCATGGTATACCTTATTCTATTCTTTTACTTTCAAACTATTTGTGTTTGAATATAAAATGGGTCTGCTGTAGTGAGAATATAGTCAGATCATGTTTATTTAATTCATTCTGCCCATCTCTGACTTTTTACTGGCATGTTTAGTTCATTTACATTTAATGTAATTACTGACAGTATTTACATTTGCCATTTTACTCTGTTTTCTGAATGTCTTATGTCTTTTTGTCCCTCTGTTCCTCCATTACTGCCACCTTTTGTGTTAAATAGATATTTTTCTATAGCATTTTAATTCCCTTGTTGTTTCTTTTATATGTCTTAGTTATTTTCTTAGTAGTTTATACTGCCTTGATATTTACATAATCAGTTACTTTTACTGATACTCTTTATTTCTTCCATGGATTTGAGTTACTGTCTAGTGTTCTTTTATTACAACCTGAGAGCTCCCCTTTAATATTTCTTATAGGGCAAGTCTGGTAGTGACAATTTCTCTGTTTTTGTTTTTCTGAGATGTCTTATTTTTTTCTTCTTTGTTGAAGGATAGTTTTGCTATATGGGTGGTTGTTCTTTTAGCACTTTAAAGGAACTAGCTTCAGGCTTCCATGATTTCTGATGAGAAGTCAGATGTTAATATTATTGAGGATTCCTCATACATAATAATTCATTCTCTCTTGCTGCTTTCTTTGTTTTGGCTTTTAACAGCTTGACTGTTGTGTGTCTGGCTGTGGAGCTCTGCATTTATCCTGAAATGTACTGACCTTCTTGGATGTGCAGATTAATCTTTTAAATTAAATTTGGCAAGTTTGGGGCCATTGTTTCTTCAAGTATTCTTTCTCTCTCTTTTCTCCTTCTGGAACTTCCATTATGCCTATGTTGGTACTCACAATGAATAATCTGAAGTTCTGTTCATTTTTCTTCATTCATTTGGCTTTCTGCTCCTCAAATTGTATAATTTCAATTGACCTACTTTCAAGTTCCCTGATTCTTTCTTCTGCCAATTCAAAACTATTTTTCAGCCCCCATTACTGTACTTTTCAACTCCAGAATTTCTATTTGGTTCTTTTAAAGTTATTTCTATCCCTTTATTTATATTCTGTATTTAGTGAGACATCATTCTCATGCTTTAATTCTTTAGACATGACTTCCTTTCATTCTCTGAACACATTTATGATTGCTGACTTAAAACATTTGTCTAGTAAGTCCAACATCTGGACTTTTTCAGGGACATTTTTAATTGTTTTGTCCCTGTGACTTGGTCATACGTTCCTATTTCTTTGTGTATTGCAATTGTGTGCTGAAATTTGATTTTAAATAATATAATATGGCAACTCCAGAAATCAGATTCCGCCACTCCAACCAAAGGTTTATTGTTGTTGCTGTTTGCTTTTGTTGTTCCTAATGCTATCTGTCCATTTCCTGGACTAATTCTATAAAGTCTATTTTCTTTACCATGTGCAGCCACTTAAGTCTCTGCCCAATTTGCTTCATTAGTCAGCTAATGATGGGACAGAGATTTCCTTAAATGCTTTGAACCAATATGTCTCACAAGTGGCCTTGGCACATGGGGGAGGGAAGTGGGGGTCTGTGCATTTTCTAATCTTGCTCCTGTAGGTCCAGTTCGTCACCAGAATGTGCGCTCCATGAGGGCTGGCATCCTGTTTATTCACTGCTTTTTTCCTGGCACCTGGACCACTGAACACCTGACACATGCTGGGCGCTCAGTGAATGTTTGTGGAATGAATGAGGCAACTTGGAAGCATGTGGCTTTGGGGGGGGGTCCTTTTTCTTTCATCTCCATTGGAGGACAGGAAGACTCACGCAGTCCTTCTTTCCACAGCAGAGACATATCGAGAGACCATGGCAAGACTTATACTTCTTTTAAGAAACGGGAAAGAGTAAAAGATCCTTTATGCATGGCATATAACTTAGTCAGTGGAAGCACTGGCCTTGCACTGGAAACCCTCCTAAGTTAGGGTCCTCTTTTTTTTTTTTTTTTTTTTTTTTGTGGTACGTGGGCCTGTCACTGCTGTGGCCTCTCCCGTTGCGGAGCACAGGCTCTATTCTTCCTGCTTGTGTACAGCCTCAATGTCAGCCAGAGGTGATGGATTAAAGCCTTCTCAAGTCTTACTTAGGCATATGTACAGACTTGAATATGCATATGGGCCTTCTAGATTCTAAGGAATATGTCAAAGTTTTTCACAGCCCTCTACAGAGATCTCTTTTCCCAATTATTCCTTTTCAGTTTTTTGGTCAACCTCTTGTTAACCCCAACCGGTGTAGCCACCTTAGGAAGCTGTGTTGTTAAACAATTGCCACTGATCATTTCTAACAAATCCCCTAAGGGTGTTTGCAAAGAAAGAGTTCTGAGTCAGGAGAAATAAAAACAAGTTCTGAGCTTTTCAGGGAGCTGCCAGACAGGTCATACAGTGACAGTTTTCTAAGAATGGGGCATTTGAAGAGCTCTGAACCTACTCTGTCCCCTCCAGTAGCTTTTAGCTTTCAAGGCTACTGTGGTGCTGGGAAGAGGTAATGGGAATAAATTTAAATGCCACAAAGGTCACTATTCTTACCACAATTCAGTCTTTTTTCTTGAATAAACACCCCCTGGATTGTTGCAAGTCTTTGATCAATTTCCAGAGTTCTAAAATCGTTTATTTTGACAATTTTTGCCTCACTCAGTGAAATTTTGTTCTCACTGCTGTTTTGGAAAAGAGAATTTACACAGTGTCCTTACTCCAACATTCCAGAGGTGGTTCCAAGATAAATGATATTTTTAAAACATAAAAATTAATGCAAAAAAAATCCATGGTGGACAAAATATCAAAATTTTAAATTAAAACACAATCAGTAACATGATCAGTCATGCTATGACATACTGAGCCTTACATAAAAGGAAAAATCAGATACTGATCTTGTCTTCCTTAAATTTTTGTTTACAAATTTTTGCACTAATTTTAATTTTTTAACCATATGAAAGTATTATTTATTTATGTACAGTGGAGAAAGGACAGCCTCTTCAATAAGTGGTACTAGGAAAACTGGACAGGTACACGTAAAAGTATGAGATTAGATCACTCCCTAACACCATACACAAAAATAAGCTCAAAATGGATTAAAGACCTAAATGTAAGGCCAGAAACTATCACACTCTTAGAGGAAAACATAGGCAGAACACTCTATCACATAAATCACAGCAAGATCCTTTTTGACCCACCTCCTAGAGAAATGGAAATAAAAACAAAAATAAACAAATGGGATCTAATGAAACTTCAAAGCTTTTGCACAGCAAAGGAAACCATAAACAAGACCAAAAGACAACCCGCAGAATGGGAGAAAATATTTGCAAATGAAGCAACTGACAAAGGATTAATCTCCAAAATTTACAAGCAGCTCATGCAGCTCAATAACAAAAAAACAAACAACCCAAGCCAAAAATGGGCAGAAGACCTAAATAGACATTTCTCCAAAGAAGATATACAGACTGCCAACAAACACATGAAAGAATGCTCAACATCATTAATCATTAGAGAAATGCAAATCAAAACTACAATGAGATATCATCTCACACCAGTCAGAATGGCCATTATCAAAAAATCTACAAACAATAAATGCTGGAGAGGGTGTGGAGAAAAGGGAACACTCTTGCACTGCTGGTGGGAATGTGAATTGGTACAGCCACTATGGAGAACAGTATGGAGGTTCCTTAAAAAACTACAAATAGAACTACCATAGGGCCCAGCAATCCCACTACTGGGCATATACCCTGAGAAAACCATAATTCAAAAAGAGTCATGTACCAAAATGTTCATTGCAGCTCTATTTACAATAGCCAGGAGATGGAAACAACCTAAGTGTCCATTATCGAATGAATGGATAAAGAAGATGTGGCACATATATACAATGGAATATTACTCAGCCATAAAAAGAAACGAAATTGAGCTATTTGTAATGAGGTGGATGGACCTAGAGTCTGTCATATAGAGTGAAGTAAGTCAGAAAGAGAAAGACAAATACTGTATGCTAACACATATATATGGAATTTAAGAAAAAAAAACGTCATGAAGAACCTAGGGGTAAGACAGGAATAAAGACACAGACCTACTAGAGAATGGACTTGAGGATATGGGGAGGGGGAAGGGTAAGCTGTGACAAAGTGAGAGAGTGGCATGGACATATATACACTACCAAACGTAAAATAGATAGCTAGTGGGAAGCGGCTGCATAGTACAGGGAGATCAGCTCGTTGCTTTGTGACCACCTAGAGGGGTGGGAGGGAGGGAGACGCAAGAGGGAAGAGATATGGGAACATATGTATGTGTATAACTGATTCACTTTGTTATAAAGCAGAAACTAACACACCATTGTAAAGCAATTATACTCCAATAAAGATGTAAAAAAAAAAAAGAAAGAAAATATTACTTATTTTATTGCGTAGCTTTTTAGTACCCCCTTAAATTTTGTGCTTGAGGCAACTGCCTGACAAGTATCCTTCTAGTACCAACCTTGGAGAAGGGTGATTTTCAGATCACATGTCTCCTTTCATTTTTTCCTGCTCCAAACTGAGATATTAGTTCTAACTCACATTTATATTCTATTACAATATCTTGGGTTGTTGTCAAAATGATAATTCTAAAATCTAGCAGAAAAAATCCAGTATGAAGTTTGAGGGTAGAGCACAAAGTCGTTACTTCTATTAGACTGACCTCTGAAAACTGCTAGGAGAGGCAAATCAGCTCTCTCAGTATTAAACTCATTACTAGCTACCAATTAAACTAATATAAATTTTTTTATTACTTTCTAGAGTCTTTAGGAAATTAAATGTAATTTTTGGCATGCCTGCCATACATACTTCCTAAAATATTATGCAACACTAATAGAAAATGCATCAAGCTTAGAAATATTCATTTCAATCAAAATTATTCTCTTGCATGATTTCAGTTCTCAAATGGGCTTCTCCTGAAAATAAACTGATAGAAATATAAGAATTAGGTACAAAAATATGTTTGGCTTAATATGTGGCAACATTTCTAACCTAAGAAGACAATTATTTGTGCGTAAAGAAAAACTGCCTGTCTTCAGAAGCTAATTTGAGTAATTTCAAACAGCCTAGTACAAAGATAATTAATTCTGGATGATTTGAGATGACTTCTCTTATACTGTCATTTAACAGAGATAGTGTGCATATTAAGTTTTATATTAGTCCTTTGCAGTAAGTCTGGTCAAGTGTGAAAATTTAACTTCCCTATTAAGTGTTCATTATTTGCTTCTGCTGTTTTATTGCCATTTCTTGTAATCCACGGCTCTATATTCCACAATACTTGAAAAGTGTTTAAAATCACTATATCAATATTAGCCTGTGTCTGGACAAATTTATTTGCCTAATTACAGTCTTTATAGAAGCTAATATACTATGTTGGCTTTCCATTTCTGCAGGTGAGTCAAAGTTCCCAAAGTCAACATCAACCTGTCATTAATACTGGCTTAGCCCCCATCACATACACCGCTGGCTCACCTTTAATGACTATGCATACACACTGCTTTGTTTTTCTAAGGGAACTGAACCTACTGGTGCAATGGGTCTGTAGGTGCACAAAGAGTGGCAAGACTAATAAGGAGAAGTCTTGAAGGGTCATACAACCTGCCCCCTATAGCAGCTGTCCCCAACCTTTCTGGCACCAGGGACCAGTTTTGTGGAGGACAGTTTTTCCATGGATGGGGAGGGGCGGGTAGGGGATGGCTCAGGCGGTAATGCGAGCAATGGGGAGCGGCAGATGAAGCTTCACTGGCTCGCTCGCCACTCACCTCCTGCTGTGCAGCTGGTTCCTAACAGGCCTCAGACTGCTACCAGTCTGAGGCCCAGGGGCTGGGGACCCCCGCCCTATAGGACAGGGAAAGTACATCTACCTGAAGGACAATACTCAATCTTATGTTAAAAAGAAAATCACTCAGCAGATTGAGTTAACAATATCTTCCCCTTCTATCTAGTCTAAACTCTGGTAATAAAACGTGAAATAGAAATAGAAATAAGAAAAGAAAAAAAAATTATCATCACCTATCACATATCATCACAGATGATATGACTGTCTACCTAGAATATTCCAGAAAAATAACCAAAAAGAGGTTAGAATTGATAAGAGCTTGAAAAGTGCCCAGTTACACGATTATATCTTAAAATCAACAGCTTTCTCAATATAAATTACTGGTTATATATATATGCTACAATCTGAATGTTTGAGTCCCCCCAAACTTCATATGTTGAAAACCTAATGCCCAAGGTGATGGTATTAGGAGGTGGGGCCTTTGGGAGGTGACTGGGTCATGAGGGCAGAACCCTCATGAATGAGATTAGTACCTTAGTAAACGGAGCCCCAGAGAGCTTCTTGCTTGCCCCTTCCACCAAGCGAGGACAGAGCAAAAAGGTGCCATCTGTGAACCAAAAAGCAGGCCCTTACCAAGTCTGCTGGCAACATGCTCCTGGACTTCCCAGCCTCCAGAACAGTGAGAATAAATATCTGTTGTTTATAAGCCACCAGTCTGATGTATATTGTTTTTTTCTGTTTTGTTTTGTTTTTTGTTTTGTTTTGTTTTTGATGTATATTGTTATAGCAGCCCAAAAGGACTAAGACAATATAATATGACCACTATGCATAATATATATAACCGACTGATTATATAACAATAGCCAATTAGAAGAGGGCTCATTCACGAAAGTTAAAGAAGAGCACAACATACCCAGGAATAACCTTAAATCCCCCATTTTCCAAACATGATAGGGCATGTGAAAGAAGACTGCAAAGTGAGAGACCACACAAAGCAATGACAGGCACAGAGAAGAGGCAAGGACACCAATGTCCTACGTATGCCACCTTCCTATGCCACCTGCCAATCTCCTACGTATGCCACCTTCCTAATGCCACCGGCCAATCTCCTATGTATGCCACCTTCCTAATGCCACCTGCCAATCTCCTACGTATGCCACCTTCCTAATGCCACCTGCCAATCTCCTATGTATGCCACCTTCCTATGCCACCTGCCAATCTCCTATGTATGCCACCTTCCTCTGCCAATCTCCTATACATGCCACCCTCCTAATGCCACCTGCTTTTGTGCTCATTCAGGCTGCTGTTATGCTCCAACCTGCTAGCAAACAACCCAGAGAATCGTAATCTATAAGGAAGATTTCTTTGTCTGTGTCAGGGATAGAAATGGTTATAAGCTAATAGCTTGACAAAGTAAACAGCTATGTATCCTGTCTGCCAACCCATCCCCCATGCACCCCGGAAGGCTATGCCTTTCTCCAGCAGACAGTTCCTGGCTGCTGCTCCCCACTGGCTTCTCACCTTTGCCACTGAGGGATCCGTGACCACCTGCTACCAGGTCCACACACGTGCGTTCTGGCTAGTACACGTAGGGCAGCCACCCAGGCACAGAGGAGCCTCGTCAACCAATGAGCAAACTCCCCTCCTCAAACCCTAACCAACCCAAACACCTTTAGGCCACGGGGTTCTCGCTAGCTCAGTCTCACGCCAGGAGTTGCTCTAGGTTCTTGACATCTTGATATTCCCCAAGAAAGAGTAGCGTGGTTCCCACTGTTGGCATTCTTTATTCACCACAGTTCTATCTGTTCCTAGGGGACGGCAGGGAATCCGGGCTGAAATGAGGCTTTCCTGTTGGCCCCCTTCCTACAGCAAGCCAGTGGGAACCATCAACAAAGACACCCAACCTCCCCCGCTACTCCTGGTTTATGTAATGGTCCGGACTGGATTCCAGTAGCCCTGAGAGGCCCTCAGCTGTACCTGATCCCAAACCAATACACCACCTAAAGCCCAAGAGTAACACCGTCACTCGCTGACACAACCTCACGTCGCTGGAGAGGAGGGTCCCAGGGTAGGTCCAAGAAACCACCGCAAGAGAATTAGAGGGGTGGGCTGCTGTTGCAGGGAAGCACTGGCCGCGAGCCTGCCTGCTGCACCGGCCCCCCGCTGCTCCTCACAAGCGCCAGCCCAGCTCCGTCCTCCGAGGGCTCTGCACTGGCTGTTCCCCAACGAGGGAAACACTCTCCCCGGACATCCACACGGCTCCCTCTTCATTTCCTACAGGGTTCTACTTGGCATCCACTATCAGGGAGGCCTTCCCTGACCTACAGGTCCCAGCAACACTCACTCCCCGCCCTACACTCCTCCTCCTTCTCTGATTTACTGTTCTCCATAGCACTATCCCGACCTGATACGATACACATTTTACATAAATTTATCCACGGCACTGTAAGCTCCCCTGGGGCACAGTTTTTGTCTGTTGTGTTCACTGCTCTAAAATACCTAATATCTAGAACAGCGCTTGACACAAACAGACACTCAAAAGTATCCGTTGGATGTTATTAAAGAAAAACAAAGCTAGACGCTAGTTAAAGGCAGTAAAGACAGAATTTATTCAGTATGTGCTGCAAGAGGAAAAAAAGACTTCAGTACAAAACTGAGCTCAACTTCAATCCACGAGGAGGCGGCCAGGCGTTTTAAAGGAAGAACAAGAGAGCAGACAGGGCTAAAGCAGAGTCACAGAGGTGGGCAATCACAAAAAGCAGGCAGGGTGGCTGGTCATCGTCAACGACGTTACGTGTCAGTGTGTCCTCGTCTCCTAGAGACGGGAGACAGAGGCCCTATCCTTCCTGATTACCTGTCAAAGGAACGGCTTTCAGGCCCTGGAGAAGGATACTCCTGGGTTGTAGGAGGTACGTATACATCTCAAAGAGACAGAGAATGCATTGTAATTGTACTGTTTTTCTACTAAATGCTGAATAAAAGGGAAATTGGGCCCATCCTCAGGTGTTGGCTGGAACAAAGGGTAAATCCTTTTGGCAGACTTGAGCTTTTTCCAAACAGAAACTTGGGGGGGGGGGGATCATCCCAGGGGCATGACCTCAGGGGGCTGGAAGCCAAGTTAGAGTTTCCTCAAGTCTTCTGGGGGGGCGGGGGAACAACACTACACGGACAAGATTGTGTTGAAAGTTGCAGTTCCTATAGGCCAAGGTTGAGGCCTAGTCAAGAAGAGGGCTCACAGGAGTCTGACTAAAGTTTGGTCAAGGGGAGTGTCTTTGTGAATGGGTGGGTGGATGGGTGGATGTCTGAAGGGGTGGGTGGGTGGAGGGGGTATAAGGACCGGTGGGAAAGGGGTCAAGATGGTAAGATCTGAAGCATCCAAATTCAGATATGAAGTAGAAATTGCTTCAGAGAAAAAGGGAAAATCCTCCACTCTTTTCAATAACCCCCCTCTCCAACACTCCTGCGGTAGACATAATAAGGCTCCCATTTACCTATAAAACTGCTAACGGGAACAAGTCAATAGTTTATCCTAGCCCTTCCCAGCCTGCACTTGTTTCCTGCAAGATATTTTCCAGGCCTGAGTTTGCTCCCTGTTTAGAATTCATATTGAAGACAGATCCTAAGGAGTTTACAGGAAGGTCTCCTATGGAGCTGATGCTATCTGTTCCTATTAACTTTTTATTAATGAAGCATCTTTTGCTAGTTCACTTCTTTCTCCCTTTCCCCTCGGCAGCTGTCTCTGAGATGTGGAAGGGCTTTAACCCACCTTCCTCCCTTCCCCGCCCCCGTCTCAGCTTCTCTCTGCCTCCGGCTCGGCTCGGATCCAAAAAAGTCCCGGTTTCTGTGAGATCACAAGGCAGAGCTGATTCACCAGGTAACCACCTGAGCCCTAGGTAATAGCAGTTTGCATTTTCTCAGCAGCTCAACTACAATATTGGCCAGATTTCTTTTTTTGTCTTTTCATGAGACTACAGACGTTAAAATAAGAAAAAGCATTTTTCAAAGTTAACATTTGAACATAATCAGAAGACAGCAGATTCAGGGTTTATGGAGCCTTACATTTTTATGATGGGATGCGGGAGGGGGGAGAGAGTGTCCTCCTTATTTTAAAAAAATCCAGAATTACAAATACAAACTTCTGTGACCATGTGAGCACATTGCTAGTGGCCCTCCCAGGGGCTTGGACGAAGCCGTCGTGAGGGGCCCTGAAGCTTAAGATTCATTAGTTTCCCAGTCAGTGCGCCTCTGCTGGGAGATACGAAAGACTAGAGAGGTTTATACCGCAGCATTAAAATCTCTAGAAAACCGCTAAGCATAACAGTCTTCTGTTACATCAATCCTCTAGACGCTATTCTTATCTCTCTTTCACAAACCTCCGTCCCTGCTGTTCCCTCTAATTTGGCCGCAGCAATTCATTATAAAAGCGCATGTGCTGGGCTGGGGCTGTGCATCCTTCCCCTGTTCTGGCTTTAACAATCCAGTACTGTGTCAATTATGTAATAGCCAAAACAGAGAGTTTAACGCAATAGTCGTAGCACTTACATAAGCCTTCACAAACCAACCCTAAGATCTGCCCCCAGATTTGGGTATTTGGAATTACATGAAGTAGACAGAAAACACTGTTTCAGCAGCCACGTTTATTTCCGACCTTAAAGACAATAAAAGCTTTTTTGCACTTAATTTGCTAGTCTATATTAACATAATGAGTTTTGAATTTCATGGAGCAAACAATCTTTAATAAGACGTGATTGTCTTTTCGTGTAAACAAGAAGGAATATTCTGACACCACTACTCAACTTCACTGTTACCTGTGCACAAAGAAATGTCCCACTCAGGACTCCCTGACAGAGTCTACATGGAATCATGGGTCCCCAATAAACATCAACTATTCCCTGCAGGTTTAAAAAAAATCGAGAAAGATATACAAAATACAAAAGTGTACATGCTATAATTCTTCAACACATCTTCTTTTCAATACCATTCTCTCTCCATATTTCTAACCACTTATTTTTTACTTTCCTTAAACCACTGGAGCCACACCTTAGGCTACAAAGTGACAAACGGAAAAAAACAATGCTATCCTATGGGTCTCACCCCTGGCTACACATTAGAATCACAAGGGAGTTTTTAACATTACAAATGTCACAGCATCACCAAACACCACTTGGAACAGATTCCTGAGATGTGGGTCACAAGAGGAGGTGCCCAGACCTCAGTATATCTGATATTTCTACTCATGTCTTCTTCTTCTCTGAAAGAAACCCCATAAATACAAGTAGAGATATTAAAGGTTATTTAAATCTTTAATAACTGGAAGTTCATAATTACAAAGTTTCCATCAGCTATAAGAAATAAAATCATTCACTAGTTTAAAAGCCATAAAGGATATCTGTGGGATCTTTTTTTATTACTATCAATAAGTCGTCAAAGAATTTTCACCAAGTTTCTTAACAGCCCTTACAAAACCTACTCTTTTTTTAATGTTTTACAATTGTACCTAATGAGGTCAAAGAAACGGTCCTATATCATCATCTTAAAGGGTATCTCCAGCTAAGACCATGCTTATCTTCCAGTAAAGTTTTGGTTTAAAGAAGAAATTATGGCTCTGACTTATCTTCACCCTCTCTTCTTAGATGCTCTGGTAATCCCTTTTATAACTTTAACAATGAGCAAATATTTTTTAAAAGCACTTACATAACAGAGTACAGGCGCCTTTGGTATCCTGCCAAGAGTACTTCTTTCCGTGTTTGTATTTAAAATAGAATGGTAGTAACATCACTTATGTGCCTGAAATTCCTTCTGTGCACAGGCTCAGAATGAAAAAATGGATGTAGCAAACCGCTTCACTGCTTTACCATTATAAAGCTCAAAGGAAATAACACATTCGTACTAAATTAAGACGAAGACACAGAACAAATTATCCAAAGCCGGGGGTGTGGGGCGGGGAGGGATTCGGCTGAACTCACCTACCAGCCCTTCTAAAACAGAGGATGTTTAACCTGGCAGCACGCGAAAGTGCCGGGTGAGCTGCAATACCTCAGCCCGAGCAGGTGATGGATGCAGGCAGGAGAGAACGAGGGCTGTGATGACCGAGAAGCCAAAATAAACACTGCGCTGCCCGGAGCCCCGGCGGCAATCACTCCCCGACTCCGCGCGGGTTCCCAGAACGCCGGCAGCGGAGCCCAGCCCGCCCCTGTGCAGAACTGAGCAGAAGAGGATTCGCTCACCTGGGTGGGAAAGAGCCAAGGAAGATGTCCAAGAAGCCAGCGCTGCCCTTCAAGAGACTCTCATCCCGGACCAGCTTCCCACACGCCTCCTCCGCCTCCTCCGCCTCCAGCTCGAGTTTTCTATTTGGCCACAGGTCTGGACTCGGCTGTTCCTCCGAGGAGGTCCGCAAAGCGGGGGCGACAAACTTGCCGGGAGAAGCCGGCAGAGGTGGCGCAGGCAGAGGGGGCAGGGACGCCCCCGCGCGCGGAGCCGGCTCCCCAGCCGGGTCCCCGCCGCCCGCCCACGCCCGCTCGCGCCCCGCGCTCACCTCGCGCCGGCACCGCCCAGGCCGCCGCCCCCGCTCCGAGCGCGCGGCGGCCGCGGTGGCGACGGCCGGGGACCCGCCGACCAGACGCCGAGGCGCCCCCCGGCCGCAGCGGCCGCCCCTCCGGCCGCTTCGCCCGGACAAAGAGAAGCGGCGGCGCGGGCGGCGGCGAAGCCCGGGCCTCGGAGAGCGCCGCGCAGCCCGCGCAGCCCGCGCGCCTCGCCGGCGAGGTGCGGGCGGCGGTGACAGCGGCGGGGCGGCGAGCGGGCCCGCGCGGGAGGGCGGCGCGGGGCGGAGAGGCGCGCACCCCCTCCCGGCCTCCCCGAGACGCACACGCCGGGACCCGAGCCCCGCGCCCGCAGCCCTGCCGGGGAGCCGCAGCGCCCTCTGCCGGCCGCGGGGCCGCCGTGCGCGCGCCGTCCCGCTCCGGCGCCGGCGGTGGGATTTCTGGTGCACGAGGAGCCCGAAGATGACCTGTGGAAAGGTTTGCGGAAAAGGCAGACGTTTCTTTCTAGAACCAGGTTTATTTCTGTATTTAATAAGCACCAAATGTGCCTAACACCTGTCGAGGGGTTCTAGAGGACCTCTTAGGAATAAGTATATTAATTTATGTCTCAAAGAAGTGCTCCCGGCTTCCCTAAGCAGTGCACGTGGAAGGTAAGCGAGATCAGAGAACTTCCGCTGCCTCCGGTTCAAATGTCAATGGAATAAGCTTTTGCCGTTATAAAAATGAAATGTGGGTGCTGGTCCTCGCACTATTTAGGTGGGGTTTTTTTTAAGGGCGGTGGGGAGATCTTTTTCCAAAGTACCATGTTAAGCAATATTTTACAGCAGTTAATTTTTGAAACATTGCTGGACTACTTAGTGAAGGGAAATCACACCACTGTCTTTTAAAAATATTCTAACAGCTCTCCCTTCTTCTCTGGAAGAATCTAGGGCAGATTTCAAGCTTTTCCTGTCACTTTCAGCTGTTAATAAACAGTCTGATCCTCTGGTATTAAAAAGTCTAGTCCAATCCAAGTCAAAACTTCCGTCTCATTCCACCTAAGCCTACCCCACTCCCCTCTCGCCACCCACCAGCTCCCAGCAGGACCCAAGCTCAGAAGCCTGCATGGGGAAGGGAAAGGCCTTTTCCTGCCTTGTTCTACATCCCGGGCTAACTCTGTGCAGACTGGCTCATCCAGAATGGCACGGTGGGGGGCCTGCCCAGCACCAGGCCCTGGTCCCGGCTTCCGAGTCAGCTTCTCCACTGGTGGTGCATCTCTGCAGGGGTCACGTGCCCTGGCAGGCAGACCCAGCCGCCTTCTACCCTGTCCATCCAGGTCACGGCCACAGCAGCCCGCCCTCCTTGTTCCCCAGTCACAGGTAGCTCTGATCAGCCTTGCTCTTCAAAGCTTGTCTCGTAGGAGTTAGGAGTCTCTGGGTTCATGTATGTCCCCAAACTCTGGGTGATCCATGCCAAGCTCTCCAAGTAGTTCTCCAGAAGCCTTTCTTTGGTTGAAGGGGCTGGTCCTGGCCCCTCTCCCTCACAGCACCCTGTAATTCTTGCTACCAGCCTCCTCCCGGATCACTCTCTCCTCTGCCTAAACCCTCACTCATCAAATCCTACAAAGATGGCCCAATGCCTCTATTTAAAATGTGAAGACACCCCTCTCTGTGGTGGCCATGACATGTTCTTTTCAGTTCTCGAGAGGATAACTAACTGATGGCCTCCAGCCGTCACATCTTTGGATCCACCACGGTGCTCACACCCAGGTCACACATCCCCCCACCTGTTCCCTGCCCATGTCTGAGCACGGTGGCAGCACTGGGGCTGGGCCATTTCGCAGGACCCATTTACTAGGCAGCCTTTGTTCTGAAACTTCCCATTGTCCTGACAAGACCTTCTCAGAACTGGCCCCAGTCTGTAAATGTGCAATATCTGGTCATTTTTATTCAATCTGACAACATCCATCTTTTCACCTGTAAATATACCTCATTTAATTACTTAAGAATTATTATGTAATTATATCCATTATTTGTATAATTGAACCTACTTCTGCCATATAATTGTGAGCTTTCTACTGGTCCAGCTTTTTTTTGGATCTTTTCTGCCTCCCTTAGATGATTGAGGGAAAATTTCCATTGTTTTATATTTCCTGTTACAGAAATTATACATTCTGTATTTTCTTCCAGTAATTATTCTTAAACTTCTAACATGTATAGGTAACTGGAAAGTCTAATTTTTTATATCTCTGTGCTTCTCCTGAACAATAAAGGACTTTGGAGCACTTAAACTTCAATTGTCCCCTGCCCATCTTACATGACATCATGCAAATTTTTATTTGATTTTTTTCCTCTGCAAATTAGACAGTGTTATTATTATTTTATAGTCAATGTTTGCTTACCATTCCTTCTTGAATCTCAGATCTTCCTTCTGGAATCAAAATCCTTCTTTCTGGAATACATCATCAAAAATTCCTTTGTGAATGCTTTTTGGTGATAAACACTCTCCAGTTTGGTTTCCTAAAGATGTCCT
Organism: Mesoplodon mirus; assembly: GCF_964341445.2. Lineage (NCBI taxonomy): Eukaryota > Metazoa > Chordata > Mammalia > Artiodactyla > Ziphiidae > Mesoplodon > Mesoplodon mirus. The sequence continues at coordinate 6,196,707 of NC_138993.1, read as the reverse complement.
TATTTCATTTCCATCTTTGCACGATAGTTACCCAGGTCTGCAGTTCTAGGTTAACAATTACTTTCTCTTTGGGCTTCTGTTGCTGCTGCTGCTGTGACGTCAGCTGCCAGTTTTAGTTGTTATCCCTTCAGGAGCGACCCATCTCCTCTGTCTGCTTTTACCATCTTCTCATCATCTTTGTTGTTTTGCAGTTTGCTTCTCTATGTCTAGGTGTGGATTTCATTTTATTTCTCTTTTTTGTGGTTTATTGTGCTTCCTGCATCTAAGAATTCTTGTCTTTTACCAATTTTAGAAAATTCTCCAACACTATCTTCTAATATTGATTTCCCCCATTCTATCCTTCTGAATTCCAATCAAATGCATATTATACTTTCTTATTCTATCCTGTGTGTCTCAGTCTGTTTTGCTTATTTTCCATTTCCTGTTCTCTCTCTCTCTCTGTCTCTCTCTCTCTGTCTCTCTCTCTCTCTGACTCTCTCTCTCCTGCCAGGTCTTTTTGAAGGACCTTTTATGGAATGCATCTCAGAAATGTCCTTTGGAGATGAAAGGGAGAATCTCTTTATCCACTAACTTCCATTTCCTATTGGTCAACGGTGGTGCCATAAGTCGTAACTCACCCACCCTTCACTTGCAGGTGTGAGCGATGAGGAGTTCCCACAGGTACTCCATGCTATGACATCAGATGTTTCTTCAGGGAAGAGAACAAGAGATCCCCAGGACAGAATCAAAGTGAGGGTCTGTCTGGTTCTACCAAAGAGAAGCTGGTCTAAGCCTCTTGAAATAGGTTGCTGCAGCAGCGGCTGGAGCAAATGGTGGGACCAGGGGGACTTACAGAGGTCCACAAGCAGTGGCCAGCACAGATACTGATTGCATGTTTTACTGCAGTTTTAAGTGTTTGAGTCAGAAGTTACTGTTTTCTTAGAATGACCAGTCCTCCCATATATCTGGAGAGAGAATAATCACACTGGTCTCTGTGCTTGTGCCTGTGGAGTGGACTGGAGAAATCTCACGATATGAAGAGAAAAGCATTGAGTGTGTCAGAAATTAGAAGGTAGGACATTGGCCGTGTAATCTAAGCAGGTCACTGAGCTTCTGTGAGCCCTGGTTTCTCCATCTATAAGGGGGGATAATAACAAATGCACTACTTACCTTATAGGACGGGAATCAAAGTGGTAACAAATATAAAATCATTTTATAAGCTGCAAAATGACCTAACAGTATAATTTATGATCATTGTAAACATTAAGGCTTATTTTTGTGTCCTGGCTACTCTCTGCACCCCAGGCCCCAAGCCAAAAAACTATACCAAGTTCTGGGCTTTTGGTAAGAAAAAAAGTGATGTGAGATAAATGCTTGAGAGAAGGAAAAAAAACAATAAAGCAACTATGATGGCAGTTTTTAAAATGAAGCAGATATGTTGCAGTGGTATGCTTTGTCACCTAAAATGTAACTAGGGGCAGGGATGTGGAAAAACTGGACCCTTGTGCACTATTGGTGGGGATGTAAAATGGGGCAGCTGCTATAGAAAACATAGGGCAGTTCCTCAAAAAAAACTAGAATTACAATATGATTTAGCAACTGTACTTCTAGATATATACCCAAAGAATTGAAAGCAGAGACTCAAAGAGATATCTGTACACCCCCGTTCATAGGAACAGTATTCACAATAGCAAAAAGGTGGCAACAGCCCAAGTATCCACTGACAGATAAATGGATAAACAAAAAGTGGTTTGTACATATAATGGTATGTTATTCAGCTTTAAAAAGAAAGGAAATTCTGATAAATGTAACAACATGGATACACATTACTATATATAAAATAAATGATCAACAAGGACCTACTGTATAGCACAGGGAACTCTACCCAATATTCTGTAATAACCTATATGGGAAAAGAATCTGAAAAAGAATATATATATATAACTGAACCACTTTGCTGAACACCTGAGACTAACACAACAGTGTTAATCAACTGTACTCCAAAATAAAATAAAAATTAAATTTTAAAAATGCAACAACATGGATGAACCCTAAGGACAATATGCTAAGTGAAATAAGCCAGACACAAAAGGACAAATATTTTAAGAGTCCACTTATATGAGGTACCTAGAGCAGTCAAATTCATCAAGACAGAAAGTAGAGTGGTGGTTGGGACTTCCCTGGTGGAGCAGTGGTTAAGAATCCGCCTGCCAGGGCAGGGGACACGGGTTCGAGCCCTGGTCCGAGAAGATCCCACATGTTGCGAGCAACTAAGCCCATGCACCACAACTACTGAGCCTGCGCTCTAGAGCCCGCAAGCCACAACTACTGAGCCCACGTGCTACAGCTACTGAAGCCCACGTGCCTAGAGCCCATGCTCCACAACAAGAGAAGCCACCACAGTGAGAAGCCCACGCACTGCAACAAACAGTAGCCCCCGTTCGCCGCAACTAGAGAAAGCCCGCACACAGCAACGAAGACCCAATGCAGCCAAAATAAATAAATAAAATTAATTAATTTAAAAAAAAAAGAAAGAAAGTAGCATGGTGGTTGCCAGGAGCTGGGGGAGGGGAGGATGAGAAGTTATTATTGTTTAACGGCGACAGAGTTTCGGTTCTGCACGATGGAGAGAGCTCTGGAGAGGGATGGTGGTGACGGCTGCACAGCGATGGGAGTATATGCCTCGGAACTGTACACTTAAAACGGTTAAGATGGCAAATTTTATGTTACGTATATTTTACCGCAATTTTTAACAAATGTAACCAACAATCAAAATAATATAGGAAGCAAAGGATGGTTTTCATAACAACTACAGCCTCTGCCTCAAGCATCAGTGGGATCCTCCCTGCCTCCTTCCCGGGCCAGGTGACCCAAGACTTCCAGGCTCTGGGGCCTGTCCTGTGTAAGGCTTGGGTGGCACGTGTGGACGTTCCCCATCCAGTGACACGGAGCCACACCTCCCCAGTCTGAACACTGCCCGGCTTCCAGGCGAGTGGACCACACAAAGCCCGAAAGCATGTTTCTCCTAAGCCCTGGGCCCCGCACAAGAGGCTCCGGAATCCCAGCTACTCCTCATCCCTCTACTGCGGCTCTGGGCCCACCAACCTGGCTTCGGGGAGAGCGGAAAGCCTTTCACCCAGAGCAGGGAAAGCAGAGCTGGAAGACGAGAGGACCGAAGGCAGACTTCTCAGGCTTCTGACAGTGTCGCTGGGAGCTGGACTTAACTGTCCGTCTTTCTTTCCTCAACATGTTCATTGAACACTGGCTTCAGTTATTAAATACTGTCAGCACCACCTGCAATGTAGATTACACGGTTGGTTCCTGTTCTTGAAACCTGGCTCTAATGTCCAAGAGTTGAAAGATCTTTTTTTTCTCCTGAAGTTTGATTACGGTTTAGAGTACTGTAGTTAATAGCCTAAAAGACCCTGGCACCAACTGGGTTGACTGGGTTTTGCCTCAAATATGCACTCTGTCTTTCCCTGTTTGCCCTGAAGGTCAGTCTTTCCTCCAATTTGAGGCTGCTCAAATGACACAAGTGGTACAAAAATCATAATTTCTGTCCCTAGACCTAAGACAAATTCCCCCAGGCAATTATATTTGACGTGGCTGAAACATCAGTAGAATAAAAATGGCTGCAATCCTCGTGATGCTACTTGAATTTTAATGCACTTTGACTCCCTTGACAATGTGACGTTAATTTAGGGCTATAACTAAAATACTGCATATTGAAAGACATGTTCTTTGCTTCCCTTTGCTTATTTTGTGTACTTACAGTGAAATAAGCTTCAGTTATTATGGCAAAGCCTATTGAAAAATGTATACATAGATTTTAACACAATCTATAGCATACAAAGAATCATTTTCAGGAAATCTGATATGGTCAAACCAGTTTTCCTAACATCCCAGATTCCCTAATTGTTATTTTATGCTATAGCGTCTAAAAACCAAATCACAGAAGACGTTGCAAGAGGCTTTTTTTAGGAGAATGGAAATCCCCTAGCATTTTACCTAAGATCTCAGAAAGTCGTTTCTCTGGAGAGCAGTGAATACTGACCAAAAAAATCAGACATGGTTATAAAATTTGCACAATACTGGTACATAAAGTACTTATATTCCTCCAGGCCTCCCATATCTTGACCAGTTTACTCCAAGAAAGGTCTTTTCCTCTTTCACTAGGTGTTCATTCCTCCACAGGTGCTTACTGGGCACCTACTTCACCCCAGCGCAGTGTGAAGACCAGGCTGACACGGTCCCTCCTCTCAGGGAATTTACATTCTGGGTAGTGACAGCTGGTGCAAGGACTGCGGAAGAAATAAATGGGACGACATGATGGACACTTGGAGGGAGTGGATCTCGACTTTGGACATGGGAGTGTCCTCCACTGGTACTGTGTATGCCTGGCTGTGCCTCTGGCTGCAGGGCTCAGAGGGAAGGAAAGTGACAAAGTGCCCAGGTAGAAAAGAACTTCTAACTACATCTTTGTGTTCATAACATATTTTCTAATTTTAACAACTAATTTTGAGGTGTTTTTTTTTTATTTCAGGGTTTTTTTTAGCTTTTATTTTCCCAAAATTGAATTATTGGGTTAGAGAATATTCACTAATGACTACATATATGTATAACAAATTATATATGTGTGTTTGTACAGGTGTTTGTACATACTTATATCAAATATTTGTGTGGCATACATATATCATATATGCCACACAACATATATATATACACATAAATAAACAGAGAGAGAGATCCAAATAAAAAGCCTGCACCAATTTATACTCCTATCATGAATGTACAAGAAAAGCTATTTCACATTTCTTTTTATCTCCTTTAAAATGCTTGCAAATTTGATAAATATAAATAGTATCCAAGTTCTTTCATTTTTCTTTATCATATTTTTAAATATGATATTGGAAAATACAGAAGAATATATGTGACATGTACATATGTTACAGAACAAAATGACACAGGTGAACCCATAACTCAGCCAATAACTTGCATCCATCCTGAATAACTCCTCTACCCTCTTACCTCTTCCTCACTCCATCCCCAGGAGAACCTGTATCCTGTATTTTATGCCCATTATTCTCTTATCTTTCTTTTAAAATAATTTTATCATATATGTATATATACCTGAATAATGTATTAGTGAATTTGGTTTTTGAGCCGTATAAAAATGATATCATACCTAATGGGGCTCTGCAACATGCTAGTTCACTCAACATTATGTTTCTAAGATTCACCTATGTTATGGCACATAATTTAAGTTCATTTGTTTTTCACTGCTATATAATATCCATCATTTTCCTGTTAGGTTGTTTTCAGGTTTTTTTAAATTATAAATCCATATGAACATCCCATAAAAATCATCTTGTGTATCAAAAAGCATTCAGGGGCGTCCCTGGTGGCGCAGCAGTTGAGAGTCCGCCTGCCGATGCAGAGGACATGGGTTCGTGCCCCGGTCCGGGAAGATCCCACATGCCGCGGAGCGGCTGGGCCCGTGAGCCATGGCCGCTGAGCCTGCGCGTCCGGAGCCTGTGCTCCGCAACGGGAGAGGCCACAACAGTGAGAGGCCCGCGTACCGCAAAAAAAAAAAAAAAAAAAAAAAAAAAAGCATTCAAGATAATGCTAAATATTTTTGCAATGTACCAACGGAAACATCAGCTGTACCAATGTACATTTCCACCAGCAATATATACCATTTATCCTCATTCTCTCCAACACTTGACATGGTCAGACTTCTTCACTGTTGGCAAGCAATTGTTGTGGGTATAAAATAACATCTTACTGTGGTCTGACTTGATATTGCCCTGATTACTAATGAAATAGAACATGTCTTTTCATGGTTATGTGCCATACATATTTTCTCTTCTGTGAAATACCAGTCCACCTCTTTTGCACATTTTTTCATTTCTATTTAGTGATTTATCTTATAGATTTATAGAAGTTCATAGCATATTCTGGATTCTAATTCTTTGTTGATTGTATATATTACAAATATGTTCTCCCAGTGAATGACTTAATTTACATTTACATGATGGTATTTTTTGAAGAAGTCTTAATTTTAAAATAGTCAAGGGACTTCCCTGGTGGCACAGGGCTACAAAGTTGTAGGTCTTTATATCAGCTAGAGCAAGTTCATCTACCTTATGCTTCTTGACTCTTTAGAACGAACCTGTCAATTTTTTTTAATTAATTAATTTATTTATTTATATTTGGCTGTGTTGGGTCTTCGTTTCTGTGCGAGGGCTTTCTCTAGTTGCGGCGAGCGGGGGCCACTCTTCATTGCGGTGCACGGGGCTCTCACTGTCGCAGCCTCTCTTGTTGCGGAGCAGAGGCTCCAGACGCGCAGGCTCAGTAGTTGTGGCGCATGGGCCTAGTTGCTCCGTGGCATGTGGGATCTTCCCAGACCAGGGCTTGAACCCGTGTCCCCTGCATTGGCAGGCAGATTCTCAACCACTGCGCCACCAAGGAAGCCCAAACCTGTCAATTTTAATGAAGATTCCATTCAGATTTTCTTTGGAATTTGGAGAGAATAAACAACTTCATGATACTGAGTATTCCTTTCCAAAAACATGAATATTATTCCATTTTCTTGGGTGTTCTTTAATGTCCTCCAATAAGACCTTATGATATTCTGCATATAGATCATGCACATCTTTTGTTAAAAGTATTCCTAGTGTAGCAGGTTGCCAATTGTCTCCAAAAATCCATCCATCTCTTCCTGGGCACACAGCCACCCAAAGAGATTCTACTCACCCCAGGAGTGATGGTACAGCCTCCAGGTAGCGCCTACTGAATCAGCTTTTCCTCACCTTGTGCTGACCACAACACTGATGTGGAAGTGGCCCAGTTCTGATGATTCCGATGAGTACAGTACTCTTGGGAATGACCTAGCAACAAAGTGAGAGGAACCTAGGTCTCTGGATGACCTGTTGAAGCAGAGCTGTCTGCCAGCCTAGACCAACCACACTAGAAACTTCCCTTTTATTTAAGCCATGCTATTCAGGGGTTCGTTATGTTATGCTATGTTTTTTACACACTGTTAGATTCTGTTTAGTAATGTTTTATCTGGAATTTTTATATCTGCGCTTAAGAGTGAGATTGAACTGCAATTTTCCTTTATTGTTGTGTTCTTTCCTTGTTTTGATGCCCTAAAGGGCATTAAGAATACTTCCACTCTTTCAGTCCTCTGGAGGAATTTACATAAGATGAAATAATTTGTTTCTAGAAAATTTAGTTGAACTCATCCGTAAAACCATCTGGATTTCATGTAGTTCTTGTTGGGAAGAATTTTTGCTGTGAGTGATTTCATTTTAACACTTTCTTTATAAATAAGTAATGAGTGCTACCTCAATGCAGTTTTAATTTCCATTTTATATTACTAATAGAGTTGCTTATCTTTCCATATGTCTATTAATTGTGGGTTTCCTATTTTGTGGGTTGCCAGTTTCTTTCTTTTTCCCATTGTCATCATCTAGATTAATTAGGCTTCCCCTCCCAGTGTGGATGGGGTACCATTCTCCACCCCAGTGATGTTGGGCTTGGCCATGTGACTTGCTTTGGCCAATAGAACAGTAGCAGACATGACACAAGCAAAAGGCTTTAATTATGCTTTTGCTCAGATTGGTGTATCTCTTGCCCTAGTGCTGTCACCATGACAACCAGCCCTGGGGAATCACTGGCCTTAGAGTGATGAGCACACTTGGAACAGACCTGTACCCAAACTGCATCCTGGAGCCAAGCCCAGCAAACTTGGAGCCTGAAGCAGCAGAGTCACCCAGCTCAGTACAATCTAAGTCAGACAAATAGCAGACTTGTGTGAGAATAAATGCTGTTGTTAAAAGCCAGTGAGTTTTAAGGGGACTTGTTATGCAGTAGTATTGTAATAATAGCTGGCTAACACGTCTATTTATCTATCAGTGTGTTAGAGAATTTCTTATCATTTTTTGTAATCATTAGCTTATATAATTTTAATGTATAACTTAAATTAATATTCGCATAATTTATATAATTATTAGTTTATTGCTGTAACTATCCCCCCCCGCTAGAGTTTGTCTTGTATTTTGATGGTGTTTCTTAATTTTACACATAGGGAAATTTTACTCATTTTTAGCTAAGTTTGTACATTTTTCCCCCCTGTTGCTCTTCTATTCCTTTTGAACCTAAACAGTCTTTCCCAATTCTGAGATTTAATAAATAATCAATTCCATTTTCTGTTTTACAAAACTTTAAAAGTGTGTAATTCTCTAATCTATCTGGAATAAGAGAGGTGTATTAATCATTCCTAGATCCTCTTATTTTTTTTCCTGAGTTCAGTGTGATATATCTGGGACCCCTAAAAATTAATCCCAATTCTAATTGGAAAAATGTTTAAATTGAAAACTCATTACGATTATATAATAGTCTCCCTTTTAGCTAACAGCTTCGTTTTTGCTTTAAATTTTTAATTAAGTTGGCATACCAATTTAACTATCCCAATTACTTTGTGTTTAACCAAGCTGAAATTACACTTTCATTTGCTGTCCAATTCCTCTAGAGAATTCAAATGCATCACAATCCTCTAGTAACCCACAGCTCTGTTCCTTATTAACCAAAATAATTCAATTGCTCACAAAATTTTTTACTATTTCTTCCTAGATTATCTTACAATCCTCTTATCTATACAAGTTGAAATTGAAGGAGGCATATTGCACTGTTAGAAGGACTAGAAAAACGCTGTGTGAATAGCATCACTGTGTTGAAGGTATCCTGCTGTGAGTGGAGGTGCGTCCCTCGGTGGAGCCTTCCCGGATTCTCTAAGGGGAATTTGCTGCTGTTCTCCCTGTGGTCCCATAGCACAGTGTGTATGGGACTTGCATTGCAACGTACTTTCGTTTACATGTTTGTTCACCCCATTTGACTGTGGGTCCCCCATTGGCAGTTACTCATTTCTAGTTGTCTAGCACCCATCTTGGTACTTGGATCATAGAAGATGCTCAGTACCTATTGGTTGATTGATTAACTGATTGGAAGGTTGCACTGGGTGATAGTAAAGTGATGGTGGGCAGCCTATTTGGGTAGCTTCCTTTCTCTTTCCTTTCTGTGAGACCACGACCAATACATAATTCATTTAAACTCTTATACCAGGTCATTCTTTTATATCTCCCACTCTAGGTAGTTATTGGAGTGCCCAAACACCACACAGGAGATAGGAAAGTGGGGATTAAAAAATTCTCCCCAGGGGGGCTTCCCTGGTGGCGCAGTGGTTGAGAGTCCACCTGCCGATGCAGGGGACGCAGGTTCGTGCCCCGGGTCCAGGAAGATCCCACATGCCGCAGAGCGGCTGGGCCCGTGAGCCATGGCCGCTGAGCCTGCGCGTCCAGAGCCTGTGCTCCACAATGGGAGAGGCCACAACAGTGAGAGGTCCATGTACCACAAGAAAAAAAAAAATTCTCCCCAGTTTCTATAACTAAGTTATTCTAGCGCCATGATATACCGGAAGGAGCCCTGAACTAGGGGTAGGGAGACTTAGGGTCCAAGTCCAGCTCTTCCCCTTAATACCCAGCTTAGAATAGGTCACTTCATTCCCTGGGGCTGCAATTTTGCCATCTGCAAATTGAAATGTGCCACTGCATTGCACAATCTGTTAGGTCCTTAGGACTTTAGTTCTGTACAGAACTACTCAGGATGAGAGTCATTCATCAGGCAGGCACACTGCATAGTGGAAGGACATGGGGCTTTGGAGTCAGGTGGTTGGGGCATTGTATCCAAACTGTCAGTTACTAGATTAAAAACCTTGGGCAAGTTATTTAGCTTCACTGATGCTCAGTTTTCTGTGGGACGTATAATACCTCTCTTGCAAAGCTGCTGTGAAATTTAAATGAGATAAGGCAGATGAAGCCTGTGGCACTGCACTTAGACTGCAGTAGAGTCTAGACAGGAACCTTAGTTGTGTTTGTCACACCCCTGTCCTTGCACACAGAGGAAGCTCATCTTTCACCTTTCACTGATGCTCACATACACTGCACACACACGCACACGCACACACACACACGGTGGAATAGTTAAAGACAGCAGAAGTCCAATTTTAATGACTTTTTTCCCATGGTTCTGGTACCATCATTGCCAAAAAGAGAGGCTATCTTACAGTCAGTGATTTAATGGTTAAATGTTAAGTTCTTGATGTCTTACAATCATTAAATAAATATTCCCTAGGTAATTCCCCCTATGTCCAATAAAATGAAAAATCACCAGATATATGGAACTTGGAAACTGGAGTTATTAGGTTCTTTAAATCCTGGACAAAGATACCATTAAAGTGGTATCCAATAACTTTTTAATATAAAGTAATATAATATAATATAATATATATAATATATAATAACTTTTTAATTATAAAGCTTATTTCATACACAGTAAGCAATATCACAAGATGGCACAATAAAACAGTATTACCAACAGTTCCAAGTGTTATGTTTCTCCTGTACTTTACATCTTAGGTCTGGATATTAAGGTTTGTGATTGCTTGTTTTGAAACAAAACCCATCTACCTACAAGGCAATTCACTTTGGAATCGGTTACTCAAAGTTGCAGCAGGCTTCAAAGCCCAGAGGGAGAACATTGATGATTCAACTGTCCCCTCAAAGTGGGTTTTGAAATTCGTGACTTGAGAGCACGCCCTTCACTGACTTTGAGGGAGCGCTAACACCTGGTCTGCCCAGCAGAGGGCAACAGGACCCGAGGAAAAGCAGCGAGAGAATCAGCCGGGTTTTAAACTCAGGCTCCCCAGGAGGGGCCACCCGAGGCCAGGGCCAAGGAGGATGACACTCTTCCTGGCCACGAGGAGCACCAGGGCCAGTGCAGAGTGGAAAGATGGGTGCCTTGTCCAAAAGCACCTCAAGCCCCCTCCCCTGGACTGCTCTTGCCCGGAGACTGTGGGAACGCCCCCCTCCATTCACGCACAGCTCTTTAGGTGTCACCTTCTCAAGGAGACCCTCCCCAGCTAAAACAGCATCCCCATCCCCCTCTAAGTGGGACCTGACCCTGTAACCAGCTTTATTTTTCCTCCGAGCACTTACCGCCAACACCTGATGTATTATATTAGTCTGCACTTACTAGAATGTCCATGGGAGCAGGAATTTTCTAGAGTTTTCGGTCCATGACTGTATCTCCAGCTTCTGGAATGGTGCCCAGAATGTGTAAACACTGGACTGTTGAAATGAGGATATGTCTTGACAACCACTGATGAGACAAAAGTAAAAACCAAAGAATATCAGTGTGGCAGGGGTCCGAGTTGCAGTTCGTCCCCGCTTGGGGGCCACAGTGGAACTCAGCACCCAGTACCTCCAGGGAGAAGCTGCAGGGGGACCTGGAGATGGAGCACGTGGAAGTAGGGGACACGACTCCCATCTGTTGCGCGTCCAGCCTCCACGTCCTCGTGGTGTCGGCCAAGTTCAAGGGGAAGCCGCTGCTTTAGAGACACTGGCTTGTGAACACTTGCCCAGCAGAAGAGCTCCTGCACATCCATGCCTTTGAGCAGAAAACCCTGACCCCAGCGCAGCAGGCCTGTGAGCAGCTGAAATAAGGGACCCAGACCTGCACACCTATTAAATTATGGATCAGGGCCAAAAAAAAAGAGCAAAATAAAACAAAACAAAACCAAAGAATAACCAGGGCAAGGCCTGCAGGGCATCCCTGTCCGATCAGCAGATGGGATGGGAAAGACTATCCCTCTACCTGTATGCAGATTTGCTCTGAAAGCAGAACGCCGACTGTGCATAGAACCATCATATTTTCCCATCACCTAATCTGTGATACTTTTACAACATCCTTGGAGAGTGACTGCTTCCCTCCTTTTACAGGTGAAATAAATAAAGCCCAGAGAAGTACAGAATCTTACACAAGATTCCAGAGTCACACAGCTCCCGTGGCAGAGCCAAATCAAGAAGACCAGAACTCAGGCAAGGCTGACGTTTATCCTCCTGCTCTTTCTGAGATCTCGCTGTTCCAGACGTGGGGTCTGCAGTCTGACCTTTTCATTCTATCCCAGGGTCAGGAAGATAAACTTAGTGGCCCAGCACCTTGGGAATTGATTCAGCTTGTTTGAAGAGACCAGTCAGCTTTGCCTTGGATTCTGTTCATTGTCAACGTATCAATAATTCTTTTTTTTTAATAAATTTATTTATTTTTATTTATTATTTTTGGCTGTGTTGGGTCTTCGTTGCTGTGTGCGGGCTTCCTCTAGTTGCAGCGAGCAGGGTCTACTCTTCGCTGCGGTGCATGGGCTTCTCATTGCGGTGGCTTCTCTTGTTGTGGAGCACGGGCTCCAGAGCACATGGGCTTCAGTAGATGCAGCGGGTGGGCTCAATAGTTGTGGCCCGTGGGCTCTGGAGTGCAGGCTCAGTAGTTGTGGCTCACGGGCTTAGTTGCTCCGCAGCATGTGGGATCTTCCCAGACCAGGGCTCCAACCTGTGTCCCCTGCATTGGCAGGTGGATTCTTAACCACTGCGCCACCAGGGAAGCCCAATAATTCCTTATTAATAAGCCCAAGCATATGACATTTCTGAGCAATTGCATATTGAATGTCAAGGGAAAAGATAGGGGAGTGCATTGTGTGTTGTGAAATATTGCAATAGACAGGCATATTACAAGTTATGTGATTCTAAGCGTCGCTTCATAAATGATCCTTGATCTCTGGCCCCTGTGGAGTTCATTATCTGGCCCTGAGCTGGCACTTATTCCAGACCATATACTGTAGCTAACTAGCCACAACTATGTTGCACACGAGGCTTTCCTTTGTGGTGAACTTTAATATTCAGCTGGAGAGGAGACACTCTTATTCCTTTAATTGTGTTTTTCTAATTAAATTGCAAATTGTAATTGTTTCTTCCTCTTGAAAGATCTTAGACTTCATCATTGAGTTCCTATGCTCACATATCATCTGAACTATTTTTAAGACTTTGGCATGACTAAATAACCAAATAGACCTTGCCCCATAGATAACTTTTGGATAAATATAAAATTTCCTCTTTGACAATAATCTTCTCACAACATGACTCTCTAACAGTGTCTGATGTCTAATTATTACAAACGGGACAAGAATAATATGTCAGTGTAAATAGACAAAATGACCTGTATTGTACCCATATCTATGAACCACTACATTCCTCCTTTCCTGGTCTTTAAAATGGAAGAAGTTCCATTTGACCCTGCTCTACTTAAAGGACGATCATGAAGATTAATCGAACACTCTTGGAAAAAACAAAAATATTATAGAATAAATTTTGGCAAGCAAAGTTACCAAGTTAATAATAAATTTTTTTACAACACAGCTATCTCATAACAGTTTGATAAAGATGATGAGATTTGTAGAGCACAGAATTTTAAAACTGGAGGAGATTCCAAAGGTGACCTGGCTCAAATTCATTTTACAGAGGAATAAACAAAAATGTGCAGAAATAGCAAATTTGAGACACTCTGTTTTAAAGTTTTCCTTTGATAGACTAAGATTATATAATAAGTTATGTTTAGAGAGGGAATAAAACTTCCTATTTAACTCTAGAATACAGCACAGTAGTGAGACCCTAGCATCTCTTTGAGGGGCTCTGGACTATTTACAGCAACTTCTTTATTCTTCATACATCAGCTTCCCAGATCCTTCACGATCCTGATAAATTTTAAATTGTCAGTGTCCTTCTCAAAACGACTAAACTTAGATCCTCAATCCTATTCTCACCATTATAGGGAACTGTGGGGTTGGTACCACCTTGAAACCCAGATGGATCTAATTAATGCAAACCAAAATCACGTCCATTTTTGGAACACCCGCCTAAGCTAAAACCGCTACCTAGGCTTCTCCTATGAAACTGCTTTAAACTGGGGCACAGCTGTTCTTTTTGTCTGCTTGGGAGCCATCTCTCCTGCTTCTGCAACAGCACCCCAATGTTTGCTTTGGGGGGTTACCACTCTAACCATCTGAGAGAATCTGGGAGGGACTGTCAATACAGATGGCCTGCCCTCCCCTGCCCAAGAGGTGGGTATGTGAGTCAAACTAGACCAACCAGCTGCCCTCTCTCCAGGCAAAGATCTTGACTCAGAAAGAGTTATGAAGAAGCAGGGGGGCGGGGAGGGGAAGGGAAAGAGGAAGAAGAAGAGGGGGAGAGGGAGGGGAAGGGGAAAGCAGGACCTGACTGGTTTGAGTGGGTGTGCTGAAAAGATACTGTCCGTCTGTCAGTCACTTCTAGTTTCCTAGATCCTCAAAGTTATTCTGGTTTGGGAGCTTCCAGATCTTGATTCTTCAGCCTTTCCTTCGATTCTATGAGTACCCCCTGCATCTTTTGTTAAAACAAAATCAGTTTCCGTTGCTATTAACCAAAATCTCTACCTGGTACACCTGGCCTCCAGGCTATTTTCCGGTTTGTTTCCTTATGTGTTTTCTGCCCCTCATCCTCTTCTATCAGAGATGGAAGCTTGTCTGCCCTGTTCATTGCTGGATCTCCAGAACCGAGAATTATGTCCGTAACATGGGAAACTCTCAAGAAATATATGTTGGATAAGTGACTGATAGACAATTTCCTAAATAATCCAGTTGTCAAATCTGAGTACCCTGGGATGATAAACTGAAAAAAAAAAAAGTTTTGTTGCTGTTGTTTTCATTTTTGTTTTTAATTTTTTGGCCGAGTGGCACATGGGATCTTATTTCTGCGACCAGGTATCGAACCCGCACCCACCGCAGTGGAAGCGCAGAGTCTTAACCGCTGGACCGCTAGGGAATCCCCAAGGTTTTTTTTTTCTTTTTTCTTTTTTTAATAAAGGTCTATTACTTTATTAACCTGAGCTCATAAAAGAAATGGGGGAAAATGTCTATAAGAGAGTACATAAGACCTGATCCTCACTAACTCAATGCAAGTCCTGTTTTCTGCCAAATTAGCCTCAGAATTGAGCAGCTGGGCAAAGGGTGGCGAGGACCTTGTGACCAAGTGGATGGTTCAACTCCTTCTGCCTCGGGGGAACGGAGCCCCAGGGAAGGACTGAAGCTGCTGTGGCCAGAATCACCCCATCCCCCATCCCCCAGCCCAACAAGCCAGGGAGAAAAGCAAGCAGCTGAGTGGAAATGATCCATGGAGAAATGGCTCTGCATTTCTGCACTTGCTGTGTGATCCATGATAAATTTCATGTGGGCCTAAGACTGGTCTTGGTTTAAAAAGAATGAGGAGAAGCAGCAAGAAAGGGAGGAGTTGTGCCAATAGGATTATTGTGGCCAGTGTTTGCTGCTGAAGACAATTAGGTGAATACGGAAGCCTTCGGCACAAGAAGAGGATGCTCCCAGACTTGCCACCCCCAGGTAGGATATAAACAAAATCCGAACTATTATTGCTTTGGAGGACTTTAATAAACTATGGAGGGGATATGAAGTAAAGCCCTGTATTACAGAAGAAGCGTCAATTAGTTCTTACACCTCACAGAGGCCTTACCAGAGATGCTTCTTAATAGTGGCTAATTTGAAATGAGTGTCTGTTATATGCCAGACCAGATGCTGACTGTGCTAAGTGATTTGCATGGATTTTCTTGTGTGATTGCACAGTATTCTGGGGTAGATACTGCTATAATCTCCCATTTACAGATCAGGAAAGTGGAGTTTAGAGAAGTTGACAACTTGCTCAAGGCCACACAGGTACTAAGATTTCAACTGGATAGCAAGGGATGCTAGTCTGGAGAGAGGGAAATGGAATAGGATAAAGGAGAGAGGCCAGGGAGATCCCTGTATCTGCCCCCACTGTGGGTGTGAAAGAGAAATTTCAGGAAAAGATTAGGCAAGGAGAAAACCAGAGGGGAGTGTAACAGTATTCAGACGGCCCAGTTTTAATGGGGACCTGAGTGTGTCCTGAGCCCTCCCAGGGGGCCACTGCTCAGTTCCCATCCCCCTCCCCCTCTGTACTGTTCCTTCCAAACCATTCCTCGTCCACCCTCACCCAACACAATCTGCAGTCCTTTTGTAGCAACTAATCCAACTGAGAGATTTGCAGGAGTGATTTCCACGGGTGTCTCACTAAAAAATAATGAGAAGTGGTTTTCTCACCCTCCTCTCAGAAAGCAATCGTGGCTTTGAGTCCTGGAAACTTGCATTTATTCTTGACCCAGAGAAGAAAGAACAGATCTTTTAAGTGCCCTAAGGTTTGCGAAAGAGGGGGCGTGACCCTTCCAGCCCCAGGAAGAGTTGGATCCTCTAAAGAGAGGGTCTCAAAACACTGCCCCCTGGCATCCCCAAGACCATTTCAGTGGATAGAAGAGGTCAAAACTACTTTCAAAATCATATGATTTTATTTGCCTTTTTCCCTTTCATTCTCACACCGGTGTACCTGGAGTTGTACCTAATGTGTGACATCACAACAGACTGGATGCAGAAGCAGATATGAGAATCCAGCTGTCTTCTATCAAGCCAGATATTACAGTGATTTACAAAAATGTAAAACAAAACAACACCGTTCTTCTCATTAATATTTTTTTTGCACTGGAGAATGTCTAAAGCTGACCTTGAGGACAGTTGCATCTTGCCCTAACTTTTTTGCTACAGGAAGAAACAATACTTTGGAGACAAAACAAAACATTTACCTTCAGGAAAAGAATTCTTTTCATTCGTGTCTTCCTCCAAAAAGTCATACAATTTATGACTAGGTTACCCTGTTTGCGCTGCTGCTGTTTTGTTTTGCTTTGGTCACTTTTCCTCCCTTCTGAGCCTCCCCAGTCTTTTAATCCAGCTTACTCTGGGACAGAATGAATCACTGAAACACAGGTGCCAGGCCACCAGAGAGCAGCCCTAGTCAACGATTGCCCCCAAAGCGTGACAACTTATTAATCAGTAGAGTTATCAGTACATTTTATCTTCAAGAATCTAAAATATCACTGCCCGTCCATTTCATGGCTGGTGGAGACTCCCTGGTGTCTGCTTATGTTCTTCAGATAAGAGCTGTTTATGGGCAGGGCCCCTAGCTAATGCAGCCCCATGAGCCACCACAAGGCCTTGTGAAGTACCTGGTGCACAGAGGCACTCAGTAAATGTGGAGTAAATATAGTTGGATTGGACTGCAAAACCCTTGGCCCTGCCAATCCAGGAATAACCAGAGGGACCTGATGAGGTGTGACGTATCGCCAAGTCAACCAAGCAACCCCAGCTGGTACCCCAATTCCTGCTGGCCCTCCTCATCGACCCCCAGTCAATGCCTTTGCCTATGGGAGCCCCACAACTGCCCTGCCCTACCTTCCTCCCTCCGACCAGACCGTGAGGAGATAGGAGGCCAGAGAGTGGATGGGAGTACCCAGAGAGGCCTCCACCAACGTTGACATGGCTCATCCTGGCCTATTTGTATCCAGAACTGAATAGTCCTGCAGTGATTGTCTATCACTTATAAATGTTAATGTGCACATAACCACTTTACCAAAAAAAAAAAAAATCAACTAAAATGCTTCTAATTCTGATCAATATTCAAACTTGAATTTTTAGAGTTATAGTCAGTGAGTTATACTCTAAACTATTGAGTGTGCTCATTTTTTATTGAATATAATCTATATACTTGTCACATTAATGGTTACGTAGAGTTTTTTTATACTGATGTACTATTGTTTGCTTAACATTTGCCGTGCATTGGTTACTTGGGTCGCTCCAATTTTTCACTACCAGCAATTGTGCTATGATAAACATATTTGTGCAAATTGCCTTTTTTTGTGTCTTTTAGTATTCCTTAGACTCTATTTCCACAGGCTATACTCCTAGTAATAAGATTACCAGGGCAAAAGAATGAATGGATACACACACACATATGTATCGCCATGTTGCTTTACAGAAAGATGACAACAAATCATTGGTTTCAATTTGGCAACAATTTTTTAGGCAAGAGTTTTTAAAATCTTACTTTAAAAAGGTTGAGGTCTTAGAATTTAAGGATTGGAATGGAAGACTCTTTAGAGGTCATTTTGGCCAGCTCCCCAAAGAGTGCAAAGATGCCCTCGTCATCACAATTCGTTTTGTGACAATCTGTCATGATAGGTAGTGGTTGAAGTATAAGGAGAAAATCCAGCCTCATACAAATATGTAATTGTAATAGGATGAGTATTTCAATAATCTTTTAAAATAAGTGTTGGTATTTTCTTTGATACAACACCGAAACACAACAAATGGCTAGCTGCAATGTAAATAGAATTTGAAACTGTATCAGTTGAAATGTTCATACTCTGTTACATTAAATTCACTGGTCTATCTTGCACTTCAAATGACACTTTTACTCACGCATGATTTTATAGCATCATGCATTGGTCAGTTGAAAATTTTTGGTTCACTAGTAATAGGGATCTTTCAAATGTAGACACATTTATTATATAATCAAAAATCAGGGGCTTCCCTGGTGGCGCAGTGGTTGAGAGTCCGCCTGCCGATGCAGGGGACATGGGTTCGTGTCCCGGTCCGGGAAGATCCCACATGCCGCGGAGCGGCTAGGCCCGTGAGCCATGGCTGCTGAGCCTGTGCATCTGGAGCCTGTGCTCCGCAACGGGAGAGGCCACAACAGTGAGAGGCCCACGTACTGCAAAAAAAAAAAAAAAAAAAAAAATCACACTGGCCCAGGACCAAATGGCTTCGCTGGAGAATTCTACCAAACATTTAAAGAAAAATTAACACCTAGCATCTCAAACTCTTGCAAAAAGTTGAAAAGGAGAGAACACTTCCTAACTAATTTTACAAGGCCAGCATTACCTTGATAATAAAATCAGATAAAGATACTATAGCAAAAGAAAACTACAGATTAATATCCCTGAAAAATATGCAAAAATCCTCAACAAAAATACTAACAAGGCAACTTCAACACTTTTAAAAGATTATACACCATGATCAGGTGGGATTTATTCCTGGAACGCAAGGATAGTAAAATCAGTCACTGTAATGCATCACGTTAACAGGATGAAGGTCGGAAGCCACACAATCATCTCAATTGATACAGAAAAAGTGTTTGACAAAATTCAATACCCTTTCATGATAAAAACACTCAACACACTAGAAAGAGAAAACTCCCTCAACATAATAAAGGCCATATGTGAAAATCCCACAGGTAATGTCATACTCAATAGTGGAAAACTCAAAGCTTTCTCTCTAAGATCAGGAAGAAGACAAGGATGTCTACTCTTTCCACTTCATCTAAATTAGAAAGGAAGAAGTAAAATCATCTCTGTTTGCAGATGACATGATCTTATTTGTAGGAAACCTTAAAGATTACACACACATACACCTGTTGATACTAATAAACACATTAAGCAAACTTGCAGGATACAAAATTGACATGCAAAAATCAGTTGCATTTTTATACACTAACAATTCTAAACACTTCTATATACTAATGAACAACTTGAAAATGAAATTAAGAAAACAATCCTATTTACAATAGCATCAAAAAAATGAAATATTTAGGAATAAATTTAACCAAGGAGGCAAAAGACTTGTACACTGAAAAAAAATACTGGAAGAAATTTTAAAAGACATAAATAAATGGAAAGACATCTCATGTTCATGGACTGGATGACTTAATATTGTTAAAACGTTTGTACTACCCAAAGCAATCTACGGATTCAATGTAATCCCTATCAAAGTCAAAATCCTTATGAAGTGACACTTTTTGCAGAAATAGGAAAAACCATCCTAAAATTCATATGGAATCTCAAAGAATCCCAAACAGGCAAAACAATCTTGAGAAAGAAAAACAAAGCTACAGGCCTTACATGTCCTGATTTCAAAACATATTACAAAACTACAGTAATCAAAATAGTATGGTACTGACATAAAGACAGACATATAGACCAACAGGATAGACTAGAAAGCCCAGAAATAAATCCTCAGATATATAATCTTTGACAACAGAGAAGGGATAGTCTCTTCAACAAATGGTGTTGGGGAAACTGGACAACCACACACACACACACACGTACACACACACACAAAGTTGGATCCTTACACTATAAACAAAAATTAACTCAAAATTGATTAAAAAGCTAAATATAATGCCTGAAACTATAACACTCCTAGAGTAAAACATAGGGAAAAGCTTCATAACATTGGACTTGGCAAGGATTTCTTGGATATAAAACAAAGAGCAAAAATAGATAAATGGGACTACATCAAACTTTAAAACTTCTATGTATTTTTTATGATTTTTTTTCTTTTTTTTTGCAGTACGCAGGCCTCTCACTGTTGTGGCCTCTCCCGTTGTGGAGCACAGGCTCCGGACGTGCACGCTCAGCAGCCATGGCTCACGGGACCAGCCGCTCTGCGGCATGTGGGATCTTCCCAGAATGGGGCACGAACCCATGTCCCCTGCATTAGCAGGCGGACTCTCAACCACTGCGCCACCAGGGAAACCCTTCTATGTATTTTTTTAATTAAAAATATTAATTGAAATACAGTTGACTTATAATGTATTAGTTCCAAGTGTACAGTACAGTGATTCAGATATATATAGATATATATATACTCTTTTTCAAATTCTTTTCCATTCTAGGTTATTATAAGATATTGAATATAGTTCCCCGTGTAAAACTCCTCTGTGTTAAGGGAAACAATATGAAATATTCTGGTATTCAAATACCCAGGACTGAATAACAATAATTTGACAGTTAATCATTCTTTAAGTAAAATTGTTGTTCCGTGGGCGGGGAGGGCAGGTAGTGGCTAGTTGAGCTCACATCTCAAACAACTGAATGAGCACTTTTCCTTACGCACGTAACCATCATACAGCAGAAGTACTTTAAATGTACTTCCATTTTATAACAGAGAATATTGAAAAGACAGGTACTCAAGGGCTGACATTTAATAAACCTAATTTTTCTGCTTCCATAAGGACATTCTTATATTTTTTAAGATTTTTTTTGATGTGGACCATTTTTAAAGTCTTTATTGAATTTGTTATAATATTGCTTCTGTTTTATGTTTTGGTTTTTTGGCAACAAGGCATGTGGGATCTTATATCCCCCACCAGGGATTGAACCTGCACCCCCTGCATTGGAAGGCGAAGTCTTAACCACTGGACTGCCAGGGAAGTCCTTAAGGACATTCTTAAGTGAAACAGGGAGCACATGGTGGTGAGGAGCACAGTGGCTACTGATGTGGATTGGTACCACTGCTGCACTTCAGAGACTGAGCTGGTCAGTCACTGCTGATCTACAGTCGAATAACCACAGCCCTTTCTAGTTTACAAAGTCAAGTTTTCTATTATTCCCATTTAATGCTGACAATACCACTTATCACTATCTGCCATTTACAGACCAGAAACGGAGGGATAAGAGCTTGAGGAACTTCCCCAAAGTCTTCAAGTTGTCAGCTGGCAGTGCCAGCTCTTCTGACATCAAATCCCATGCTGTTTTCACTAGGAAACACCACCTCTCACCACCACCCGTCATTGACTTGACCCCCAGAGCCATACCCGGTACCAAGCCATGAAGTAAACGAGTCTGTCTCAGGGTCTCCTCTCTTCTTTGCCCCTCTTCTTGACACTGTGGGTGCTCAACCATCCAGATGTCTACCCTGTCCCCACCCATCCTCATGCTCCTCTCCTGCAGCATCTTTGCGTCTGCCTCCATCAAAACAGTATTAGTATCTGACATTTGTTCTGTGCATTTGAGTTTTATGAGGCATTTCCCCGTGCATCATCTCCTTTGGATTTTGATCTTCAAACTACTTTGTGAAATAGTTTTTCATTCTCCCATTCTGCAAGGAAAATGAGGCTCTTTGAGGTGGGAATTTGCCCAAGTTCACATAGCTCACCTTTCTTGTGCCTCCTTTTCTTAAGATCTTTCCAACCTCTAATAGATTTATTAGAGGATGGATATGATGGATAGCTTCTTTACATGTTCCTTCCAAGAACTATTAGCTTTATGAAAGGAAGTTTAAAAAAAAAAAACCAAGAACACTTGTATCTATGAAACGACTCCCTAACCCTGAGACTCTTAAACGTCATCATTGTTTGTGCCTCTCCAGGAGAACGACTACACGTAGAACTGAAACTGGGCCATGGAGAAACAGAAATGATCATAATTTTGCAAGTGAAGGTGTAATGGGTATACATTTTTGCAGATTGTAATAAATAAATATAACTATTTACATTTGGAAGTGATAGTATCATCCACTGTGTTCCTTTCCTCTCACAGGACACCTCAACAAGGCATGCATCCTCCTCGGAAGCCACAAACCACAAGAATAATATTTCAGATGTGTTCAGATTGGATACACACAAGAGTATTAGCAGAAATTAGCTGAATAGCATTTAATGATCGTGTTCTTTTAACAGCCACAGACCATTCTGTAGGATAACTAAATGCCCAATTAGAGTAAACCACAAAGAGTTAAAAGGAAAACGCATAGGAGCCTAAACTTGGGAGGCCCTGCTTTGAAGTTCTTTTACAAGAGTATGGCAAGGGGAGGGAGTACTTTAAACTGAGGAAACAGGAAGTACCTGGATAAAAAGTTTATTTCATTTCCTGGGGGGGTGGTCTTTCCAGAAGTGCTCCTCCAGGAAACCAGGCCTTTCCTACCTAGGTGTTCAGGTTTCCTGAGAAGAAATAGATAACATCCCCCTGTCACAGTGTGGAGGATCAGCTAGTCAGTAAAAAGCTGCAGAAATCTGAGTTTGCCCCACTCGGTGTTATCAGCTAGAAGGAAGAAGACTTTGAAGAAAGGGCAGAGGAGAGAAGTGGTGTCTGAGGAAGAAGCTGCAGTGCAGACTAGCCTTCTGGAGAAGCAAGCAGAGCCCGGAAGGAGAAGCAGAGGTAAGGGGCAGGTAGCTGAGGGTGTTTATTCACGGATGTGCGAGACGGGGCTCCATCCCCTGGGAAGAGCCTAACTGGGCACCGCACCCACTGCAGAGATGATGCAGAGGATGGTACCTCGGGGCGGAGGGGAGGACATCAGTTAACACACTGAGCCCTGTGCAACTGAGACCTTCAAGTAAGCCATTCTCAGATAATTCCGTTCTGTCCGCAGCTCCACCGGAAGGACCGTGGCTGGAATGGCCAGATTTGCGTGGACCACAGTGACCCCTGGTGGAGGTGCACGCCAGCCGCCACCCACTTGGGGCCGTGGGGCCGGGCAAAGGGGGGTACACTTTGAACGAGTTGCAGGATTGTGGCTTCCTTTACACACACAATTTCTCCGTCTTCCCAAACAAATTATTCAGTTACGACACGCTGGCTGCGGCTATGCATGCGCCGTGCTTCCTTCTGAAGATCACTTTCCCGCATCCCTCCATGTTCAACTAGAGGGGACTTCCCGTCGCATTCAGCCGGCTCCGCCCTTCCCCTGGACGCACAGCACTCGCATGTCCTGGTTTTTCACATGCTCCTTCGTTAGATGCCGCTTCCCCAGCTCATCGTTCTCCTTGAAGTCCCAGCTGCCTCTTCTGTTCTGATCCGAATGAACCCAACTTCGCTGGTACTTTGTCTTCGCCAGCCCCCTTCTGATGAATCCTGCCAGGTCGCCACGTGGTGTGGGGATCCCACCAAACTTTTTCTTTTTTTTTTTTTTTTGCGGTACGCGGGCCTCTCACTGTTGTGGCCTCTCCTGCTGTGGAGCACAGGCTCCGGACGTGCAGGCTCAGCGGCCATGGCTCACGGGCCCAGCCGCTCTGCGGCATGTGGGATCCTCCCGGACCAGGACACGAACCTGTGTCCCCTGCATCGGCAGGCACACTCTCAACCACTGTGCCACCAGGGAAGCCCTACCCACCAAACTTTTTTAGTGATTTGGTATTTGTTGAAGCTTCAAAAAGCTCTTTTAACCAAAGAAACATAGCGGGTCTTGCAAAGAGCCCTGTCCAGTCACAAGGGACGTTGAGCACGGACTGAGTCCCCACTGATCTTTGCCAGCACGTGGCTCTGTTAGAAACTGCAGGCGCGTGAGTGCAGCCAGGCGATGGGTCAGCACTTTCCTAAAAGGGGAACATCCCCAGAAGAACGAGGAGCAAAGGCTTCCCATGCAGGAGTGCTTGTTTCTGAATGTATGTGAGACAGCATTATTCCTGAAGAAACTTGGTGGTGGTATTTTGAGAGAAGTAGATGTGCCTTGAACCAATACATTTGCTTATACATTTCTAAGAGTTAAGAGATAAAAAGAGATGCTCTTTTTCTCATCATAAATTTATTTCCATACCTATAGATATTTTTAGAGACCTTTTTGATTCAGGAACGGAGATGAATGTGGTGTTTCTTGGAAGTGTGAAGGTACAGTAAATAACCTAATTCTGAAACATTTGGAGATTTCACAGAAGCCTTGAAATCAATGCTCTTTGAGTAATTGTAAAATAAAGTAGCAAATAGACCTGGATAAATACATAGGATAGGAAAACAAATCACTGTAGTCTAAATATGACACAGGTAATTCTTTTCAACTTCCAGTATAAAACATACTTCAAACCAAAAAGAATGTAGTGAATGAACCCAAACAATTCTCATCTTAGATGCCACACCATGCAGTTTCTGGCAAAGTATCAGGGTGTGTAGGCAAATGTTAGCATCTGGGAGATGGGTTATAAGGTGTGTTAAAGAACTAATGGAATCCTCAACTTTATTTTGCCCCTAAAAACGTTTGTCTTTCGGAGAATTTCTGGGAAACTACATGAGATCATTTTAAAAAATAATTCCTAGGCGTTGCCCAGTTGACAGCCAACATAAACATTGTATTCTCCGGGATCAAAGAAACTACCCCATCAAAGAAAAACTGGACGCCAGGAATTCGATCTTTCAAACTGTTGGATAAATGCCGCCGAAAGAAGAGGAAAGCATAAGATGTTTGGAAAGGAGGTATAGCAGAGTTTTCTTTAATGCTGAGAATTTTTTAAAATTCATGAAGAACATAGGGGTAAGACAGGAATAAAGACACAGACCTACTAGAGAATGGACTTGAGGATATGGGGAGGGGGAAGGGTAAGCTGTGACAAAGCAAAAGAGAGGCATGGACATATATACACTACCAAACGTAAGGTAGATAGCTAGTGGGAAGCAGCCGCATAGCACAGGGAGATCAGCTCGGTGCTTTGTGACCGCCTGGAGGGGTGGGATAGGGAGGGTGGGTGGGAGACGCAAGAGGGAGGGGATATGGGAACATATGTATATGTATAACTGATTAATTTTGTTACAAAGCAGAAACTAACACACCATTGTAAAAAAAAATTTTTTTTTAAATAATAGTAGTAGTAGTAAAATAACAGGTATTTATTGAGCATTTTGGGTGACCCAGCGCTATTTGCTGAGACCTTTACACACACTATTTCATTTCAACCTCACCAAACTCCAATGAGGTAGGTACTATCACTATCCTCCTTTGACAGCCGATGACACTGAAGCTTAAAGAGGTCATTAACTTGCCTAAGGCCACAGAGGAGTGGATGCCAGGGCCTGTACCCTCAGTTGGGCTATTTTCCTCCTTTCTGGGCTAACACTTCCTAAGCACTTGCTGTTTCCCAAGCACGCTTCTTGCAGGTGTTGACTCATGTAATGCTCACAACAACAGCCAACGAAAGATATGCTAACAATAACCTCATTTTACAGGTGAGGAAACTAGGGCACAGAGAGGCTGAGGAAGCTGCCCAAGACCACCCAGCTAATAAGTGCCACAGTGGAACTCAGACTCAGGCAATCTGAGCTCAGAAGCCAAAATCTTCATCACTTTCTAATACTGCCTCTCAATGTAGAATTAAAAAAATTTTTTTTCCATCTGACATATTTGGTTTCTGAGTTGCAGACTAAACAATTAAGCCCGCCATTCAAAACATCAGGGAGAACTAATATTTTCTTTATTGGCATTAATTTCAAACCCCGGAAGGACTGGAGAAAATCATGACAAGGAATGCCCACGGATGACTCAGTGTTTCATTATCAGCTACTGGCCATGTCAGCAGAGGTGACATATGGCGAGTGGAAGATTTGGGGGAGGTTTCGGTCGCCAAGTCAAAGAAATGGCGGGTCATGCCAGGAGGAAGCAAGCAGGACCTGCCAGCCAGGGCTCCAGAACTAACTACAAGATGGAGCAGAGACAGTACAGTAACCAAGTGGCCCTAGTACCTGATTCCTCCCCCCCCCCCCCAGCACTTGAATCAATCCTCCTTCTAGAGAGAGTATAATCTGATGCTGGTTTACTACATGTGTCTTTCTTTTAACAGCTTTCATTGAAGGTTGAATATATCTAGATCCAGGATAGATGTGCCCTTGAGGGGGGTGTTGGAAGAATGATCAGGAACATGCTGTACACATATTAAAGTGTTTTTTAAATAAATAAATATTTGTGAAGTCCTCACAACGTACAAGAACTAACTTCAGCTTTTACTGTTCCTATCAGCCAGCTGTTTGAAATGAGGAAGTGATTCCTCACGGTGGTTATGATAACTGTCTCCTTAAGCTTGAAAGAACTAGTCCCCTCCTTCCCAACCCCAATCCTACAACAGAAAATGAAGACAAGGGAATTCCCTGGTGGTCCAGTGGCTAAGACTCCACGATCCCAATGCAGGGGGCCCAGGTTCGATCCCTGGTCAGGGAACTAGATCCCACGTGCTGCAACTAAGAGTTCAGATGCCGCAACTAAAAGATCCTGCACAAGGCAACGAAGATCTCACGTGCTGCAACTAAGAGCCAATGCAGCCAAATAAATAAATAAATATATTTTTAAAAAAGAAAGAAAATGAAGATGATATCTAAAGGCCGTTTCCTAGCAGTTCTGTACTTACAAATGATGGATTACACCACCAGCTGAATGCCAGTGGAGCAGTCAGGATAGAATAGGTTAGGGTGCTGTAACAAACACCCCCCAACACACACACACAGACACACACATCTGGGGCTTAACACAATAAAGGTTTATTTGCAGCTCATACTACAATGTGTAGTGTGGATTGCAGGATTTGGTGATGGGGGTGTGCCTCTCATTGTAACCATCCAGGGGCCCAGCTGCAGGGTTGCTAGAAGATCCCTCTAGGGAAATGCTTCTGTGATACCAGAAGAATGGGAAGAGAATTGTGCATAAGCATTTAATATTGCCTCCTGGAAGTAACATATAACTTCCATCCACATTTCACTGGCCAACACAAGTCACACGATAAGCCTAACTTTTAAAGAGAAAATAAAATACAAACTTAGCATGTGCCCAGAGAGGAGGAAAACTGGACTCTTTATTTAGGTGCAGCCCTAATGGCTAAGACATTGAGGAAAGGAAATTTAATGTCAGAAACAGGAGCTCGTAATCATAAAAAAGAAAAAAAAAAGGCCCCCTTTAACTGTGTGGATCTCAAACTAAAGGCCTGCTTGATGAATGACTCAAGACTGATGACAGGTCACGTTTCGGTAGGTAGGTGTGTACAAGAGGTACAGCCGGATGGAGCTGGTGTGACCAGTGAATATAGAGACAAGGACTGAAAAGCTACTGTGCAGCTACCAGTTGAAGAACTTAACAGCTGAAGCCTGAAGTCGCCAGATGCACGTAGGCCTTGCAGCCTCAGAGGAGTGGCGTATGTGGATGTCAGGAAGAGGAGAAATTGGAAACCATTTTACCCACAACCCTGTGACTCAATGAAACATGTTTCTTAATGAAAGCAATCGTGTAATAGGCAAAAACTCAGTCCTGGCAGACTTTGGGATTAGGCGGCAACCTCTCCACACAGGACTTTAAGACTTTGGCCTTGATCTTTGACTCACTAAATTTCCAAAATCCCTGGTGTTTCTCTATGACAGAACACTGGGACAAAATGACCTCTCATTCCTGATAAAATTTAACTAACACTTTTTGTGAAATAAAACAACAGGCAGGACCAGGAATATGGGAAGAAAAATGGGAGCTCATCTTGAGAGGGAAATGTTCATGGCATTGTCCATCCCCAAGGGCTTCTCCCCAAAGGAGGATATTGTCTGTAGGGCCTGGATTTCTCTGTAAAATGGGAACACTGTTGTCTCTGATGAAGCTGGCGAGTCACCTGCCATCCATGCCAATCCCATTTGCACTCTATAACCCCTCTAGAAAGTATAAAGCACACTTTTAAATCTCAAAACAAGGACTCGGTTTGATAACAGAGCCAAGCAGGTTGACAGCTGAGAGCGCTAAGGTTATTAGCTGGACCCGTCTTCCTGTTGTTCCGGGCTTTCTGCTCTGCAGCTGTGAGAGATGCAAAGCTTCTCTCGGTTACTGTGGGTACAGATCCAACATGCTCCAGAACAGCCAAAAGACAGCACGACAAAGAGCTGTAGTCTCTGACTACTCAGTGTGTTCCTCCCACAAGCAATATAGGGTTCACCTGGAACTTCCTCGAAATGCAGGCTCTCAGGCCCTGCCCCAGACCTGCTAAACCAGAATCTGCATTTTAACACAGTCCCTGGGTGATATGTATGCACCCTAGTTTCAGAAGCTCTGTTCTCCAGAGTTTTAAACTACCCATGAAAGATGCCTTTGCTACCATCTTCTATTGAACAGAATTAAAAATCAAGGCCAACTTTTCCCAGCCTGCCTTCTTTCCCATCTTGTTGTCAAACAGTCAAATTGACACCAAATGCCCAGGTAATAATTCACCTGCCTCAGAGCCTTTCAAAAGAGCTGGTATTTGCATGAATGGAATTGCCCTTACTTTGGACAATTCCATTTCAGTATGTCCCTATAAAAACTAAAAGTATAATTTTTTTCTTTAAAAAATCGGTTTTAAATACTTGCTTCTATAAGCTGTACACTTATTTCTCCCAGACTTTTAATTAGACGCACACATCTGACCATTTTATTTCTAACTATCTCTTCTCCCTCCGCCAACATCTGCCAAGTACAAACAGGGATAAGTGACAGTTTACACAACATGCGCAGGTATTTCTATTTACAGGGATTCAATGGAATGTTGTCTTTTTCATTTGCTTTGTTTGTTTTGCTTGAGACTAGCTGGGCAGTCTGGACTATGTCCTGCTTTGCTATATTCATCTGGTCTAGATGAACATCCATATCTGAAGGCATCAGTAGAAAGCTGAGAGACACCACCTGGCAAGAAATCTCCAGTGACCTATTCTCTATTTTCTGAAAGTTTTGAACCAGCACAACATTTTTACCTTAAAATGTTAATGCTTAATATCAGAGCAGTTTAATTTGAAAATAAGGTTTTATGGTGCTAAAGAAAATATCATCATGATGTATGTGTTAATTATGTCTCCACCTGCTTTGGGAACTTAAGTGAAGCAAGTAAACAGATGTTAAACTCAAGGAGTCTGCATTTAAAAGGATATTTTGCTTTTCGTTAGCATTTACTTCTCAACACAAAACTCCATTTTCTGCCCTCAAAAGCTGAAGTAGGTACAGCTGATGCAAAAGCGTATTTTAACATGATTGGTGGCAACCCAGACACTATGTTCGCTGGAGGATTTCTATAACACACTGTTCTCAAAAACCTTTAAATAATCTCTGGTAAAACAGAAGAGGGAATATTTCCAGGTGACAGTGGAGCTGGAAGTGATATGACGTTTGTACGTGATGGGCTACTCATTTTTCTGAAATAAAGAATCTTGTGAAAGGAGGAATTATGACTAGTATTTACAACAGCTTTTCATAAACATCCCCAAATTCCAGGCACAAGACAAAAGGCATGACTCAGATCACAGTAGGTGTGATGGCTGGGGAAGTGGTCCTGGGGAAGATTGCTTCCCAGCTGCCTGAGAATAGCTCTGGGGAGATTTCTGTAGGAAGCTGATAATGGGCTATTTCATTCGAGGATCACCAGTAAAAATCTGGTTTTGATCAAGAGCATTTCCTTAGCTAAAAATGTCATGTTTCCAGACCTTGATTTGATGTTTTAGTAGATCACGGCTGAAAAGACTGAGAACTTGAAAAAACAATATGAATGATTGTGATTTTTTAATCTGTGCTGACACGTGAATCCATGTGATGAGATTATCTTGATGGGTGTGGCTTGAGTTCTCCTCCCAGCTGTGGTTTTTAGGGGGCTGAAGGTCGTGTCTCCCTGAAATCTCTGCAGTCCACTTGTAGGAGGCATTCCTGGGAGTGCAGGAGGCGGTGCTCACAGGAGTTTGCTTAAAAGCTCACACTCCGGGGCTTCCCTGGTGGCGCAGTGGTTGAGAGTCTGCCTGCCAATGCAGGGGATGTGGGTTCGTGCCCCGGTCTGGGAAGATCCCATATGCCGCGGAGCAGCTGGGCCCGTCCACAGCAGTGAGAGGCCCGCATACCGCAAAAAAAAAAAAAAAAAAAAAAAAAAAGCTCACACTCTGAGGTGGGCTTAGGAGTCTGCATTTTTATAATATGGTTCTGAGGAGGTGGGTGAGCTTCAGAATAAGTTTAGAGAAAGGCTGACTACAACCCAGTTAATTCCTCATCTTTAAGAAAAAAATCCATATTAAAAAAACAGAAAATAACTAGTGTTGGTGAGAATGTGGAGAAATTAGAAGCCTTGTGCACTACTGATGGGAATGTTGAAGGGTGCAGCTGCTGTGGAAAACAGTATGGAGGCTCCTCAAAAAATCAGACATAAAATTACCATATGATCGGACTTTCCTGGCGTCCAGAGGTTAAAACTCTGCACTTCCACTGCAGGGGGCACGGGTTCGATCCCTGGTCAGGGAAGTTCCACATGCTGCGAGGTGTGGCCAAAAAAAAAAAAAAATTACCATATGACCCAGCAATCCCACTTCTGGGTAGACAGCCAAGGAGTTGAAAGCAGGGTCTCACAGAGTGACAGGCAGGGCCACGGCCGCAGGTCCACCCCTTCCCTTCTGCTCCTCTATTCAGTTCCCAGAGATTCCCAGCGAGGAAGCAGTAGAGCTGTCAGGCTCCCAGGATCTGGGCCTGGCTTGTTGGGATTTCCTCTATCACCTCAACCCTTCTACCCCGAGAGAGGAGTGCACAAGGCTTTGGAAAATGCAGAACAGCTTCTCCTCTCAAACAGGCTAGAGATCCATATTCTGGGATGGTCAGAGTCAATTCCACGGTCTAGGGGGAGAGGTGGACCTCAGAGGAGTGTTTGTCCCAGGGAGCTCACACAAAGTTCAAATGCAAGTTGATATTTTAAATTCATCTTTAAAAGATTTCCATGTTATGTCACAAACACAGTTTTCTTTTTTCTTTTTTTGGTCTTGGACAAAATTGACAAAAATGTCCCTATACCATAGTTCGCTTAAGTTTTACAATTACATAACACACACACACCCCATTATACATATCTACCAATGTACATATACATCCACATACACAGCATTAATACCACATATATATATAAACACACATATTTAATAACTACATCTTTAACTAATCTGGTTTCATATGTGTATCTATATATATGTCTATTCATGTCTACAACTTCAAAGAGGTGATGGTTGGGAGTGGTCTTTGGGAGAAAACCCTGACAAGTGAATGCAGTGTATTTTCATTACGCATCACTGCGTGAACAGATAGGACTCATTCCTCCTCACAGAACTTACTGCAAAACGCAAAAGAGCTCACCTTCCCACAGAGGTTAAAAGGAGCCTGCTTTCCTAAAAAAAAAAAAATGAAAGAAAATGACTCCTAACAACAGAGGATATACAGACAAATGTAAGTCATGAAAAAGAAATGAATGTCATTTGACATTACCTTCAACTGAGAATTAAACCATTAACAGTCTGGGGTAAACACATTCTAAGCAAAGACCCAAACTCTACCTAGCAGCCATCTAGGAAATGCTCTAAAGTAGTGCACATGGATCAGAAGGATCTAGACCAGTTCTGCTGCCCAAGGAGGGTTCTGAACCTGCTACTATTTGCCCAATCAGCCAGCCTTGGGTTTGCGGGACAAATCTAGTTTAGACCTTGAATCCCAGGGCAGGTTTGGAGTAGTTTAGGGACTCCTGGAGAGAGGGTAAATTAGTCTCTGTCGAATCTCTTTGTTTTAAACCGATTTCGGAGCACAGAGCCCAACTCAGCCCAGATCTCCCCTGGTCCACATAAGAAGCACCCAATGGACTTCCGGAACCCCCTCATGACCCGAAGACTTGAACCTTGACCAAACCCAGAGAAAATGACAGTGCAGCCTGGTCTTGCCAGGCGAGAGCTCCGGAGTGTAGGCTTCAAAGCCGTCTCAGAATTCAGGCCAAGGCTCCCTGGGGGCTTTCATCAGACTTGGTACCCAGCTCTGCAGGAGGCCGATTCTCCTGTGATGTCTACTGCAGATAAACACTCCCAGAGGAGAGTGGAGACAGGCACCACTCTGCCGAGGCTCCACTGTGAGGCGACGGAAGGCAAGGGGTGGATTCGAGAGCTACACGCTGCCGCTGTCCGGCACTGGAGCCTGAAGAGCTTTTCTTCTAAACCTTTGAGAGTTTCCTGTACTCACTGTGTAGGTTGCGTATTTGGATCTTTTTCTTAGGGAAACATATAGGACTCTTAGAGGAAACAGGACAGACATAAATATACTAACTTTTTGTTGAGGCTGTAGGTTCTGTGAACAATAGCAGTTGCCAGTATGAACAGAACAACTGAGAAATGTGTTACTCTTCTTGTATAAATATTGCAAACATAATCTTTATGCTTTCTCCATATCTGTTTCCAAAGAACTCAAAAAGCTTTTCAGATGGTTTGTAAGAGGTTCCCAACCCACCAGCGGCACCAAGATTCGTGTGGGAAACCTTGGTCCAAGGCAGCTGGAGACCCAGTCTTCCTCTACATCCTCCCCTGAGGCCACTGTCCTGCAAAATCTGGAAAAATTAGCATAGATCTTTAACTGGTGCCTCTTGGAAGAGATAAAGAGATTCTCGAGGCTGCAGTTATCTTTGGTCATAAGACCTAGATTTCCCAAGGCCTCCATCATCAAGTCCTCCCCAAAGTGGCCCATGACAATGACAAGTTTCAGTCCAAATATAACTCACCCCTCCACCTGCTCTGTAACAAGTTTATTTATTTTATTTTTTGGCTGCACTGTATGCAGCCTGAGGGATCTTAGTTCCCCGACCAGGGATCGACCCCGGGCCCACAGCAGTGAAAGCACCGAATCCTAACCACTGGACTGCCAGGGAATTCCCCGTAACAACTTTAGAGCGAGGGTTTTCTTCTACTTTTTTCCTATTCCCCATGGTGGAGTGACCCACATAGGACAGTTCCTCAATAAAGAGTCAATTCTCAATTAAACTCACTCCAGTGTAATTTTCATTTCTGTAGTTTTGATGACCTGAAATCGTTCCTTAATTTGTACAAGAAGGGTAGGCAGAGAGAAAGTGAAACTGTTTGGGGGCCGCTGGGAGCTTGGGCAGGGAGCTAAGTTTGGCCTAAGAACCACAGAATCAGACACAAGAAATGTAGCTTTCACATTTATTTGAGCCTCTGTGCCTGTGGACTATTTAAGGAAGAGCTATCAGGTGACAATGAAGAGGTAAGTCCCATAAGAGGGATCTTAGAGCCCACCGGGTCAGACCATTTGCCTCCACTGAAGCCTCTCCAGTGATGGTCACTCTTTATTGTAAGAAGATAAGCATTTCAAGAAAGCTTTACCTATAAGGATAGCCTTCTGGATATGCTACCAAAGTGGTCTTCCCCAGAAGAGAAATAAAGGAAAGGTGGAGGGCACGTGTCCTGGGGCTGGCTCCCCACGAGACAGACAGGAATGCGATGGGGATTTGGGAGCAGGACGTTTACTGGAAGGGCTCTGGGTGGACACCTGAGGGGGAGGGGAGGACTGGGCAGAGGGAGAAGCAGAGCGACAGGGGCCTTAGCTAGTCTCCAGGAAGCTCTGGAGCCTGGACGGCCCCTGAGAGTTGTTCAGTCCCTCTTATGGACTGAATCGTGTCCCCCGCAACTCACAAGTTGAAGCCTTAAGCCCTAGAACCTTAGAATATGACTATATTTGGAGATGGGACCTCTGAAGAGGTAATTAGGATTAAATGGGGTCATAACGGTGGGGCTCTAATCCAATGATTGGTGTCCTTATAAGAAGAGGAAGAGACACCAGGGGTGGGTGATTAGAGATAAAGCCCATGTGAGGACACAGCAAGAAGACATTCATCTACAAGCCAATGTTGAAACCGTGCACCTCAGACTGGGACTTGAACCCATGTGGCTGGGACTCGAACTCGGCCAAAACCCACAGTCTTCCAATGGAGATCACACACTTAATGAAGCTCAGGTTCTTGATGTCTCATCGCAGAAAGAATTCAGCGAGAGACAAAGTGATAGGTAAGAAGTGGATTTATTTAGAGACTGTGGGCCCTGCCGCCTTCCCTCCTGTTCCATGTTTGTAAGTCACCCAGTCTGTGGCGCTTTGTTTTGGCAGCCCAAGCAGGCTGGTACACACCCCCTTGGCCAGTGCTTGGATGGGAGTGGTCCCTGGGGAAGGGGTGGCCTGTCGGGTGAGGAGCTCCCTTCCCATGAGGCATTTATTTCACAGGCAGGGCTGGGTGCTGCGGGCTCTGGGCTGTGCACCACGGCACTCTCTACAGCAAGGCCCCAGGGCGGTCCCGTGAGCCAGGTGAAGGCCTGGGACGATTATGAGGAAAACAGTGCAGGGGATGAGGATAGTATTACAGGAACCATCTCAGTGACCTGCCATCATATCAAGCCTTTAAAATCTTGAATAAGTTTGCATTCATAAAACAGCACTTCAGAATCCAAGAGATTGTAAAGATCATCTCATCAAACCCTGTATTTGAAAGCTGGGGGCAAAGAGGCTCAGAGAAGTTGAGATTCTCCAAAGAACTGAAGGCCACTGGAAAACCCAGCTGGACCCAAGACCCTGGCTTCCCAGGGCTCTCTCCAACATGTCTGGTCCAGCTAAAACCAGTTGTATAGTCCCCACAACTATAGTGCCTCTAAATACAGGGGGGTTGGGGGTTTTTTTTGTTTCTTTTGGCTTCACCAATTCTCAGTTGCAGCATGTGGGATCTTTAGTTGCGGCACGTGGGATCTAGTTCCCTGACCAGGGATCGAACCCAGGCCCCCTGCATTGGGAGTGTGGAGTCTTAGCCACTTAGCCACTCAATAAGTGTTCATTTTCTATTTTGCTGTAATATTTTCATAACACCTCCTTTATAAATAGATGGTTTGGGGACTTCCCTGGTGGCGCAGTGGTTAAGACTCCATGCTCCCAATGCAGGGGGCCCAGGTTCAATCCCTGGTCAGGGAACTAGA
This sequence comes from Mesoplodon mirus, assembly GCF_964341445.2. Classification (NCBI taxonomy): domain Eukaryota; kingdom Metazoa; phylum Chordata; class Mammalia; order Artiodactyla; family Ziphiidae; genus Mesoplodon; species Mesoplodon mirus. The sequence continues at coordinate 6,161,607 of NC_138993.1, read as the reverse complement.
TCTCACATGCATGCCGCAACTAAGAGTTTGCATGCCGCAACTAAGGAGCCCACAAGCTGCAACTAAGGAGCCCATGAGCTGCAACTAAGACCCAGCACAAACAAATAAAAATAAAATAAACATTTAAAAAAAATAAATAAAATAAATAGATGGGGTTTTTTTTTCTTTTGTAGAGATTTGCCCAGAATAACTAAGACATCCTTACCAAATCAGTGCATCCCAAACCCTAATATTAGAGACTCTGGCCAACTTTCAGGCTTCCTCTCAGAAATTCCTCCAGAATGCGCTGATGTCAAGAGCAGGCCCAGTTGGCTGAAAGCAGCAGAAAACCACGACTCAGGTGACTTAAACAGTAATCAATGTATTTTCTCACGTAAAAATAACTCCAGGGCCTGAGTAAGCCTCTCAGTGAAAGAGCATTTTCCTAGCTGAAATATGAAGGGCATCCGTTTACAAAGCAAAGAGCTGATAAGCTGGTCAGCAACGCTCAGGCAAAAGTGGAGGGAAAGTCTGAATCCAGAGCAACAAGGGAACTCGGCCACTTTGCCCCAGGGCATCTGCTGCACAAGCAAAGCAAGAACCCATGGGCTTGGATTCCAGGCGGGGGTCTTCCCGGAGTCCCTCCTACAGGCTGATATTCCAAAGGGCCCCCCCGTCAAGGTAAGTGTGAACCAGAGATAAACCTTCCCTTTCCCCACAATCCTAGCATACCTTGAGGAAGGCTGGGTGTTGACTATGGCTGGAAGAGAAAAGAAGAAATAGAAAAAACTGCCAGGCAGGGGTCTTGGCTGCAGCCCCACCTTGGTTACCTTGGGCAGATTTGCAGGCCAGGTTCCCTTCTGGGATATCAAGCCAGGTGTGGGGTTTAAGGTGGTCTTGACTGGTGGAGCCCCTGGACCCCTGGCAGAAGCAAGCGCAAATCCTCTAAGGAGGAAACACCTCTCTCCCAGGCCTCCGGGAAGCCTCAGATTCCATTTTTCTAGGGCAACGGCCTCCGCATAAAGACTAATGGTGAGTCAGGAAAACAAAGCTCCGTGAGAAAAAACCAACAGAAACAAGAAAGAGCAGCAGTAGACTTACACAAACTTTGAAAAACTCATCAGATGTAAATTGTAAGCCAACTATGCTGCAGTTTCGAGAAATAAGCAAAAGTCCAGAGGAAAGGATGCTCCACTGTTAAATAGTTCAGCAAACCAATGACTCATCCAGGGATCTGAATTCTTCCCATCTCTCCACCCTGCCCACTGCTGTCAGCAGCTTGTTTATCCTCTACTAGCTCTCATCATGGTCACAAGATGGCTGCAGCAACTCCAGATTTCACAACCACACAACTTCCAGAGACAAGAAAAGGGAGGGTGTGTTTCCATGTAGCCTCTTTGAACAGTGAAGCAACCTCACAGACTTCTCCGGACACTTCATGTGTCAGGATTACATCACACACCCATGGCTAAAGTAATTACAGGGGAGGGAAATGGTTGGATTAGATCAGTAATGATTCTATTTATGGGACAAGAGATGGTGAATCTACCTGAGGGCTTGTGGAGGAGGATAAATATCTGAACATAATTCAAGCTTTCACAGCAAGGTTAAAAAAATGTGTATGTGATGGGGCTGATTCACTTTGTTATAAAGCAGAAACTAACACAGCACTGTAGAGCAATTATACTCCAATAAAGATGTTTAAAAAAGGGGGGGGGAGTTTTCCAAAGAAAACGAAAACACTAATTCAAAAAGATACATGCACCCCAATGTTCATAGCAGTATTATTTACAATTGCCAGAAAATGGAAGCAACCTAAGTGTCCATCAACAGGTAAATGGATAAAGCAGATGTGATGTATATGTACAATGAAATCATATTCAGCCATTAAAAAGGATGAAATTTTGCCATTTTCAACAACATGGATGGACTTGGAGGCTATTATGCTTAGTGAAATAAGTCAGACAGAGGAAGACAAATACTGTATGATATCACTTATATATGGAATCTAAGAAATAAACTAGTGAATATAACAAAAAAGAAACAGACTCACAGATATAGGGATCAAACTAGTGGTTACTGGTGGGGAGAGGGAAAGGGGAGGGGCAAGTTAGGGTAGGGGAATAAGAAATACAAACTATTAGGTATAAAATAAATAAGCTATAAGCTACAAAGATAAATTGTACAACACATGGAATATAGCCATTATATTTATTGATTTCTTAGTTTATTTATTTTTGGCTGTGTTGGGTCTTTGTTGCTGCACGCGGGCTTTCTCTAGTTGCGGCGAGTGGCGGCTACTCTTCATTGCGGTGCGCAGGCTTCTCACTGCGGTGGCTTCTCTTGTTGCAGAGCACAGGCTCTAGGCATGCAGGCTTCAGTAGTTGTGGCACGTGGGCTCAGCAGTTGTGGCTCATGGGCTCTACAGCGCAGGCTCAGTAGTTGCAGCGCACGGGCTTAGTTGCTCTGCGGCATGTGGGATCTTCCCGGACCAGGGATCGAACCCATGTCCCCTGCATTGGCAGGCGGATTCTTAACCTCTGAGCCATCAGGGAAGTCCTTATAACTATAAATGGAATATAACCTTTAAAAATTTTTTTAAATAGGGCTTCCCTGGTGGCGCAGTGGTTGAGAGTCCGCCTGCCGATGCAGGGGACACGGGTTCGTGCCCCAGTCCAGGAAGATCTCACATGCCACGGAGCGGCTGGGCCCGTGAGCCATGGCCGCGGAGCCTGCGCGTCCGGAGCCTGTGCTCCGCAACGGGAGAGGCCACCGCAGTGTGAGGCCCGCGTACCGCAAAAAAAAAAAAATTTCCAAGTTTGTGTAAAAAAATTTTTTTAATTCTGTAAATATATTATGCATGAACTAACATGTGCATTTACCAAACAAAAATATTAAGTCCAGCCCACATTCAGGAGAGGGGAATTGGGCTCCACCTGTTAAAGAGAGGAGTCTGAAGGATTTGTGGACATATTTTTACCACACACAGCAATTCTCTAAAACAAACACACATTTGGGGGGAGAAGTATTTTCTCTCTGATGTTGTTTAGAACACTGGCCCAAGATGTTAATAAAAAGCAACCATCTTTTAGTCATTTTTATCATGTCTTTACATACTTCACAGGCAATGCACCCCTGCTATCTGCACGTGGGACAGAACCCCACTTCCCTGCCCTTGGTATCCCGTGGAATAGAAGGAAGTCACCAATGTAGAAGACATGGCGAGTTCTAGGTTGAATTGCGTCCCCAAACCTTGTTTGGAAATAGTGTCGTTGAAGGCGTAATTCATTAAGATGAGGTCATACTGGAGTAGATGGCCCTTAATCCAATGTAACTTGTGTCCTTGTAAGAGGAGGAGACAGAGACACAGACACACAGGGAGAGTGCACTGGCTGACGGAGGCCAAGATAGCAGTGAGGCGGCTGTCCGTCAGAGGATGCCGAGGATGGCCATGGCCACCAGGAGCTAAGAGAGAGGCCCTCCGCAGAAGGAACCAGCCCTGCCCACACCTTGATTGCAGACTTATGGCCTCTAGAACTGTGAGGAAATAAATTTCTGTTGTTCTCAGTCTCCCAGTTTGTAGCCCTCTGTCACGGCAGCCCTGGGAAACCATAGGTCTTTGTCATCTTGGCTACTGAGCATGTGAACGGCACTCCTATTTGGGAAGTTGAAGAGAAGCTATTCCCCTTTCCCATCCCCGGCAACTATACCACAGACGCCTCACCCAAGCGTGGCGAGTTAGAGTCTCCCTCTGAGACTTTGAACCTTGAAGAGTGACTGAGTCATCACCCTGAGATTCTCACAGCGGCGGAGTCAATGGAACAGCACTGCGGCCAGTGTCCCGGGACCAGGACCCGTCCCCATGACCAGTCCTGTGGCAACTTCTTCGCTTTGTCTTTCTTTTCTATGACTCCCCGGACTTCCTGTTGATTCTGTGAGCTACCTAATGCCCTCCCAGAAAACCACTCTCTTAACTGAACCAGAGTCCATTTCTGTTATTTGTAACCAAGAATGCTGACTAATACACACTAGAAATTGGTTTTTGACTCAAATGCCTGTTTAGTTTGGTTTTATTTACCCATTCCTTTCCTCCCATGAGCCTTCTGCATTCATTCATTTGTTTATTCACTCATCCGTCTAACATTCACTGGTTGTCTTTTATGCCAAAGTACTAGATGCTTGGAATACATGGCCTACGAAGACATGGCCCCTACCCTTTAAAAACCCACAGCCTAGTCCAGGGCAGAAGAGTCAAGAAAACAGATGATTATGCTACAGAGTGTAATTGCTATGATTGAGAGAGAAGACACCTAACTTACATGCTCGGGAAGGGTGGAAGGCGTCCTGTGGCCACTGCTCCCTGAATTGTGTCTTAAGGGATAAACTGGATGGCAAAAGCAGGAAGGGGAAGAGGAGGGACATTCCATTAAGAGGTGGGAACTTAGCACATCAGGACATTAAGTGACTAAACCAGAGTTTAGTGTGTCTGTACAGAACCTTCTGGGTGGGGATGGTAAAAGCTGAAGCTATAGAAGTAGGCAGAGGTCAGTGCTGTAGGTCTCACTTAGGAGTCTGGACTTTATCCTAATAGCAACATGTAACCCCTGAAGTAGAGAGAAAGCAGCCAGTTTTATATTAGAGATGGATTTTTTTTTAGCAGCAGGGCAAAGAATCTCCCACACTGATTCTCTCCTTGGCTGTGTCCAATCTACTCTTGAGCCCATGAAAGACATTCTTCATTTCTGTTATAGTGGTTTTTTGGGTTTGTTTCTTTTTTGTTTTTTTGGCCGCATCACTCAGCTTGCGGGATCTTTGTTTTTGATTTCTAGCATTTCTTTTTGATGCTTTCTTGAAGTTTCCATCTTGCTGCTTACATAACCCACCTGTTCTTACAAGTTGTCTGCTTTTTCCAAAAGAACTCTTAAAATATTAATCATAGCTATTTGAAATGGCCTGTCCAATAATGCCCAAATCTCTGCCCTATCTGCAGAGTCTGCTTCTGATGCTTTTCAGATTGTGTTTTTGCTTGCCTTTTAAAATGCCTTGCAATTTTTTGTTGAAAGCCGGACATGACGTGTCACGTTATAGGAACTGAGCTAAATAGGCCGCTAGCCTGAGCTTTGGTATTAGTCTGGCTGGGGTTTTAGGCTGTGTTTAATCTTCTGTAGCTGCGGTGCCAGAGGCTTCACAGTAAATAGAGTCGGCTCTTCAAACTGTAATCCGCTGTTCTTTACTGGAGCTCTGTTGCTGGTCGCCAGGTGTGGGCAGAGGGGAAGCATTCTTATATAATCTTGGGATTAAATAGCAGTCTTTCAGTGGATCCATGTCCTTGGGCTGTGACCTGCACAAGTATTTATTAGCTTTGTTTCTCCTCCCTTAGGTGAGATAGGAAGGCTAGAGAGGGGAGTCAGGGAAGTGCCCGTCCCCTGGTGGGACAGGTCTTTTCCCTGACAGAGTAGGCCTTTGTTATCAGGATGCTCTAGGCATATTTCAAAATCTTCCCCTCCCACTGCCAGAGACATAAGGACATCATTCTGGGCTCTTCAGCAAGAGAACCTAGTGGGGGTCTTGTAGACAAAAAAAAAAAAAAAAAAGCATGGAGCCCCCCCTTAGGTGACAGATCCCAGGAGTCTCTTACTCTCAGGCTACTCCACACTCAGCCTCCAGCAATTTATCAAAATTGCCATTAAATGTTCCTGCCAGCATGTGTCTCTAGCGCCTTCTGTCCAGCTAAGGAGACCTTGGCTGTGACTCTGGCTTTGCCTGTCCCTCCAGATCACGGGATGTAGCTGCGCCCTGTGACCTCAGGCTCTGAAGGGCGCAAGATAAAGCACTGATTTTCAGCTCCTTCAGCTCTTTTTGCTCTAAGGATGAGAGTGATGACTCCAAAGCTCTTTACATGTTGGAGCTGAAAGCAGTCCCTCGATATGCTGCTGTTGACTGAATAAAGCAGAATAATCAGGTCTGAAGGAGCATTTGTGGAGCGACTGCACTAGACGGAGAAGTCCAGGATGAAACCGGGGTGTGGCTGGGGTGAGAGTGGAACACAGTGGGAGAAGGAATACAGTGGGGAGCAGATATTTAGGGAAGGAAAATGAAAAGCTAACAAGCAAAAAAGCTCACTAATAGGGAGTTCTGCTTAGTTTTGTCCTGAATACCTATAGATGACCTGTTCTGATGACCTGAAGGTATTCTTTTTTTCTTTCTTTTTTGAAACAACACCAATTTATTCACTTAAGCTCTAGAGGTCAGAAGTCTGGAATGGGTCCCACTGGGCGAAAACCAAGGTGCTAGCAGGGTTGCACTCCTCCTGGAGCCTTTAGGGGAAGAATCTGTCTCCTCGCCTTTTCCAGCTTCTGGATGCCACCTCCCTTCCTTTGTTCATGGATCCTTTCTCTGTATGCAAAGCAAGAAGTGTAGCATCGGCAAATATTTCTCTGGTTGCTACTCTCCTTCCTCCCTCTTTCACTTGTAAGGACCCTTGCAATTACACTGGGTCCATCCAGAAACTCCACATACCTGAAATATCCCTGTGGCCATGCAAGGTAACTTATTCTCAGGTGCCAATGAGTAGGACATGGGTCTCTTTAGAAGGGGCGCTATCCTGCCTATCATAGGAAGGAGGCACTTGTCAGGAAGCAATGATTGGATTGACCCTCTTCTATACTCCAGGGAGTGCGGGGAGAGACAGAAGCTGAGAGAGGTGAAGTGATAACACTTTCCCCTCTTAGTGTTCTATCTTTTTTTCCTATTCCCTTTTCCCCTTTCTCTTCTCAGTATCAAGGGTAATTCTCTTGCCCTGCTTTTTCCCCTTAACCTGAAGGTTTTCTGCAGAGCATCAGAAATCTATGATCAGAGTTACACGAGAAATAAAATAAACAATAATCCATCTGGTCGGGACTGATGTGAATGCTGACAGCACAAGTTATATTTCCTTTCATTTAAAAATACCCGCCGGGGGCTTCCCTGGTGGCGCAGTGGTTGAGAGTCCGCCTGCCAATGCAGGGGACACGGGTTCGTGCCCCGGTCCGGGAGGATCCTACATGCCGCGGAGCGGCTGGGCCCGTGAGCCATGGCCGCTGAGCCTGCGCGTCCGGAGCCTGTGCTCCGCAGCGGGAGAGGCCACACAGTGAGAGGCCCGCGTACTGCAATAAATAAATAAATAAATAAATAAATAAATAAATAAATAAAAATACCCGCGGGCACGGCTCCCCATCAGTGTCATAGAGAAGGTGGCGTGACTGCCCTGTTTTCATAACCTTGGAGAGTGCAGTGGCCTGGAGGACACGGCAGTAAAAACTGAGTAATGGTGGGAGCAGCTGCCGAGTGGAAAGATAAGAGAATACATTTTACCTTCCCAGGGCACTTGCGTACCACAGAGCTTCTCCTTTATAAAATCTCCTTCTTAAACATCCAAACTGCCTTCTTAAACTCCTTCTTAAAAACTCCACCCATTTTCTGTCAGGAAAACGAAGGAGGAACGACGGGTAGCAGCAGGGCCTGGATTCCAAGCAGGGTCCCCTCCATACCTCTGTGAGCACAGGACTATGAAACGGCAACTGCGTTCCGTGAAGAATAACACAGCAACTCACTTTGGTGTTGGTTTTCTTACGGGTAAAGTTAGGGGCCCCGACTAGAGGGTTTCTATGCTCTATGAGTCTCCCTGCTTTGTGAGTCTGGTTTTAAACAGGTTGATCCAGGCTGCCCAGAAGTTCACCCTGCTTCTCCCTCCATTGCAGAACAGTTCTTTCTTCATTCTTAAGTAACTTTTCTAGATAAGGGACTCTTGATTCCCCTTCAGTCGTTGGCATCCCTCCTGTCTTATCTCAGGCCACCTGTCACAGTCCAAGAATGTCAGTTTGCCATGTGGTTGCTGATTCAACTTTAAAGCTTGTAGAACCACTTGGAAAAGAATCAACCTTTGGGGCTTTTTTCATAAAGCTTTGTAACAAATATAATGATTTTACAAGAAATTGTTTTATCAATTCCTTTTCTCATTTCTTTTTTTTTTTTTTTTTTTTTTCTTTTTGCGGTATGCGGGCCTCTCACTGCTGTGGCCTCCCCCGTTGCGGAGCACAGGCTCCGGATGCGCAGGCCCAGCGGCCATGGCTCACGGGCCCAGCCACTCCGCGGCATATGGGATCCTCCCAGACCGGGGCACGAACCCGTATCCCCTGCATCGGCAGGCGGACTCTCAACCACTGCGCCACCAGGGAGGCCCTCTCATTTCTTTTTAAATAAACTTTTTTTCTGATTATAAATTAATATGTGTTTATTGTTGAAAATGTGGAGAATACAGAAAATTATACTGTCTATGGTATTTAATAACACAAAAATTGTTAGTAATCCGACCACTCAGAGATAATTGTTATTAAAATTTGATACATTACTTTATGGCCTTTTTTCTACACATTCATATGTATACTTTTTTGTGTTTTTAACAAAAAATATGTATTTTTAACAAAATTGGGATATATGATATACTTTTTATTTCCTTTTTTTTCTTTTACTTACTGTCATAGCATGGAAATTCTTCCATGTAACTAAATATTCTGTAAAAATATAGTTTAATGGCCTTTCTAAGGAGCTGGGGATGGAAGGTAGAGGACTAATCCTCTAAACGTGGCCTATGTTATGGAGTCACTTGTGCCTGAATTGCATGTACTCTGCTGACTTTAGATCCTTCCCTACTCTCACAGCCCAGTAAAAAGGGGACTGACTCCCCTTAAGGAGGAAAGTGATCGCTCTGTGGGACCAAAAAAGCAAACGCCAAACTGAAGCAGAGGTCAGGTTCTTCTCCGTAACTTCTCGAACACAGTAGTACGTGTGTCTAATTAAGCAAGATTTAGCTTCCAATCCAAAGATTACTGAATACCCACCAAGTGTCAGGCCCTGTTCTAGGAGCTTTCACATATATCCTATGTCACCTGCTGTGGTAGAAAATGAAGCCACGTTTAAGTTACTACACAAATAAATCAAATTTGAGCTTCCATCCTGACTGAGAGAAGTCCACTCATCATTCTCTGAGTTTTCCCCTCCTTGCAAATTAAGACCCCCTCAAGGTGCTTACTTCATCCAAGCGAGTCAGTCTGGTTTAATATTTCTGTTGTGGAGAAAAGAATTTGAGAAGTCTGGTGTGACTGCTTAAGCTTCCAAATTCTGCTCTGGTGAGGCTGACACAGAAAACAGGAAGTCCGGCTCTCGGGTGTAAGGGTTCAAAGTCTACCCGCTGAGACAGTGCGGCACAGACTGCAGGGAGGGAGGAGAACCCAGGCTAGCAACGGTTACCCCACGCGACTGGAGACTGGGTCCCCAGTACAAGTTTAGAGACGGATACTTTTGTTTACAGAAAATCAGTGATTTCTCTTAAGGAACCCCAAGGTCCAAGGCAGCAGGTGAGGACACGGTGCCACCTCATTACCCTGCTCCTGACCGGCCTCCCCCTGAGACAGGACAGGCTCTGGCGCTGGGCCTGCCATACCAGCCCCGCTCTCTTACTGCACCCCCGGGCAGCACCAGCACCGGCAGCGTGGTGGGTGCCTTCTTGGGGGCCGTCACTGCACACTTCTCAGCACTCGGCTTACTCAGGACTGTCCCAACACATCACAAGTGTTAGGTTAACTGGAAACCACAGAGGGGAAGAGTCAGGGTTTCTGATTTACCGGGGGAATCCTTGGGCTCTTTGCAGATTTGCCCACTTCCTCCCCAGCAACCTTCAGATTCCATTCACCAGTGGGCTGATGGCGAGACAAAGCCCCAACCTCGGCCAAGCCAAAAAATTGCTGCTCAGCCCAAATGCTCTGGACCCAGGGGCCCACTTGCCTTATAGCCACACACCTAAAAGAGGTACAAATCATGCCAGTTATATTTATGACATAAAAGCTACAGCATGTGGTGATCAAAAAGCCAGGTACAGGACTTCCCTGGTGGCACAGTGGTTAACAATCTGCCTGCCAATGCAGGGGACACGGGTTCGAGCCCTGGTCCGGGAAGATCCCACATGCCACAGGTTCACCACAACTACTAATCCCATGCACCACAACTACTGAGGTTGTGCTCTAGAGCCTGCGAGCCACAACTACTAAGCCCGTGTGCCACAACTCTTGAAGCCCGCGCGCCTAGAGCCTGTGCTCCGCAACAAGAGAAGCCACCACAAGGAGAAGCCAATGCACCTCGACGAAGAGTAGCCCCTGCTCTCCGCAACTAGAGAAAGTCCGCACGCAGCAACGAAGACCCAACGCAGCCAAAGAAAACCCAGTTATGATTCCCAGGTCTCTGACTTTGCTGACTGAACAGGTGACGTCATTAGTTTAAACAGGGATTTCAGGAGGGAATTAGATTTATAAGGAAGATGGTATATGTTTTGGACATTTTAAAGTGTGCAGTGGCTTTTTAAAATACTCGGGTGGAAGCTCTGGGTGTCAAGTGCAAGAGAACTGGGTGAACCTGAGATTTGGGAGTGATGGGTATATTGGTGGTTGATCACAAGTGTGGATGTGATTGACAGGACAGAAGAGGAGCTGGGATGGAACCTGAGAAACAGTACCCTTGGAGAAGCAAACCCACCGAGGAAACTAAGGAGCTCTCAGGGTAACAGAAAGATCGAGTTGTGTCATGGAACCCAAAGGGAGATAATATTTCAAGAAGGAGGAGTTTGTTCAATGGCATCCAAGGCAACAGAGGTCAAGAAAGACAAGCATTGAAGTTAGGTTATGAATTTCTCAGATAGATAAGACCTATCCAAGTCTGTTTTGGCATATTATTGACCAAGGTCATATGATCAGATTATATTGTCTTTCAACAACTTGTGCTTGGAGTTGTATGATTAAACTCTTATGAGCACAGTATTGACAATCACCTACTAAGCGATCATTGCTTAGTGTAACTAAGATCTTTTCACCACATCTTACTTTGCTGATTTTATCAGAAGCTTAAAAGCCACTTTCTTCTTGAAACTAACGAAATCTAATAGCTACTATATTCTGTTTTGGCTTTGCCACTTGAATTTGGCACTGCCTGGTACAGCACAGGTTCTTTTGAGATCAGTGTGTCTATTCATGCGTCAGGTGGTAACTCAATTCTCCCACACTTTTTACTGGAATACCATGAAAACATTTTGAACATGATATGGCATCCTTGGTCTTCATTTAGCTTGGGTGTATCGTTTATATATTTAGTCCACCTCTTTTCTCTTTACTCTGACATTGCTAAAGTACTTCTACTTGGAGCCAATGTGATCATAAGTGGAAATACAAACACAGGTGACATCAAGTGCCAGTACTTGATTATAAGACAATTCAGAATATGCTTACGTTAAAATCTCTAGGTCATTAAACTGAAAACATAAAATTTCAAAATTCTCCTGGAGACCTCTGCCCTGGAAAATACAGCTTTTGATCCCGTGGTTCCCTGTGAATGCATTCCTCCCCGTTACAAGTAGTAAATCCAGCTCGTTCATCTTCAGGTGTGTTCCTGGTGGGCTTGCTGGGGGGAATGTACTGTCCCTCCTTTGCTCCGGGGATGTGCTGTATGCACACCTCGAGGGTTTCATCACAACGATCCGGTAAGGCTGTTAATGCCCACCTGACAGATAAAGAAATGGACGTTCATAGAGATGAAATAATTAGCCCAAGGTTGCATCACCAAGAAGAGCCAGCGACCACATTCCAGACCCCGGCTAACGCTGCCAGAAGCACTCTCCCCCTACCCGGAGGTACGGGCGCCCCTACCCGGTCCCCCTCTTCTGCGTTTCTCTGAGCACTTGCCTGGCCCGCACGGATGCTACAGTAGCCTGCCTCCCAAAATGTTACTTCTGCAATAAACCTCCTGTGTGCTTCCGTGAGAAGCGGTATTCGGACCCAGAAAAGCTCTCTAACCTCAGAGTCCTTGCACGAGCCCGGGGCTGCCGCCTGCGGCGGCCCCACCGGGGCCTCCGGGGGCGGGCGCTCGGGAGCGACGTCGGAGCGGACCAATCCCCGCGGGGGTGCCGACCAAGGGGCCCAGTCGCAGGAAAGCAGGACAGCGACCGCCCAGGCGGCGGGGGACCAGCACCCCCGAGGCCCGTCTCCTGGGCCGGAGGCGATGCTCGGCTGGCGCGGCTGAGTCACCGCGAGGGCAGGCCGGGCCGCGGACCCAGCGACAGCCCGCCGACGGCTCAGGGAGCAGCTGCCCGGCGCACGGGCCCCGCGGGAGCTCGCCGGGCGGAGCCCGCAGGGCCACGCAGGAGCTGAGCGAGGGCTGAGCGGTAAACTGTCACCGTTGTCACTCTGGACGCGGAAGTGCGCTTTCCTATTTTGCTTTAAAATCAGGGCTTGCGGTCTCCCGACCTGTGCATCTGGTCGAATTCAGCGGCAATTCCCCTTCCCATCCCAGCGCGGCGGCGCAGACCCAGCCTCCGTGCGCGCTTGCTGCCCAGGAGGCACCGCGGGCGCAGGGCAGCCCCTGAAAGGAGACAGCCCCCGAGACTCCGGCCCCGAAAACGGTCAGACCCGCGCCTAGCTCGGCAGGAAGACTGTGACCGTGGGGTGAGTTAAAACAACATAAACAAACCCTTACGATTGGAAGCTGCTTTTTAAAGGCCCCCTTCCTGTCTGCTGTCCACAAGCAGCAAAATCAATAATAAACAATTACGTAATTGTCGTGTCCCCAGAGCAACCTCACTGTTCCCCTTATGAAAACCAGCTGGCAGTATTCAGTGTGGGAGTTGTAGTGTGACCACTGGATAGCCCAAGTGGTAGACAGCTTATTAAGACTATCTTAAAGAATCATCTCAAGGGCGGGTTGAGTCCTTAAAGGTCCAGCTCTTAAACATGGTTAAGTATGACAGTCTCAGGTTTACGGAGTACCCTGTTCCTAAGTGAAAGTTATTTTCTTAGGAAGTGCTTACTGCTTTCTGTTCCCTAGTTTGCTTGTTTACTCCACAAAATTCCCCTAACTTCCCCATCATTGAAAATCTAGCCTCTCAGATAAGAGTGCAACCGATTCTCTCTCTCCTTTTCTTCTTAATAGAATTTCGGCTACCTACGCAAGCAAGATGAAGATTCCATTTGTGGAACCCGCCATTTGCCTTAGTGTATTTGCTATGACTTTGACTGCTCCACTGACAACACAGTATGTGTACAGGAGGGTATGGGAGGAAACAGGCAACTACAGCATTGCACCCGATAGCAATGTTTCCGAGTGTGCAAAAAACACAAGCAGCCCAATTTCCACATTCCAGGAGGTAAGAAGTTAAACTATTCCTAACATGTATTAAAAAGGGAATGTGCAACAGGATTTTAAAGGAAAGAGGATAGTGCACTCCTCATACATTGATCTCTTTAAGGGTCACCCTAAAACCCCTAAGTCCCAAACCAAAAGCTTTTATTCTCCTTTCTGTCTGAAGCTTCCTGACACCTTTAATCTGCCTCTTCTACTTAAAACCCCCTCCTTCTTCTGTGACACTGGCTCTTCTCCTTTGTCTCAGAAAATGTCAGGGCAGTCTCATCTCCTCCGTGGTTGTCTCCTTTCTTCTTCTCCACGGAAAGCCTGAAAGTTGGGACAGGGTAGTCTGGAATGGTACTTGGTGGCCAGGGGTGGGGTGAAGCGTGGGTCCTGCCTTTCCCTTGCTCGCTTCCTCCCTACCCACTTCCGCTTCACGGGCATGACCCAGTTTTCAGTGACCCCAGAAAGTGGCCCATCCCTGAGGACTGTGGGCCCGGCGCCGGGGTCTGTCATGGGGTGAGGGTGGCATTTGTCATCCATCGTTCGGTGGTATCAAATCAGTTTGACCCCCCAGCGCTGAGGAGGACCTGTGTGAGGATATGGGGGTGGGGAGCACCCACTTGCGCTCTGAGGACCCGGAACATGTGCAGCCAGATGCTCCAGAGCCTGTCCTTCCCCACGTCCAGCCTCCTCCCCAGGAGGTACGTCGCCAGTCTCCATTCCCTTAGGCGGTCTCTAACAGTCTACCAGTGTCCAAATGCAAAGGAGAGTGAGCATCTAGATTGGGAAATTCCCCCACACACACACCAATGCCTGAAGAACAACCACACTTGTAAACTTTGAACTCTTCCCCTTGGGAATACTCTGTGATGGCAAAAGAGTGGTGCTGCTTCCCCAGTCAAAAGATGAAAAGAGTCTAAGGGACTCTGAGTCAGCTGCACCCATGGAAAAAAGAACAGATTATTTCTGAACAGCCATGCAGATATCAAGGTTCTGGCCTGGAGTGAGGTCATAAAAACAGAAGGGCCAACAAGGGGCTCTCCTCTTGGTTTTGCCTCCCTTTAAGAATGTTTCCTGTTACATGTATATAATCTCCAGGGAGTAAGAAGGTTCCAGAGGCGCATCCGTTTCTGCATTTCCTTCTGTGAGTTCCTTCACCAGCCCCCTGGGAGCAGTGGGAGGGACAGAGGAGAGGACTTGAGTGTCTGGAGAGGTCGGCTGTCCTCACCCTCTAGGGTGACGGGAGACGGGCCTTGGTCCAGCGCTTTGGTGACCTCTGTGACTGTGCAGGTGATGAGTATTGGCCCCGCTCCCTGCCTAACCCAGCTGCTGAACGCCCCCCACTGCCCAGAGCAGGGGTCTCATTTTGAAGATTTTTGCCAAATGTTTTAATCGATTGACTGCTCTTTCACTGGATTAATGTTCAAGAGAACATAGCGCCCTAGATCCTTGCCTTACCGTCGGCGCACTAGGGCTGGCTACAGGTGCTTCTTCTCAGATTGGGGAACTAGAAACCATCCCACCCGCAACTGGGACAGGGCGTGGCGACCCACTCACCACTCGCTCCTTAGCACAGAGTAACACTTCCTTCTGGCCCCTTCCCTGGATCCTGTCCCTGCTCAGCTTCTCAGAGAACATTCTGCCCCCTTTAAATCCAAGAACAATGTTCCCTGTTCTGTGAGCTTCCACTTAGAGATCTGTGGACTGTTCTTGTAACCCTAAAAATAAGAGATGTCATAGCACAGGGTCAGCCCCTGATAAAACAAATAAATGATGTTTTCAGCTCAGATTTTTCTTGCCGCTCTCCCAGAAGATCAATTGTGTGTACGAATACAATATGTTGAACCTCTGTTATGCCGTTTTTATTTAACCTTCCCACATAACAAATATACACACTTACAAATGTATTGGGATGCAAGATAGTATTATGAATGTCAGGGTACAAATATAAGAATAATTGGAGCAATTTCACTTATATTTAACATTTTGAAAGTCTATTTGGATGAAAGTCATATTTTTCAATCCATCTCGGGTTAAGGTATATATAACATATATATTCATATGGATATTGATCTAACCTATCTTTCAAATCTTCAAGTTTTCTGAGCCCTGTGACTGTAAGTACAACTACATACTTCTCTTGGGCGATGAGATTAATCTCTAAAAGGCCTCTTAACAAAGTGGCAAGGCTGTGGAAGGAACTCTTGGCGAAGGGCAGAGAGTAGGGAATTCTGGGATGTCTACTGACTTTTGTGGAGGAAGGAATTTTTAAGCCCCTTACCGCCCTCTCCTTCCCTTGTAAATGATTGGTTTTGAAGTGTTACACCGGCCACTGTGGCCTGTTCTCTTCAGGCACCTTTCAAGATAGGGACTCTGCCGCTGGAGGGGACAACTTCGGGTTACCCAATAGATCATGAAGTTGTTCTTGCTCAGGAATTTATTTATAAACCTTTTAATAACACAATCCCTGGTTACCAGCAGATAAGGAACACCTTCTGCTCAACTGGAATTAATATATGCCTTTTAGCCTATGAAATGGTGACTTCCTTAAAATTGATAGCACTTTCCTTAGTTTATCCCTGTCTCAGTACCTTGTCATTCAGTTCAATCTTGTATAGGGAATAGCTTTTTTTTTCACTCTGATTTCTCCCATCTACCCTAATATAACACATAACACATAATTATAATTCTCCAGAGTTTATGATGTTCACACACAATTTCTTCTGTCTCAACATTGCTTTATGGTTGAACTATGCTTTGAGTTTGCTAAGATCTGAATTTCACAACATGGGTTGCAGACGAGGCGAGTAGTCTGTGTAACAGACTGGGCTGGGGTGACAGTAGGGAAAAAGGAGAGGACAGGACTTAGGTGGAGGCGTGGAAGTGGGAGGAGGAGCCCCAACACTGGAACACCGTGCTGAGGAGTTGAGTAAACGATAACTGTTTCCTTTATTTGTTTATTCAATAAATATTTACTTGATGGCTTCTATATCTGTAGGAGATACAAAGATGTGCTCAAAAGATCTAACCTAGTAAAAATGAAACAGCACTGACTGTACGAGGGCCCTGTGTGGAGCACCTTATGTTGACTTTAATTTTAAGTCTCCTGACAGCCTGCAAGATTGGGACTGTTGACATTCCCTCTGGTCAGATGAAGAAGCTACAGACATAAGTAATTTGGTCAGGATCACACATAGCACGCGAGTTACAGAGGCCTATTTTACTTGATGGTTTCTTCATTTAATCAATCTGTCTACTGAGTACCTACCCTCCCTGGAAGCCCTGTTCTTGGAGCTGATGATACTATGGTGAAGAGGACAGGTTTCACCCCACCCAGGAGCTTAGGTTGTAGCAGGGAAGTCACACAGTGCACAGATCGAATAAAATATAATCTCCTGTCAAGGAGCCTGTGAGTCTCTAAGGAAAAAAACAACAAGGATAAGGGGCTGGAGCGTTGGGTGGGGATTAGTGGGGTTGCTTTGGATTGAGTGATGGTCAGGGAAGGCCCTTCTGAGGAAGTGGCTTTGAACTGAGGAAGTGAGCTGTGCGACGATCAGGCAGAGGGAACAGCAAGTGGCATGGAGGTTTGTGGCGTGGCTTGTCGGCCGAGAGGAGTGAGGAAGGGGAGATGAATCAGAGGCGCCGTGACATGGGGTTGCCCCCCGCCGTGGCAAGGAGTTTGCATTTATTCCAGTGTAAGAAAGCCACTGGGGGTTTGACAGAGGAGTGACACAAGCTGATGTGTGTTTTTAAAGACCACTCAAACTGTGGTGTACAGAACTGACTGTATTTGAATCCAGATTCCTCTGACTCCAGAGCTCAAGCTCTTAATCAACACACAAAAAAGTACAGCTGGGGAATGATAACTGTTCTATGAGAAGGTTCAGAAAAAGGAGTGATGACCCCTGTTTGGGAATTTCAGGGAAATCTAAGTGGGACCTGACTATGGACTGTGCCTGGAACATAGACCGTATCTGGGAGGGGAGTGGGGATAACGCTGAAGATGAGATCAGGCCACGTCTCGGGGGCCTTAAATAGCAGGCTAAGGAGTGTGGACTTTCCCAGGCAGTGGGGAGACACTGCAGCTTCTGAGCAGGTGAGAGACGTGCCGACAGTGTGCTGTGGTGCCCTGCAGCACGTGCCCAGCAGCAGTGTCTGTGATCCGCAAAGTGGTAAGACTGACATTATATTCTGAATTCAATGAAGAGACCGGTTAGATGCCAGGGTGGTCCAGGTGAAAACCAATGGGAGTTGTCATCCAAGTGGCAACTATGGGACCATCAAGAAGGTAAAGTGAGAAATTTTAGGGGGACAGGATAGATTGTGTTGGGGGGCATGGACGAAGGGAAAGGCTAGAAGCAAAGATGACTGAAGTTTTGGGTTTGAGTGACCACAACATTTCCTGGCAACATGGAATGGCCTGAATTATATAAATATATAAAAATAAAAATAGGCTCACTATTTTAAAAAAACCATTAATTCCGTATCTGATATTTTTGTGGTTCATCATATTTTTGTGATATTTTTGTGGTTTTTAAGGTACTTTCTAAATATTACATGAATAAGTCTTTTTTAAAATGAGTTTAGTAATCCCCATTTTAAAAACGGCACATATCCTTTAATATAAAGTTTGGAAAATACAGAGAAGTGGCAAGAAGAAAATGCTTTTAAATCACCCCAAGTTCTTCCTATCAAATACCTAGTGTAACGATTGTTACATCTGCCAATCCACGTGTACGTAGTTGTTTTGGGCCTCAGGAAAGTTGAGTTTAGCTCACTCCTTAGTTCATGGCACGCTACCATCTTTAGTCAATACAAAGCTCCTCTTTGAGTTTTAGTAAATAAATAAATTAATAATAATAAATAAACTTAATTTTTAGTAAATAAAGGAATATTTGTGGAGACACGTGAAAAGGACAACTGAGCTCTATCTAACTAAAGGCCTATCAGATACGATGTTTACATGTGATATTCATTCCCCTTTAGAGTAGACAGAAAGGTGTATCATGGGAAAGGTACCGTTCTTGCTTTAGAACAGTGGTCATGATGTCTTCGTGCTAACTGTTCACAGAAGAAAGAGAAGTCATTACATGACCCGTCCCCGAGGCCTTGGGTTCTGTGGATCCTCTGTATACGTCAGACATACACCAGTACACACACTCTGATTTTTATGGATTAACGTCTCCACTGTGGTACTTGAATACTGTGACTGAGCACTGATGATTGTATCACCTCTTGATACTTGCTTTGTGAACTGGGTGAAGATTTAAGCTATATCAAACCCCTGGACTAGAGATCCCCCATCCCTGACCTACTGGCAATGTCAAGAACAAGTATGTACCAGCGTAGTTTTAGGCATATTGTATAAGCCTCTGTAAACACTTTGTCTTCTTTTTATTTCTTTGCAGGAAGTCCAGAAAAAAGTGTCTCTCTTTAACCTGCAGATGGACATAAGTGGGTTAATTCCTGGTCTCGTGTCTACATTCATGCTTCTGTCTCATAGTGACCACGGAGGACGGAAGTTCCCTTTGATTCTGTCTTCTGTTGGTGCTCTTGCAAACAGTGCTTGGCTCTGTTTGCTTTCCTATTTTGCCTTTCCAATCCAGCTTTTGATTGCATCTACCTTTTTGGGTGCACTTTGTGGCAATTACACCACACTTCTGGGAGCCTCTTTTGCCTACATAGTTGATCAATGTAAAGAAAAGAAACAAAGAACAATTCGAATAGCTATAATTGACTTCCTGCTTGGAATTGTCACTGGATTAACAGGATTGTCTTCTGGCTATTTTATTAGAGAACTAGGTTTTGTGTGGTCGTTTTTAATTGCTACTATGGCTCTTGCTGTTAACTTGATTTATATTTTATTCTTTCTTGAGGATTCGATGAAAGAGCCTTCATCTCAGAATGTTTCTATATCATGGACTGAGGGCTTTAAAAACTTATTTTACCGAACTTACATGCTTTTTAAAAATAATTCTGGTGAGCAACGATCTTTGCTCTGTTTGTTGCTTTTTACAATGATCACTTATTTTTTCGTGACAGTTGGCATTTCCCCCATTTTTATCCTTTATGAATTGGATTCACCACTCTGCTGGGATGAAGTTTTAATAGGTTATGGATCAGCTTTGGGTAGTGTCTCTTTTTTCAGTAGTTTCCTAGGAATATGGCTTTTTTCTTATTGTATGGAAGATATTCACATGGCCTTCATTGGAATTTTTACCACCATGGTAGGAATGGCTATGACTGCTTTTGCCAGAACAACATTGATGATGTTTTTAGGTAAGTTACAAATGTAGCCTAGAACTGTGTATTGATGTTTACATAAAATGAATTTAGTCTGTTGGGTGAGAAACTTTAATACAAAATTCTCTATTTAATGCATTTTAGTTCAAGTAAAGGTAATTTGTTTAAAGCCAGTTTGCCAGAAGCTGAAAACCAACTGACTTTAAAGAAAAAAAAAAAAAAGTTGAATAACCACAATTTTCCAAATTTGCATATTTGCCAAAAAATTGTTTTGAGGAACATTCTTCTTGTGAATCAGTCCTTCAAAATAGCATTCACCAACTTGAATATTTCTTAAAATGATGCTAAGAAGGCTACAATTTTAAGACAACTGTGTAAAGTATACTCAAAAGATACATTAAAAAAATTCATTGAATATATTCAAGAAGATTTTGCAAATTGATCTTTCAGCAAATTGGTCATTTCATGAATTGGCTTTTGATGAATCACTTTCTGGCAAATAGGACTGCTTCCTTAACTAGGGCTTGAGTGAGATACTGTGTTTGAAAGGGTTAAAGGATCTGTTAAAGTGGGACCTCAAGAAAGATCCAATTTAGTCTTTTTCTACAAAGGCAGTGTTAACCTCTTGCTATCTTGCAGGGAAGCAGGGTGACCAAACAGAATTGGGCTTAATTTCCATCTACAGCACTAAGTGACCTTGGGCAAGTTACTGAACTACTCTGAGCCCTTGCTTTTTCATCTATAAAATGGGCATAGTGGTACCTAATTCAGAGGGTTATAACGAATATTAGAAGAGATAACTGTAAATCACTTAGCGCAATGCCGAGGGTTCAGTAAATGCCAGTTCTCCCTCCCTGTTTCCCTTGGAGTTGCCAACGCCAAGTAAGTTAATATATGTGAAAACATGTTGAAAACTTTAAAGTGGTCTGCAAATGTAATATCTTACCATTTTGTCATATAACTAAAAATGCTACTATTAAGGGTCAATTTAAGAGCAGAGGCAACTTGTGTTCGTGAAATTATTCAGCCACAAAGATGAACAAGCAAGAAGATAAGAAACCAATTTACCAATAAGTAGATCAATATAATAAAAGAATTTTAACAATGAGAATGCCAAGTCTGAAAGAGCAAAAACAGAAAACAAAAAATTTATCAACAGTCGCAACCTGCTAAACATGACGTTCCTATAATAACTAGGGGAACAGATCAATTTCAAGTGGCAGATTATATAGATCTGGACCTGTAACTTCCATGAACTCTTGTTCGCTGCACTAGAATAAGAATTTAAGAGTAAACTTAAACTTGAGAGTAATCTTAAACTGACCTGTCTATAGTCTATCTTAATTCATTAAACAGAACTCTACCATTAATTAATTCAGCCGTTAGATGCAATGAGTTAAGATGCTTATAGAAAATGAAGTATTTAGAGATTAAGTGTACCACCTTTAAAACGAACCCTTAGTTTTCTGATTCAGCCAGTAATTTCCGACTATTCCTCTCACAGTCAGGCTGCCATTCCTTTTCACTGTTGTGCCACTCTCTGTTCTACGGTCCATGATATCAAAAGTGGTTCGTTCTACTGAACAAGGTGAGTTTAATTTGCTTAAGGAATAGAATGAATCTATGATCTGTACCAATTCATATCTGTGTATAATCAGTGTTTGATTCTTCAGGATATTCTACAACCCTTTTTCTGCACAGAACTCCTTTTGAATTGGTAAGGTCTGTGTTAGGAAGAGCTTATATTCAAGCAAGGGAGCCCCTGCCCGGGGCCTGGTGCTTTAGAGGGCTTTCTCTGGAGCTGCTCCGCCCCAAGGGGAGAGGAGACCTCAGGGCCAGGCTATATGCCCCCTGGGAGCCCACAACACTCCCCACTTCTAGACTACACTCAGGGTACGTGGGTCCCCATAATTCCCAGCTGAACAGCTCACATCCAGTGAATGCCTTGATGATCCTCTTCCTCAGACCCATTCTCCTGAGGGTAGACTGTGACCCCAGTGTGCTCTCCTATACACCAAAGGAGTAGCCAAAGGGTGACTCTTTACAGGAGGGTCTGGCCCAACCTTGGAATTGCAGGGCGGGGTGTCTACACCCACGTGTAAATGACCCTTTCTGAGCAGAACAAGAGGTAGAATACAATGTGGGTGGCTGCAGTCTGCAGGCTGGGTGGGGACTGGGGGGTGAGGGCCAGCTCTCCCAGGGCTGTCATGTTTCACATGGAGCTCTACAACGTCTGAGAACTCTAAGTTTGTGTCTGACCTCCAAATCGTTAGGAAGGTATTTCCTCAGAGCAGGGAGACAGAACAGACCTTAGTTAACAGTCTGTTAGTCAGAATTATAACTTTTTGTTTTTGGCTGCGCCACACGTCTTTCGTGATCTCAGTTCCCCGACCAGGGATTGAACCCAGGCCACATCAGTGAAGGCCCAGAATCCTAACCACTAGGCCACCAGGGAACTCCCAGAATTAGAACTTTTAAATACTTAGAACTTGGAGGCCTCTAATTGTATTCTTACGCTGGATCCCACAAATGTTAGAGCTGGGCCTGAGTCAGAGTCCTAGAGAAAACAGCCTCCCACTCAGCTGATTCAATCAAGAGACTTCGGGGAGGGGCAGCGCAGAGGAGAGGACGGCCCACGGAGGGAGGGAACAGAGGAGAACCCGCACAGCTGTCTCCCCCTGGACCCCACGACCAAGTCCAAGGAGGTCCAAGTCATAGTATCGGGGGGTCAGCCTCCCGAGCACAGAGCAGGGCACAGAAGATCAAACAGCTGAGGGGGAGGGCAGAGAATAACCAGTACAGACGGAAAACAAAAATTAAATCTCTAGTTAGAACCGGGTACTTGTTAGATATTAGGCATCTGTGGTTGACCTCCTTTTCCTTTGATCATACGAATATTATGAGACCTTGGAGCTTTCTTTTGTTCCATGTCTTAGCCTGGTGCAAATGTTCATATCAATTGTTCATGAATAATTCATAATTATGCTATTGTACTTATGGCACTTTAGTCAACACTGGAGAAGACTGCATAATTCAATAAGGTTGAAAATATATTTCTTCATTCTTTTCCACTCGTAAGATGTAGCTATATATTCACACAGCTGTTTATAGATTGTGTGATGAGGATTAATTGGAAAACCACTTAGGAATATAAAAACTACAGTATGTAAAAACCTACCTGCTTCCTTGAATTATGCAACGGTTTCTTAGATACAAAACCAAAAGCACAACAAAAAAAGAAAAAATAGATAAATTAGACTTTATCAAAATTAAAAACTGTTATGCTTCAAAGGACACCATCAAGAAAGTGAAAAGACAGCCCACTGAATGGGAGACTATATTTGCAAATCATACGTCTGATAAGGAACTTGTATCCAAAATATATAAAAACTATTAAAACTCAGCAATAAAAAGACAACCCAATTAAAAAATGGGCAAAGGATTTGAATTGACATCTCCCTAAAGAAGATGTACAAATGGCCAACAGACACATGAAAAAGTGCTCAACATCATTAGGCATCAGGGAAAGGCAAATCAAAACCACAATGAGACCCACTAGGATGGCCAAGATGAAAAAGATAGACCATAAGAAGTGTTGATGAGCATGTGGAGAAATTGGAACCCTCATACACTGCTGGTGGGAATGTAAAATGATGCAGCCATTTTTCCAAACAGTTTGGTAGCTCCTCATAAAGTTAAACAGAGCTACCTTATGACTCAGCAATTCCATTCCTAGGTATATACCGAAGAGAAATGAAAACATGTCCACACAAAATCTTGTACACACATGTTCACAGCAGCATTATCTGTAATAGTCAAGAAGCATAAGCAATGCAAATGTCCATGAACTGACGAATAAACAAAATGAGGTGTGTCTGTCCAACGGAATATAATTTCGCACTAAAAAGAAATGAAGTAATAAGTTGTGCTGCTCAGGGAAGTTCAGCAACAAGTTAGAGCTACTTCACGAGATGGTTGTCAGAACACAGCACGGCCTGACCGAGTTCCCAACAAGAAAGGACTCAAGCGGCTGCATAATAGGATTAGCACCATACCACCTGTCCCCGGCTGTAGCAAGGGATCAGAAATAAAATGAAACAATAACGTAGATACATAACTAGGAGAACTTCTTTCCAATTAAACTAACTTCCTCTATTGTCATAAATCATAGAGGCAGTAAGTCCATATGCTACTTGATGACTGGTAATTGCCCTTGAATGAAGCTTTTATTCATTCATTTGACAAATATATATTAAATGTCTACCAGGTGCCAGCACAGCTACGCCCTGGGGACACAGCAGTGAAAAAAGCATATGTGCCCTTGACATTGACAGAACTTTCATTTTGGTCAAAAGAAGACACATCTCTGATAACCCAGCATTCTGCAGAGAGATGTTTGTTTTATGAACATGTGTCCTGTTGTTCAGTGAAGACTCTGAAGCGCAGTGTATGAGAATATGTTTAATAAAGTGAAAGTTTAAATAGATAAAAATCAATACACAGTCTAAAAGATCAAGACCGTGGGGAAAGTTAGAGTCTAGACGTGTAAACTATAACCAAGCTGGGTCCTCAAGCTTGCCCTTTTCCTTCCTATCAGTCCAATCAAACACAATTATTTACAGGATTTGCACTGTCTGTAAGAAAAATATATTACAATTCGTCATGGAAAAGTAAACTCGGCAAAGTAGGGAACAAGCAATGGCTTAAGAAGAGTCTGCAGAAACTACGTAGGAACTTATGCCACGGAAGCCACAGAGAGCTGAGAACAGCCACATTTGTAGTGATACAGGATTTGACAAAGAGGAAAAAACACATCAAGATGACCAGCTGTCTTTCGGAAGTTTCACTCTTCAGTCAGTATGGTCTTGGATTCCAGACTAAACTCAAAACTTGTAGAATAATGACCATTTCTCTGATTGTGAGCTTGGGCCGACCCTGCAGCCATTTCAGGCTTCTTGAGCAATGCTCCATGGCCTGCCCTTTCCCACACTCAGCGTGTGGCAAGCGGGAAGGACAGCAGAGTCCCCTCAGAGGGGAGCCAGTTGTAAGCACGTAAGACAGAAAAATATGTTTTAAAGAATCACTCAATGTCAGACTGTGGCATGACCTTCACTACAGCACCGGGCACTTACGTAGTTACTTGATGAGTCACACAGGAATCTTGTGTGACTGAACTTCTTGTTACTCTGGAGGAAGAGATCAAATTCAAATTGCAGAATGTATGGTAAGAAGATTATCTCTCCGCCTTGCCTGTCACTCTCGCCAGATCTGACTTGACCTTTCAGAGGGCCGGCGGGTGGGACGTTGCTTGCCTGGGAGCCATCCTGCCCCTGCAGGTGTGTCCCAGATTAGCGCAGGGACTGAGAGCGGAAGGTGGCACCGCGAACCTCAGGGGCAGGTGGGGCTGCGTCTTAGGCTGTAGCAGGGACGGGAGATGCGGCAGATTCCACACGCCTCAGCTTCCAGTGCCTTTTAGCTTTGCCGCACGGACCCTGGAAGTACTGATTCCAGCTCCTCTCACACCAGGTCCAGGGAGAACTCCTGAGCTCCGTTTCTTCACCCACAAAACGGGTGACTGCCTTCTCAGGTATTTTGAGGGAGTAGCTTTCCTTCACGAAGCAGTGCCCCTAGGTCTGCACTTTTCACTGAGTAGCCGTTTTCTGCATTATTTTTGTCCGTTGTTTTGTAACTCAGCCTTTTCTCTCTCTCCCTCCACACCCTGACCCCAAACAGGCACCATGTTCGCTTGTCTCGCTTTCTTAGAAACACTTGGCGGGATCACTGCAGTTTCTACTTTCAACGGAATTTATTCAGCCACCGTTGCTTGGTACAAAGGCTTCGTCTTTCTGCTCTCCGCTGTTTTATTACTAATTCCAGCCATCAGTCTATGGTATGTCATTACTTTTTATCCTTTTATCAAAGGACAGATGGATTGAATTCCCTGACCTCACCAGTACAATTACATAGGTCTGTTGAAGTTTTGCCTCGGAATGTACTTTTCTCAAGAACTTTTAGACATGAAGACATCTGTCAATAATTTTGGAGACTTAGAAAGAGACAGTGGTGTGGCCAACCAGGACTAAGAGAAGGAAACACTGGGTTAGACAGAGACTCTGAGAAGTTACCCCCTTATCTTTAAATATGAACAACTGATGAATTTAGTGTCTAAGAATATATATGTATAATCAGTACATATATATTGATATGTATATTCAATACACATATATTCTATGAATATGTGTATACATATATATACATTCAAACAATGATTTCCTACAGTATAATATCCCCTGAAGGTCAAAGATTACTCTAAGAAGATATACTTTAATACAGATTCTTGGGTAAATGACAAGAGCAGATAGCATTCACTGGATATTAAGAATTCTCTTCCCTTTACAGAGAGTTGGCTTATTTGATGATTTCCTTTTCAAATGTAAATAGCCAAGTAAATACAAACTACAAAATTCTATTTGTGAATAGTACATAGAATGAAAAGACCAGAGGCATCAACTTACAAGAAATAGGTATTCTCCCTCTCCCTTTCAATGAACAAAATGTGTAAACCAACTAGATAAGTGGTTGTGAAAACGCACAAGCAAATATATTTGACACATTCTCTGGGGCCCAAGCATGGAGCTAAGAGCTCATTAACCTGCCTCTGCTGGGCTTGCCCATTTCACACGGCTGCCGCAGAGCAGGGTGATGGGGATGGGTAGAAGGTGGGGCACAGGGTCTGGCATCTGCCTTCCCCGAAGCACTGTGGGCTGTGGCTGTGAGGGAGGGAGGACAGACTCTATCCACACAGGCTTTAAACTCTGCCATGGCTGTGAACTCCTTAAAGGGCTGGCCTGCGTCTTATTCAGAGTAGGACCTCGGTACATACTGTCTCAGTGGGATGCTGATACCTAGATCCGTGTTAGATGGACTACAATAGTATTTACAGTTCCTCTGTAACTGTGATGAAAAGCTATTTTTACTAGGTATCTTTTTAGAAGGAGACTATCACCTATTGAATTGGCAAACTTAAAACTCCATGCTTTGCTAGTGAGCACATGATGAGACCATCAGCCTTATACTCCGCTGGGAGTAGTGTTATTCGGCATTATCGTTCTTGGAAAGCAATTCATGAACATGTATCAGAAGTTTCCCCAAAAAATTCATGGTATTTGAACCAGTGATCCCATTTAGAATCCTATCCTGAGGAAATGATCAGAAATGTCAAAATTTTATATATAAAGAAGTTCATTATGGCAAAAAATATTTTAATGACCAAAATGGCCAACAACAGGAAATGGTTAAGTAAATGATGGTGCATCCATATCATGAAAAATGACTTTAATAAGAACTGTATTACATGGGAAGTAGAATAATGGATCATTTTAATTTTATTCTTCATATATTTATAAATATTCTGTATGAACACATATAACTTTTATAATTGGAAAAATTAGTGCAGAGAGATCAAAGGTCATTATGCTTTTAATAATGCATCTAGTGTAACTGTAGTTGGTCTTCTGAGATTTTTTTTAATCTGTTCAATATTTTTAAAATTAAAATTACATGCTATTTTCATTATTTCCTGATGTCTTCTATCCTAGCTTCAGTTATAGGTATTAAACATGAACTTCAGTAATAGCTTTAGTTACAACTATTTTATGTGGACTATGCAGAGTAGACAATGGGACAGGTGGACATTTTAGGGATCTGGAAGGGGAAGAACTCATGTAGATTCTTTTATTTTCAGAAAGCTACGCATAATAAGCCTGTTAGATTCAAAATACCAGTATCCTCCTTCTTTGTATAATTTATTAAAAGCCATGTAACCAGGGAAAAGATGGAATACAGATTACTTATGTACTGCCTTAATCGATGTCTTACTTGCTTTGGCAGTACTGTCAAGTGCACCAGCAGGAATGCGGGAAGCTATGTCCTTCTTATACAAGAAGAATCCAGCGAAGACACTTCAGACAGATGATTAATTGTGATTTAAAAAAAATCCAAATGCTCATATCATATACCCTTGACTTCTGAAGGGTATAAACTAGCTCCAGAATCAGCACTTCATGAATAATCAAGGCTGCAAGTCCTTCCTTCTAAACAGTCAGAGAAATAGTTGCTGCTCTAGCTTCTTACAGCACCATGCGCTTTGAGCACTTTATGAAGATCGTGTGACATACTCCCAGTAGATGAAAGAACAAATCTCAAGACACCTCCCACTTTGGGATTTACAAAAGAAACTGAAACGTATCGGTATAAGATGGGACTAAGAAATCGGATACAATCAAAAGCAATAATCTCCCTGATATACTCCAGTCTCTCACATTAAGACAAGGAAGAACTCTGTGTCTGCCTCAGTTTCTTCATCTGCAAAATGACTTTTTGACCCCGCTCAAAGATTTTGAAGGAATAACTGTTGAAAATTATGATGAGTCAGTCGCTTATAGGAAAATGATAGAAGTTTCAAGTATTCATAATATAATTTTCTTCTACTTGGGTAATGCTTTGTTTTTTAGAGCCCATCAAGGTGTTAGTGATAGTCAAAGCTCTCAGTAGCTGCAGTATCCTTCAAAGGGAAGAACTTTAATGAATACGTTTTCACTTTTCCTAATACGTTTCATCAGTGACAGGCATGATAATATTTCCATAAGTAACACAGGGGTGACTGAAAAAAAAGATTACAAGTAGTTCCTAAAGAAATGTAAAAACTGAGTAAACAGGCAATCATGATGTAAAGTAACTAGTATTTATAGAGTCAATATTCACTCCTTCTTTCTGTCAAAGGGTATCCATCTCTTACTGCCTTATACTCATCCTGGGACCACCATGGTCCCTGAAAACACCGCATCCTCTCCTGCCTCCTGTCTGCACACAGGGTTCCATGGGGCCTTCTTCCCTCCCTACGTTGAAACTTTTAAGTCTCAGCCAAGGCATAGCTTCCGCTTCCTCCGTGTCCTTCCGGACATTTCTACCCTCACCTCCTGCCCACCTCCACCTCCCACCCCCGTCCCTGCAGGGCTCCCACAGCTCTCTGGGTACTGCCATCCAAGCATTTTCCCTTGTCTTGTAATGTTTGTTCCCCTACTAGACAATGAGCAGCTGAGGACAGGGACAATCTTTGATTCCTCATTATATCCACAATAAAATTTGAACTAAATGAACAGAGTTTTGTTTTCACTTGTAAAAATCATTTAAAGCTATATATTTAATGCGTTATGAGAGTAACCACTGATACCATGCCATAGTCATTAAGCCAGCCTTGCAAATAAATTGAAAAATATGTAGCCCATATGCATTTATGGTTTATGGTATGGTCACAGGTCCTTCAATATCTCCCATGTTCTAAGTTTCCATACATAAGAACACAAATGTCTTGAAGTACACCTAGCTAACTCCTCTGTAATCTCTTGAAAGTAGGTAGAGTCTTCTGTTTCATAACATTGTTTACGGCTTTTTCCTGTAAGGTAATCGATGATTGTTTGACCAGCAAATAGCACTCACAATTTAAAAGACTAGAAATTCTTTTTTCCAAGACCATTCCTTTCAGGTTTAGCTAATGCCTTCTGGGCTATTCTCAGATTGACCGATTGATTGATTTTTGTTTTACTTCCTGTTCAATGCTCTTCCCAGAACAAAAGAAGAAGTACTTTATGGTTTACAAAATGCTATGTCAAGTTATTTTACCCTCTTAACAACCCTGCAAAGTAGATCTTCCTTTTTCCCATTTTATGGACAAGGAAGGCAAGTCTCAGGCTTCACCTGACCATGGTTATTCAGCTACCACTAAGCAATAGTATTATACAGAGATGGATTTGGCACTGCTGAGGTTCTTCACAGAAGGGTGACAGATTATAAATCCAATATTGAGAATTGTATCAAGGAGAGTATAAAGTACCCCCCCAAACACATTAGCAGTACCAGTACCCAACTAACTGCCCATAAGATTGACTTTTTTTTCCTTGTTGCGGTACGCGGGCCTCTCCTGTTGTGGCCTCTCCCGTTGCAGAGCACAGGCTCCGGACGCGCAGGCTCCGCGGCCATGGCTCATGGGCCCAGCCGCTCCGCGGCATGTGGGATCTTCCCGGACCGGGGCATGAACCCGCGTCCCCTGCATCTGCAGGCGGACTCTCAACCACTGCGCCACCAGGGAAGCCCGATTGACTTTTTTGAGGTTAAATAAGGTCTATAACAAAGTCCCTTCCAGCTCAACCTTCCCTGATTTTACACATTCCACCTGAACTGAAGAGAACACACATGGGAATGTTTAATACAGTGGGAGGATTAACAGATAGTTTCTCAGTTGAGCAAAGACCATTTGAGATGCAATAAGTGTATCAGGGGACTGGACTGGGGTAGCCCAGGGTAAGAACACAGCATGAATGGGCTTAGCCATCTCCAAAGAGTCTGTCCTAAGAGATAATTAGTAAATGGGATGCCGGGAGCCTAGAGAAGCATGCAAGCTGATGGGGGTATTTAGCCAAGACATGGGGTGGCAGGGGTGGAGGGGAAGCTATTATCTAACCTCCTGTAATGT
Source organism: Mesoplodon mirus (assembly GCF_964341445.2). NCBI lineage: Eukaryota > Metazoa > Chordata > Mammalia > Artiodactyla > Ziphiidae > Mesoplodon > Mesoplodon mirus. The sequence continues at coordinate 6,131,651 of NC_138993.1, read as the reverse complement.
GACCTGATTATCTAATTATCTGAACAAAGAATATTAATGGATGACTTGTTTTTATGGTGTCTATATAAAGAGGAACCAAAAAGAAAAACATGTTCCTTTCATCTAGGACTGTACAAGGGCGGTTAGATATACCATATCTAACAGAAATAAATATTTTCATGACTCGGGAGGGTGTATTTCCGTTTCTATGAGGCTGGACTATTCAGTAGGATCCTCCATAGCCTGCACTGCACAACTCAAGAAACCCCTTTTCTCCACTCCTATGCTCACTAAATAATCCTCTGGTTACTCACTCAGTGTCCAAAAATCTTGCTAATAACAATAAGGTGCCCTAAGTTCAGGCTTTCTTAAAGAAATGTCTGTATATCAGGACCACCTAAGGAATTTTTTAAAAATCTCTGGAGATTCTAATTCAGTTGGTCTGGAGTGGGGTCTTAGAATCTATGAAAAAAATCTCCCCAGGTGACAGATACACATTCAGATCCGGAAACTACTGCTCTAGATAAGTGCTTCTCACCCCTAAATGCACATTCAGACAGTCAGCATGGGCGGGCAGTTTAACAAATACAAATACCAAGCCTTACTTTAGGCCAGTGGTTCTCAGCCTTGGCTGCTGGGCAGAACTGCTGGGGAGCTTTAAACACCGCCGATGCCCAGCTCCCAGCCCAGGCCAACCAAGTCAGAATTGCTGGGAGTGGGAGGCAGACAACAGTAGTTTTTCAAATGTTCTCCAGGTGATTCCAGTATGTGGCCAGGGTTGAGAATCACTGCTCTAGATCAGGGGTCAGCAAACTTTTTCTGTAAGTGGCCAGAGAGCCAGAACGTAAATATTTTAGGCTTTGTGGGCTACACAGTCTGTCACGGCTACTCACTTACCTGCTGTCGTAGCACAAAGCATCCTAGACTGTGCATAAGCGAACATGCATATAGCTGTGCTCCAATAAACAAAACAAGCAGCAAGCTGAATTTGGCCCAGGGCAGTAGTGTGCTGAACCCCTGCTCTCAGTGGAGGACACACATATTTTGGTTACTGGAGAGATATGTCCCTCATTGTAATTACTGGGATTCTAGGTTATAGAATACATAAAATAGTGTTAATATAAAACACTTGTTATAGCGCCTGGCTCAGTTCAGGCTTAAAAAATCAGTCTCATTTGATTAGTGTGAGGTAGTCCCTTGAGTCAAACTGATTCTGGTTGCACTTGACAGAAGTTTCTGGACTTACATGGCTACAGATCATTACTTAGAGACAGCTTTCTTGGGAATGATATGCAGCTAGAATGTGATCAAGATGGGACATAGCCCAGATGGTTTCATTGCCAAACATTTAAGGAACAAACAGATCAATTCTACACAAGTGTTTCCATAAAATAGAAGCAAGGAACATTTCCCAACTTGTTTTATGAGGTCAGCATTATCCTGATACAAAACCAGACAAAGAAACGACAAGAAAAGCAAACTATTCCTAAAAAAAATAATAATTTAAAAAGACAAGTTAGGTGATACAAACTTTAACACTTCATGAAGGGGACAATCTACATTGGGAGAACGGCAAAACGGAGTGGAAGGCAGGAAGCTTTTTATAGGATAAAGAACACGGATCAAGAAAAGTCATCGCTCAGGATCAGTTCCAGGACCCTTCCCTCCCCCTCCCCCTGAGGATACCCAAATCCATGGATGCTCAAGTTCCTCATGTAAAATGGCACAGTACTTCCATATAACCTATGCACATCCTCCTGTGCACTTTAAATCATCTCTAGATTACTTATGATACCTAATACAATAGTTGCTGGAATGGCAAATTCCAGTTTTGCTTTTTGGAATTTTCTGGAATTTTTTTTTCAATTTTTTTTTTTTTTTTTTTTTTTTCTTTTTGCGGTATGCGGGCCTCTCACTGTTGTGGCCTCTCCCGTTGCGGAGCACAGGCTCTGGATGCGCAGGCCCAGCGGCCATGGCTCACGGGCCCAGCCGCTCCGCGGCATATGGGATCCTCCCAGACCGGGGCACGAACCCGTATCCCCTGCATCGGCAGGCGGACTCTCAACCACTGCGCCACCAGGGAGGCCCTTTTTTTTTTATAGTGTTTATTTTTACTTGTTGACAGTTTTGCTTTATTTATTTATTTATTTTTGGCTGTGTTGGGTCTTCGTTTCTGTGCGAGGGCTTTCTCTAGTTGTGGAGAGCGGGGGCCATTCTTCATTGCGGTGCGCAGGCCTCTCGCTATCGCGGCCTCTCTTGTTGCGGAGCACAGGCTCCAGACGCGCAGGCTCAGTAATTTTGGCTCACGGGCCCAGTTGCTCCGCGGCATGTGGGATCTTCCCAGACCAGGGCACGAACCCGTGTCCCCTGCATCGGCAGGCAGACTCTCAACCACTGCGCCACCAGGGAAGCCCCTTCAAATATTTTTTTATCTGAGGTTGGTTGAATCTGAAGATGTGGAATCTGTGGATACAAAGGACCAACTGTGTAAAGCCCAGAGTTGGTTTGGCATTTGGGGATGGGCTGACTGGATATACTGCCTTTCTGGTCAAGGGAAGAATTTATGGACACAAAAGTTACCTAAGTTTTGGTTTGCTGATGTGGCACCCAGGCAGGAGCAGCTCCATCTTGGGCCTAGAAAGTTATTTCAACACTGCACACTCATATGTCTTATGAACATAAACAAAAAATTCACAAGAAAATATTAACAAATCAGGTAATATATAAGAAAGATACTACATCCTGACGAAGTGAGGGTATCCAGAAACTGTAAGGCTGACTCAATATTTGAAAATCACTTAATGTAATAATGCATCCTATTAACAGACTAAGGATAAAACAACCACATGGTCATATCAATGGATGCAGAAAAAATATTTAACAAAATTCAGCATCTATTCATGATAAAAATTCTCAAGAACCTAGGATCAAGCTAATAAAGGGCATCTACAAAACAAAAACAAACAAAAAAAACCCATACAGCTAACATGATATTTAATAGTAAAAAGACTGGATACTTTCCCCCTAAGACTGGGAATGAGACAAGGATACCCCATCTTACAATTCCTATTCAACACTATACTGGAAGTCCTAGCTGTAAGGCAAGAAGGCATACAGATGGGGAAGGACAAAGTAAAGCCGTTTACCTGCATATGACATGACACAGAAAATTCTAAAGCTTCATTAAAAAAAAAAAAATTACTAGAACTAATAAATGAACTTAGTAATGTCATAGAATACAAAGTCAATGTACAAGAATCAATTCTATGTCTACATACTAGCAACAAGCAACTAATAAAATCAAAATCAAAACCAATACCACTTAAAAATAGTATTGAAAAAAACCCACAAAATATCTAGGGACAAATTTAAAAAATATGTTTAAGACCTATACACTGAAAACTATAAAACACTGCTGAGAGAAATTAAGGAAAACCTAAATAAATGGAAAGATATGTGCTTATGTATTAGAAGACAACACTGTTAAGATATAAAAGTTCCAGAAGAAAACATTCAAGAAAATCTTTATAATCATGGGTTAGGCAAAATTCCTTAGATAGGATGCCAAAGACACAAAACACCAACACTCAGATTAATTGTATTTCATGTAAATTAAAATTTTCTGCTGTTTGAAACACACCAATGAGAAAACGAAAAGGCAAGCCAAGACTCCAGAAGGTATTTGCAATACATATATCTGACAGATGCTTTATATCCAGTATACATTAAAAAAAAAAAAAAAACTCTTGCAACTCAATGAAGTAAGCAAACTACAGATCTGCCTCAACTTATGATGGGGTTACATCCAGATGAACCCATCATAAACTGAAAATAGCCTAAATCAAACATGCACTTCATACCCCGAACGTACCGAACATCACTGCTTAGCCCAGCCTACCTTGAACGTGCTCAGAACACTCAACATTAGCCTACAGCTGGGCAAAATCATCTAACACAAAGCCTATTTCAAAATAAAGTGTTGAATATCTCACGTAATTCATCAAGTACTGTACTGAAAGTGAAAAACAGAATAGTTGTCTGGGTCCAGAATGGTTGTAAGTTCACTGGTTGTTCACTCTTGTGACGGCGTGGCTGATGGGGAGCTCTGCTCGCTGCCACTGCCCAGCATCACAAGAGAGGATCTATGCATTTCGCTAGCCCAGAAAAGGAGCCACAGTCAACATTCAAAGTATGGTTTTTACTGAATGCCAATTGTTTTTGCACGATGGAAAAGTCGAAAAATCATATGCCAAACCATCGTAAGTTGGGGACTGGCTGTACCTTTTAAAAGGTGGAGGAAAGGGCAAAAGATTTGAGAAACCAGTTCACAAAACAAAGACACAGTAATGCTCAACACCATTAGTCATCAGAGAGATGCAAATTAAAACCACAATGAGATACCACCATGTACTCTCTAGAATGGCTAAGTTTAAAAAGTGTGACAAGACCAAGTACTAATGAGGGTGCAAGCACCTGGAATTTTCATGCACTTACCATGTGACTCAGCAATGCCACCTAGGTTATTTATCAAGACAAATGAAAACAGATGTCCATACAAAGGCTTGTATATAAATGTTCATAGAAGCTTCATCCATTATAGCCCCAAACTGGAAATGACCCAAATATCCTTCAATACATGAATGAGTAGACAAAATATTGCTATATCCATATAATGAAATATTAATCAACAATAAAAGAGAACAAAACTACTCAACATTGATAAGTTTTTAAACATTATACAAAGCAGAAGCCAGACACAAAAAATTACATACTGTATGACTCTATTTTTTTTTTTTTTTTTTTTTCAGTATGCGGGCCTCTCACTGCTATGGCCTCTCCCGTTATGGAGCACAGGCTCCAGAAGCGCAGGCTCAGCGGCCATGGCTCACGGGCCCAGCCGCTCTGTGGCACGTGGGATCCTCCCGGACCACGGCACGAACCCGTGTCCCCTGCATTGGCAGGTGGACTCTCAACCACTGCGCCACCAGGGAAGCCCCTGTATGACTTATATGAAATTCTTGAAAAAAAAAAAAAACTAATCTACAACGTCAGAAAGCAGATCAGTGTCTGCCTGGGGCTCGCATCAGGAAAGACAGGGGTAAAAAGGGACAGGGCAGAACTTTTAGGGGTGGTTTGGTGGTGCTTATACAGTTGTATACGTGTATTTGTCAAAGTGTATGTAACTGTATACTTTACGTGGGTACATCTGTTTTAGGTAATTACACCTCCATAATGTTAAACAAGAAAGACTATATCAGGGCTTTGAAGCCAGCACTAATATATGTCTGAAAGCCTTGGTAAACGTATGTTATCCAGCTTGTCTGGCGAAAGACAGTTAGGTGGCCAGTGAATAGGGGATTTACATCGGCGCACTACTCCAACCTTCCTTCCTCTCAAAGCATTTGATCTCCTCCCTCTATACCAGCAGTTCTCAGAGTGTGGTCCCTGGATTAGCAGCATCACCATCACCTGAGAACTTGCTGGAAACACAGATTCTCAGGCTTCACCTCAAACCTCCCAAATCACAAACTCGAGGGGCAGGACCCAGCCATCTGTGATTTTAAAAGCTGCCCCATGATTCTAATGCACAAAGAAGTCTGAGAACCACTGCTCTGCACGACACGAAGGACTTCTGGCATCTCATCTTCATTCCGTATAGGCCTGTGTTGAATCCAGTTTTGGAAATTATTAAAAACACATCCACTTTCTTGAGTTAAATGAATCTGGAATTATCTTGTGTAAGGGCATCATATTGTTAATCTAAAAGCACATTCAAGATCTCTTCCTTCACATGTCCCTGAAATTCCTGTAGACATAAACTGGCAAGGTCCCCACATTCTTTCTACATGTTAAATTTCTTTGGGTTTGGCCTCCAGGGGGCATGCTGGGCTCTAACCACTAGCTCTGGGTTTGGAAATAAAGAGCACCGGGGCAAGAGGCTTACTGGCTTCCCTGATACACTGACCCCTCAGGTGAAGAAAGTCTTAAGGAAAAAAAGGACGACGTCTAAGTGAAGTGAATTCTTCCTTCTAAGTGAAGACTCTGCTTCCTTCCTCAGTCATACTCCCCCTTAGTTCTCAGGGTCCTACACAGCGCTCCAGTTTTCACACTTTAAACCTGGCAGGGCGGTAACTGCACCAGCTGTACTAAGTCCGGAGACTCACATCTGTCTTTTGCCAAGCGCTCTCTACCTGTAAGAAATGACACTCTTTAGGTTTCTGTAGGTTGGTCTGGAGATTTGAATACGTTATTTACTTGCTTTAAACTTTCACTGCTGTCAGAAGCAGCCACCCCACCATCCTGACTTCTTCCCATTCTGGTTGCCCAGAACCTTGCTGGAAATTGCGTGTGTGACTTCAAGTGACCAGATGGGGTAGCTATTTTACAAGTGCCTGCCAGGGACAGCTAGATTTCCTACCTGGATTCACTGCCTAACCTGACTCAGTGAGATAACTCAGCCCCAGTTCCCAAATTTCTCTGGGGACGTGTTTCCTGTAACACCAACTGTTTAATGCCAATCACTGCATCATTCAGAGATCCCGTTTGCAGGCAACAACGTGTACTGTTTATTTCTGTTTATTTAAGCCCACGGGGATTTACTGGAATAATAGTAGGAGCTCACAGCTCCAATAAAAAGCTTAGGAACAGCCTAAGAAAACAATCAAGAGCCAGGGGAGCTCCAGACATAAAGCGGCAGCGACACAGCAATGCTCATGCAGCACGAAGGGCGAAGGGCACTGCCTCTGGCAGTGATGCGTCACCTCACTGTTCCCCTCCTGTCCTTGCTCTAGAATCCAAGTCCAGGACTGAAGCTTGATCAGCTGACCTGGGTCACAAGCCTTCCCCAGGAGGCATTAGGAGCAGAGAGGTGGGCCCTCTTAGCACTCTAGAGAGGGAACAGCACGACCTCCCCCAAGACAACACGACTCAGAGGAAAGGTGGTTCCCCCAAAGCATTCAGAGTCTATCAGAGTAGATGCCGGACAGCCAAAATAAGACAAGTGAGTCCTACAAAGTGCAAGGTGAAATAAAGAGAAATGGGATCTGGGTGCTGACCTTGCCTATCTTTCACCCAAAGCCAAACCCTGTAAGTATTCAGTTCTCATTTTATTAAGGAAAGAGAGAGCCTCTGAAGCCAGGGGTGACAAGAACACGTTAAACTGTATCACAAAGATGCAAACGGTAAAACCCAGACTGTGGAAAACTCTATGGAACAAACAACTTGGTTTCTTCAACAACTAGCAAGAAAAAGAGAAAGAAATGGAGGTAGAAGCCGTAAATTATGAAACAGCTGGCACAAAACCAATCACAATGTGTGTAAATTACTTGGATCTGATTCAAACAAAATAGCTTAAAAACTATTACTGGACCTTCAGAAATCTGAATACTGACTGGACATTTAATTATAAGGAATTATTGTTAACTTAGGTATGATAATAACAGTACTGTGGTTAGGTTAGCTTTATAAACTGAAACATTTACACCTGTAAATAATATATGGAATTTCTTTCAAAATGACATTGAGGGGGAAAGTGGGTAAAAAATATAGATGAGGGCTTCCCTGGTGGCGCAGTGGTTGAGAGTCCGCCTGCCGATGCAGGGGACGTGGGTTCGTGCCCTGGTCCGGGAAGATCCCACGTGCCTCGGAGCAGCTGGGCCCGTGAGCCATGGCCACTAGGCCTGTGTGTCCGGAGCCTGTGCTCCACAACGGGAGAGGCCTCAGCAGTGAGAGGCCCTCATACGGCAAAAAAAATATAGATAGATAGATAGATAGATGAAATAAGATTGGCCATGGATAAATTATGCAAGTTAGATGATGGAAACATGAGATTATATTGTATTTTTCCACCTACTTTTAGATTTTTGAAATTTTCCATGATAAAAAGTTTAAAAAGAAGAAAAATGCAATGCTTCTTGGGCCTTATCAGTTCCCATTGTCTTTTCTTAAATGTTCACAATATAGTGCCTACTCTTAAGCCACAGTGCCAAATGGAGAAGGCTCTGGCTGCCCTTGCTTGTCCCGGACTGGTGACTTTCTCATGTGATTGGGCAAGACATCAGCAGTATTAAGGGCAGCAGTGTTTCCCTATGGCTAATGATAACTACAATTATGATAACTAAAGTATCTCAAATATATTCAATATTCTGTGAAAAACATTAATTAGTAATGCTAAAAATTAAATGTAGCACTTTAAAACCAATGTAATTTTCTGTTCAAATGGAACGTCTATGTATTCATTAAAATGATTAGATTTAGGGCATTAAGAAGAGTAATGATAGAAATGGATTATAATACACTAAGTAGGAATCCATGAGTCCAAAGGATACCTTAAAGAGGAAGAGAAATGGGGGGGAAACCTGGCTTTACAAAAATCTGTCAACCAATAAATGCAGAAGGAATAATAAAATATCACAACTTTTCAGCCCTTTCCTGTCTCCAATGACCATGTTGCACATGACTGAGGTAAAGATTTTTCATGGATGCTAAAACCTCTGGGTGAAAGGTTCTTCGGGAACAGGATGTATACAAGGTCTCAAGTTATTACTTCACAGATTATTATTATTAATTACAAAAGGAAAACTGTACTATTACAATGGAGAGCTCTGACGGCCACCACTTGTCCACCAAGTGATCGTACTTAGCATCACCAATAAGTGGGACAACCTGACCTCACATGGCTCTTGACATGACACAGGAAGTACATACATCACCTTTGTAGACTTCTTGCCAAAAACGTTTATCCTGAATCTACTCGTGAGGAAATAAGGCAGCATGCTGACAATTGGTGAATCTCATGAATGTTATACTGGGTGTTCTATGTATTTTTTTGCCTTTTGGCTGCACCACATGGCTTACATGATCTTAGTTCTTCGACCAGGGACTGAACCCGGAACCATGGCAGTGAAAGCCCAGAGTCCTAATCACTGGACCGCCAAGCAATTCCCCTCTATGTATTATTCTATTTTTCTCCAGGTTTCCAAATTAATAAGAGTTGGTGAAAAAAATAATTTGGTTTATGTTTTGCAAGGTTTCTATACAATACAGAAAACAAAGAGTGGCTGAAGTCTTGAGTTAAAATCAATTCATCTCTCCAAAAGCAAATAAGCCTAGCCAAAGTGAAAGCTGAATTCCTTCTGGTCCCTCACTGATCCAAAGCTGTATCCTCTATGTGACCTCTATTTCGTCACAGAGATGAACAGTATAGCTTTTGTCTCCACCAGGTTGAGACACCGAAAAGAAGCAAAAAGACAAAGTACAACTGACAAAGCATGTCTACTAGCTCTAGACATAAATTCAAGATCTCGGAGCAAACTCTAAACTTTCAAAACTTGATTTTTCATCTTTAAAAGAAAAAACATTTTAGGGCTTCCCTGGTGGCACAGTGGTTGAGAATCCGCCTGCCGATGCAGGGGACATGG